>NC_140202.1:24522148-25122148 GCF_965226575.1 Pagrus pagrus
CTCAGTAATATGGGAGTCATAACCAGTGTTGTAAAAAAAAAGTACTCAGTAGTCACTCTTGAGTACAAGTACAGATATTGTGTTAAAAAATGATTTTGGTAAAAATGAAAGTCACATATGAATAGTATTTGTGTAAAAGTATCTAATATTAAGAGTACTTAGGTATCAAAAGTAATTTTCTGTCAAAATGTACTCAAGTACAAGATAAATTCAATTATATATCTGATGCAGCATGCATTCTGCAAAGTAACTAAAGTTATCAAAAAAATATACCAGTTCAAAAACTACAACATTTGCATCCAAAATGTAGTGAAGTGTAAGTGTCAGGTAGCTGAAAATTCACCTAAATAAAGCACAAATACCTCAAAATTTTACTTACTTGAGTATATGCACTTAAATACATTCAATCACAGCTCACAACCAGGTGTTTTCACTCACTGTGCTTAATTAAACCTTACTTGTTAACTCCATCTGCATTGATCTCGTCACTTCATCATCTGTTCCTCATTTTAAATCTGGTTTCATAACATAACTGAACTTCTTAGTGGTGGGAGAAGAAGTAGACTACTCGGATCTTTTAAGTAGGCTACCAACACACCAGTGTAGAAGTAGACTACTACTGTTAGAGAGTAAAAGTCCTGTATTTAAATTTTGCTCGACTAGAATAACAAAATATTTAACGACAAAATATACTCAGTTCTTTGTAAAAGTATTCATTATGCAGGATAATCTATTTCAGAATATATATAAGCTGCTATTGCTCTTACTACAGTTAGCACAGATAGCACGCTTTTAGCTAAGATGTAACATTGTGCATTATACAACAATGATATATTAATCATGTAGCCTAATGTTTGAAAAATATTGTAACATCTACTTAACATGTTAACATACACTTAGCATGTTACGTAGCATGCTAATCCAATATAGGCCTAGCTAATATGGAAAGATTCAAGGTTTTAGAACCAGTAAAAAGCAGGGCTCAGACCGGCAGGTACATTTCAAAGTTCAGTTTTTATCCGTGGTCGGAGACAGACACAGGTAAGTCGGGCAAACTGTTCCACTTAGGGGTCAGGAAAAGGGAAGATGCTCAAATGGCAGAAGGTGATGGCTGGTAAATCATAAGCACATAAGACAATCTGGCAAAGAATGAAAGGGAGAGGCTGCTACAGGCTGATGGGGAAGTGGGAACAGGTGAGGGCAATGTCGGGAACAAAGGAGTAGACTGCAGGAGGGAGAGTCTAGCAGAAAATAGCTCGAGCAATATTTCCTTTGTTAACACATTTTATTTTTCAAACAACATATAGAGTACTTTACACCAAAACCAAGCCATTATCTGCTCCAAATATTTACATAAAACTTTGTAGAGAGACAGAAAAAAAAAAACATTCTTTGGGTCTGACCATGCAAAACAATAAATAATGTTCCTGACAGTGCTTTGCATGGTGCTTTCAAGACTGCTTCTCAGCAATAAAAAAAGCTCAGATTTTAGTTGGCTATACATAAAGCTGCCCTGGTCCACACCGTCATCAGACATGCCTCAACCTAAGACTAGGCCACACGACAAGCAGTGACTTTGACTCAGAGTAGGTCAGGTGCACCTCAACACATTTGCTACAGTACAGTATGCACTCTTTTGTTTTGAGGCTCACTACTCCGGTTTTAAGCAGATCGTTGACCAGGATAGATACAGAAAATAAAAAGTGAGATGTGCAACAGTTTTCAGTGAAAAGCTTAGATTACGTAGAAGAACTGCAGCATCCTCGAGGGATGAAGCACTGTACACGAAAAGCCCTCAATGAGGCCTTATAATGTTTTCAGCGACGCTCTTGTCACCAAGACACAATGAGCAGGAGCGTGAAGTTGACATCACAAAAGTACAGTTCTCACTCCTTTCATCCCTCAGCGAGGCGACAGACAGTGTGCAGATGTGATCCCTCCCAGAGTCTTTCTGCAGGCCGGGTCCAGATTCTGCTCCTCTCCTCCCTCTCCCTCGTCCCCGTCCCCATCTGCTGTGGCTCAGGTGATGATTTGTGGCTCCCAGGACTGGCTGGCCATCTGGGGGCGACACTGCGTGATGACCAGAGGGCCCGTCGGGGTCTGACTGTCCAGGCAGAGGCCGCTGACCATGTGCTGCAGAGCCGTGCCTTTAGGCTTCCACTTCTGCAGAGAAAGAGAACAAGAGGGAAAAAGAATAAATTCATCTCTGTCATTTTAGTTTTACAGAAAGCACAGATGTCCTTGCACAGTCTCTGGGTTGTATTATTGCCTGCTCATAAATGATGTGTATCAGCACAGGAGGTTCATGTTAGTGGTGAGTAATGGACTGAGTCAGACCTGGATAACAGTAATCACATGAATGATTGACTTGCTGAACTCAGAGTGGAAAAATCGTAGTACAGCCAGCTGCAGAGCACGGCAGCCTGCCATCCCACATCACAAGAAACAATTTGTTTCAACTGATAAAATAAAAGTGCTTTACACCATTTGTTACGGAGTATTACTCATGTGCAGTTAAATACACAGATAAGTACAAATTGACCTTTACCATTTCGTTCTCCTTGATACTTCCAACCCACGACATTTCAGAGAGAAATATTGTACTTTTTTATAACACCGGGGTTGTGGTCCCTCTATCCTATATCCTCACAGCCTGAGGAAAAAAGCTGCTCCATATCCTGGTGGTATGGCAGCGATACCTCTATATCTTTTGCCAGATACATTATCACGACAGTACTGATGACTCATGGGTAGGACCACACCCATATTCAAACTCAGCCTTCATTTTGATCTCAACTAGACACCTGTGTCGACAGCAGCGTAGGATGTGGAGGATGACTCCAGCTCAAACAAATCATGTTATGACTTTGTTTTTGTAGTCCACTAGATTTCTTTTATTCTCCTTACATCTAATATTCCCTCCAAGGTCACTGAGTGTAAAAGTTCCAGGACGAGTCCGACAAGAAACTTGAGACCGAAGTGAACAGCAGGAGAGAGTGTGTGTCCGTGAACAGGCTGTCTATGAATCTCCAGGTATAAGTGGATCGTTTATTAGCTCAGTGATTAAATAGTTAGAGCTGAACCGAGGAGAATGAGTACAGATCTCTGAAGCCACATGGAGGCTTATCAAAGTCTAAAGGTGAACGGGAGGTTAATCTTAAAATCCCAGAGGAGGGAGGGTGTGTCTGTGTGCACGTGGGCGTGTCACCTACTATAAACATTACTGTTACGTGTGCATGGTGGTGCGTATGATTTCGAGAGTGTGCAACAAAAACAAGGAGGAAA
Source organism: Pagrus pagrus (assembly GCF_965226575.1). NCBI lineage: Eukaryota > Metazoa > Chordata > Actinopteri > Spariformes > Sparidae > Pagrus > Pagrus pagrus. The sequence goes on from NC_140202.1 coordinate 24,525,434, forward strand.
TTAAATGTCAGAGTCAAAACAGTGTAGGAACACTGATTAGTGATTTGTGGCAGTTTTTGAAGGCATTAATACTTTTTGTGATAAAGTTGCTGATTTGAACTTTTTGAGCCAAGTTTCTAAGTCATGATATTTGGATAATTCATGCCAAAGAACCCCCAAATATTTCATTAAATTTATTTTTATTGGCCGAGCTTCTAAAAGCAGCGTTCAGAGCGGCATCGGGCATAATCTCTCCAGTGAAACCCAAACTAATGAAATTCTTGCAGGATTACATTTCGAATTTATCTGTCTGAAAAATGAAATTTCTCATAAATCATTAATGCTGCAAAAATAAAAATGCTGCAAAACAGTTCCAGGCTGCTTTCATACAGGGCTGATCAGGGGAAAGCCTCTGTCATCACACTGATGGATGACACGACTGAAAAATATCCAACAGCTCGTCGTTTGTTTCTCCAAGAGTTAATCTTTGCAGAACTCTTTCGTTTAGAGAGCGAAATCAAAAACACAAGGACTTTCTTTTTTCCTTTCTAGGGGATTAAACACAAGAGGCCAAAAGTCTCCCACTGCAAAAAAAAACCGGTTGCTTGTTGATGGGCAACCTCCCAAAAAAAATCTCAACGGCGCGATGAGAGGACGACCTGGCAGGAGTCCCTCACACTCACACACATGGTTTGAGTAAATGACTCCCTTTTCCGATGTCATTAATCAACCTTGGAGCCAGCGCGGGTCCACATGGGATTCGAGTGTTCGACATTCACGGAGGGGAGATCGAGGAAGGAACAGGGTGGGGTCCGAAGTTATGCGAGCGCTTGTTCTACTGCAGCTATAAAGTCAGCTGCTCGTCCTCTGGCGTGAGCAGCATCGGCGCAGTGAGGACGCTCAGATCGCTCGAGCCTCCTGGCATCATCAGCAGGAGGGCTGCGGAGCATCTGTCCTTGAACCATCTCTTATCTCCACAATCTTTCATGTCTGAGTTCAACGCTGTGAGTGACACATCAAGGACGAACGGGAAAAACCGTTTGGAAAAACTAAGACCTGCTCTTAAAATGAGTGAGGGTGCGGGATTAAAGCAAATTCCACTTTCTTTTGTTAACCCTTAGTTAACTCACAGAATAGCTTGATTTTCAGGCTCACTCTACACGTATTATAGGACTTTAAAATGTTTAAAATGTGAATGAAATGAGCTGAAAGGCTGGGGTTCAAAAGGCTTAATCTGTTTCTTCTTACCTGTCTGGGCTCTTTTGTATTACAGGGCTCCATCTTGATCTTTGACCCCGCTGTGAAGGCTGAAATAGCCAGGCAGAGGTCCTGCTGCCGGATCAATGGCTCAATAAGTTCCCATCTCTGAAAAATACAGAAAAAGTTTGAAGAGATTTTTAAAAAACATGGAGTAGAAAGTACAAATACGTATCATCTGCAAAATGTACTTTAGAGAAAGTATCGATGTTGCAGTAAAATGTTCTCTGCCAGTGTCACTATTATATCAGATGTTTGTGGCTTAACATTACTGCTGCATACATTTCTATATGTCATTCTAATGCTGTAAGGTTGAGCCCATTTTAACAACTTTATACACTCTTGTAGTTTAATCTACAGCAATGAATCACGATCATCATATGTTTGTAGCGTCTCTCGACGACAGTGTCAGAAGAACAGCCTGTTTTCAGCTTTGTGACGATGCATTTTCCAGCTAATCATAAGCATGAAGCTCATTTCCGCGTCAGCATCGTACTCTCATCCTAAATCTTTTTGCATGACTCGCCTGCCTCACTCTGACCCACAGGCTTCAGTCTACAAACATCACACATTATAATAGCTGTGATGTCCAGCAGAGTTAGTAGGCTGCATGATTAATATGATGGTCAAATCCTAACAGTGACTAATGTTGACTAATGCGTGTAAACTTTAATTAGGCTGTGGCATGTCGTCCCTGATGTGATGTGTTTATCAGCTCTGCAACCCGGCAACAGTGAGACACGTTTATCATTCAGGGACCCGAATGTCTGTTTTTACCTCGTCTTATCCTGCTGTTTTAAATGTTTTAATGCTATTTCTTGATTCAATCTTATTTTTCATCCCTTTCTTTGTTTTTATCGTAAATGGTATAACTATTAAATTTAGTAAACGTCCAATATATTTTGGGGCTCCTTGTACAGAATCTGAGGTTTTCTGTCGTCCCTGTGCCTTCTATATACTCTAATCAATGTAATAAATTATTCATCTGCCCTGACGTCTGAATCATCCGGTCATATTCCTGCACATTTTCAAATTTTCTCAGACCTTATTTGTCAGACCCACAGTCTCCCCCCAGTGGCACAGTCCTGACCTGCGACTGCGGCCTGTTGGCGCCGATGCCCCTGCACTCTGCCAGGCCGAGGCCGTCTGTCCCACGGGCCTCCAAACACAACCCGCCTTGTCTCAGCACACTGGACACCGCTTCCTGCTCCGGGACCCTGAGGGAGCCATTGACAGAGAGGAGGAGAGCAGCCAATGAGAGGTCTTATTACAACAATGAAGAACAGATGGATCGAATTGACTCGTTGCCCCGTTGCGTAAATGAATCGCACCACAAGTAATGAGCCCTGTGACAACACGTACTTATAAAATAAACAATTATAATTTGAGAGACCGCAGTTATTTGGAAGTGTGACATGGAGCAGATAGAGGCAGCGAGGAGGCAGCTGAGCACTGATAGCCCACTCAGAGTTCCCATAAAAATCTGATATATTTAGACCCCCGGTTCTGAACTTTGGGGTCATTACACCCCAAGGAGTTGCGAGATGATTTAAGATTTAAGTGCTTGGGGAAAATATATTCCTGCAATTATTCTTGTGTCATCTTGTGCTTTTTTTGTTTTGAAATGAAATGAAGGGTGAAAATCATTTCTGCCTCATTCCTTAACCTCCTCAAATCATCAGACTTTTCAAAAGTTTTTCCATGTGTTGGTTTTTCATGGTGTTTGGAAGGAAACTTTCACGTCAGACATAATTTATTATTCAAAGTATTTTTTATATATCCTAAAATATGTCTGCAGGGGATCTTCTCGCCTCCACACAACAAGCCCTGTCAGATGGAATGAATCGACACTGAGTGACAGTGATTGAGTGTCGCACCTCAGCTCAGGATAGACGTTCTCCATGTACCAGCGGAAAGGTTTGCAGTTCAGCTTACGCCGCAGTGTGACGCGGTCCGAAATGCTACAAAAAGAAAAACACAAGAGTGTGTAGAGACGAGCAGAGAGAAGAAAAATGGAAAGAGAGGAGAGGAGAATGTGAGACACAGTGAGAGAGAAATATATTAAAAAGTGAGCATCCTGCTGATGACTCAGCCCTGAACTGATGAGGGTTTTATTAAAAGTGTTGAAGCAGCAATAACTCTTTTCCGTTAATACCAGAGAGGTACGAGCATAATCTGATGGAGGAATTATATTTTATCTGAGAACAGACACAATCAAGCATAACCGAAGCTGTATCTGAGCTGCTGTCTGTGCGTACGACAACAGAAGAAGGCGACAATTTAATGGACAAACCTGCCAAAGGCCTTGCCCTGGGCCGACGGCCTCGCGGAGTAGTAGTACTGTTTATACTCGTCCATCCACACCTCAGCAGCCCGTCGAGTGTTCCTGCACGGAGACACACACACACACACACACACACAACACCTGCTCAGACACAGTAATGACAGTGCTGCTGGCATTCCTGCAGGCAGCTCTAATGACAGTGTGACACTCTGGAGGCTTCAGACATCAACAAAAACATCTCCATCAGGAATGTCATCCCTCTTAAATTCTAGGTGTAGCTGCAAGCGAGGATGTTTAGACACGGGAGGCAGTTTGGCTCGTTTAACTCAAAGATATTTATGTCTATGTTCAGGTGGCGATGAAACAAAACATAAAGACAGCATAAAGCTGGTAATTCAAAGAATTTCCAACCTGTTTTGCACCATTTTAATTATAACTATATTACCTGCAGAATACTGAAACTTAACTTTATTCACTCTGAATTTTATTCTGGTTACTTGTTGGGTAAAAAAATAATGCCTTGCATACAAATGACTGGCTGTAATTAAAATCAGCTTACTGTTTTGCAGCCCCAGAAACAACTTGAAACAAATTACAGCACAAATAATCTATAAAGTTACAAAATTCAATTTAGTTTTTGGTGCTGAACCAGGCCTTGTCCACACATATGCAAATATTTTGTAAAATTAACATTTTCCTCTGCTTTTTGGCCTCTCGTTCACATTTTTTCGTTTTTAACAAGGTGAAAAATACCTGAAAATATCCATATACATGTGGACAGAGGCTTCATATTGTGTCATGCAGCGTGGTAGAAAAAGTCCAGGCTCAAGAGTTGGAAGTCTTTAGTCCATCCAGAGAAAGGCTGCATCTTTGTCAATATTTACAATATTTTCTCATCTTGAACATGAAAAACCCCTGTTTAAAGCTGTGGACTGAGTAGTTTAAAAGGATTACATTACATGATGTCTGGGTGAAGATGTTTCTGCAAACGTTTTCAAGATTCAGATCCTTTCTTAGTCATCTCTCACTGCCCCCTGAGTCAAACCATGTGAGAAGTGTGAAGTTTTCCTGTTAAAGCCCTTAACTTCACACTGACCTGTGCTGCTGAATCAGGTGACACTTAAGATTTTAAAGCTGACTAAAAGATTAACCTTCTTGGCAGTCGGTAAATTGTTTTTTGCGGTGTAACAACACGGTGCAGCAGACGGGATGTCAGCTTTTTCTAGCAGATCGACCCACTCACTTGATGTAAGTGAGAGCGTTGCCTTCTGGGAAGTCGTACGGGTGCCGTTTCCTGAACACGTGACCCACGCGGCTGCAGGGAAGAATCTCCAGGCTTCCTCCGCACATCCACACCCTGAAGGAGAGCTCTGCAGGAGGACAAGAGAGACACAGAGGAGGAGGTCAAGTCAAGTGTGTCTGTCTATGAATGATTCAGTCTGATCTCCATCATCTCAATATGAGTCTGCCTGTTCACCTGCAACATTTGTTCTGCAGCAGATGGCCGCATGCTGTAAATCAGCAGTATGAAGCTGTTGTAGCCGATAATTTAATGCTCTGCTGCCTTGCAGATTCCAAGGACACAATCGGCACAACAGACTGCCGAGCCTCTGCAGCATCCAAAAGCATCTGCAGTTACCCAGTGCCAGGAACGCCACAACAAGGCTGAATACATGAGATTAAGCCATTAAAATGTCCAGTTTCATGTGATTTTTAGTTTAGTTTCATGGCAGTCACATCACTGACAACAACAGTTATTATCCAACAAAACAGAGCAGTCAGATTGTTACTGAGAAGTAGCTGACGGCTCAATAGGGCTTCATCTGATTGACCAAATGGTGTGAAAAGTGTGAGAGGTCAGAGAGGGTATAAATCCAGTGTCCCTCATTGATTTCCCTTCCCTAAATTTAGAGGAGGCTGCATGTAGGGATTTGGTGTAATATTCAAGATTGTGTATAATCTCCTGCTCATCTAGTTCTGGGAAAGTCTACATAAATAAATGTAAATATCATTTAGAAAAGCAACATTAAAGAAAAGGAAATGAAAGTAGAAAAATGTGCATTCATTGATACAATTACAAACATGTTTGAGCTTTTTAAGCAGTGCAGGGTGAAGCTTGGCGTACTTACATATCTAAAGACATTCTGATGCCTGCAGAGGATGATTCATAAAAAAGAAACATTATTCTGATTGGAGTAAAAGTTCAAAATCATCAATGAGCTCACCAAAGTTCTCCCCTCCCCAGATGTCCATGTGGGTGTCGTACTGGCCTAGGTGGTTGAACCAGCTCTTGTCCATGACGAAAATCCCTCCAGCGATGACGGGAGTCCTGCAGAATGAGGAGGAAAGGAGCCATTTAACTACATTTCCTACACTTAGACTTAATAATCAGGGCTCAAACTCTTGTCAGATTAGCTACACACATTTTTAAATGCAGCTGAAGCAGGTTGGAAAGTTTGAAAGATGGCGTGATGATGATTATTTCTACTTCTGCAGATAAGATTGTCCTTCTTCAATGTAGCTTATATTTTAAGTTAATTAATCACAATGGTTTCGATAGAGAGAGCAAATCAAGAAGGTGACTTGCACCTTGGATTCCTACATTACCATTGTTTGCAATAGAATAGAATAAAATATCTCTATTGTCATTGTACAACGAAATTAATTATGCAGCCTCCATACCTGATGCTAACAAAACAATACATTAAATACAACAGATAAAATAGCGTTAGGGTAATACGAGTGCAGTACGGGAATGTATGGGGATCCGGAGTTATTAACATAATATCCAGACAGTAACACAGAATAAAAGCATGTACGCCCTTTTATAATTACATAATTATTTACATAGTTTAGTGAGATATGCAAGGGTGCGACTCCACAGGGATCAGAGCTCCGGGCAAAGTATGTGTTAACTGTTTTGCGCTAATTTAATAACCACTAAAGTGAATTATTGGCAGATAAAATAAAGGCCTCGAGGTGGCGATTTGGTTTATTACCAAATCTAAAGGTTTTATAGAGGCTCATTGTGGCTAAATCTAGTTTTTATCACCTTAATATTTCAGTTTTGTGCTGAGATTATAAACTAATTTGTATTTAATCACTTAACCGCTCTGCAAACTGGGAACCAAGTAGTGTTTTAGTACTGAGGAACAGACAAAGGGCACAAAGAGCAACAAGAACAGTGGGTTAACACTAACAGGGGCACAGCAGCTGAGGAGAAAGTTGTGGTAAATGTTTCACCGCAGCATGTTTTTGATGACTTCCTTTTTGATTTGGTATATTAAAGCTTATCTATTTCATACATATAAAAGATTAAACATAATCTAAGTGTATGTTGAATATTTCAGGTTTGTAAGCAACACTATGGCCCGAAGGATCCCTACACTGTACAGGAAGAGGAAGTTTGCACTGTCGACTCACCTGATTGGCTGCGTGGGGTCGCTCCTCGCCATTTTCTGCTCGATAGGAATCTGTTCCCATTTGAAGTGCAGACTCCAGTCAAATCCTGAGGAAGAAGTAGAGCAAAAAAAGACACAACATGTTCAATCCAGCAGGTTAATCTACAACCGCTTTGTCTAGACATCAGTTCTTAAGCAGCCAAGGAGACAGATAATAGAAATCCTGCTGAGTTTGGCTTGCACGACGTCAAGTCCTTGCAAAAGAATTCAAAGCTGTTGAATAAAAAAACATCTTCAAATCTTCACACGCTCCACTCCCAGATTGACTTTAATCCATTTAGGAATCATGGGGTTTGACTTGATCTGGCAGGGATGGTGATGTAATATAACAAGGGCTTTATGAAACAGGGGGTTTTCCAGCTGTGTGTTGTCAGCTGTTACTGAGCGTGATGTGTGTGTTGCGTCCTGACCTCCTCTCAAGTCAGCAGAGGCGGCCAAGTAAGCAAAGTTATCCAGGCTGATGACGTCAATGATGGGGCTGACCACTCGCGTATGGTCCTGTACGGGGAGGAGAAGGACAGACGAACACGTTAGACATGATTGAACATTTCATATTTAAACTCTTGAAGAATATCTGCTGTTTTTTGACGGCTCTGCTCTGATGGGAATCACAACAAGTTTGATCTGTTTTAATCCATTACATTTAAGCCACAGAGGTGATGTGGTGGAACGATTACTAACATCGGTCACGTTTATCCACGACAGCAGATCCAGCTCCAGTAATTATCTCTATATTAAGCAGATTATCAGTGAAATAGCTCGACAGCCGAAATGTATCTGAATAATTAGCATGGGGTTTTAATAACAGATTGCAGATTAGGGATTTCTGGCACAACTTTAATTAATAAAGGTGCATGCAGAGGTCAAAACTCTTCCATCAAGAGGAATGATGAAACTAATCCTGCTGCAAGACGTTTCAATGAAATGAAATATCACAGTTCATCTTAGTTTCTCAGAGGCATGTACGTGATTAAGTCCAGTAAAAGAGGTGTCATGTCGACTGCATTTTTGGTTTTTATTATAAAAGTGTCTGATAAGGTCTTAAAAATCAATCAGTAACACTTTCATTCAGCCCTCATATTTATCCTTGATAAACAGACGTTGCTTTTGAGCTTTTCAAATGTATTTTCTAGATCTCTGCCCTCTTTCTAGTTTTGAAAGAGGGCAGAGATCTCTACGGCCGATGTCTCCAAAACTCATGAACTCACACCGAAACTATCTAGATGGATAAATAGTACTACAGGTGAGAGGTAAAATATGTATTTTTGATTTGGGAGTGAACTGTCACTTCAATGGTAACAGCTCACCTCCCTTTTTCCTAATGGACTGGAACACTGTGCAGAAAAGTCTGATCACAGCCGACTTACCGAATACTTTCCATTTTTGAGTCGTTATGCTTTGCAGAGCTCATTCTTCGGGAGTTCATTACGAATTCATGACAAATAAACTCTGAACTCCCTCCTGCTGCAGAAGTGACATGAACCAGAAAGTAAACACAGCAGAGAACTGTTGATTGCTGATGGTGTGTGTGTGTTTGTCTCTGCATCTGTCTGTGAATGTGTGTGTGCCAACACTGCTGTCTGCCCATAAGGCATCCTCATATGTGTGTGTGTGTGTGTGTGTTAGTGTACTGTCGAGCAGCTTAACATGGGGACGATCCGAATGACTGTTTCCAATTAGAGCCATCCCTCACTTTGCACAGAGATTGAACCCCTCGTGAACTTTGTGTTCATTGCATTAAAGCGTGCGGGGGAAGAGCGAGTGTGAACTGCCACTCTGCCAGAGAGCAATTTGGAAAGTGATGCTCTCAACAGCTTTAAGCAATAGACATTTATTGGGCTTTTAATGAGCCTCTGTGATTCGGTAATGCATGAAGAGGCTGCACTTCCAAAATGGATGTCCTCGATGATCTCTCTGTCTCTACCCTCTCGTGTTCTCTCGATCTCTGATTGAATTTATTAGAGTGTCACGGTGCTGCGATCGCGTCACTTACATCTGTGCTGCTTTGAGTGGAGCCGATAAAGGAATCAACACTTATTTTTCTTTTTGCATTTCAACTGTCGATTTGTGGAAAAGTGAAATGATTTACGTGGTGAAGTGAAAAGAGTGGAGAACAGAATAAAAAGCTTTACACTCCACAAACAGAAAATGTGTCTTGTGCACACTGAATGTCATAGTTTCCGAATGCCACTCGACGTGTGGAGATCTCTATTCTTTTGCTTCAGTGAGCAGTAATGTCACATTAGTGTCTGAGTACGAGAGCAACAGAGCGTATTTCATATCCACTGGCATTATTACAGCTTTGACATATGTTCATTGTTCTATACTTGGGTTTTTTGATGTTCTGCTACCTGGTGAAGTACTGCACTTTAATATTGTACTTCACTCCTGACATTATAGATTTTACTGCATTTATGCAAGATAAGAATGTCTAATAAATACAATGTTTTGCTGTAATTAAAACTACCAAACTGTATATAAAGTACATTTACCTCCACACACTGGCCATCTGACTACTGCAATATTTGCTTCTCGTTTCTTCTGCTTTTTTCACTGGATTTCAAGCTAATGCCATCCTAAAAAACATGTTTTGAACCACCGGAGACGCTTTCTTCATTTCTTAGAGACGCCTCCGGGCTAAAATGCTAATTGTGTCTGATCTATTAGACAAATGGTTCCCAGTCGGCTCCCAGGATAATTATGAGGGGGCAGTAGGATTGATTAACAGGACAGGAAAGAGGGAAAAAAAGAGCAGAAACATCTCTGCATTATCCTTTGAATTACTAGATAAGAGCACTTTACTGGTACTTCATTACTAATTAAATTCAAGCACCTTCCATTAATGTTCTTAGTAAATGAAAAACTGTGGTTTTGTTGCATTAAAGAACAGACTGAGCAGTGATCCTCTATCAATATTCCTTTTCTCAGAGGCCTCTATGAACCCAAGGCCGCAGTCTCAGGAAGACTCATGAATCTGGACTGAGGAGCTGGTGAATTATCACTGAGCCCGGCGCTCTCATGAATGCCAGACTAAAAGATTGTAATGCAAGCTGGATGAGTCACAGCTGCCCAGAGCCGAGGATGAGTGTACGGAAACACAAACACGATGTGCACACACTCACAATGTGTAGAGTCTGCTGAATAAAACATCGAGGGGTTTTGTACGGCGCAGACATCTGAATATGTGGTTTGAAGATGAGTTTTCGTTGCATGCAGAGTTTTTGAATTTAGTTTTGGGTCGATGTCTGGCATACTTTCTGAACAAACTGCAAACGTCTGGCCTTCAGCAAAAAAAGCTCATTTTTCATACAGTGAGAAATACTTCAACACATTTTTTTTTTTGATGTAGTGGCTTTCTTGCAGAGATTGTTAGCAAGAAAGTTGAGTTACAGTCAGGAATCAGTTATTTTAGCCCAGCATAAAGACTTTAAACTGGGGGAAACAGCTAGTCTGACTCTGTCCTGAAGCTCACCAGTGAACACACAGCTATTCTGGTGATATGCCGCCTATTTGTTTGGCGTATGAGTTCAACAGGTGGCCAATTCTTAGGCATTTACAGGCTAGCTGTTTCCCTCTATTTCCAGTCTTTACGCTAAGCTAACCGCTACATATTTACAGTACAGTGGAGTGGGATCAGACGTCTCATTTAAGTCTCTGCAGGAAAGACAATAAAATGTTCCTTTAATTAAGAGGTAGTATATTCAAGTGCATTGGCAGCGCTGGAGAAGCACTGGAGCTGTTCAAAGCAGAGAAGGAAGTAGCGAGAAAGTCGATAAAATAGCTGAGAATTGAGTGCCATTATAGTAGAGTCTAGAATAAATAGCTCAGTGAATTGAGACGGCGGAGACAAGAAATGGATGAAGACAAGAGGCGCACTGGAAGCAGCTCAGTGTCAGATTTTAGCGGGTGCACACATGAGAGCAGAAGTAATTACTGTGGAAAAATGTGAAGTGAAACAGCTCCTGCTGCAGAGTCAGTGGGACTGTTTGTCTGTGATGGGGGATGGCAGCGGATTTTGGGGGGGAGCAGCTGTGCTGGTTAGAGCCCAGTCGCAGGTTAGTGATGTCAGGGGGAGAGAGGAGACAGCCAGCAAACAGACTATTGCTCAAAATCCCAGACACTCGTGTCTCCGTAAGCCGGTTCATCCCTTTTCTAAAAGATGTGTTTACATGCTGTGCACGCTCTCGCTTGCATGAATTGTGAAACTGATGCAGAAGCAGCGAGGGGCTCACAGCCAAAAATGCCCTTGAAGGTTCACATGAAAATACCAGCGAAATTAAAAATGAGCAAGCGGAGAGTGGCTGGTTCTGCATTTCATCCCGTTCCCATTTCCAATAGCGAAACATTCATGTGTAGATGCGGTGGCAGTGTCCCTGGTGGGCTGAATAATTTAATTTGGAGGATGCTGTGAATAGGGAGAATCTTCCCACTGCATTTAGAAAAGACTGTTTTTGATCAGAGAACAACCCGGCGTGCAGCCTGAAGCGAGAACAAACACTGTGACCATGCAAAACACAAACTGCCGCAGCAACACAAAACAGACCGACTAATAGTGAAACACTTGAGAGGCAAGTGGAAAATGGATTGGTTGGGAAAAATGGCTCCATAATCTTTCCAGCGGTGGTAAAGTGGAGTGTGACATCTGGTATAGAATGACTTAAAGCTGAGCTGAACAAATTGAGTGTTTATTTAACTGCAGGCGATGCCAACCTATGACATCACAGCCAATAAAATCTCCCCTGAAAAAGGAGCAAAATCCCCTGAAGAAGAAAAGCAACATTCATGTGTGTGCGTCTGTGTGTGTGTGTGTGAGCTGTGTGTATCAAGTGTCTAATTGCAGAGTGTGAATGACGGCAGACCATGAGCCGGTGGGTCCGTACCTCCTTGACTCTCTGGATCATCGGCTGCAGCCAATCAGTGTTGACCTCGCAGTGGCTGTCCAAGAAGGTCAAGATGGAGGCCGAGGCCGTGTTGGCTCCGCGCACACGTGATCGGATCAGACCTGAGGGGAGCACAGGGAAGAGACGACACTGAAGTCAGTCAAACTGGCCGAGTATTTCCAGTTTGATTAAAGTAGATGCTGCTTCGCTGCATGTAGGGATGTTTCTGATGCTGAGTGTCAGAAAGTGACAGCTGGTATGAAACTAGAGCACATTGTGGGTCACTTTTGAAGATGCACTCCACTGATTTACGGTGTCGCAGTCGATTTATTTGTCACACACCGTCTTCTCGGCCTGTCAACAGAAGTATAACATCTTCAGTGGCTCTGTAGGAGCTTTGTCAAGTTTGGGAAAATGAATGACTGCGAAAGTTTCGCCCATTGTGTCTTAAAGTGAGATGGAGATAATCGTTCACTCTTTTATTTAATCTGGTTTCCACTTTTGCAACTCCATCTTCGCCTGCATTGGCAAAACATCCCTGAACTGTTGACAAATGCTTCCAAAAGGTCTCATGTGACACCCGTGTAGATTTCTTTACCGACTCCTTGTTAAATTCACAGTTCAATTCTCAAAACACTTGTTAAGTTTCTAGATAATGTCTGCTGTCTTGTTTTTTATTGTGAAGTACTTGGCGGCGAGGGATTTGTTCCAATAACTGGCTCCATTTTGGATCTGGTTTCCAAGATGGTAAAATGCCCAGATTTGTTAAGCTCTGCAGCAAATTAGTATTTATCAGATCTTTCATTCACACTTGAGCAATCCCTTTTGCTGCTTTCTGACACTACAGGCATCTGCAAAGAAAACAAAGACGTGTTCCGTGTTTCAACACGGCAGACTGCCTTAAAAGTTGTGGACGTGCTTCAGCAAAGTCATTAAAACAATCTGCCAGATGCAACATTAGTGGAGGGGTCGAGGACGATGAGGCTCTGGTGTTAGATCATATCATGTGACATGTACGTTCAGCGCCTTATCTAGATAATATTTGCCGAATCATAAAGCAGAATTATTTCCATTATGACGAGCTAACTTTAGCAAATAAAATAGGTGGATGGAAACGCACTTACAGACTTGCCGTGAAAAGGTACAACTATTTTCTATTCTTTATTTTCTCGATTAATCTCGATTTGTCTGGTCTGTTTGTCTGGTCTAGAAAAATGAAAGACAATTGTAATAAAATGGCGATCAGGCTTTTCAAAAAGCCCAAGACGACATACTATATTGTCTTTTTTTGTCCACAAACTAAAGATAATCACTTTACTGTAAAATAAAGGGAACATTTCAAAAGACGTATACAGGCACATATGAATGTACAGTTTGAATCTGCAGCTAACAAGGAGAGTCGAAGACGCTGAATAGTTAATGATGTAGGACGTGTTTCTCAGTATTTGACCCATATAAGAAACTCAATTTTTTACCTTTCTTTTCATAAACCGTCATTTGCACGTCCTCCATTGTAATTACTGCACAGAATCCCTCTAATTTATAGTTATTTCCTTTGCTCGACAGATGTGAACTTGTTGCCTCATGTATGGACTTGTTGCATTATGGGTGGAGAGGAAAATTCCAGAGAGGAAGTAAGTTTTTTTTCCAGATGGCTGCTCGAGACACAAGTCTCTCTGCCTCTACAGTGGACTTCTCCCTGTTTTATTACTGAACATGATACAACAGACAGAGGCCGTAGATCTTCGATTACAACACTTCTCTGCTTCAAACTCTGTTTAAACTGCATGCAGAAGGTCTTCACGGGTCCGATATTCTCTGTGTTTATACACAACACTCAGCGCAGTGGGCGTAAAAAGCATCATACATCTCTTCAGTGTTTTCCCTTTGAGCCCTTTGCTCATGAAATAATTGTGTCTTCTTTGTTTCGGAGATAATTCCATCGGAAACGTTTGAAAAGCTTTTCCAGAACAAACACGCTTTTAAAATGAAACCAGTTGATTGGATTAGTCTGAAGTAGATACCAGAGTGTGTCACGCTTTTTTGCCCTAACAACCACTTTAAATAGCTTGTTTTAGTCAATTGGGAGCCGGGAGTAAAAGCTATTTTTGAGGACACAGAATCGCTACAGGCAGCGGAGGAATGGCAATAAAGGTGTCTCTCTTCATCAGATGTGCAATCACAGTGATTTGCATTTAACACAGAACTGTGGGGGAGGTTAATTGTCTTTTTTTCCTGCAGCATCTACAGTTAATTAAAAGGATGCATCTCATCAGCTGGAGAGTTTTGTTCCAAAGTCAGAGATCATTAAAATAGAAACTTGTGAAGTGTTTGTTAGCTAATGGTGTTTTTTTTTAATGAGAACAAAAGCTGGAGATACCTTTCAATGACTATTTTTGTCTGATCTATGTTTTTTAACTTGGTGCTTGATGAGAAGGTCAAGTTCCTCTGATACGTTTAATGATCGTATTACAGCTTCTTCTTTTGTTGCTCAACTTGAACATCATGCAGCATCACAAGGGGTGAAAATGTGTTTGTGCTACATAGAAATATATATCATTATTGTCCACTTCTCTTTTAAAATGTGCAGAGAGATTCAATTATTAGGTAATTCTGTCTCAGACAAGTTCATCCAGTATGAAGCTGAACAGAATAAATAAGCGCTGCTAGTTTGGTGCTAAAACATAGTGCAAGAAGCCTTTTTTCTTAATCTTTTTTTTTGGAAGATGAAACTTCCAAAAATTGTGTAATCATTAACAAAATCCCATGAAAAGACCATGACCAACAATGTGTTAGTCGGTCACACAATAGCTTCTCACTTCCCTGCTCTATCTGTAAGTCTCAGCTCCAAGTCCCCTCGGTTCCTGAGGACATTAATCTTTAAAAGCAGGTCAAGTACACATAGTTTTATTTTTAGAAAAGGCTCAGTAATTTCTCTAAACCAAAGGGTACTTTTCAGCACGTTACTCAACCCAGACAAAAATAGTGCATCTGCAGAGGGGGTTGTGCACTAATCAGGAGGTCCGCGGTTTGGTCCCCCGGCTCCGGCTGCTAGTTCGACCCCAACAAATAAACAACTACTGTTGCAGATGAAAATGTATCTCGGGGGCAGTGGTGAAGGTTAGAGAAGCGAGCTTGTGACCAGGGGGTCGCCGTTTCAAATCCCCGGACCAGCAGGATAAATCTGGTTGGGGAAAGTGAAAGGCCGCGCTTGCTCCACTCTCATCAGCACCGCTGAGGTGCCCTTGAGCAAGGCCCTTAACCCCCGACCGCTCCAACAGAGCTGCTCAGTGTCCAATAGATCAGACTGCGGTTGTACTTGGCAGTTTCCAGGAGTGGATGTGTGGCTGTGAATGTGATCAGGGCCGCACTGAAAAAGAGAGCATCGCTCTCAGTGAACAAACCCTGAATACTAACCTAATAGTTTTATTCACCTTGAGTTTAGTCTTTTTAGCTGACTTCCCTAACCTGGAAGTGGTGATAGCGACCTAACACACTGTTATTTTGGGTAAATTGTGGATATTATGCACACTTCAACAAAAAGTATAGCAAAAGTCTGGTCATTTTAGACATTATAATGCAGAATTATTACATATCATGTCTTTAAAAATGAACACGTTATGTACCAGACTACTCCAAAGCAAGGCTAATGAGTTGGGTGAGTTAAGAGCTGTTTCTTTAAGGAGTTTACAGATGTTGCATGTGAGATATTCATTGTTGGTCTATTCCTCAGTTCTTATCTATAACAACAAAAGCCACCTCGTGCTTGTTTGTTTTAACTGTGTGCACATTTAATGCTCGATGACCTCAGGCAGCACACTAACACGTTAACTGAGAGAAAGTCAACGACACCTGAAGGTGTGAAACCATTAAGAGCTGCGAGAATAAAATCTAAGATCAATCCTCAGTATCACACAGGCAGGGCTCTCTGTTATGTGTCTTGATGGTGATTATTGTACCTTTTTAAAATGTTTTTTTGCCTTACACAAGCGAACAAAAAGGATTTTGATTTAACTCGATGGTTTATTCTGTGTCAAGGATTTGGAGACTGTTTCAAAGTAAACTTGAGCCGACGCCGGCTCCGGCTGTAACTCAGATGCCAGTCGGGAACTGTTGGCCTAAATCCAATATGCTTGTGTTTTGTCAGCATGTGGTTCATAAGCCCAAACAAAGTCTTTGGTGTGCAGTGAGAGCAGCAACACGAGCAGCAACCTGAGTCAGAGGGATTACTGTGAGGCATCCAAATAATTCAGCATCAACACAGATTCGTTTTGGCTTTTTGTTTGGACGAAGTTTGTTGTTTTGTAGGTCGAGGATTTCATCTAATTCAGGGATTCATTTAATCCAATTCAGACTCCTCAGACACAACACTTTCTTCTTTACATTTCGTGGTTTTTAATACAAGGATGAAAAAAGGCATATACTTTTTACTCTGAAGTGATGAAGTGTACGATGTGGTTGCTTTTTCCACACAACTGACCCCATTAGCTTTTGGTGCAGATCTGATTAAACGTATGGATCCAGGACATTTTTTATCACTTTCTTTATCAATGTGAGATTTTTTTTTTGTTGTTTTTTTTAACATTGGTGTTAATTTCTCAGGGAATAAAGCATGATCGTGATGAGAAAAATCAGGCGTATTTATGTGGCTGGTACCTGAGTGAGTACAATTGTATGTGCATCCACATAAAAACCTGATCTAGTGGATTTAAATATGTTTATTTTAATCTTGGACTGTGCTTGATTGAATTAAAGGGGACTGTTGGGGCTTGGCGGAGGTATGCGCTCTACTGAGTGCCTCCTAGTTTCGATTTTTTTTAATTTTCCTTCTCGTTATGTTTTTAAATGTTATTCTAATGCATTTCTTTGTCTTATGTAAATGTTTGAGCTGCCTCTGTGCTGTAATATTAAACATTTTCCTTTATATAAGAAAACATGTGACAGTTACTCTTTCATGCCGGATTGCTTAAAAAAATGCATACAGCACCTTTAAAGTATAATATGTAACATTTCTGCATTAAAATGTCTATAAACGACTCGACCTTTGTTGTATATTTTGTTGAGTTGTGTATGTTCATTATCACAAATGTTTGCACCAATTTTCAAACCCTGAGAAATCTGCAATTAAGTCCTAGGTAACGATGTATTTCATTTGGTCGCCTGTCGCTAGAGAGTCTGTGAATGTGACAAAACATTATGTGAATAAAACTTCACAACATAACCTCATCCTTGAACATTTCTGCATGACTCATATGGATTTTCATCAGCAGTGGTGCTTGTTTAACAACGCAGACAACATCTCCCATGACCCAACGCTACTTATGTCCTTTTGCTTTTTGTTTTGATTGAGAAACCCTAGCAACAGAAATTACATACTGTGCGTCGAAGGCCAGTTTATCTCCCCCCGTTGCCCCACACTCACCCTCTCTCCTGCCGTTCCTCAGGCAGCGCACTTTGGGGATCTGAGCGAGCAGCTGGCAGTCCTCAGCTGGAGGAGGAGAGCAGAGGAGATGGGATGTTATGGTGGAAGCAGAACACACACTGAGAAACACACTCCTCCCCATCCCGGCCTCATCTCACGCTCTGCCACTCACAAACCCCCGAAACACACCACACAAGGAGAGTGACACACCCTCAGTGAAGGCCACTTACGCCTCAGCATGATATGACTCTAAACACATCACATCCAAACATCCATGAGAGTCCTGCAAATAATCAGAAACACATAAACACAAAAAGTATAACGTTTCTGAGTTTCATTTCGCAGGATCATTTATTTCAAAATCCTTTTCCCATAAACAAATCAAGCGAGCAGCCCGTTCTCATCTCCCTCTCCCTTTTCCTACATGAGCAGTCCCTGGCGCTGACATTGTGTTGACACATACAGATGGACATCATTACAAACAACATGCAAACACAGGTACACACACACACACACACACACACATGGTGAACGGATTAGCATTAGCAGCAGAGAGTGAGTGTGATCTGGCTGAGGGGATTGTGGGTGGATCAGGCGGACCCCCTCCTCAGCCTGGCGCTGACAGAAACAAGCATGACAAGTTGTAATCCTGCTTGATTAAATTTGCTGTGTGTACAAACCTGTTTGTTTGCGTTTAAGCTGTCGATTCACAGGGGACGTGTGTGTGTGAGAGCAGGAGTGCATTAATGCTTCACTGTTGCTCATAAGGAGGGGACAGCTGGTGTGTGTGTGTGTGTGTGTGTGTGTGTGTGTGTGTGTGTGGAGTGAAGAGGAGGGGGGCTTTAACCGCTCGGGGAAGATGAGCAGAAAGTCACAGATCACACCCACTGAGCAGATGTTGTGTACTTTTAGCCAGATTGTGTCCACGTGTGCGTGTGTGTGCGCTTGCATGCATTATACAGTCACATGCACACAGCTGCTTTTACCCACGTTTTGAATATGAAGTATGTTCACTCAAGAAGAGCGACTAAATGAAGAGTGTTTGTACTGTAATGCCAGACTACATTCAAAAAATTACAAATTTAAGTCAGATTACACAGCAAAATAGTGTTACTGCATTCTCGTAAACAACTGAAGTAGGTGAGGTTTCTTTCAAAACATAAACAAACACACCACAGAGAACCATAAAACGTCTCCACAAGCCCGTCCAGCGTAATCCAAGTCTAAGGAAGCCCCAAGATCCAAAATTAATTCGAAAAGATGTTATTTACACCCTTTTAAAAGCCGAGATCATCACTGTAGCAGCTAAGCTAAAAGCATAAGCGTGCACCCTGCAACTGCGTGTCAAGGGTGAAACGTCTTTTCAAATAAATTTGGGATCTCAGGGCTTCGGGAGACTTGGTTTATGGTGTCCAGAGCCATTTTATTTATTTTTTTGGGTTGTTTTTATGTCTCAAACAAGTCCCCAGCTACTTCAGTCAGCTCATACCCCCACTTCAGAAGGGGTATCGCTTTTAGCTTAGCAGCTACAATGGAGATTTTTAAAAACACATAAAGCAGTGCACAATTGAAATAAACGAGCTTCTCCCAGCAGATGAAAACTAACACAAACAACAAATAAGAGTAACAAATTTAAATTAATTAAAAAAAATAACTTGTATATTTGCAAAATTTAAGATAATCATTAGTGATCGTAAGTTGTAATTCGACATTAAAAAATCCATCAGCTTCTTCCACATTGACTGCCAAAAGACAGTGAACAACAGCTTATGGTATTTACAGAGGTTTATTTTTGTCTCGACACTAGTGGAGTCACATGCTGTCGTCTGGACTCCCACTAAAGATCACTGTCCTTGATTGAGGACGGTGTCCTCATGATTTAGGAAAGCCTTAATAGGATTACACCCAGGGAGGATGACCGACTTCCCACCACCAACCACCACCACCACCCGTCTGCCTGCCACATATATTGACCAATCAGCTCACACTCTCACTGCCCCACCTGACTGATTATCTGAATTGTTTGGTGAAGCCTTTGTCTGATAAATGTTTTTAAAATGTGTGCACAGATAACAGAACATGAACAAATCATAAAGTTCAGTGACAAGATGTTTTTTTGTAGTTTAGGTGAACTGAGCTCCTCAACACTTCTTCCTGAAACAGAGGAAGAGTTATGCTGTCAATGTATTTGTCTGCTCTGACAGTTGTATTGCATCCAGATGGTAAAATCAGTGATTTACTGTAAAAACATGTCATTAAATGTCGCCTGGCATCAAACACTGTCAGAGCAAATAAAAAACATGAGCGCTTAG
Organism: Pagrus pagrus; assembly: GCF_965226575.1. Taxonomy (NCBI): domain Eukaryota; kingdom Metazoa; phylum Chordata; class Actinopteri; order Spariformes; family Sparidae; genus Pagrus; species Pagrus pagrus. Next base: position 24,545,029 of record NC_140202.1, read on the forward strand.
ATTCTGGTTCTCACACCAGATTTAGTCAATTTAATTTAAAATAAGACTCTGAAAATGATTTATAAAGCGTTTCATCTTGTAAAATAACATTTGTTAACAGCTGACAGTTGTGGGAATCTGTTCTCATACACATGATCATACAATGCTTTATTTCTGCAGGGTGTATCTCAGTGTGTCTCCTTCGTCAGCCCCCTTCCCAGTGATCTTTCCAGCCTATCAGCTCCTTCCCTGTTACTAGTGTTTTTCCACTCATTACTCTCACCTGTATTTCTCGACTCCCTGTTCCTGCTGTTTTGTTTCCCTGTTCCTGCTGTTGTGTTTCCCTGTTCATGTTGTTGTGTTTCCCTGTTCATGTTGTTGTGTTTCCCTGTTCCTGCCGTTGTGTTTCCCTGTTCCTGTTGTTGTGTTTCCCTGTTCATGTTGTTGTGTTTCCCTGTTCCTGCCGTTGTGTTTCCCTGTTCCTGTTGTTGTGTTTCCCTGTTCATGTTGTTGTGTTTCCCTGTTCCTGTCGTTGTGTTCCCTGTTCCTGCTGTTTTGTTTCCCTGCTCCTGTCATGTTTGCCTGTTCCTGTCGTTGATCCTGAATAAACTTCATTCATTGATATTCCTGTCTGCTATCTCGTGCATTTGGGTCCACCTTATGTTGTCATAAGGTGTGACACTATGTTTGTTCTTTTACCTTCATTAATATAATGTCAGGTGTTTTCTTACATGTGAAAGAGACATGAGGAACGAAAACAATGCATTGCGCTCCTCTTTGCCGAGTGGCTTTGGAGGGCCTGAATCTCCAACGTTATCAACTCCAGCTTTAAAAATCACAATAAAAAACATTTGGTTTTAGAGGATATTTGTAAGTTGTATGACTAATTAATTGATTGTATAATGAAACCATAAGTAATTTGGGCTTTTAGAGGAATATGCTCCACCTCCTGCCTTTCAACCGCAGATGAAACAGCAGTTTTATTTGACTGTTCTTGGTTGGGATCACGTCTAATAAAACACAGAGTAAGGAAGGAGCAACACAGAGACCACAGTGAGAGCTGAAGGAAACAGAGTAGTCAGTTAATGGGAGGCTTAATGTTTCACAGGCAAAACTAAAAGCCACAAACTGGAACTGAGTTGGGAGTGTTCGTCACAGCTTCACACGATAATTGATGCTGAAATCCAAAACAGGGCCGAGAAACAAACAGCACTTGTTTGTGAGTTCAAGGTGGCTGCAGGTAAACTGGCTGCAGCAAAACAAGGCATTAGGAAGCTAATAGAGCTCCTGCTGCTACCGCTGCTGAGACACTACTGTTTGGATGTCTGGCCAGCTCTGACACCTCTAAGTGTGTGTTCGTGTGTGTGTGTGTGTGTGTGTGTGTGTGTGTGTGTGTCTGAGTACACGGTGAATGTAGGTCACTGTGCTGTTCCCACAGACAGAAGATGCATGTGGTGGTAATTACAGAAAGCGCTGTGGACAGTGTAAAGCATGAGCTCATGTAAGTCTTCTGCCTAATGCTGACAAAGGGGAATAATTACAACAGTGTGGTGATCCTTTAATTCCACAGCTACATAAAAACACAACCCGCACTTTACGCCGCTATTAACTGATTTGTTTTTCAAATCTCAAGGTCAATTAGTCTACTAACTCTCGGTTTGGCGTGTTGGAAGCAGCTCCGGCTCAGTTCTGCTGTTGTTTTTTGTTGTTAACGCCGCAGCATCATTGATCAGTTACATAAAAGCTGCGCAGATCCTCAGGATGCTCTCAGCTCCCGTTCTTAATTCAGACATATAAGACGTCAGTGTGACACATCTTCAAAGCCGCTCCTGTCTCTTGGCATTATCCTTCGTCTACATTTTTTGTTATTATTTGGCTTTCTCATTCATGGCTGGAACATCTCATTTGACATTTGCATCACACATATTCACAGCAGATGACAGAATGAAAAGAGCTTAGCACCTGGCAGGCAGGGCCGCAGCCAGGATTTTAGAAATATACAAGTTACGGGTTCAAATTGTTTGACAAGCTACCTGTCGGAGAAACATTTTTTGTCTGGTGTAGAAGCTACAGGACTGCCGAACCAGAATCCAAAACAAAAGCCCTTCAGTTAAGGTCAGGAAAATATATTTTAAGTTTGTCAAACTGTAGCATTTATAGGTGAGGGAAAGATGATTCAGTTATATGCTAACAAAAGCCAGGTAATGTTCAAGGACAATGTTATCAGATTCCACTGAGATTTTTCGGCTGAAGTCTACAAACAACAAAGGGGCTTTGATGGCGTTCGGCAAAAAAACTGTGAGAGAAAGGCATTGCCAAGCATCGGATCCTGTTCCCAGACAGACTTTTCTTGACTCATGGACGAGGCCACCCAGCAGCGGTCAACAACCACATCGCTGGGAACGGGAGACTAGAGACAGGAGAAGGAAGGGTTTTTCTCGATAAACAGGTCTGACTTGTAAATATTGAGATGTCACAATTCGTCTTCTGAGGCAGCTGGATTCACGTGATCGAGGCGATGAACCAGTTGGAGTCCTCTGCGGTAACCACTGGCAGCTGAAGACAGCTGTTCAGTGGCTAAATGCTCCTCTATGTACACCAGATACACGCTAACTCGGTCTGTCTGCAGCTTGGCGTTAGGCTGTGTGTGAATCCTTGAAAATGTTCGCACTGCTTCTCCAGAGAGACTGAAAATCAGGTCACCCTCAAGTGAACCTGGTCAGGAGCCTATTCTAAATCCGCCAGCAACACCAGCCTTTTATAAAGCAGCCGAAAATGAAGCCTCACCATCTCATTTCATTTTTTCTTTGCTTCTTCCATTCACCCATCTGTCCTTCTTGATCTTGGATCTCTGATGAAAACTACTCTTGCCTGATTTTACGAGTGGTTTGCCTGCTGCAGCTTCAAATGACGCTAAGGAGGGCAGTGAAGGTGAACCAAAATAGCCAAAAAATGAGCTGAAAGATGCTAAAACGCTCCACAAAGCCAGAGGAACTACAGCCATGAAAACGCCATAAAAAAACTCAAACTCAAACTCAAAATCTTAACCACAGCTTTCATTAACAAAGCTCACAAACTCACGGTCAGAGCTGAAGTCGTCTATCAAGATGATCTCTTGAATCAGAGACGGAGGACTTCGCATCAGGACACTGAGGGTGAAAGAAAAAGGAGAGATGGAGATCAGAAAACATAAGTCAGTGTTCCCGTCTAATCAGGCCACCTGTGTCCGGTCTCATTACCTTTTGATGGTGCGGAGGAGAGTGGAGCGTGCCTCATTGTGGAAAGTGATGATGATACTCGTGGAGGGAAGTTCTGTGTCATAATTCAGAGAAGCACATCTACGGAGAGAAGAAGCAGGTTTAACTTATTTTTCTTCAGAAATCACGTGTGAGTGTTAAACTACCTCATACGTCCGGCATACGTGTCCAGCCTTTGAATGCAAACATACCAGGCTATTAGGGGTTTTTTTGGGGGGCAGAAGTGATTTGCAGCGGTGCCCCGCAGAGTCGCCTCTGTATTGTTGCCGTAGTGACATGAAAATATCCGGTTGCCAGGCAACAATTGCACAGGTTTCTGACCCTCTGCTTTAATCTGGTACCTGTTGCTGGGAGCTTTAAGAACAAGTCCGAAGACATGCAGATGAAATATGACACACCACTGATTGTGTTATTGTAAACCAATTCAATCAGTTTGTTTACAGCAACAAAATTAACACAATAAGGATGCAGCGGTACATCGCTGCATGAAAACCGATGGTGTAACATATTGATACTTATTGAATTTTACTGTATTAGAGTATTACATTTTTTTAAATCTCCTTCCTTTCTGTTTTCATTCATTTAAGGGTCTTTGTAACTGACGTAACTGAAGGAAAGTTAAATGCACAATATGTTATTTCTGCCCTTTTTAAAAAAAAAACAAAACAAAAGACATTTGCCAGGTGTGGAGAGCCAGGTGGAGCCGGCCGGCATCGCCTCTGTCGCTACTCAGATCTGTCTGAATCTGGAGGTGAGAGCCCGGTGCAGAGCCAGACCTTCTGGAGGAATCAACAGCTCACTGGTTTCTACTCTGAGTCCTTTTAAAGGAGGATCGTGTGTGATTTTCTTAGTTACTGTAAGTGGCCACTGGGTGCTTTAATTAAAGTAATAAAATCCATGAGTCAAGTCCTATGTAATGCATTTAAAAGCTCGTTATGAGTCACTATAATTGGTCATTGTTTGCTTGGAGTAAAGTGAAAAAAAAAAAATAAGATCAAGTTGATATTTAAATGAATGGATGACTCAGATTTTACAATCCATTATGTAAATGCTTCTAATACATTACATAAATAAAGCATAAAGCATTATTTATAATCATGAATGGTTAAAACTATGATTACAGCAGCACTGTAGGTGCATTAAAATACATTGTATGTATGTTCACAATGCACTATAGACATGGGCTTCATCAAAAGTATTAGCTGACAAGAACTTGATAAAAAACAGTGTAAACAGTCTAAAAATGGGTTCTGAAAGCTTCAAATGTCAACACAAACTAATATGACCGCCAACCCACACAAGGTCACTCCAACCAAACTTGGCAATAAAATGGAGTTTGAACGTTCATTGTTGAACTTGGACACAAAACAAAATCATCACAAGGTCGAGTTTATGCAGAGAAACCGATCTGCTGAGGAGGGATATGTTAATAGGCATCTTATTAGGATGTATAAATGCCCAAATCCTTCAACTTTTGTTAAAAAATGTTTCTTATTTTCACCAAAGATATTTCAATTTGTAATTTCTTCTTTTTTGTGTGGTGAGGAGGTCAGAAGCCTCTTGGTATCTGTATCTAGAAAGGAAGCGTTTATATTATTTTATGGTTTAAATACCTAGAAGTATACAGAGATCCACGTGCAGCTCTATCCAGATTAGTCCACGATCTGCTTGTGCAGATCAAGCAGACTGACCGCCCCTTGACTGAGGTTTAACCCCGCTCACCTGTAGTGTCGGGTGTCTCTGATGGCTCGCTCGCTGCCCAGCCGGTCGCTCTCCTGCAGGTTGAAGGCGTGGTCTCTGTACGGGTCATCTCCCGGCTTCAGCTGCTTCCCGGCCAGGTAGGCCTTCTCATCGAGGCTGCCCAGGAGCTGGCTCTGCTGCTCCGCCCGCGGGGGCTGGGTCACCTGCAGAGGACACGACAAGCTGTCTTTACATGCTCACAACAGCTGAGAAGAAATATATGGTTACAATTCAAGTCAAAGACAGAATAAACGATTAAAAACTGGAGAGTGTTGAGGGATTTAAACGACAAACACAAATGCATCCTCTGTCACTCACGTTAATCCACAGAGAGGTTGTTTTGTTGTCGACAAACACTCCACTGTTTCGCTGCCATCACTTCTGTCAACAAACCGTTTTACTGCCACATTTGTTATTACAGAAATGGCTGCGTGCCAAATCCACCTGTCATCCTCATGAAGAGAATGGCGGTTTGCAACTGTCTGTTTTAATGTGTTTCTCAGAAAAACATTTAGTTTGTTTTGTTTTTATTGCACTGTTGGATTTGAATATATTTCATAAACCCTCAAGTCAAAAATCTTTCAAAAAGACTTAAAAGACGTGACTGAGGAAGAAACAGAAGCATTATCGACATTGACAGAATAATTTGTTATCATTAATGTCGTGAAGAATTATAAATATCCATGAAAGCTTATAACCATGATTATACAGTGATATAGGTGCATTTTAATGCATTATAAGTATGTTTATATGCGTTATGAAGCATTATAGACGTCCACTTCATAGAAAATGTTACCAGCAGACAGTCGAGAGTTGTAGCTGATTAAATTTATGTTCCTCAACTTATTGATTGGTTGTAAATGGATTTACATGCGCCGCTTTTCTGCCTTGGTGAACAAAGCTGTTTAATATTCACACACACACACACGCCTGGAGCCATTGTTAACAATCTGGGGTTCAGCGTCTTGCTCAAGGACACCTTGACATGTGGACAGGAGGAGCTGGGGAATCGAAAAACCAGCCTTGACATGAATGGACAACTCTTTCTATACCTCCCGAGCCTCAGCAGCCAGGATTAAGAAATGCCAGTTCTCCCCTTATATTCAGGCAATGTCTGAAAAAAGTCTAAAAAAATCAAGTGCAACAACTGCTGCAACCCTGCTGCAACCCTGCTCATCTGAGAATTAAAGTTACCCTCCCCTTTAAGCCAGTCTGAAAGGACTGTCAGAAAAAATAATTAAAATGTAAATGCTACTTTCTTATTCAGGTCACCGTGTCAGTGTTAACACTGCAGAATGGGATGGGCACTCATCAAATCAAAATACACAGCGAATAAAGCCTTGGTAATTAATGGGTTTCCCCCGCAAGCAGCTTTAACACTCCTGAGTGGGAGGTTTAGACAGCCAATGAATACATAAAAGCAGATGAGAGAAGCCTTCATCAAAGAGAGTCAACAGGATGGATGATGATGGTAGGACGGAGGAGAACAGGGAAAATGAAAAGAGAGGATGACGCTTTGTTCTGAGCTGCTTTATTAAAGGGAGGTGTAGCTGGTGGATTTAGAAAAGCTCCTGACCAGGTTCAGGTGTGAGAGTGACCTCATTTTCAGTCTCTCAGGAGAAGGAGCCTGAGAGTTTCAAGGATCCGCACACACAAACATGTCCGCCATGCACAGACACACAGACAGAGCTGAAAATGAACTTAATATCACTGTGTTACATTCACAGACTAAAGCTGTTAAAGCTCTTAGCGGGAAGCTGGTGAACACAGTGGAGCATTTAGCAGCTAAAGATAGTAAGATATTTCCCTCAGGAGTTGGTGCAGACCGAAAAACAAGAGATAAAAGAGAGTGAATATTGAACTTTAAGTCATCAGATACTTCTCCAAATGAATGCTATTGTTTCAATAGCTGTTTGCCAACGCGCTTGTCATAACAATGTTAGTAAATATGTCAATGTTGGTGCCTGAGTCGGCCAAAAGTCAGTGAAAGCAGGTGAAAAACTGTCCTGGCAAATAGCTGAATATGTGATGAGGAAGTTAAGAAAGACTTTCACTCATGAAAGATTATTTTATCTCTGAATTTCAGCTACATGTTGTATCAACATGGCAACTGCACTCTTAGCTTTCAATTGACGACCCATTTGGCCGAATATGAGAATCTATGCCCCTCCTAAAGCCTACAACAGATAACGAGTGTCTGTGTAGAAAGGAGAACCCAAAACTCCACCTCTGAACTCATTAGCTACTGTTTCTCTCTGACAATGGAGTGGAGGGAGGCACTCGAGAACGCGCGTAAAGTCACGAAAATGCGACGCCCTTCACTAAGAAATCTCCAATAAACACCAACAAATCGTCCACAGGTTTGTTTAGGCAACCGAGAGAGATTGTAAAGGTTTCGTTTTTCACATCACGTTACAATCCGCTCACACATGGCCAACAGAAAAGTGAGTAATACATGTGCATTACTACAAAATGTTACAAAGAGCCCCACTTACAGAGCTTCTGACTGCTGGAGAAGAAACTTCAAGTTGTTACCTTTCAAAAGAGACCAAAACCACGACTGCACTCCTGATATTTCAATAGCAGCTTTCAATTTGCTTTGGGTATTGCAGTGATCGGCGTTCAAGGATGATTTTACATCAATTTTCCCACGCAGAACCACTCCGCTAGTTACATGGAAAGACTGAGATAAAGCTCCACCATATGTTACCTGTATGGTGGGATAAGCAGAAAAAATATGCAAGGATTCAGAGGAGATTTTCAGGAAACTTTACGGGCACAGGGAGGAAACACAATAGAGTAAATACAGGGAAACAAATAAACAAGTAATTTCTTCCACCATCTTCAACCTAAAGTGCATCTGAGCCACTCACACCACCAATGTCAGATGACTGTTATACAAAGTTATGACGTCTTTTCCAAAAGTATCATCATGACCAAATATAAAAAGCTACAAAAAAATGGTACTCTGGGGATAATAAGACAAAAAATAACAGAAGGCACTCTGAGGCCCGGTCCACTGAATTAAATATGAAGCTCGTCTGGAAGATGAACACGTCTGCCTGCTCTGTCGGGCCCGAGACATAAGACCGAACAAATCACATACAAGTCAAATCTGCGTGATTGGCTGCAGATGAAACCCTGCTGGGGCTCTGAGGCTGACAGATGATGGGACACGGAGATTACTGTGTCATGTAGAGATGATGTGATGTGTCTGAGGCCTGTCTGCGAACATGTCATCCAGGCAAGAAACCACTTTGTTCTTCTGTCACTCCAACTAGGGAGCGACTGATACCAATTATTAGTAATCTAGGAGCCTGATAACCTTTATTTGATTGATACACATTTGCAGTAAAAACAAAAATCTTACTGTACAATTTTGAGATACTTTTCTGCCACTTTATACCTCCTCTCCGTTTTTTTGCAAGCTATCCTTGGTGACGGGGCTCAGCTCAACTGGACTTGACACCAAACTGGGACTGAACACAGACTTCAAGACCGACTGAGGTCAGATTGACAACAGGGGATACAGTACAGAGGTGATTTACAGCAGCTTTGACCAAGACAACGACTTCAGGGACAACAAGATGGCAGACGTGGGAAGGAGAGAGAGAGTAGAGAGACATCAGCAGCGGGTTAAAACAGCGTGTTGAGGAGGAATATTTTAATATCTTACAAAGTGAATTGAGGATTAATTCTGACAAACCGAGACTGTTTTGATGAAGTTTTGATTAAATGAAGTGTATTTGACGATAAGTTAACAAGACTTGCCTTAGTTTGGTAAAAGAGGAAAATATATGTAAGAGTGTTTCATTTGTAGACATTTTGTGAGACATCTCCTCTTGTGGTACAAATTGCTGCAAGAGGAGATGGTCTGAAAGTCCCCGTAGTATCCGACAGCCGGGCTAGCTGGATAGCATGCTCACTTCAGTGATATCTCTGCAACACAGCACATAGACGTCTGTGACGTGTCTTTGACACTTTTGTTTCTTCACACTCTGGTGATAATATTTGTTCATTTTTTGAATGTTTAACACTAAAATTCTTGCCATACGAATCAAAGACTTATATCTCTCATCCAATGTGGACGTCTATGGTCTATCTATGTAAAGCACTTTTACTTTCTGGAGTATGTTTACATTCTTTGACTTATGTTCAAAGATCTGAACAAACTCTTTCATGAGTGTTTCTACTTTTTAAACTAATGCCAAATGAACTATCTTAAAAAGGAGCTCACTAAAAGACAAAAAAAGGGATGATGTGTCTGAAAGTTACTGAATTGTTCCACACTGGTGGAGGTTTACTGCAATAACTTCACGTTTTGTGTGTATATTACTGTAATGGAAAAATGTAGCTAATCCTCATTCAGACGAGATTGTTAACGCCACACTGAACTCATTTCTGTTGTGAAATGTTTATATGATCACGTGTCAAATAAAAAAAAAATTGTTGCTGGATTAGTCAGAAAAAAGTACCGAAGAGTCTAAAGACTGAGGAGTTAATCCAGCAGTCAGCGCCTGATCTGAGGAAACGTACTGAAAAACTACTGATCATCAAACTGAGAAGATGTTTAGTTGTTTCTGTCCATGAAGAATCGGACCGTGCGCGTGAAAATCCTGCAATGACAAACTGACAAACTGTGTTCAGATGTTTACAGCATGTCCACTGCTGATGCTGAGGCCACGACAACAGATGTGCAGGATAGAAAGTAACTAATGATAACACACACACACACACACACACACACACACACTGTAGTAAGAGACTGAAAAGTGGTGCTGGGAAATTGGACCACTCAATAGAGGAAATGAAGGGGGAAAAAAAAGTGGAGCCAGTGCAAACAGATTTCACAGATGATGTCATTAGTGAATCAAATGCTGCTAATGAATGGGCTCAGGGGGAAAGAAAGAGGGAGAGAGGAGAGACAGAAAGAGGTGGGAGACAAGGGGGAGGGAGGGAGAGCGAGAGGTAAGGACTTGGGGAAAGCAGGGGAGGAAAAAAGAAAGAGAAGGAAGGGAGGGACAACACGGTGAAAGAAAGAAAGTTAGTAATGATGGGTGAAAGAAGGAAAATAATGAACTAATAATGATATAAGCGGGCAGGACAGATGAAAAAATTTGCAAACAATGATGAAAAGAAAGGACGATACTATGAATGAGAGAAAGACACTTAAATAGTAGAAAGGACAGACTGACAAAGGATAGAGGAGAAAATAAAGTCATAAAGTATGGAAGAACGGATGGAGAGCGCAAAAGAGGGATGGAGGGAGGAAAGACAAGAGAGAAACGACAGACAGAAGAAAAAAGGAATAAAAAGGGAAAATTATAGAATAAGAGGGGAGGGTGGAAAGAAAAGAACAAAAGTAAGATGGAAAGACAGCAGAAAAAGGAAAGAAACAACCACAATGATAGAAAGAACCAACAGAAAAGAAAAATGAAGGAGGGAAGAAGGACTGAAGGTTTAAGAAAGACAGAAAGAAAAGAGAAATGAGGGGAGGAAAGACAGAAGAAACGGGAAAGAATGAAGGAGGGACAAAATGATAAAAGTAATGAGGATTCACAGACGGAAAAAAGAAAGGAAGAAAGACAGAAGTAAGAAAAGTAGGAAGATGGAAGGAATATGAAAAAAGAAAGAAACAACAAAGGCATGACAGAGAAAAGAAGAAAACGAAGGAGGGATGGGAAGAGGGATTAAAGAATGAAAGGAGGAGAAAGATGGACAGAAGAAAAAAAAGGAGTTGATAGAAAGATAGGGAAGAACAGAAGAAAGGAAGATGGAAGACGAAAGAAACAGAGGGTCGGATAGAAAAGAAAAAATAAAGGAAGGAAAGAAGGACAGAGGGATTCAAGAAAAGGAGGAAAGAATGAAAGGGAATGGGGAGGAAGTCAAGAAAGAAAGAAAGAAAGAAAGAAAGAAAGAAAGCCTGCTGTTGTTGGACTGGTGGACTGTTGGCAGCCTGCGAGCAGCGGGTCAGATTACCAGAACAAACGAGAGAGGAAATCTCAGTTTGGTGACGAAGGTGAACGACCTGCTGAACAAACTAAAGATTACAAAACAGAAAAAACTCCTCTAGGAAACATCCCAACATCTACTTTACTGTTCAAAGAGCGACTCGATTAGATTAGTCCATCTGTGGCTCGCCAGCAGTTCACCACATCAGCCCCGAAACTGTCCTGGAGACACGATCCATCAGCCAATCAAACACGCAGACTATTCAAAGTGCTTCCATGTTTGTTTCTTCTGATCATCAACATATTCTTGGGCTGCGTTCACACACTGATGCAGACCAGGGTTTCCTCTTTTCTTATTCACCATGAGGAGGTGGAGGGGGTGGAGGAGGAGGAGGCCTGCGAGCATGAATGCCACAACAGCTCCACCGGTTGGCATCTGCCCTTGAATTATTAAATCTTGTGAACAGCGTTTTAATGAATCTGCCGCCGCCGGAGTGAGACATCTTGACATGTTGGCACACATCCTCGACCACAGCTGAGACGATTTTATTGCTCTAGTAAATAGTGAAGGAGGCTCCTGTGTGCTGTATTTCCTCAACAACAGTCGCCGTCTCCACCGGAGATACTGATTCAGTTGATTTGTCTGTCAGCTCGGTGGTGGAGCGGCAGAAGCAGTCTCAGGAAAGGACTGATTTATCTTTTCGGCCTAAAAATCTCATATTCTCGTAGATCTTTAATTGGAGTTCGACTCACTTTTACATTCAATGAATTTTTCCGCGGCACTGATTTTTTTATCAGGCTGAAAAGTTCGGCACACGGTTGTTAAAAATAAAATAAGTTGGGTTTATTCTGGAGCTGAAATGGAGGAGGCAGACTGGCTGGTTCGTTGGTTTGTCTGCAGGATTGCACCAAAACTGCTAAACGTGTCTCTACAAAACTTGGATGGAGGATGTGTCTCCACCCAGAAAAGACCACGTTAACTTTTGCGAGAGTGCATTTTTCAACATTTTTATTAATTTCTCCTGGAATAAAGCGCGGATATTGATTCTGATGGCGTATTAAGTGGCCAGACATGGAAATGCCAAATATATACTTGTTCCAGCTTCCCAAAAACGAGGATTTGATATTTTTGTTTGTCAAAAATTACAGTAATCTAACTTTTGTACTGATTTTTTAACCAGTGATGGAATGTAACTAAGTACATTTACTCGTGCTTAAGTACAATCTTGAAATACTTTACTTTATTTGAGTATTTCCATTTTTTTCTCTTCCACTACGCTCTGGTGACATATATTAGTCTTTTTACTCCACTACATTTATTAGTTAACTTTAGTTACTAGTTACTTTGCAGATAACATGATGTCTCGGAGCAAAGCAGCACATTTTCAAATGTATTTATTTTATCAGCATTTGCATAAAACAAAATAGATTCTGATATTTAGAAAAATCTTAAATATTGATCCAATAATCAGTATACGTATAGTTACTTTTACTTGTACTGTTCATACTGAAGTAAATTCAATAACATAAACTTCATACTTTTACTCAAGAATCCATGCCGGTGCTTTTACTTTAACATGATATTTACTTTAACTCTATAGTTTCAACAATAAGTACATTAATTAATCAATAAATAACAGAAAATTTATAATTTTGATGAATTCAAGAGAAAAGATTTGCTGCTTTTGTTACTTTATACCTTAATAAACTGACAAACAAGACATCTGAAGTCATCAGCTCAGACTCTGATGACATTTTCATGAATAAAATATTCAGATTAAACAATAAAAAAATAAGATTTTATCACTTTCTGTCAAAACTGCTCAAAATGAACCTGAACAACACTGATTCAAACACGTCACTTTGACTTGTTTTGACTGTTTTCTGACATTTCATAGACAAAACTATAAATGGATTCATCAGGAATATAATCAGCTGATTGATCGATGATAGGATAATCATTAGTTACAGCCTTAAGGCTCCAACTGACTGATGGTTATTCTGTTAATGCAGTCAATTTGATCATTTAGTCAAGAAAAAAATCAACATCTTCATATTGTTTTGTCCGACCAGATGTCCAAAACTCAAACATACTCAGTTTACAATGACACAACCGGGCAGAATACCAGCAAATCAGCACATTTGAGAAGCTGGAACCAAAAAAAATGTAGATTTTTGCCTGATAAATGACTTAAACCGCTGTTGACTAAACATCTGCAGCACAATGATCCTACACTTTTTCCCTACAAGCTACAGGTCTTGTATTTCTTTACACTCAGTGCATCAGAAAACGCAGCAGCCAAGTAGACCAGCTCTCCTAATAGGAACTGGCATGGACCCAGTCCCAGTCCCAGCATGTTCTGTTGTGTTCAGACTGTGTCTATAGGCTGTGGCACCACCACACCTACAGGAGCAGTGTTTACCAAAGGTTATTCTCATGACTGCTCCTCCTGCGACAACAGGCGGACCTGACCTGACTGAAACAGGCGGATAATGACACACTCTTGTGTCCTGTCCGTGTTTGTGAAATCCTTGACAGGTCTCAGCAATAACGTGGTTTACGAGGCGTTTGCGCACGGCGCACAGGACTTATGGAAAGCCTCTTACGTGTGCCTGAGGTACTCTCGGGCTCGGGGAAGGCACGGAAAGGCAGGAAAACACCGACAAACATAAGCAGCAGGCTGCTGATCCTGCAGCCTGGAGAATGATTATGGCACAGCTGCACGGGAGGAGAGTGGAGGTGGATGCGATGAAGCCAATGCAACATATTCCTGCAGTGAAACCCAGCTGTGCATCATCACCAACACCTTCACCACCATCCTCATCACCTCAGGTTTATCACACACACACATGCACATCAACATGCAGCACACACTCTCCTGCAGCTCGGCGCCTCCAGCGACAGCGCCGTGCGCAGCGCCGCGCCGCTCTCCTCTCCTCTCCTCTCCTCTCCTCTCCCCTTTCTCTTTCTCCACCCTCAGCCACGCTCACTCACTATCAGCGGGATGGTCCTGTCGTCCCGGTGGATCTCCAGCCGACCGGACACCACCTTCTGCCCATGGCCCCTGCCGCGGGTCTGCGACGCCGACGATGAAGGCGACGACTGGGGCTTGTTGTCCTGCCACAGGTAATAAAACGTCCCCAGGATCCACGCAACGGTGAGAATCGCGATGGCGTTGGCCCGTATCCTGCGCATGGTGAGCCCATAAGGAGGGCTCCGGAGGCGAGCCCGGCTGGTTCAGGTCCGTCCTCGGCAGAAGGTGCAGCCTCCCCCGCCGGTGATGGGTTGAGTCGCAGGCAGGCAGGCAGGCAGGCAGGCAGGCAGGCAGCCTCTATCTCTCCTCGAACTGGCTCCTCTCTCTGCCGGAGCGCTGCCTCTCTGCTGGGATTTGCGCACTGGCAGAGCCACGGTCCTAGCGCCGCGTCATATCATTCCCCTGCACACAAACACACACACAAGTACACACACACACACACACACTCACACACTCACATACACATCATCCATCCACACTGGCTACAATGAGGAGAGGATGTCCAATCTGCATCCAGCAGCTGAGGTCCTGGTTTGAGCTACATATGGGTGCAGATCAGGAGGAGGGGGTGACCTTTAACCTCTGATGCACATTAATGGATAGATAGATAGATAGATAGATAGATAGATAGATAGATAGATACTTTATACTGAGGATATTTACTGCATTAAAGAGGGGAATACTGTTCCTTACACCATACACTTACAAACGACACATATGAGCCATGTGTAATGGAAAGTAATGGAAAGTAACTAAGTACATTTCATTTAATTCAAGTATGCATTATTTGTACTTTACTAGAGTATTTCTTTTTTATTTTCTGCTACTTTATACTTCTACTTCACCACATTTTGAAGGTAAATATTGTACATTTTACTCCACTACATTTATCTGATAACTTTAGTTACTATATACTTTGCAGATTACATGCTGCATTTAAGCAGAAGTACTGCATTTTGAATGTATGTATTTATTTTATAGGTAATTGGATTGTAGTAAAAGTAAAATTACACATATATTTACGTGTATGTAGTATTTACTGTACTGCGTGTTGATCGATTACCTGTCTGGACGATTATCAGATCCAATATTCAGCATTTGCATGCATATAATGAAAGAATACAGATACATTTAGGGGAGTAAAAGTACAATATTTGCCTCCAACATGAAGTGCAGTAGAAGAATAAAGTAGCAGGAAATGGAAAGTTCTTGGAGTGGAGTTCTTGTGTAAATGTATTTAAAGTTGCATTTAGCGTATATTTATGTGATTTCTTGTTTTTATTTAAGGGTCTGTTCTGTAGTATTCATGCAGATAGTTTTCATTTTATTTAGTTTCTGAGGTTTTTACTTTCAGCTTATTACAGCTGAAGTGAAGAAAATTTAATTTGTGGAGCTCAAAGTTTTCAAAGATTCGGCTACATTATTAAATTTCAACAATCCGAAGGCCTCAGAGACTTTTCCCTCCGTATGAATTAGTTTCAAGGAAAACAGAAATTAAAACCAGAACAAATTAACCTAAAACAACCTGCACGGCTCCATACGACTAGATAAGATTTGTTCATTTCAGTGGACTGATCCTTTAATTGCTGCCACATTCTTCTCCCTCCAGCCAGAATCAAAATAAAATCTGCACCTTTACTGCAGCGTATTTATCCTCCCTGCATAAGAAGACTCATTATTCTGCCCATGCATTCTAAATTATACATTTAAATTAAGAGCCTGCAGCTCACAAAGAGCAAATTAAGCAATGCAGCTGAATTGATCACAAGAAGAAAAAAAGAGACGAGGAGCCTTTGCAGTCTTTGAACAGCAGCATCATAAATATTCAAGTCCTCCTGAGTTAAATCTGGATTTGCACAGATGACCCTCTGCTACTATGACTTATTCAGAGAAGGAATAAATCAGAGGCGTAAGAAAAAATGTCAGAATACATTAGACCGAGAGGACCCCTCTCCCGAAATCCATAACGGCCTTTAAACGGCTGCACAGACCAGCAGAGAAATCAGAGCAGAGCAATAACACCCCAAAGGCATAACAGAGCTGAGGAGGCTGCATTTTTTCATCTTATTCCTTCTCTGCTAGAAGAAACATAAAAACAGCCCACAGTATGAGCTCATCCAACCCCACCTAACAGCAGCATACTGTGTGTGTGTGTGTGTGTGTGTGTGTGTGTGTGTGTGTGTGTGTGTGTGTGTGTGTGTGTGTGTGTGTGTGTGTGTGTGTGTGTGTGTGAGGCATCCACACAGCTGGACAAACCGCCACAAACATCAGGAATTGAGAATGCCAAGTTTTTCCCAAACATAAGCATCGAGAAATCTGATCCAGAGTCAGCGGGGGGAGAAACAAAATCAATAAATGAGGAGGAAAATCCATCTGCAGCTGCAAATTGTTGCGTCTGATGCGTTCAGGCAATCATTTTGTCATGAAATACGGCCACTTTAATACATTTTGATAGTATTTCTTTTGGTTTTATTCGCCTCATGTGCTTTTATTTTCTGGCACATTCCTGCATTTTACTTTTTTAAAACAGAAAGCCTGAGAAAGAAGAATGCATTATGGGAATTGTAGGCTCTAGTGCTTTGACACACCATGACCACCACGACTGTAAACGCTCTGTAGAAATCAAAGAGTGTACCACGCTGCAGGCTGAGGTCTATCCACTGTGTCTGCTGTCTCTCTGAAGCCGTGCACTTGGAGGTTAATCTCATTATACATGTAAGCTGCTATTCCCTCTCTTCCATCCCGTCATGGAGAGACCCATCGGCGTGCGAGATCTGGCCCGCATCCAGCTCGTGTATAGAAAGGGAAGGTCACGGGGGTCAGAGCCACATCTGGCTCAAGGCGGGGAGATATTTGTCTTCATTCGTATGGACAGGGACGCGCCGCGGCTGTCACTGTTATCTCTGGGAAAGACAGTGACGCCCCAAAGCAGGGAGGAAAAGTCTCTGCATATTCAGACAACGAGAGGATAAAAGCACACAGCCGTCATAGCGAGGTGTTGGTACTGGCAGCTCTGTGGGGAATACTGCACACTCACAGCCTCTGGACCTGGCAAGCCGGCCATTAACTGGCTCGGTTATGTCAAGATTACTGGGAGCAGAGAGGAAACGAGGGCTGTGTTTCCAGCAGGGTCAGTCGACCACTCGTGTCAACAATCCCTCTCCTGAGACTCATTGGAAAGACAAAGCTCCACATTCCCATGTCGGCAGTGAAAAAAAAAAAGGGAAAAGATGGGAGACTTTCCACAGTTGAATCTACTGGGTGGGAACTGGGACTAAAATGTTAACTCATGTTTAATAAAAAAAAACATAATAAAAAGGATCAGCACACTAATCAGAGCAAGCTGGAAAAACAGAATGAAAAGATGATTTTTTTTTCCCTCCAAGAAATTAAACATATTTAGCAGAAATGTACTAACAAAAGGTTCCCAGTTTATAACAAGTCGCCTTTATAAAGTGATATAACTGGTGCTTTTGTTATTGTGAAAGCTCAGGTTGGTGAGTTATTTTAGCAGTATTTTTTGTGTTATATCCGTAGAAAACAGCAATCGAAGCTACCTGCCTGCCTTCATGCGCTCATTGCATACGACTTGAGTCTTCCACAAGGCTACATGGCTGTATCGCCAAAGTTTTTAGCAACCTAGCAGCACAAGAATGTCAGAGAAAGTGCAGCGCAAAATGTCCCAATGCTAACAATAGACATGTTGGTTGTTTATGTGCATTATGACGTTTGGTGCTTTCTTTTATGTGAGTGAGACATGAGGCAGTTGGACACTGTTAGCTTGTTAACTCAATAGCACAAAGCACACAGCCCCCGTGCCAAGCTAGTCCGGTCAGCACAAAGCAAACACACACAGCTTTAAGGAATAGCTGTCGCACTGGGTAGTCTTCCTTGGACCAATGCACATTCATGACTGCTATTTTGCTTGTGTTTATATGATTGTGACATTTAGCAGACTTTATTTATGCATATATAAGACTAAAAAAGCCACGAGGGCTTGTTGAGTGTAGCAAACTAGTCGCTAACAGCTCGCCCAGCTCTTGCTCTTTCCAGTTTGTCTTACCAACTCCAGCTTTAGTAAATCAGTGGTGCTAGATGAAAAGTGAGAGGGTCACCAACGTCAGAGGGATTCATTCTCTGGGAACCGTGAATGTCTGATTATATTTTCTGATTTTTAAATTGAGCTTATTATCTCAGAGGAGGTCTCGCAAGAGAGAATCCAGAGAAGTAAGACGGTAGATTACTGTTTTCTTGTGCGTGAGTGTGTTTTCTGCCGACTCTCCCACAGACCATCACCGGCCTTTTTAGTTCCGCCGAGAATCACCTCTGGCATTTCAGACAACTATGCCAAAATGGTGATTCAGAAAAAGCTGAACAAAGACACACAGAAATCCCAGTATCCACACAACACACACACACACACACATAGACACAAACTGTATGCAAACACACAAGAATGAGCTTTCTAATCTCCAAAAGTAATGACACACACAGTCTCAGTTTGCATGTTTGCACACATCTTCAGAAAGATAAGAAGAAAAACACACAGGGATCTTAGTGTGGATGCACACACACACACACACACACACACACACACAATCCCGTAAGCCTCTATGGAATTCCACAATGATAATAGTGGAAACTCAGCCAATCGCCTCTCGGCTGTAACCAGCGATCATCGAGCACTGTACGACATGCAAGTTCATTCCTGTGTGTGTTGCGTGTGTGCGTGCTGTGCAAACATGGAGTGTCAGAGAGAGCCGACACACACACAGCGAGCAGGAATTCATCTGAGCTTCTGTCCTGATGTGGAGGGAAAGGAGCGCAGGTTTTTCCCATGCGGCTCCGCTGCAGACCAGAGGGAGACTGTTAACAATAAGCAGCTTTAGTGAGTCAACTCTGGATCGCTTAAGTCTTTTTACATCAGACCATGTTCCACATTTAATGTCACACTCCGGCCTTTGAGCATGAAAGCACTCCCTGTAGACTTGAGAGAGGGCTGTAAAACTTTGTAGTCCCTTCACTCACAGTGGCTGTAGACTTACAGTGGATTCAACGAGGACAAGGAAGAAAAACCTCCACAGAAACTCAAAACTCTTGTAGCGAAACCAACTTTTCAGCTGTCAGTCTGCAGCTCAGTTTGTTGCAAACACTCATCTTTGCTTTGTTTGGTGTTAATTAGCAACTATTGATGATTAAAAACTGGCATCTTTGTCTCGGCTGGTATAGATTTGATCCCTGTGTGACTTGAAGTTTTTGGTCATTGATTTTCAGGAACTTGAGACCAAAATCTGCCTTATAGCCTCTATGTTGTAGATCTTTGTCACCAACTACCAGTGCAGCTATGCTTGAAATGACTTAATAAAGCCTTATATCTTCTATTCTGTCCAGTTACCAGCATAAAAAAGTAAAATAACACAAAATGCATGCAGGAAAACTTAACTCACATCACTCACAGCTCTTTTTTCTCAGTCTGGCTTCTCTCTCGGCGCTACTGTACCAGCCATCCTTAAATAAGTGCAACTGTTTTCTTAATCAGTCAAGTTGTATGAGCAGCTTACAGCTTTTTTCCAAGTGATGTCTGATGGAACAAAGAATCATTTGTGGCTTGATTTAATAAAAGTCATACCAGGAGGGTGGAGCAGCAGGATACAGAACTTAGTGAGCAGGAAAGTACACTAACCTGACCCACGTATGTACACTCATATCCTGTGTCCTGTTATAAATCACTCACACACAAAACCATAAACAAATATAGACAAATAAAAAAGGATCCTGCTGCCCTGTGCATGTCTTTATTTCAGCATATAATATCTGAATGGGTCAGGGTTAGGCCAAAGCATGAAGGGCAAAGTTAACAGCCCACGTTATCAGGTAGATTATGGCTGTCAGAGGTGACACATTCACTGCCAGACTGCCGGAGGCGAGCCGACAGGGCCGACTGGAAGCCACCGAGGACCGTGTTGTCACAAGGCACATGGAGGGATTAGGAGGAAATAAAAGAGGCAGCCGCAGTGTTTACACACACACACACCTACCAATCGCACATCTCTGACATAACAAAACACAGGGAAGCCGATCGTGTCTTGGTGAGATAAGATAAAAAACAGATGCTCGTGAAGACATTTCTCATAATCGGATGACAAATAGAGAAATAGATTCCAGGGGGAATATCTATTTCACTCTGATCCAGAGCTCTTACTTTATATAAAATGGGTATTAATACCCAACTTCAAGCCCTGCTGTGGCTTAACAGGCAGCCAGCTGTCAGTGTGTGTTTGTATGTTATAGTAAGTCTGGGATTTTATAAACCACAGTCAGCAAAGTGTAAGTTCAGCAAAAAAAGGTTTTCTACAATCCTCAAACTGTGAAAATTAGTGTTCAGGCTGCAGACCAGCACGGTGCAGGATCCTCGGAAAACAGAAAAAATAAGACAAAGAGTCTTCAGTCATGTCAGCAGTTATCTAAAGGCTGTGTTTAGGCTGCTGTAGGCACAGTCATAAACATACATAGGCCTGTACATGTCGTACAAGTGTTCACTGCAGAGAACGGAGGAGTCACTGGCGAAAAAACCTTCCTTACAGCTGCTTCCCACTGCCTCCTCGACTCTTTCTCTTGAGGAAACCTTCAGAGTATGAGAAAAGTTAACGTTACGCATGTTAGTGTGCTCATATCTGGATATCAGTAACCGATTTTGTGCCAATCCATCCAGTAGGACCATATGTTGAGATATTTTACAGGGATAGTGAAAACTTTTACGTCATGGTGAGTTAGAAGCAAAAGTCAAAGTATTTTCTGTTCAAAATTCAGTGGCATAGTTGTGTACCGGTCGAGGCAGATGGCTGCCCACCACTGAGTCTGGTTCTGCTCCAAGGTTTCTGCCATTGTCGACAAGTGCTTGCTCATGGAGGAAATGTTGGGTCACTGTAAATGACTTAATCAAGGAGTATGGTCTACACCTGCTCAATTTGGAAAGTGTCTTGAGATGACTTTTGCTGTGAATTGGCGCCATACAAATAAAGATTGATTGGCTGTTGAGGCGTTTCAGTCAGAACCACAGTGCTGAACTGAAAAGAAACTGACATTAGCATGCGTGGAGCCAGACATCTAGCAAATTAACAAACAAAGAAAAGAATAGATGGAAGTTTCGGCGCCTGAAATCACTTATCGCAATGTCGCCGTCGTCATAATTTGCTCATGAAGTCCTCGTTAAACCCTGAGGAGGTACAGTATTCTCTCCCCGCCAGCTCTGCAGAGCATAAAGCCAAGGTGGGCCGGGTTAAACTGGGCAAACTCCTGCCGGCCTCACAGCTTCCAACTGGAACATCTTTTCCATTCACACACTGGTGAACCATTCCAAGACATTACAGCATGGCAGTAAAACACACTCACACACACACACTTTGAGAAAGAGAGCTACAATGATTTGGAGCGGGATGAATTATTCAGTGTTTCTCTCAGCCTCATGGACACTGCTTTTTCAAAGTCACAGGGGACGTTGGTACGATCATGTCGGAGCTCTCCATATGCTCCAGCGATGCGCATATCAGCCGAACATATTCTGCCGGTCTGAGCCGAGTTCTCAGATCCCTGTCTTCCTGCCCAGACGAAGAGTCAGCAGGATCCATCCGAGGCCCTGATGTAGAAAGCGGTTGGCAGACTCCACTGTGAGGTTGGGTGACTAAATGCGTTGCTGAGCACTCGGGCTGTTGTGATTCTGTTACTCCAGCTGGCTCGACTCAGTGTAGGAAGTCCATTAGCAGGACGAGCAACAGTGTGGGTATTCTCCAGCGTCTCGGAGCCGAGGATAATGGGCCTATCTGGGAAAGGACGTCCAGATGAGAGATGAATGATGCTGACTGTCCACAAATAGATATGGCCGCCCTTCTTCATTTATGGGAACAGGAAGAGGAAGGGCTTTAATTTGTGATATCACGTACATCTTAGAAAACTTTAAAAAACGTCAATAAATCATAATTTTTAATTCTTGTATTCCATATGTTGTCTAAGTATGTCATAATTTGTACTTTTTATATGTTAGGGTTAAGAAGTAAACAATTTTTAGACTTTTTACTGATTAATTTACTTCGCCGTTATTGGCATTAACACGCATTTAGACCAAAATCTTATATATGAATCAGCCTTTCATCAACTTAATCTAAACGTCAGCAGAAATAAGATGTAAACACCTACACAGTAAATACCAACAGCAGCAGCGTGAGCAGCTGGCAGACACAAACATGAGTGGAAATGCTTGTTTATTACTGATTAAAGCCAGACAGACAGATGCTTCGCGCCTCAGAATCAAATAACTTCAACACTTGCAGTCTTTATACAGTATACACACAGCAGGATAAATGTTCCCACTAAAAAAAAAAAATATTCAGAAACAGTCTTGGCAGAGAATGTGTGCAAAACTTTAAAAGTAGACGAGTATGGGTTTTTTTTAAAGGAGCAGGAGATGCAGATAATGCTACAACTTGTGGGACAGTTAACTGGAAAATGTGGCAAGAAATCTCCAAAATATTCACACTTAGTGGTTAAAAGACAACTGTGAGTCATGTTAAGTTAACTGTCATGTATTAACAAACATACATTCATTGCCTGTGAATCATTTTCTAATAAACTGGCGAGTCCTTCTTCTTAAATTACCTCCCAGGTGGACGGTAAACAGACACATCTCATAACAATATTGCTATCAAAATGCAGATTAATCAAGTCACTCACGTTTCTTCCAGTTCTTAACACAGACATGTGATCCGACAATAAATAAACAGGACACACATCCACTTTTAAAGTGCGGTATTTCTGTGATCTGTCCGAGAGCGAGGCTACGTAACCTTTGAGAGAAGAAATATCACAATTTTTATTTTAAACAAAAAAGGTTTAATTCACAACACAATGCTGCTATAGCCTCTCTTTGACTGATATGACCAGTAGCTTACGTTAGCTTATGCTAGCAGACAACGTTAACAGTGACGCAAGGCTTCGTCAAACGATTATTTTCATTAGTTTATTTTCTCAGGTCATCATTTAGTCAATTAAATGTTTTAAAAAAGGTGAATATAGTCATTTACAATTTCTTCAAGCCCACATTAATATTTATTTGCTTGTTTTATCTGATTAACAGTCCAAAACTTGAAGGTATAGCTTATAAGAAATGGCCAGAGTTAGATAGCTCCAAAACTATTGTACACTCTTTGCAGTAGGGACTAGCTGCTGTTAGCAAGTAGCTCAGTTAGCTGTGGAGCTATTGGGCCCTATTAGCTCACTGGAGACCGCAGCCTCGGATGATGGGGTGGGTAACCTGCCTCCTCCCAGTGAAGACGGCTCGAGCAAGACTGGGACTGAGCACAGCCTTTGAAACCGGCAGCAGATACAGTACAGAGGTGATTTACAGCAGGTCTGATCAGGACTTTGAATCCTGGGACGAGAAGCCTGTCCTCGGCAGGCGATTAACACAACCAGAGGTGATTGTGGAAAGAGAAACCAAGTCTGTTTTGTTACGTTTTTTTCATTAATGTCCAATTTAAGTGTGTTTTACAATGAGTTATTGAAGCAGTCAAGCTTTACTTTATGTATAATTATCTCCTTTCTTGACATTTTGTTAGATTATTTTGTTTGTCTTTGACATAATGTCTTTCTTCACACTCTGTTGATAATGTAAAATTCTGGCCATTTTACAAATTGCTCCTTAAAAAATATTCAATTTACCGTCATGACAAAGAAAAGCAGCAATTCCTCAAATCTGAGTAGCTGGAACCAGTCGATGTCATCAACTTTGGTTTAGTTTGATCAACTCATTGATTAATCGACTACTCACTGCAGCTCTACAATGATGTCTTTAAAGCACCTTGGGAAATTAAGGGGTAATTCTGTTTTATTATTCTGTTATTGCCACGTGTGGCCACCTTGTCTGCTGTTAAAAAGTAACATAGTCTCACTCGCAATGAGCTCTACTTCATGTGAAATTAATACAAAGACAGACGAGAACTGCAAAAAATGCATTATGTCATGTGGTCGCAATCATTCATACAGACAGTGAATGAAGAGAAGAACGTAACAATGAATTATGTCAGTATGAGAAGCCATGAAGTCCATGTTTAAATCAAATACAAAAACATCTAATGCACTGTAGGACGAACACTTAGTTTTGCTTAGTCTGTACCAGCACATGCTAACAAAAACATCATGAGACATCAGACCTCACTGTAAGTACAATCTTCAGAGTCACAAAAGGCATTTAACAGTACTCCTGCAGAGTGTATATGGCAAATAAAGCAGTGTTTGAGGCCTACACAGTATTACAGGAGGGCTGGGAGACAGTGCAGAGGCAGGAAGAGAGAAAAACTAAAATTATACTGCCCTCCTGGTGAGAACGAGCGCTAACTTCTGCTGTTACAGCTCCTCTTCCTCTGGGCGTCTGTCAATAGCGCCCATTTTCTTCTGAGTCGGCGTGCAGGGCAATGAATCCCTTCTAGCGTTACAGTGACACATGCTTTTCAAATGTCAGAGTCCCTCTTTCTCTTTATTTCTCCCCTCGTGTTGCGCGACCCCGGACATTCCTCCTGTTACTTCATGCACAGAGAAAGAAAGTCGCAGCCTTTGCTTTCAGCAGGAGGCGGACCTGTTCTGCTCAGCTGTTAAGAGCATGACGACGACTTTACTCAAGGTTAACTCAGGTTAGAAAAATGTCTGCACTTCTGTAAGGTGCTTTGGATACAAGCATCTGATTCCACAGCCTGGCAACTAACTCGAGCATTTCCATCCTTTTAAAGTTCAAAGATGTCTGAGAATTGAGCTCCACAGAACAGAGAGGGAGAGGGGATTATTTATTAGTAAACAGTCTTTTGTCAGGTGGAGCCGTTACTGCTCCGTGGGACACACATTGCGGTCTTTGCAGCAGAAGTAATGCACCACCACGCCGTTGGGATACCTGGCAAATGCACTGAAAGAGAGAGATAAACAAATATGAGGATGCTTTCCTGTTGGGAGGATTATTAGTCACTGCATCACTGCAGATAAACAAAAGTTTAATTAAAAGAGAGAAAACAGTGAAATTAAAATGAACAGGGTATGAAATTAATGTCGGCTCAGGGCGTAAAAAGGGTGTTCATAAAACTGTGACTGCAGACACAAAAAACATCTCATAAAAAGAGATAAAACATGTTGTTATTAAACACCGAGAGTGTCATAATACTGAATTAATGAGGGTTTGGATGATACTCCTCAATAACTCAG
Source organism: Pagrus pagrus (assembly GCF_965226575.1). Classification (NCBI taxonomy): domain Eukaryota; kingdom Metazoa; phylum Chordata; class Actinopteri; order Spariformes; family Sparidae; genus Pagrus; species Pagrus pagrus. The sequence continues at coordinate 24,570,232 of NC_140202.1, forward strand.
AGAGGCACTTAAATATTTGTCCGCTATTTTAACATTCAAGATTCACAGATTTGTCCCAAAATAAAAATGCAAAGAAAAAAATATGTAAATATTGGTAAAGAAAGCATTAAAAAGTTAATACAAATTCAGTTTCTTTACTGCAACAGTGTTACCTGTTTCCTATTTTCTTCTTGCAGACTCTGCATGTCTTCTCCTCTGTAATGACACATTTGACCTGCTGGTGGAAGATTCGCTCCTCCTGCACCTGAAAACGCAGAACATGTTCTCGGTGAGCAGAGACGGACGGTACAGTAAATGAGATTTAACACGTTTCTGCAGCAGAGTTACCTGTGTGCTCATTTTTTATATTTTTTTCAGTGAAAATGAAAAAAGGAAAAGGAGTTATTAAAATGTGGTGACGCCGAGAGGAGGGAGGGGATGCGAACTGCAAAATGTTAGCTAAAACGACGACAACGCTTGCAGCAGCTTTAAGTAAAATAAGAAGAAACCCTGCACCACAAACATTTTGTTTAGTTTCGGGACTTTCCTCCAATTTTTTCTTGTGTAAACCCTGTAAACTCCAACTGAAAATGTGTTTCTTGTTAAGAGTTTTTCATTGTTTCAAAGAAAGAACAACAAGTATTTGGGGGAAATGTCAGAAATATTCTTTGAGAAAAAGTTCAACGGGCACTTCTCTCTGCTGAATGTTCGATCGGTCACTCGTTCATTAAGCTAAAGTGCAGGACAAGACGTGTGTTTGTAAGTTTAATAAGGAGGAGAGTTTAGCAGGAAAGCTAATGTGGGCTGTTGCTCAAAGTCAGTGGCTCCTGGGTGGTGCAGCTGGCTGCTCTCTGGCTGTTAGTCATTGTGACTGCCTTTGATAGACGACTGCAAATTACTGCTGCAAAGGTTTGAGTGGTTGTCTGAAAAAAAGGCAGAGAACTGACAGTTTCTGATTTCTCAAAGAGGAACAGAGTACTTGTAATTCACAGAGCACATGTTTTTGCTGTGGCAGACAATTTCATTTCAGTTGGGCCTTAATCGAGTGAAGCAATCTGACAAGGAAAAATCAATGTTCAATTGAACTGCTCTCAACTAACAGACATGCAACCTGTGACCACGGGGAGTGAACAGACAGTACTTTGTATTCAGAGGTCACATGAGGCTGTGATCCACCGTGTAAACAAACTGCAGGACTCACCCTGAGGAACTCGGCCTGCAGCAGACTCTTCAGCACCTGGTTGCAGCGTTTCCTCTGGGCCTTCTCCTCCAGGACGCTTTCCAGGAAGACCCGGATCTCTCGGATCTGAGTGTTTGCTGGGAGCAGATTGATGGCCTAAAAAAAACAACAACATAAAACGCAGGCTTGTTAAGTAGTGTTGACATGACATTATTAGCTTTTAAAAACAGATCACGACTCTTTAATCGTCAGAGGGACCTTTGTGTATTGGACAGAGGAAATGTCTCCTCTCAGAGGCAAATTACACTAATTTTGAAAGTGTAATTTATGAAAATAAGCATCCTCTCTGACAGTGGTGCTAATTTTCATGTTGTGGTTAAACATAATCACTGAACTGGATTCAGAAGGAACACTAATACTTCAAATAGAGTCATTTCCACATGTATTATAATAATTAAAAACTCAAAATACTAACATAGCTCATTAATCATTTCAAGGTAATAATATTAAATGTAATTACTCTCTCCTCGGAACGGTATCTCGCTGCGCCTCATTTATGTTGTCTGCGACCCACGACCAGGATATTAGCAACCGTATCTTCTGCTTACAGACTTTTAGAAACCACAATAACTTGCCTGTGTGCTGCTGTGTGAAGTCTCAGGGAGACTAAACACAATCAAGGACCAGCAGTCCCGTTGTCCTTTTGCGCGGCTTAATTAAACAAATTTGTGTAAATTGCAGAGTTACACTGAGACTCCAGTGGAGTTAATAAACCACTCTGTAAAAAACAAAATGGTATTGAGTTACTGAAGAGAGTAAGCTTTAACAATAGGCAGTTAGGGTAATACATCAATTGGTAAACATCTGCACCAACAATGTCTACACAACGTTGAGACAGAAAATCTATAATCGATCATTCAAGTTTTATTTGTCGACTCAAGTCACTGTTTTGAACTTCTCGCTTGACTACATTTACAAACTCCACAAAATCCCAACTACATGTTGGTCGTCCTGATGCTCTCTTGGCGAGGCAGAAGCTGTGACAGAGGCCAGGAAAAATGAAAGTCAATGACGGAGCGCAGGGAGGCAGGATGGCACAGACAGACAAGATGGAGAGCTCCTGGCTGTTGCATCTTAACCTCAACATCCAAATAAACCGGCAGCGTTCCCATCCAGAGACTCTTAATTTGACATGTCTGCGGCTGAACACAGATCAGCGGTGCCTTTCACACACAATCACATCCACTTTAAATCACAGACACAACACAGTCTGTTATGGTGCACTTTACAATGAGACTATAACCGATAAACTTGCTCGTTTTTTGTATTTAAATATTTGCAGAGGCAGAGTGGATGCGTGTCAAAGACTGGGTCTCTGCTCCTTTGAGATAAGATAAGGGAAGAAAGAATACACAATCTGCTGAGTGACTGTTTTCTCCTCGATGTGGAGCGTGTGGAAAGATTTTTTGCAGCTGGGTCGTACTAAAACACAGCGAACCAAATATCTTTATGAAGTGTTCTTGCCGGAGTATCTTCTTTACTAGACAGCAGTCGGTACATTTCGACATGTAGGTTTGACGAGCAAAATAGGTCATGAGCCGGCTTTGAACACAACAGCTTTTATTCAATTAACTCTTTGCTATTTTGGTTCAGGTAGTCGAAACATCAAAGATTTTCACATCGTAATCGCAGATGCCTCTCAAGGGAGATCAGTTCCCCGTGGAAATCTTTTTTTGGTTCTCTGGATGTTTTCTATCACAAAGGCGGCAGCTTGATTACCCCCGACAGCGCGAACCCCTCTCATCTCCCTCTAAAAACAAACTAAATCAAATCTTTAAACGAGTTGCAGTTTAGTTCAGTCGCCGCTTTAATTTCACACCAAATGCCAAATTCTATGCAAGCGTGTGTCATCGTTAATCACGTTACTCCATCTCAGTTTTATCCTGCGTAAACAAGCCGACTCCTATCAGTTTCACTTTCTGTGCCACATTTTGTCTGAATTAGCAGCGATTACTAAATCAGAGCGATGGCACAGAGTCAACTTATAATATTAAATAAAGAGCTGGGTTAAATGAGGAGCTTATTCTTGTGCTCTGATATGATGATTAACTCATGACAGAAACATTTACTAAAGTTACTAAACACAAGTTCTTTACTAAACTTTTACAGAGGAGCAATAGCAATAAAATTCACATTTTATAAACTGTTATTTGTTAAAACTGTGAAAATAATCGGCAGATTTATTGATAATAAAAATGATCATTAGCTGTAGCACTAACATTTTTGTTTTGTGAATAGTATAAAAGGGACTACAACGAACATTTCATTATACAGCACTGTGTTGTACAAAGAAATGCTAGTTTTAGTATAAATTATAAATAAATTAACCTTGTATTTAAAGAGCAATTTGAAGTACCAGATGGGAGTTTGCTGTGTGGAAGTGGAAGACTTTAATGCACTTGTCAAAAGTAATCCTCTGTCAAAATACAGATATTTCTATCTGCTCTTGAGTCCCCCTGGTAAAGAAATGAAGAGCTGCTCTGTTGTTGTTTACCTTGGTGGTGTTGAGTTTGCTGTGGTGCAGCTCCAGGACATGAAGGGCCGCCTGGAGGTTGGCCTGAGGCTCCGACAGCTCCATCTTGATGGGCCCCAGACAGTGGACGTCAGGAGGTGAAAGATACATTCGCAGCAAAGACAGATAAACCTGAAGGGAAGAAGATACAGCAGTTTATACTTCACTTGGTCTGAATCAGAATCTTTTTTTATCACTTGAGCAGAGATTTGTCATGGATAGACAGGTCTGCAGACAATTATGCAGGGTAAAGAACAACTATAATACAGAATCAAAACAAGCAGGGATTCCATTTCTTTCTGACCTTTACAGAATAATAATAATAATAAATGATTCATTGATTTTCCCTCCCAATCATATGCCTATTTACTGATTTCAGTACTGAAATTTCGGTATTGTTTGGTCATACAGTCTAACAAAATTTTATACACATAACAGATAATATCAGCCGTCTGAGATTATGTTTTTTGTTGAATTGGAAATGTGTCACTGGGTGCTTTGGGCATAAATAATCCATTATATTTGTAGAGCAATTTCTGAAAAAGGCACTTAGTGGGAGGCAGCAGAGCGTACCAAACGAAGAAAGTGGTCATAAAAAAACAAACACAACACAGCTTTAATAACATCCAAGTGGACACAAATAAAAAGAAATCCAAGAGGACAAGGCAAATGAAACATAAACATAAATAAACAAATCAGGAAGAAAACACATCAAAAGCTACTTACATCTTTATTCCCTTCCAGTGAACTGTTGTAATGCCGGTGACAGTATCTGCAGAGCACACAATCATGAGCAAAGATAAAACATTAAATTCTGCTCGTTTCCGTGACTAAATGATTTGCCGCTGCACAAAATAAGCTCGCAATTAAATATGATTTCAGGGCAGAGACCAACTTTTTTCTCATTATAAGTGAAATTAGCTGCTGGAGTTCCAGTAACAAACATTTGTCTGTCGGTTGGGGGATAATTTCCCACCCAGTAGTGCAGGTTTCTGTGCTGTTTGTTTGGGTACTCACTCTTCAGCCATGCGGGTGTCGTTCAGGATGTGCACGTAGATGAACAGCGCCTGCTCGTGTTTACCCATCCGACCCAGAAGCAGAGCTCGTTCCTCCAGCAGGCCTTGAGGATGGAAAACAAGGTCAAAGGTGCAGGTTACACCCTTCAGCTTAAATATATACGAGTCTGCTATAACTTTCCTCTATGACTGAGAACATATGTGGATGAGGTAACAGGAAATATATATGAAATACTTTGTTTTCTTGGGCACACGTGACAGATATCCTGATATCATTCAAATCTGAATCTCCTTCCATACCCAAGGGGTGAATGCTTAAGACGTAATTTTCACATCACCACAAAGGATTAGAAGGGAAATGTCATCTTGTCAGCTCACAACCTTGTTTGTATCTATTAAGCAAACAATAGAGATGTCTTGTTTGTCCACTGTGTAAACCCAGCTCTTACCATCAAAGGGGAAGTCACTGATGAGTCTGGCTGGTTCGTAGCTGGTAGAAATGTCCAGGAAAGACAGCAGCTTGTTCCTGTACTCTCCCAGATCACCGTCCTCCTTCCCCGCAGCAACAGCTGAAACTCCTGCAACAGCACAGAGAGTTTAATTATAGAGTCTAGAGCCGTAGGGAAATTGGTTGATTAATCAATTATTTGGTTGACAGGACATTAATCTGCAACAACTTTTATAATTAACTAATGTTTTTAGTCATTTTTTAAAGCGCCAGTGTGTAGGATGTATTGGCATCTGGCAGTGAGGTTGTAGATGGCAACAAAATGAAAAATATTTTTATCCTGTTTGATTTGTATTGTGAGCATGCAGAAGGTATGGTTCACTTCCTGCCAATGGCTTCATACTATTCAGCGTAATGACACTTAGTGGTGGTGACCTTCCCAAAAAGATGACTGTAAGCAGTTAAACATGGCTGTAAACAATGCAGGTTTTCCTCAGGGATACACACGATGCGTTCTGGTAAGAAACACTGAATGTAAAGATAATTATTTTGCTTTTTTCTTGAAGAAAGCTCTAGAATAACATTTAATTTGAACCTGAAAATAGCAGCGATTATTAACAATGTATATAAGACTATAAACTTGCTGCTTCAACAGACCTCAATATTAACATAGTCAGTAATGAAATGCGACCCTGTTCAACATTACGACATCCTGAGAATTCAAATAATCTCAGAGAAACAGTATCTTAACATCACAGGATGCGTACTGCAATATGCTTCATAACGATGTGGAGTTATTAGTTTATTTTTCCGACAGAGAGCACTTTAATGAGCTGCGAGTGCAGTCGTGTTGGCAGTGAGGTTCATTTCAATACACAGTCCCCTGGTGATCATTAAAAGACACAAACAGAGAGAGACGGAAGGACTTCTTAATAAGTCCTGACACAAAGCAATGACGGACAACTATGAGTGGATGAGTAAGCAACAGCAAACTGAACCCACATGAGATGATGTAATCACACTTCCATCTGAAGCACCCCATTTACTTTCTAGGCTTGCTTCATGTGCAGAAGATGTGATTGAATGTTTTAGTATTTGACAGGAACTTCTCATCACATCTGTGTATCAGGATTGAAATTAAAAATTAATTTCCTGTGGAAACATCTAAAAACTTTGCTTTTATCATTTTAAAAGTTTTTTCAATTTATTTTTTGGCCATTTCTGCTTTATCTGAGAGTGACAGCTGCACAGAGTTTTCTCTTGTTTGTTGTTACACGCTCCAGCTGTTGTTATTCTTTACTTTGGTTGTTCTCTGCTTTCTGATCGGCCCGATAGTCACAGCTTTAATTCTATTAGGCTAAATGTTGGCTTAGACCCCAGACCAACAACAACCTTTGTGGGTTGGTCTGATTAGCTTCTCTCCCTTTTGACAATTCGGTTCAGCCTTCCTTTATTGTCACCTTTATTGTTTATCTAATAAATGTATAATGTGTTTTTTCTGCAGCCTCTGGACTGTTTGGTTATTTTAGACCTCTCTCTGGGGGTGGTAACACTCGTACCTTCTGGCAGCGAGTTGAGGTACTGTTTCATGAGGCCTTGAACCCTCTCCAGGTAGAGTTGGATCAGCACGTTGTGAAACTCCGGGCCCTTATCGTCCCACACGTAAATGATGTGCTCCAAATATGGGATGGTTAGTTCCTTAAAGCCCTCCTTCAGGAAGTTCAGCACCTTGTGTCTGGGCAAAGTCTCCACCTCTGTCAGGTCCTCTGTGAAGATCTGGACAAGAAGAGAAATTGTTAAACCGGCGTAACTGGACATACAATTGAGCTGGACTTCATAAAGTAATATACGCCGACTCTCATTGTGATAAGTGGAGGTTAAGTTGATTCAAAAGGTACATATATAGAATAAAAAGACTTTGTGTCGCACCTTCAGGCCGTCCTCAGGACAGATCTTCAACACCCAGGGAGAAAACTCAAAGATGATTCCCAAATTCTCCACTCCTGTGTGTGTGAGGGATTACAGCAGATATGTAAGTTTAACCGCATCAAGGAAGTAAAGACGGAGATGATGATGATCATGATCAAGTTTATAATCAGTATAAGAAAACGTCCTATCAAAAAAATGCAGCACTTTATCATCATTAACTATTTACAACAAGTTATTCGCACAAACTAATTTGGCATTATGGCTGAAAATCAATATGGTATTATTACAGTTTTTTCAGAATACGACAGTATACGCTTAGTTAATAGTTAATCCACAAAATGTGCATTGACACATTTGTTTTAATCATATTAAAATATAGTGGTAGTAGTATTCTGACTTTTTATTCAGGTGTAATGCCTGCCATGGTGTGATTTGTTTGTAGTTGGCAGAAAGCAGGAAAAATAAGCCTCCACAACTACACCTTATTTTCAATTTCCTGGATTGTTCTCAAGACGCTTTCGTCTACAGCTAAGAGAAAACCTTCAACTTAAAGAAACTGCATCCTCTTTGTGACTAAATGCAACTTTTTTTTTTGGGAAAAAATGGTTTAAACTTTCATGGTTCCAAATATAAAAGTGACATTTGCTTCTCATCATCCCCATCATCGGCCACAAGAGACAATGCAATTACCCAATCATTACACCACAGCGTCAGAATTTATCTGAAACTTATACATTTAACAAAAACACTGGCAGCAGCTATTTCAACTGTCAAGAACCCAGTAAGCACAGCAATTTATCTTGACATCTTTGGTGCACAGACACAGTAAATATTGACACATATGCCTAACATATGAAAGCCTGCAGACCATGATACGGGACACAATGCTGACTATACTGAACATTTCATCCAACATCCGTAATCAATCAGAGTGAAAGCTTTCTCAGAGGCTTTCCCAAAATCATTGCAACAAATAAAACATAACAGAGATGACAACTCTGACACACCGAGCTAAAACAGACTTGAGTTGACTCATCCTTACCCAATCTCTGGAGGTACTGAACTGTTCGCTCGTGGCCCTTCAGAGGAGAGTTGGCCTTGGTGGACTGGTCCAGCAGCACCTGCAGAGCTGTGAGAGGGTAAACCGGGTGACGGGAGGCGAGTGAGAGGGGAGTGACAGCAAATGTGAGATTAGTCTGACTGATGGAAAGTAGTAGAATGTCATCATCTCTGGTCTGCACTGCATTACATAATCCCTCTGTCGACAGAAATTGGACGAAGCACACGCGGTGTTAATTGGTGGATGGTAACAGCTGGTTTGAATTGGCAGAGGGGACGAGAGGCAGTCTCGAACAGTATGATATCACAAGCACAAATTGCAGCAGGCTGATTAAAACCAGCCGTGCTCACAGCGAGAGCAGCCCAGAATCTACAGCTGAACACCGCCAGAAACTAAATGACATTAAGAGAGCTCTGATCTACGAGGATGACGAGTCGACCGCAAGCGGGAAACCTCCTCTGAGATAAACTGTAGAGCTGCTCCACCCCGTGCTGAGAATGCAGCTTTGTTACAAACACAAAACTAGTAACTAAAATGAATGCAACAATCGGTAACCAGTGGCTCTTGTATCTAAACTGGGAGATGAACAGAAGAGCGCTGATAACGGCTGACGTAAGGCACCGAGTGATCTGTCAGTCAAATTCTAAACTCCAAATTCACGGTGAAATTGGGAGCAGATGTTTCATCTTGTTTTATTGCCATGTGTTCAGTTGTCATGCTGAGGTCTGCAACATATTAAACACACTCTGTAAAAATAAAACTGAACTCTGATATCAGTCGAGATCCAACTGATTGACTTATCTGTTGTCTGTTCATTGTAAAGTGATTGTCCAAATTGAATTTTCCTTTGAAAAGCTGAATAAAATCCAGCTCTAACTGCGGCAATGCAACTCTATAAAAATACTCCTTATTTCAGAATTTTACTGAAGAATAAAAACACAAATATTAGCAACAAAATGTACTTAAATCATCAGTGTTTTTTTCATACATGTTGTGCCTTCTTATTGCTTATACAGATAAAAATGGCTTTTAAAAAAGGGTCATTTGAACTTGATCTCAACACAGTGAAATATCTGCCAGTTTTTCCAGGGGAGCCATCAACAGCTCAAGGAAGTGTATAAATTCCCACCATTTCAAATGAATTATTGAGCTCCAAATCACAAAAATCAAACGGATTTCAAACGTTTTTGCAGAGAAGCACAGTTCGGTACAAATCCACAAATAAGGATTTGGAATCAGTCACAGTTCTTTGAGACAGAGATGGGTGAAAAGTTAAAACTACTTTGTAAATAATGTTTTTTCTTTTGAAGTAGGCAGATCATTTAAATGAAATATAGTGTGATCATAAACTGCTGGCAAGAAAAAATAAATGTTTTAATAGAAGAGCATTTTTTTAGAGCAGAGTAAAGAGGAGAGTTCTGAGATTTAAAGATAAATAAATAAATAAAAGTCTTTTGGCCTGGTGAAGATCTGACTAGGATGGAAACAGTCCATGTAAATAAATTAGTGGCTTGAAGTCAGTGTGCTGGCTTTAGACCTTGACTTCACGTACATACAACCTATAATTCTCATAATTATTCTCAGCTCCTTCCTGCAGATGAGACTTTAAGATTTGTAACATACATAAAGTGTGATATGACCCGATAAGATCATCAGGTTTGTTGGGGCAGGTGTTTGACGGGCGAGCAGACCCTTACCTTTCTGGTGCAGACCCTTCTTCTCATAGAGAATAATGAGCTCGCTGTACTTGTGGGCCTTCTTCAGGACGCACTCGCTCTCCTCGATGTGGCAGTGATTGTTTTCCAGTCGCAGGAGGGGGGACACCAGGGCCACGTTGGTCTGATAAGAGCAGAAAAACATGAACACCAGATTTCCAAACTTAAATCTAGTCAGATGTGTGATTACTGATTAGTTCATCCTCTTTGCTTCACCGTGTGTTTATCATTTAAATAATGTGGTGCAGATGCTTGGCACTCTAAAGCACTCACACGGTCTTTGAGGATCTCCAGTCACTGTGAGGTTATCCCTCCAGCGTAATCTGCATGCCTGGGAGTTCCTCTAATTAAATAGAGCTTATTATACCTCCAAAGGGAAGCACCTGGTGGCACCGTTCCTGGATGCCCAAATCAAAAGAACTGGCTTCTAAATGTGCAGGAATGGAAAAAGACTCTGGAGTCCAATTAGACTGTTTTGTTACATTAACTGTAGATGAGGTTTGACACAGATTGCCTGGTGGAGTTTTGGGGTTTTTTTGCCCCGGCATCTATTTCCCGAAATCAACACCAGACCCATTTTACTGCAGCTACTACATCTAGAACTCCGGCCACTTTTAATGTGACTCAGTTTTTGTTACTCAAAGTAAATCTATTAATGAGCTGCCAAATGTGAAAGTGATTTGGCTATGTGTGAGGTAAAGTTTGCTGCCTAGTCTTACTGCCAAATTGTTTGGAATCGCTTTCTTGTGATATCATGCCATTTTGCTCAAAGTGGATGGTGGTAAGAGCCAGATTCCTGAGAGCCGACATAACTTTCATCATGAAATATAAACATTTGGATCGGCTTCACTGACAACTGCAGGTTGGCTGTTAATCCAAAAGTATAATGAGTCATGAGAGGTATTAAAGAAAAGAGAAAGAAATGGCTTGAGATAAAAAATATACTCTGTGTTTCTAATTAAAATTTGTTTCATTCCAAATTAAAAATCAACTGTATGAAAAACATGTGACATAAAAGAACAAAACGTTTTAGAAGACACTTGATCACCTTGGTTCTCAACAAAAGAACAACAACATCACAACACATGAAGAAAGAAAAAGAAATAGTCTGGAGCCTTACATGCAAGTAACATTTCAGCAGGGTGGTGTCGATGATCTGCAGGAGCTTTTTGCGGCTTCTAATAGTAGGCGTTCCCTCCATGAGCGGAGATGTTGTGGAAGGGTCGGAGTCATTCAGCTGTTTCACAAGGTGGCTGCGTTTCTGTGTGGAAAAATAAAAAAAGATGCAGAAGTTTTAAACTATACCTCCTTATTTGAAACGACCTTTGGGTTTTTGTTCTCCTCTGAGTACAGCCTCATTTAAGATAAAAAAGTATCTGACAACCAGGGATTTTTCCAACTTTCTCAGTGTTGTAAAGGACATTTTAGGCATATACACACACCTGGGTGAGGTAATCAATTAGAGCCAGATGAGCCTTCTCCAGCTCCGCCCCGGACAGGGTGGGCAGAGGGTTGGGATAGTGCAGCTGTTTGCGGTAGTCTGCCGGGAGCAGGTCTGGGTACAGCCCAATCACATGGGTGGGATCTGCAGAGCACAGGAGAGGAAATGTGTCATAATTTGTTCCACATATGATATTAGAGTTTGTTTATCGGCCATTGATTGAAGGGGAAAAACGATTTGATGGCAGAGTTTATAATATAAATACAAAACATTAGAAAACATTAGTTACAAACATCTTTTATTAACCAGACCTGAAATCAAGAGCTCATTAATGGAAGGAAAAGTCCGTCATCACTGTGGAATAAATCCTCACACAGACACGCAATGTGTCATCAGTAAATGTGAAAGTCATATGTGAATAAAAGTATTTCCACCAATAGACACAATAAGAAACAGATGTCTAATGATACAGTGAGCAGAATAAATGTGATCACATTGTGACCAGATTCACCTTAATTAGGCTGCAATACATAAACACACATCATTACAATAAAACAGGTGATGTTCACCCAGTGAGACAAATCCAAACACCTCATCAAAGATAACGACTGTACAAAATATTAACTTTCAAGTCACATTGTCTGAGCCACGGGCATTTATTGTCAGTAAGCGATTTGTAGCAGAGAGAGTGCAGAAGTTTTCCATCGTTAAAACTACGGGTTGCTTTGAAAAATAAGCATTATTTAGATGCTTAATGTAGACATCTAGTAAAATAATAGGCCCAGACAATAATTATGTAAGGCCTTCGTGATGATCCCGCAGTCCTAATATAAAGTGTGCTTCCATTTGGACATCCTCCTGATAAAAAAGGAAATTGTGGGGTCCTATGTAGTGAAAGATTAACCATTTGTTCCACTTTGAAATTAATATCACAACACATACAATTTGATCCAAGTGTGACTGTCTTACAAATCTGGCCTGAACAGACAGAAAACAGGTGTCCACTGTGAGGGATGAAAGCCTTACCTGTGCCCAGTTTGGCAAACACCTGCATGGAGTCATCAAATCTCTTCTGGCAAAACAGATTGAAGGCGAAGAGATTCTGGATGTGATGTATCTGCTGCTTCTTATCACCGTCTGAATCATCCTTCATCTTCTGGCAGAAAAAAAAAAGGAAGAAAGGCAAAAAAAAAAAAAAAATTCATCACACTACAGCAAAAATATCTAAAGATTATTTTCACAAAGCTTCCAAGAATGTGAAGTTCTTGAAAATGCCCCTGGAAAGCTAGATTTCTAGATAGACTGACAATAATTTACAAAGCCATGAGCATTTCACGGTTTCAACGTGCACCTCTTAATCAAGATAAGTGAGTTCAATGTTCCATCCTTTGAGCTAAAACGCTTATTGAATCTTGAGGAATTTAATAACAGGACTTTACAGTGAATTGAATCTCACCGCCAGCTGAAGAGCCAGCTCAAACTGCTTGTCCTGAAGAAGCTGCCGGATCTGGCTGGATATTGACACGGGCACCAGGCGCCACACAAAGTGGTTGCTGGCAACATACACAATATTTGGCCTGAAAGACAGGAGGAGAAAACAAGGTTAGATTGATTAAATTCGGAACTAAAGTGCGTTCTCTGCACCGACATTATCACTGTCATCGTCATCATCATCATCATCATCATCATCATCATGAGAAAAAAAGACTAGAGGCGTGATTAAAGCAGCAAATCACACATGATGTTATTTTAGGGATATTATACAGTGCGAGCCTTAAAAATAGAGCTAACATTCATTACAGAATCTGTAATCTGATTAAAACAGGAAATGTTTTCATCCAGCATGAGTAAAAGGTTCGACTAGTGCACTACTCACCCAGCTGAGGTGATGAAGCGAGGCCTCTGCAGCTCAACGCTTTGCACCAGCAGCCTCGGCTCGAAGGTCCGGATCTCCACGTACCGAGGAAGAACAGCAATGATGTACGGAGGCTGATGCTCTGAAAACATTTGGACAAAGGCGAGAGGGTTACAATCCCTGTGCAGGTCAACTGAGTCCAAACTTATCAAAAACTGCATGTTAAATGGTTGATGTAATGCACATATATTGGAAAGTCAATAAGATATGACATGTATGACGCAAGACAACAACGCAATTATTATGAAGGGACTATTGTGCACTAACTTTTACCTTATCATACCTGATCTATTGTGTATTTTCTCGATTAATTGTTCAGTCTATAACAAGTCAGAATATATTGAAAAATGCACACTATATTTCACAAGAGCCAGAGAGAAGAGAGAAGCTGCAAATCCACAAATTGGAGAAGCAGGAACCAGCTACTGGACGGCATATTTGCTTGGAAAAAGGAAACAGTTGATAGCCTTAATTGCTTCTGCTTCTGCTTCAATGTGAGACTTCTGATGTCAATCCAACTTAAAGTCTCTGTCTTGAGAACAGGTGCCTCAGTTGCGATCATAGAGATAAGACCTTGAGGCTAATAGAGCAGGAAATCCAGCCAGAGTGAGCCATCTAGACGGGCCTGAGGTTGGACTCATATGGCCCTCTCTTCCAGCCATGAACGGTCAGGATGGTCAGTTAGATGCATTTTGAACTGACCAGCACTCATCCTCTGCAGATGCATGCCAAAGCCTCAATGTTGGCTTTATCAAAACAAGGAAATTGCAAACTGTATGAAACCACCGCTTGGAGGCTTCATTTCCCCTTCACATTGTTCCTTTCTGCATTCCAATGACCCCAGAGAGAGAGCGAGAGGGGCCTTAAAAACAACGTGAGAGCTCATCTGCATCACTTCTGTCACAAAGCTCATCAGTAACCCAGACCTGTGGTGTGTTAGTCACGGGATAAAAAAGCTGACGTAAGATTATGTTTCCTCTTCTGACATGTGGAAAGCAGCAGCACAGCTCAGACAGCGTGGAAAGACTCTGCTCTGAGGAAGGAAAGATTGAGGAAGAGAAGACGGACAACGGCTCGATGATGACCGATAAAATGAGTATTCATGCTAAATGCTTCATCAGGAACTCAAATAAAAAACCTTCAGGAAGTTTAGTTTTTTCCATTAAAAAGATGAACTTGGATGTTTTAGACTAACATATATAAGCATAAGCAACATATAAGCAAGTTATAGCCATTTATTATAATATAATCTGAGGCGTTCTTCAGCGAAAAACGTTTAATCCTACGTTTCATTTGCTGATCATGTACATGTGTCCAAAAAAGTTCAGAGAGTAAACACAAAGGTTTTAAAATCGTAACAGACGACATTGAAACAAAAGTGACTATTTTCAGAGAAATATATGATCCATTGGACGCGAACAACAAAAGTAGCCTGGCTACAACCATTGCCCGTCTAGGTCTTTGAGGGTTAAAGTACATTTCACTGATAATAATTGTGTACTTTTATCCTAGTAACATTTTGAATTCAGGACTTTTACTTGTAATAGAGTATTTTTAGAGCATTGTATTTCTATTTTTACTTAACTTAAGGATCCAAGAACTTCTTCTAAGACTGCTTTTAACAGACAGGAACTGAAACTTCTATCAAATTACAGAAAGAGGAAGGAGTAAAATCTCAGATTACGCTCACACCAAGAAGTTTGAATAATGATATTTTAGATGCAGACTGATTTCTAATCAAGGTGAAGCAGAAAAACCTGCACGTAACAGAAGAAAAGTGTAATTGCAGTCTCCACAGCTGCTTGTCCTGCACGCTGATTTTCCCAAATTCTGAAAACCTGTTTCTCCTTGTGCTGCTTCCTTGCTTCGTCCTCTGAGGCCGGTGCAGAAGGGTATTATTATCGGCAAACTCATTAAAATTAAGTAGTCTGATCATTTATAGCAAGCAATGTCCTTGGAAAAAAAATCAATAGATGCTTACATCTAAATTGCCATAAATTCTGTATGTGTGTTTATTAAATTGTGAGTAAGACAGCTAAGTTCACTTTGTGTAATGTGGCGAATTTCTTTGAGGTTTTACGGTTTAGACAGAGTGCAAAGAAAGCACAACAAAAAATTTGGCTGATTTTGTTTCTACCCCCGAGTGGATTGGACTGCCAGGGGTGACACATTTTGGCAAAACACCTTCTGTGTTATCTGGAAGACTAATCAACATACTGACTGCTGGGGGAGGATTTTTTGGGTCTTCTTACTCAGCATGTGACCTTTTGTATTCGCTGTCAGTTCTTATTGATATCAAATACAAGTTAACTCTTAGCAAAGACATCAGGAGTCATAAAAGGACAGAAAAAGCAAATTGGAAAGGGTATGCAGTAGCTTTTTTTGCACAGAAACAAATATAACAACATCATGGTCAAACCTCAAACATAACTAAATGCAGAATCACAGAAATATTGAACATAAAAACGTCTTAGTCTAGTGTTAGTTGTTGTGTTTCTTCCTTACCCATTGCTATAGGGATGTCTGTCCAGTTCAGGGCACACTTCTGGGTGCAAACACCCTCCTCATTGAGCACCACAGTTAGATCATCCTGACCGACAGCCACCTTCCCATCAGCCAGTGGGGCGACCAGAGGCTCCAACTGTTTCCCAGTGGGGAAGAGCTCCTTGATGGAGCCACGGCCATCCATCTAGAAGACGTGAGCCAGAAGATACAGAACCTATTAAAAACATCTTACAAGCTTCATCTGTAAGGTCAATCACAAAGTGCTCGAGACAAACAATAAAAGATCAAAGAAAAGCTGATTAGACGAGCGATAACACCACAAAACATTAGTTGAAAATAAGAATAACAGAAGGAAGAGATACAAAAGGAAGAAGCCCAAAATAAACATTACACTTCAAGGACAACACAACAGACAGGAACTAATTATATAACAGTCTACTTCTCATCTTTTCAGAAGTGGTATAAAAAGATCATTTTAAAGTGATACTCCTTCCAAAACCAGTCTATAAAACACTCTCTGGAGACTTGAAAAGGCACTTGCATAATTGCCCCTTCATAGAGAATGAAAGATTCAAGCCAGATCATTCATAAGTCCAGACAACAGTCCAACCCAGGCTCCAATTTTGCACATGAAATATCGAACACTAAGACAAAGGCTGTGTTTAAAACTATACTTTATGTACCAATATTTGTATAAATATTTGAGTGCTCCTTGGCTGTTAAACAACCAGCCTGATTAACTCTGGCTGGCTGCATAAATATCTTCTTTTAAATCACTTTTGAGGTCAACTGTATTTTATTATTTTTTATTATTTTTTGGTGCAAATCATTAGTCCAGCTCCCTCATCATCCCACCCCACGGCAGCATCCCTCTCAACAGCCTGATTAACAATCCAACTCAGGGGTCGTCCATGGCCTGCTTAAGCATACGGATCACTGGGGAAGTCAGCACAGGCGACGGGGCTCAGCTTAACTGATTCAGCCACCTGACATAGAACTGAACATGGCTCTGCACCAAAGTCGGACCGAGTACAGCCTCAAAGACCGACGGAGGTCAGTTTGACAACAGAGGGTACAGTACAGAGGTGATTTACAGCAGCTCTGAGCAGGACTATGACTTCGGGGACCGGAGAGGTGTGCAGCAGTAATATTTTCACATCTTAAACTGTGAGGTCAAAACAGAGGTGATTGTGGAGAGACAAACCAAGACTGTTTTGGTGAGTTTAATTTTGTTAATCACGTTTGATTTAAGCGTGTTTTAAGATGATTAACGAGGCAACTTAGCTCGTCTTAGTTCAGTAAAAAGGGAGAAACTTGACTTCAGAAGGTCTACGCTTGTATTTTTCTGTTTTTTTAGGAAAATAACAGAGTATTTCATTTCTTGACATTTCATTTTGTTCATTTATTACGCTACCAGCAGGCATACTTTTTTTCTGCAATCTAAAACAACCGGGGCTCTCAGACTGTTGCTTTTTGAGGTACAAAGTGGTATATAACTTCAGTAGACATCTCTGCAACACAGGACATAGACGTCTTTGACATAACATAAACGCTGTTGTTTCTTCACACTCTGGTGAGAATGTTACTTCTATTTTTTTAATGTTTTAAACAAAAATTTTGCCCATATCTTGGGCAAATGTCTTGATGTGTCACTGTTACAATCCATTTTAATAGCCAAAGTGACTAAAGCCTCTCTTCTCCATTAAACACACCACAAACCTTCTACAGCCTCTTTGCAGGTCTAAAAAGAAATGAGGCTTTCATATACAAAAGTCAGAATATGGGTGGAGTATCACTTTAAATTGTAGGTTGCTGCAGATAAGTACAGCTGTGTGTAAAAAGCTTAGTGTTATTCTTTCCTGTAGCACATACCCGAATGAGGTAATAGTCTCGTTTGAAACCAACACATATGGAGTTTTCACACCAAGCCATGGACTTTGGAATATCTGGAGCACCAAAGTCCCCCTGTCAGACACAAAGAAAACATGAGGATGTCTAAATGTGTCAAATGGTTGGAAAAAAACCACCCATCTAAATCTGGATCATACTGCAGTGAGTCACATCTCAAACATATTTTATTTTACCTGCAGCTCGTGGAACTCTCTGTCCTTCCAGTAATACAGCTGGAGTTTCTTTTTCACTGCGACACACATTCTCAACCTTTCCTCTCCTGAGCTGGTTTGCTGCAGACAAAAAACAAAATATACAATTCGAGACTTCAAATTGGGGAAAATGTGAGCGTGACACAGAAATGTGGAAACGAGAGCGGGAACAAATCATTGTTATGACTGTCTTTGACTGTGCCATAAAATGTAATGGGAGTCATACCAGTTTTTTTTTTTTTTTTTGCATGTTTTAATCCATTAACTGCAAATTGAGTGTATCATACTAAAACATACTGTTGTAAAAATGTCTAAATGTGTTTCCTTTCTTTAACGCTGCCCCTGTTTCCATTCATTTCAATTAAGAGTAAAAACACAGCTAACAGAAAGTTGACACGTTGAGCAAAGTAATCCATGACAAGGACCATTATGTTGCTTTTTATTCTTGTCAAAGATATGATAGCAAACTCTGAAACAGGGGCATGATTTATAAGTATGAATCGGCGTGGTTTGTTTATGTGCTGGTGTGAGGAAGCAGCATGTGAGATGTGCTGATTCGGCCTCAGGAAAAGCAATGAACTTGACACGCAATGCAAATCTGCAAAAAGGATTGTATCTATTCTTATGTCGCCTGCTCTTTTTTCACTTTTGTGCATCGAAGTGCGAATAAAGCGCTACCAAAAATGGTCAATATGATGGATCTTGATCCTTTAAGTCTCTTTTTTAAACCACACTGAAATATATATAGCTAAAAAGAACAAAAAAAATTCATATATGCAAACAGCTGAAAAGACGATGGTGAGCTAAAGGGAACAGTCAGCGGTGACGTAAATTAACCTGTACATGTGTTGCAATAAATTGGTTGAGGCATGCAAAGACACTTGAAGCCTAACTTGAGAAAACTGAATAAACCACTTCACTCAAAGCTCCCTGGTCAGAAGCTTCCAAGTAGACAGTGACTCATCTGTAGTTTCTTCTAACCACACTTATTACTGACAGCTGTGTGAGTGAAGGCGGAAGTGAAAATGATTCAGAACGGCAGGAAATACAGACACATGAATATGATAGCAGTACTTCACATAAACTATACTGCAGGAATAGTGCCTGAAAATCCTAAGCTTCAACCACAAAGTAACTGACCTGCAGGTCACAGGCAAAGAGCGTTGCTCCTTTGGCTTTGGACAGCACCGTGATCTGCTGGAAGGTCAGTAGGTCATGGACGTGGATGTTGTTCTCTGCAGGAGAAACACATTAGATATTAGACGATGAATGCTATGCCTTGTGTCAACACAAAAATATATAAAAGATCTCAAGGCTAAAAATGTTAATAAACTGATAAAGAATAAGCAACATTATCTTTTAAACTGTACCGTATAGATTTGGGATATAAACTTACCCAGAAGACTGACAAGAATTTTGTACTGTGAGACGACATACAGCTGTAGAAAGAGTGAGAAACACAACACAAGTCCATGATTAAACAGCAAGTCATGTTGACATCACCACTACATCACACCTCAGTTGTTTAACCCACTTTATCAGCCAACATGAAGGTTGATCACATTAGATATATTAAGTTGGCATATGAATGTGTCTGATTCCCAGAGTCATTCCAAGAGAGGGAGTTGGCTACTGAGACTAATTCAGACTGACGTAACGTATGTTTACTCCCACAGTCCTTTTGCTATTAATAACATGGCAACAGCACATTTTTGATTTATGCATCAATTAGTTAGTCTGTGGTTGGTCGTATCTACCTGCTGAATCTTCTTTGAAAAGTTCTTATTGGATTTTTCCAGCGTCACCTCAAACCGGTTGGTTCCTAGCGGGAAAAGAGACACAATTAAATGGCTGAACAAGGTCTGCAAATACACAATGAATCAAATGCATCACACACACACACCATCGTCACCCTTCCTACCTGCATCCTTCTTTATTCGGTAGAGAAGAAGATGCCCTGGCTTCGTTCCCACAAGCAGCCAGTCCTCTGAGAGGAGGAAAAATGTCAGAAATATTATGCTATCAAATCTAAACATTTGTGCTGTGACATGCTTGCAGGAAGATCATTCAAGTCATTGGTTATGTAATGCATCACTTGTAAACAAGAGGGACACCTGAGACTGCAGGTCAACAACACCCAGAGGGAGCCACTTCAATGTCAAAGCATCAACTGTGGGATACATTAACTGTCAACAACTCACCCCAGGCCGCAAGACAGTCGATCTGAAGAGGAAGCTTCTCCAAAATAGGCACTGGTTCATACGCGTCATGCATCTTGAAGCTATATCGGTGATTCAATTACACACCGCTCTGATGGATCAATCCCACACGGAGTCGACGCCTGTCGGGACAACAGCTGACTGACTGACCGCTGATAAAGTCTGTCAGGGTGGACCGCCTTTATGTGTCGCCATTAACCGTCTGAGCAGTTCGGTGTGTCGACAGGCAATGAGGAAATCTGCTCTGGCAACCCTGGTATTGCAGACTTCTGTAAAAGCTATGCACTTTGCCTGGTTTGCCAGCTATCTCTCCGACCAAAACAACAGCTGATCGTTAGCCTGCTAGCTTAAAAGTTAGCAAGCCACGGCTCCAAAACATTGCTCCGTGTCACTCCATGCTAACACAAACCCGAACACAGGCGGTCAGTTTCTTCACCGATGGGGACAAACTCAACCTTTAGGCAGCTTGAAACAAAAATAAACCACTGTGTCGGCCGTAGTGGTTTAGTTTCTCGTTAGCCTGGTTAGCTTCCTGCCACTTCCTCACTGATGTTGACGGCTGCGCGAGAGAATGGGGTTTGACAGGCACGTGACTCAA
Organism: Pagrus pagrus; assembly: GCF_965226575.1. Lineage (NCBI taxonomy): Eukaryota > Metazoa > Chordata > Actinopteri > Spariformes > Sparidae > Pagrus > Pagrus pagrus. Next base: position 24,590,911 of record NC_140202.1, read on the forward strand.
GTCCGTATGGCTCCGCTCACGAGGAACGCATTAAAGGCGCAGTGACTACATTTGTGCAAGTCTCGCGAGACTTTATTAATAGAGCTTAAAAAAAACTGCCAAAATATGAATAGAGTGGGAAATAAGCGAAAAATAAAGATTAAATACGTTTTGTCACAGGTTACATTAAAATAGAAGTACTGAGATGTCTTTACCTGTTTGTACTGGGCTCATCTAAATGGTGCTGTGTTATTCTCGCGAGATTTTATTCATGGGGCTTCAAAATCCTGTCAAAACAAGAATTGTGTGTTTTTTAAGGGAAAAAGTGGATAAAAAGGATAGAAATGACTGCACAATCTATTATGTGACATTTATATTTATATACCAAGATATTCTTTACAGTTATATACTCAAAAATGTAACAAGAATTATTGGATTTCTGTAACGATAACCTCATTTACTTTACTTTACTTTTAAATTACTATCGTGCAAAAATAGCAGAATTTTTCATTATTTTTTGGTCTAAGAATATATCTACAGATGACATGTTATTAAGCGTTTATTACACTTTTGCTTTCAGTTTTTTAAATTATGTAATCAAGTCATTAAGTGCATAATAGCAGCTCATAGTATTTGTATTTCACTGTTGTTTCAATTGTAGATTGGATCCATTCTTTTATAATTATTTTGTTTCATTATTACTATTTTAGTAGTTTCATTATTGAGTACATGTCGTGCTATTTAGCTTTATCAATTTATTTATCTCCTTTTTGGAAATGGTTATGTTGTTTTAGTAGCATCTTTGAGCACTCAAAGAACATTCTGAAAGTAATACAACACAGACAATATGTTAAGCAAAAGCCACCTACATAAAACATTTGTCATAAATACACACAGAAACAGACTTTGTAATCATGTTTTAATACAAATTTTATTTGCAGGACATACGCAAAAAGCCATACAATATCATCAGCTTCACATTACAATGCAGACTCACATCCAGAAATTGGGCTTCAGTGTCTCTCTAAAATAAAAAAAATCCTCGACAAGACTTGGATAAATACTTAAAAAAACATAAATTAAGGAATTTAGAATATCCACACATACTGCAGTAGATCGCACAAGGACGGGGATATAATTCTGCCAGATCAGGCGAGATTATTTTGGAGGTTGAATAAGATAGGCTCAAAGTAATCTTTAATTGTGGTATTTTTTTTAATAACTACCTGGTGCTATAAATTTCAAAACTCTGGCCCAGTTAGCAGACGGTGTGAGATAAGATTACATACATAGAGTAAACCACACCACATCCGTGAGGCTTATCAATAGATTTTGTGATTAAGTAGCAAAGAAAAACGTTTTCACTTTGGTGAGAATAACATGAAGTGGACCTAAATCACAGCTGTTATTTGAAAAGCTATAAAATGTTAATTTCTATAGAGATGAAAATAAACATCATTCTATTGAGACTTTTGCTTGAAAACGGGTCAGGAACATGTTTTGAGTCGCACTTTTCCGATGGTTGAACTGTTCTGTGAAAGGATGACACCTCAGAGAAGTGTAACGTTCATGCGCACAACATGGACACTTCTAATGAGACTGCATTTACGACTGCGTTTACTTGGCTTTGAAAGGAAATTCATGACCGAGAGGGTCATTACATTCTCCCAGCCCAGAGAACAGTGTGTCCTGGTCAACATAAGGATCCCCCAAAAACACAGATTTAGCCAATTTTACCCTGACAAATGTGATATGCTTCAAGTATCAGTTCAAGCCGTGTTCACATAGAGTCACAGTAGCTTATATATTTCTATATTCGGGATTACTCAGTTAGCCAGACAACATAGTGTTAATGATGTGTTAAGAATAACACATATGTACATAAATAATCTGTTGGTGCAGCTACAAGAAATGAGCTCAAGATATCCACACTGGTGACATAAAAGCATTAAAACATTGATTTTTAGTTATCTGGCTAAATGGTTAATCATACCATACAGCTGCTTGCACATTTCAATATTAAATATATTTCATTATGTGAACTATAAAATATGTAATTCAATAAAACACATGATAAAAACAGCATCAGCACACCTCTGAAGGAAGGTGTCTGTCACTGTGTTGGCTTAAATATAATCTTATTATGCAGCGTTTTCGACGTGTTTCCCCCTTCATTCATACCATCGTCATGATTTCTTGGCTGAGACAACCGCCAAGCATCATGATTTGTAGTTGAACAGATTCGAAAGCAGTCGTCACAGTCCTGCAAGTCTGGCCAATCAGGCGCTGGGGTCACTTCTGCAATTTGAAGCAGGTGGTTAAAAGTTAAACTTCTCTAAAATGTTCTCTATCTTCTTCCCCAGTGCTCCCGAGACCACACGCCGTATTAAATAACGTATTAGTCTAAAACCACAAGACAGGATTTTAATAAATATTATATTTTCCGCGAGGGCATTGTATTAAAATACCCAGTTTCTACTTGGTTTTGGTCATGTTCGTGACAATGAAGAAACATCTTTGACACAAATAAAATATTTATCAAAGTGCTCTGCTGTGCAATTCCTTCAGTTTCACACAGAATTTCCCAGAATCTTGACATCAACCCATCCACATATGGGTCACACAGTACTGCCTTCATAGAAACACACTATTCACGTGTCTTTGAACTTATTGGAGTGTTACACATCACCTGTGGAATAAAACTAAAAAATGTAAAGTGTCCGGAGAGAACAGTTGGCTTTGCCCACATTTTTTGGTAATAAGATCACTCAGAACGCATTCATCGCTGCCTCAGTGAAATCACCTTCTTTTCATTCTCACATTTACTTCTACTCCATCTTGGATCGCTCCATCTTGGTTTTCAGGATTTCCTGGAAAAGGAGAACACAGAATAATGCATGTGCAGTAATGTGACCGTGGGATGATAGCACAGTGAATGCCATAATCAGGAGCATTGTAAACAGAAATCATGGGACTAGCAGGGGGAAAGTAAAAGGACCCCTTTACCTCTTCCTCATCGAGCATTACAGGGAGAGCTCTGTAGAGAGAGAAGAAGCAGAGAGGGAGGCAGTGAGCGCATCCACATGGTCCAAGCCAGGGTCAAACAATATTTAAAGATAATCCCTAGAGCTTGTTTGTGCTTCCAAAGTGTTTCTATTCAAGTATTAACAGTATATCTTTCTGGTCTGATCTGCCCTTGATTAGATACCGTAAGCTACATTAATACGCTTACATAAACTGAGACAATATGACAGATTTAGAAGGATTATTGTTTTTAAAAACGTATTCTCACAAAGTCCAGATAGAGCGTAATATTTAACTCACAGAACTTTTGATACCGATTGTAACACTTATGTACTTTTACTGTACTTTATAGATTCTAAGTGACTATTAGTTGCAATGGAGTACTTAAACATAGTTGTATTTGTACTTTTCAGAGCCAAACATTGTACTTTTTACAACCTGCAGTTACTTATACTTTTAAAATTCACATTTTACATTAAAAGACCATATGATCAGCTCATGAAATACAACTATTTGAATCCCAAGGAGATCAAATGATATAATATTTTACAAAAAGATGACAGAAAAGTCTAAAATATTAAATAAAATGTACGTATCAAAACATATTTTTTTCTTCTTTCTTCTCCACTCAGATTTATCTTGTGACCCTTTGGAGGGGCCCGACACCTAGAATGGGAACCACTGGACTAAACTACCAAACTTCACTATAAAGGTTAGTGTAAACTAGCTCCACAGACTGCTACATACACATTGCTTCATCAGTATCAATAGTATTTATAAAGTTCGGAGTACTTTTCAGTCAGCTCATCGTCTAAAATTTAAATCGACTTTACTTACACATCAGCTACGGTTGTAGGAATGTTCTCCTCAACCCATTTTAGGTCTTCATCCTGGAAAAATCAGAGTTTAGAAATGATTAAATTACCTGTGCATAAAACCATTAAATAATATAAGTAGAGACACGCTGACAGAAGACAGTTAACCCACCTCTTTACTCAACAGTTTCTGGGAGCCATTAGAATCGGGCTTTGAGCCTCTCATCTTCATTCCCTCTGAAATAAAATAAGCCAGTTTAAATCACATAGAAGTCTCTTGTGCAATAATATGATTTACACAACTAGGTTATTACATTTTCCATTTATACTCTTATGTGATTAGAAGATGAACATTTCTAAATGAATCATATCTGCGTGAACAGATTTAGATCACGGCCTCAGTGGCACGGGTTATACAACACAACACCGCGGATGACAAGGCCGTCTCCATCAGATCTGAGGCCAAACTGTGACTTATTTGCAGCTGCAACACAAATCTAATTGAAAACGTTGTTGGCTCTATCATCATCCATCAGGACAGAACAGAAAATAGTGATTAAATATGGATTGATTAAGACGTCTGAAAAGATGGATGTTTCCAGATCTTTTGTGTGGATGTGACAAACAAAGAAAACCGACTAATTTTTATCCCTGCAGCCTTTCTTGGCCCTGAGATCTGAGCTAAACAATCTAAGCACTGTGTTGTAGATCAATAAGCATTCAGTCCGCTCCATGTAACAAAACCTGGCTCTTGGCCTTCAGTCGAATTTAGAAAAACAGCTGCTATCTAAGGTAAGACTAAAATGCCAAGACTTTAAGTCAGGGCATCTGAACCATATTAAACTCTACCCCATCTATTTATATATTGTAAACACTGCCGGATACTGTGTTCTCATTTTTTGGACAACCCTTAGCTGGTCTCACAATGGAAGTCTTACCAAAAGCTTCATTCAGCATGGGCTCCTTGGCCTCTTCCTCTTCATCATCTTCATCAATCAGAGGAGAATGAGAGAACCTGAGAGAAAACAGAACCAGAAATTAAATGCTGCTGACAAGTTAATATGACAGCAATAGTTTGGTGCTGCAGGATCAGGCCCAGCTCCAGACAGACTCCGACCTTTGGCTGTTGGCAGAGGGCCGCAGCAGCACCATGATCACCAGCAGGATGGTGGAGAACAGGAGACGCCAGAAGGCATCGTCTACCCACAAGTCCCTCCAACCCTGTGGAAAAGATACAAACAGAAACACAGAGATGGATGTTATTAGGTTGGAAGGAACGTTTCGCCTTTCATGTCTGTATACACAAGAAACCCACAGAGATGACAAGACCAAGGAACCTCAACACAATGCAATAATCAATCAATAACAGAAAACAAACTGACCGTCTGGCAGTCCACCAGCTTGAAGACTTTGGTGGTCCAGATGATGAATATGATGGAAGCTGTGGACGCAAAGTAAACGACAGTGTTACTCTGATGTCTGTAAGAGGCGACCCATCTTGCAGCAGTTGGTACTCACCGACAACAGAGAAGATGAGAGTGTTGGTGAAGTGCTGATACAAAGAGAGCTTCACTATATTTCTCCGAAGCTTCAGGAGGCGAGTGGTTTGAGACAGACTGATGAAAATGTAGATGTAAATTAAGGAGAACATACTGTATATACATTGGGACAAAGCATAATCAAAAGCTTATATATGCAACGCTTCTGAAAATGCAGATCCTGTCTGATGAGTCCTGAGTGGCTGTTTTGGCTGGTTTGATAAAAGGATATCCACCACATGACACAGGAGTCAATAAGGGAGAGGCTGAGATTAGCCACCAGGGCCACCGTCTCATAGAAACCCTGGAAAAAGAAGACAAGGGTTGGGTTTGAAAAACAGAAGATAGCAGAGAGCAAAGTGTGTGTGTGTGTGTGTGTGTGTGTGTGTGTGTGTGTGTGTGTAAACAGGACTGAGAGAGCAGAATAAATTAATCATGAGGGAAGTCACAGTCCTTTTTATAAACATGAGATGAGCTTGTGTTAAGATCTGCCTCCTGACAAAACACATCTGCTCATCAACTACACAACCTCTCTCGTGTATCTCTGTGTTTTCGTGACTTTCTGAACTAGCTGCAGCGTCTTTGGCTGCATTTGAATATCACTCTTAGATCAAATTTGTCATTCTTTATTATCGTCACTTGTCCGCCTACCAGAGACTAAATCCCGGCGTAACCTCCTCTCTCTCTATCGTCTCCTCTACTCGAATCAAGTTTATTTACGCAGAGTGCCGTGCCAGGCAAGAGTTTTATGTAAAAATACACCAACACTATCAGCATCAATCAGATTGTGGAGGCTAGAACAGATAATGTCCTATCTGCACTAGTGCAGTGGGTTCATTTTATTTGCAGCCACAGATAATTATGAACTACGGCTTAGAAGGGGAATAGAAATGGTCTCCTGAACAGCTGCGAGAGTGAAGAGAAATCTTTTTTTCTTTCTCATCCGTTTGGTTTATTTGAGGATACAGTAAATCTTCAGTGGGTGGTTTAGCTGATATAGATTAGTGTGTCCAGTACAGTCCATTGAGTTCACTTAACAGGACCGCTGTTTCAAAACAGTGTACTTTCAAGGCCATCTGAGTGTTGCCTTCAAGTTATAATCCTTAAGCTTTTCATAAGATCTGACTTTTGATACTAATTATGAGTAGGGTTGCAGTGGTATAACTGTATATGGTTATCTTCTCATGTACATTTGTCTACCGTACATCTACTGTATTAAATTCTACCATATAAGGGTTATTAAAATGTATATATTTTAAGTTTTTAATCAAGTTTCATGTGTCACTGTCACTTGCAGGCAGGGTCTGATTTTCTTCTACACACTCGAGGGATTCACAAGAAACAATGCAGCAGGAAAAACCCAACATTACTGTTTTTGAATTGATCGCATTGATAAAAGACAAAACACCACAACCAAACTTTTCCCTTCTGCTGCTGCTGCTTCACAATAAAATCAGTCAACTGGAAAAATGCTGGCTGGCTTGAGTGTGAGTTTGTGTGGCTGCACTGTAAATACACAAGTAGCCTCTCTATTAAATTTCACATGAAGCAGCTGCTCAAGGAGTGTTTGCTGTAGTGTGACACCGCAATTGCTGTTAGCACTGCAACCACAGGTGTTAAAAAGGATGAAATGAAAAGACAACAACTTCAAAAACAGGTCTGTCACATCATGTTTTAGTGAGCAACTAAGGAAATAAATAGATTGCATAGGCTTTAATTCAACTGCATGTCATTGTTGGTGTTTAGGCTGCTTAAAGTCACCTTTTACCAAATGTGCTGTATTTATCTGACACTGTCACTGTTCTCAAAATAGGCTGAAATAAATACTGAGAATGTTTGCTGTTGGGTGGTGACAAAGCAAGAGGCTGGTGGAGTTTATTAATAGTTGATACTTACACCCGTCACTCTGAGCACACCCTCCACAGAGGAGAAGAGCAGGTAGAGAAGCCCAACAGCTACAAGGCGATGGACTGTGGTACCCAGTCTGGGTCTACACAAGTGAGGGAGGTCGAAATGGAGTATCAGCAGTGAGTCCTCCACTGATTGTTATTGAGACATAAGCTGAGGCAAAAGGTAAATTTTAAAAGAGTACACTTACCGGACTATGCCGTATCCGAGACTGACAATGAGGACCAGGATTCGGGCTAAAGATCTTTTGAGTGCAGAAAGCAGCTCTGCAAAAATAACAGCACCTTGAACTGTGAAGACACACAAACAGAATTATGATTATAAACAGACTGCAGTGAAGAGAAAAGAGAAAAAAATCCACAGACAAGCAAATGTATTAAATCAACCAACCGTAGTCTCCCTTGTAACGGATGCTCTGGTACTCTGAGTAAAACACAGCTTTCTCCAACATGCCGAGGATGATGACAGCACCGATCCAGAACTGGATTCGCAGCAGATCCCTCCAATAGCAAGCACACCAGAAGAGCCAGAGAGCCCCGAACAGCACATACACGATGCACATGACCATGAAGAACTGTGATGGACAGGAGGGAGACAAGTGTTCAGCCTTGTTTCAAATGACAATTTACTGAGGTTGGACTGTCATTGCTAATGACCAATACAGACAGTCTTATTCAAGCTGGGGACTTTGAAACTAGCCCACTGCAGAATAGCCACAGGTGAAAATATTAATGAATGCTCATTAACGCCTTTTTAATAATCTTGATAGGCTAATTTAGATTTTTTTGGCTGTGTTACCCTGATTGTGAGGCTCAAATTTGTTTTGCAGCACCAGAGAGATTTTGACAAAGCGTTTCTTTTGATATTAAAGGTTGTTGATGCCTGATTTAAGACATTTAAAAAAAAAATGAAAACCTTTCCTTTATTTAATTCAGTACATACCATCATCAGGGGCCAGTCTGCTGGAGAAGAGTAGTCATGTGGTCCCTTCATCTCAACTTTCACTGAGGAAAGAAAAATAAAAAGTCACATCTCCTGACACACACGTGTCCTTTTTACAGAGTAAATATGAGAGATCCTAAAGCTTTTGAAGTAAAATTGTATTTCTCACTTGTGAAAGTGAAGCTGAGCTGCTCTGCTCCGATGTCATCATCCTCTATCCCGCGGAGCAAAGGCTGCACCTTGACGATGAACAGATATGGACTGTCCTGCCACGCTTTGGCCACTGCACTGATATCCTGCAAAAAGACGGTTGTGAGCAAACATACATAATTTCATGGGCTCCACAGGACATGACCTTTCAAAAACATGTATTTACATTAAAAGTAGTAACAACATGTCTTACCGGCTTGTCGGGCCAAATCAGACTTTGATTGGATGGGTCGCTCTGAACAGAGAACACAAACAAATTCATAAAACAAGTCTCTATATAGCTTTTAAATAGTATTATCAATATGGTCAATCCATGCATGATCAGTAACTCACCTTTGGGCTGGTGAGAGGCTGATACGGGTTGAAGTCTGGATAATACACCTAGGTGAGCAGATAGAGCAAAGAAACCTGGATGAAGTTACCTGAAACACTCAGACGTTAGATAACAGCTCCACTAAACTTGTGCTCAAAGTGGTGATTCACTGTGTGTTACTGTTTACCCTCGGTAAGAAGAGGGAAGAGCAGTTGTCGAAGTACATGTAGCCTTGACTGTAGAAGCCCCTCCAGCCGTCCTTCAACATGTGGTCCATACCGAACATGTTCATGGCTTTGTTGTCCTATAAATGACAGTGAGGGGAAAATCAGTGACACTATAAAACTACTCATGTTGCAACATTACACCAAATGAATGGAGGACAGTGACTGCAGACCTAACAGAATATTACATTCATGATCCAACAGGACTTAGAAGGTAAACAACAAAGAAGAAAACTGTGTCAGCTGCTCTCATCTCGCCTGAAGTCAGTGTTTGGCAGAAGAAGACATTTCAAAACACATCTGAACAAAAAATGTCCTGATCAGGCTACTGGTGACCTCGATACGTCCTCGCTTTTTGACCCTCTTCTCCAGCGACAAGTTGAAGTACATCAAAGCCAAAGCAGCAGCTGAGTTTGAGATGCTTTGAGACAAAGAGACAGCGCTGGCACAAAGATGGAAGCTGAGCCAAAGGCCATGAAAACACTTTCAGGCAGAGCTCACCAGCTGCTCTGACTGACAGATAGCTGATGCTGAATGTGAATCAAAAACCCCGAACTGGTGAAAAGTCCAAGAAGTGAACTTTTAGATTAAAAAAAGCTTGATCATGTAGATAAACTTGTCTTTCTTGCACAAAATCCACAAGAAGGATTCGATTTTTAGTGATTTCTACCAACCATTTCTACAGTTACATGGTAGTGAGTCATGGCAAAACAAACAAATGAGACTCGCACATCAGCAGACAAAAGTCAATACTCACTGGTGTGTTAAAGACCTCATTGTAGCACACAGAAGAGCGCAGGTACCAGCTGATGTTGAAGGCCAGGTTCCTATCACATGACCCGATGTCACCCTGGACTGCAGAGGGGTAGAAGTGAATTGTTACTCAGCGGGTGGAGCACTGGATTGTTAGACAGTAATAAGGTCGTATGTCCCGCTAGAAGATCCAAATCATCATGTTACAGGAGTTAATCTTTCTTTTTTGTTATAACAAGACAGAACTTAATACATTGGGACACCTATTTCTTTGGCCTGATGAAGGTTTAGCACCGAACACTGCAAGTTAGACAGACCTCAGGGGTTTGCCTGCAACTTTAGCCCCACACCTGCCAACATTAGACTGTGACAAAGAGGGAGATTTTCTACAAAGATGTGAAAAATTACTTTTAATTAGTCTTAAATTTAAAGCTCACAGTAAAATAAAAAAAGGTGCAAAAGGTGATCAAAAGTTAACACAATTTGTCTGTACAGCACAGCAGATAAGATGCTGTCGATTTATCATTTCAAACAATGACATTTTGCTCGCAGTGTGAAGAGGTTCCCCGTGCAGATTTTCCAGAAAAACAAGCCCTGCAGGTTGTGGGACATCCGGTCCATGCAAAGTGTTTGCAGTTCAGCCAGTGAAGGGACATGAATGTCAGCACAACATCATTGCTAATATTCAAATGTTAAACCCAACAATCCCAATGCTTCTTGAACAATAATCACCTTAAATCACCTATAATCCCCTTATTAAAAGCAGCATAGTTTTGAGTTCTTGTGAAAGTAGAATTACTGTTTTTTATTTCGTTTTGCTTTTTTAAATAAAACCAGCTTGAGGTATATTGTAACAGGGTCAAAACTAAGAGATGTGAATCCAAATCATCCCCCAGGAACTGCATACAAATTCAGAGGACAGAGCAGAGGACACAAAGGGCCTTTTTATACTTAACTATTCATGTTGTGTTTGTGTGTTTCTGTGTCACAACCTGGACAGGTGCCAGATTAAACACCGACGCCAAAACGGAGGATGTACTGTACCCGAGCGTTACGTTCCTGGGGCCTTCCTGGCAGTACGTTAATGAATGTCTTGTTATAGGAAATATTCCACCTATCAAACATAACCATCTTTGTACTTTGTATCATGATATTTATATAAAGATGGTAGGTAGGTGCAGTAAGGAGCTCGGGGGAATGGCAAGATCACTGTTGACATTAATAATGAAATGCACCAATCGTCTTTTAAGAAAGTCAGAGTACTTACACTTCATGAAGATGGTGGTGTTGGCATACAGCGTCTTTCGAAACACGGCATCCTGCGTCTGAAAACACGACAGACACAGATTGTTTTTAATCTGACAACTCAGTCAGTCCTGTTTATTAACCCGACTGCATCCACAATGGATCAATTCATCGTTTAGTCGCCAAAATGTCGACATCACCATTTCTTACAGCCCAAAGTGACGTCTTAAAATTGCTTCTTTACTCCAACAAACAGTCCAAAACCCAAAGACTCTTTATTTAATATCACAAGTGACAAAGAAAGAAGCAAATACTCATATTTAAGAAGCTGGTACCAAGAAATGTTTTGACAGATTTGCTTGAAAATGACTGAAACAATCAATAATCAATTATCAAACTAGTTGCCAATGAAGTTGAAGACACAATAAAATGTTTTTATTTCTTTAAAAGATGATCAAACTATTTATCTACACCTTCTATTTATTATAGATTAATTTATTCCACTGAGTTCCTTGGCATATTTTATTTCATTTTCATTATATTTCCTTGTGTTGTGTGTCTTACTTTATGTTTTAGCATATTTGCAAGGCAAGCCTCTGGTGGGATTAATAAAGCTGTCTGAATCTGAATCAAGTACATGAATTCAAGTATGTATGCATTAATGTGTAAATAATCTGAAGCTGGTAACTTTGGGGCTAATTTTAACTACTCTATATACTTTATTAGCTAGTGTATTTCCCCTTTAACCATAGGTTTTGGTTAAAACATGCAAAGTAAGTACAGTATTTGCCTATGAAACTATGTGCTATGTACTTAAATAGAGTATTTGCCTGAAAGATAAACGTTTCTCTTCCTGTCAACACTTTTAACAGTAGCCTCTTCTGTCATACACTGAGACAATAACCGGTTTATCTCACCCACAACATAACTCCCTTTGTTTTCATGATCTGATAGAAGAGGCACATTCCCTCAACCTCTGAAACACACCTGTAAATACCATTACATCCCAACACACTTCCTGCTTTGGTAACATATTAAATGTGCATTGTTGCTATCTAGCAGGAGATAATACCACAACTGACAGGCAGAGTTATGACTTTAAATAGCAAGTAATTTAAGCTAGCTCATTCCGAATGATAAGCTCGTTGTGTCCGACAACCCAAACTAACACTGTCAAAGCCTTGTGTGTCTAAAAAGGTGGAAGATACAGCGACATGAAGAGCTGCTAGGAGCTAGTTAGCTACCAGGCTAACAGCTGCTGCTATGCAAGATTTAGCACGACATGCTATGCAATAACCGTAAAAAATGCATTTGTCGAAGGCGTAACACTGACCGAGTTGATGTCCACCTTCCATACGGACACCTCTGCCGCTGTCCCGACACGGAAAAGTAATGCTAAAAGCAGCAAACATGACCAACGCGTCTGTACATCTGGCATCTTCATTTGTGCATCTACTACAAGTCAGAGTCGTATCCGCCTCCAGGTGCGGCGCTTTCCCTTGTAGTTCACGCTGCCGCCACAAGATGGCGACAGAACGCACCAGAGGCCGCCGGCAGTTTGTTGTAGTTCACGCTGCCGCCACAAGATGGCGACAGAGGGAGATTTCTGATATCTGATTTGTTTTTATTTACTCTTGACTACTTCATTGTGGTGTGGAGTAAACAAACAAAACAAAACCACAATACAATAGTAAACAACCAGAATAGATTCCCAGCACAAGCCAAGTTATTCATAGAGAGGCAAAACATTACGGACGGATGGTTAATATATAGTATTTTGGCAAATATTTCTTTCTATTATCAAAGATACCCCAGATAATTATCATCACATAAAGTACAAAATCTTTTATTCCTTTCCAGACCTTTTGTATCTTCCTGTTATTTTAGGAATTCTGTTATTAGAAACTCTGAGATTTACAAATAGCCTGGGCCATTTAATATTATCACATCTCTGAGCCAACCAAATATATGAAAACCCACATTTATCTAATGTTTGCTGGGCAGATCTAATCCATGGTGACACATACAGTTATGAAATAAAACTTGCCTGGCTGAGTTTTGTTTCTTTCCCCTTCATCAGACTTCCCCAGTAACAAATAATTATCTTTTTAATACTAATACATAGTGGATACCTTCCTAACTCCCCATAAATCACATGTAATCCCATGTGACAGAGAAATAAAACAAAGCAGATGCTTCAGGGGAGCAGACCTCTCATCCACAAGACCCTGCCCTTCCACAACTCTAACAAATATGTCATATAATGTCCATGGTCCATGGTTTTGGTTGATGGTCTGAAAGGATTCAGAAGCACTCTGATAATAAAAATGAACAAAATAAGCACTTAAAATATGCATAGAATAAATATAAAGGTAAAGGAAATTAAATATCTAAGCTTTATAATAAACAATGAAGACAATATAAATATAATATATGTTTAGTAGATGGAAAATACATTTTTTTTGTATTTTTCAGTGGCATCATGTAAAAAAAAACTGGTATCTAAAGGGTAAAAATCCTGAGAATGAATGAATATTTGGTATTTATTATCAGGACTGATGTCGGTTGAAAAATGTAACCCAGTGAAAGTTAAAAAATAATATTAATATATATATTTTATTATAACAGTTTGGTCTGAATGAGTCCTAATGCGCATGCTCAAAGGGTTTATTCACATGAGGGATTAAGTGGAGACATGCAATTAGAAGGTACAAAGTGTTTAACAAAAACGAAACTGAAGGTGATGAGAAACCTCAGTGGGTTGAGGTTTACTGTGAAAATCCACACCGGAAGTGCGGGTGGTGTGATTTGTCTGCTCGGTCCTTCAGCGCTACCGAGAGCTGACAAGTCAACACAGAAAATAAGAGTTTAATGCTCATTCCTGAAGACCACAAGCGACTTTTACCTGCTAATATCTTCTGTCTGTGTTTCTGCTCGTGATGGCGGAAGTGAGCCAACCCACTGTCAGGTAACAACCAGCTGTTTTCAGACTTCTCATATGTCACATGTGTGCAGACAGACACTGTGAGTAGTCAGGTCTCCATATAGTGTGTTTACAATGTGAAAGTAATTGTAGTCTATGTTTACATTATTGCATTACGTGTGTTTTGTGCTTATTTGTGTGCAGATTTTCAGTTTCTCTGCTGTGACCCATAATTTTGCAATAAAGTGCACATGTAAAAGTGTAAATCTGTGTTGTGTATATGTGTTTCTTTAGTTTTCTCTCTGCTTGCTCCTCAGTGCTGCAGTCCCTGCAGAGAAATCAAAGTTCAAGACAAGTGATGATGTTGCTTTCTACAAGTAGGTTTTATTCACAAATAATGTGTGTATTTATGTGAGCATGCACCATTAACTGACCTTTGTGTGTGATCAGTTTCTTGTCATCACTGGTCATGTCGTTGTCACTTTTCAGGCGACAGATCCGAGGCCCCACCCTGCAGTATCGCACCCTTTTGGACACCATGGTGCTCACAGAGAAGGGGGCACGTTTTGAGCTGTTGCAGCCTGACTCACAGGTCTGACACACTTGTATTTACTTGAAAACGAAAGCGAAGGATGGTCTGTTTCCTGTTTTTTTTTATACAGTTGCTGGTATTTTTCAGCTGTGTTATGCATATCTGAAGGGCAGTACAGTTACGTTAAACCCAAACCCCCCCTTTAGGTGAATAATGCCTGATAACCTTCACTGGCATTGTTAAAAATGCAAATAAAATCTCCCCACGGTGTTTCAGTAATTAAAGCATTTGTAAATACATAAAAAAAACCTCCCACTCACTTTTATAATAAACAAAAAAACTCTCTTTTCACAGACGTCACTGCTGCTTTCTGTGTCACCTTGCAAAAACGACAGCGTAAGGATATTAATCGACGAGCTCCGGCCCATTAAAGCTCGCTACCGAGCTCCAGATGTGATTGTGCAGGAACCACAGGGTGAACAGTAAGAGCTGCATCTGCTGCATCAGTCCTCACTCCTCAGATTCACTCCGAGCTTTTTGTCTGTGTTTTGTTGCACAGCTGTGACTCCCATGTTTGTTGGAGAAATCATTTATTGTTGTGGTGACATCTCGATGTGTGTAATTCCTCCAGCACTTTGACAATGGTTGACCTTTTCTTCTATCTGGCAGGATGAGAGTGGAGAGACAGTCGAAGGACTCTGTCACCCTTTCTTGGTCTTCAGGGCGTCACCAGGTTCGTGTGTGGCATTTCCCTTTCCGTCTGGAGATCCTGTGTGAAGACGAAGTGATGGTTACGTTCAACTCTAAAGGCAAGCTGTGGTTCGAGACTCTGCAGGATCCACCCAGGTGAGGCTGTCAGGGGACGGATGCTCACTGTGGAAAAAAACAACACATGAAGAGGGGAATTAAATGAAATGTTCTTGTGGTTTTCCCCTTGTTGTTTGTCCATAGGGCCACCTCTGATGGTAGTGAGGTAAGATAATACCAATGTAATATTACTCCTACTTGAAGCCTAATCTGGTCTATAAATACATTTATTCTTCTTCTCCTTGTTCCTCTGGCAGCTTGAAGAGGACCACACAAGTTCGTTATGGAAAGAGACTTTCAGGGAGTTCGTGGATATCAAAGCTAACGGTTTGTTTCTGCTAATTTACAGTTTCAAAAGACAGACTAAGTCTGCTCGGTTAGTCTTGTCTGAACTTCATCCAACACTGTAACACAGTTAAAGGTGCACTATGTAGCTTTAGAGATCTTCTATGACTGATTTATTTTTTTAATGTCTAAAGAAACTAAATAAACAAACTGACCTTAAAGGATATTTCATTCTAAATTTACTTTGTTTATATGTGGCGGACCCTGCCACCTTTGTAGCTTCAAACATAAATATTTATATTTATTTTTTGTATTATTACCTCATTAATATTGTAAATATTAATATTCTGATTTTGTACTTGTACCTTTACCTAACCGTTTAAGTATTATTTATGATTGAAGGTCTTTGCAGGTACTTAAAAAGTCTTGAAACCTCAATAAAAGTAGTGACAGATCTTACAAATTAATTGGATTATGAAGTCAAAGATGCATTAACTTCAATTCAAATTCGGGTATGAAGGTATTAGATTTGCATAGAAAGTCAGAAATATATTAAGTACATTGTAGTTTATTCAGAAAACCACAAATAAACATCAGTACAAAGATAATTACATGAATGAAAGTTAAAATATTCATCTTTTTTATCTCTAGGTCCCAGCAGCATTGGGTCGGACCTTTGTCTACACGGGTTCAGTCACGTGTACGGTCTTCCAGAACACGCTGACGACCTTCAGCTCAGAGACACCAGGTACACACACGGATGTTATAACTGAATGCACGTAGCAAAGAATAAAGTGTATGCAGTAAAGACATCTATTTCCATTTATTTGCACGTCACTATCATGTATCATCATCATGTAATTGATTTTTCCTTTCCCAGAGGTGGTGAACCGTATCGGCTGTATAACTTGGATGTCTTCGCCTATCACGTGTACAGCCGCTTTGGCCTGTACGGGTCTGTGCCGCTGTTGGTAGCCCACAAGCCCGACAGGACTTTGGGTTTATTCTGGCTGAATGCATCCGAAACATATGTGAACGTTCATTACAGCCCATCTGAGCATCAGGTAACCCTTGTTCCAGTGTTGCTCTTATACGATGTCTGCCTTTGAGGAGCAGGTGAAATTCTTGGATCAAATGCCAGGCTGGGTACAAGATGTTGGCGGGCAAGCTAAAGTCCAGTCCTTTGGTGTTGCTTTTGGCTGAAAACAGATGACAGAAAAGTTTATTTAACTTTAATTAAACCAGAGAAACCATTTCCAAGTGAAAGCCTTTTAGAAGACGTGTCAAACTACACATTCATTACCACTTACAAACCCCTTACCTCACCCAGGATGACCAAACACCCCCAGCGAAGGCCGTCCAGAAGCAGACTGACGTACACTGGCTGTCAGAAAGTGGTGTGATTGACTGCGTGGTTCTGCTCGGGCCCAGTCCACAGCAGCTCTTCTGCCAGTATGCTCAGCTGACAGGTGTGTTAAATTAAAAAAAGTCAATCTCCTCTAGATGTTATCTCCATGTGATGCCGACATTATGCCCATACATCATCCATCAGTTTGACTCAGACTCATATTTCTCTTCCCTCCCTCTGTCAGGGTATCAAGCCCTACCCCCTTTGTTTGCACTCGGGTACCACCAGTGCCGCTGGAACTACAACGACGAAGCCGACGTGAAGGCTGTAGATGCTGGATTTGATCAGCACGATATTCCGTATGACGTCATCTGGCTGGATATCGAGCACACGGATGGGAAGCGTTACTTCACCTGGAACCCTGAGCTTTTCCCTGAACCAGCTGATCTGCAGCACCACCTACAGAAGAAGAAGAGAAAGGTCACTTTCAGAATGCATCGTGTATTTACAGCCTCATTTGGTTGTCATCTGTTACAAATGTAGTTTATTTATTCTGCTTATTTTTGTTGTTTGTGTTTTTACCTTTCAGCTGGTAGTTATCAGTGATCCCCACTTCAAGTTTGATCCTGGTTGGTTGCTGTACAATGAGGCCAGAGAGGGAGGGCACTTTGTCCGGGACAGAGAGGGGCAGATCTATCTGGGCTCATGCTGGCCTGGTAGTGTTTATCTTTGAGCCATTTATATATTTTTTTGATTCACTGTTGATTTGGGCAATTTCAGTCCTCCATGCAGCCTTAAAACATGTGACCAAATAAACAGTAACAGTAGTTGTATCATGTGTGTTTTTTAAATTCAGGTTAGAAACATTTAACAGATTTAACAAGACGTCTTTGAGTCATTTCCTCTCTAAGTTTTTGATAACCTCTCTCACAGGTGCGTGCTCTTACATTGACTTCAGCAATCCAGACACTCGAGCGTGGTACTCCGGATGTTTCAGCCTGGAAGAGTACAAGGTAAGAAAGAAATTCACTTATGTATACTGTATATGCAACCCCAGGGTGTGATCTTAAAACAGAGGAATGATACGCCGTGGTTGAATTGTTTATGTCTGATGCAGGGATCAACGCCATCGTTATTTTTGTGGAATGATATGAATGAACCGTCTGTGTTCGGTGGGCCCGAGCAGACGATGCCAAAGGACGCAGTGCATCATGGGGGCTGGGAACACCGGGAATTACACAACCTGTATGGCTTCTACCAGGTGATTTAACTTGATGCGATGGAAATATATTTCCCATGTATGTAATCTAATATGTTAATATTCAATGCAAAGTTTTTTCCGTTGTTGTCTCACAGCACATGGCAACAGCGGAGGGTCTGATAGCTCGCTCAGGTGGCTCAGAGAGACCTTTCGTCCTTACACGCTCCTTCTTCGCTGGGTCACAGAGATATGGTACATTTATTTAAAACTGAAAAATAAACTGCGATGTATTTATATCCTTAACTGCTATAACTGTTTTCTGTGATTGAACTTGTTGGGGCTGCAGGAGCAGTATGGACGGGTGACAACGTCGCCACTTGGGAGTATCTGAAGATCTCCATTCCAATGCTTTTATCTTTAAGCATCACAGGGATAGCATTTTGTGGAGGTGAGCTTAGTACAGTTCATTGTGAATTTCTTTAAATATTAAAACTAAACCTGTAATTGTTTTGAGTTGCAATCTTTCATTTTCCTCCTTGTTTCAGCCGATGTCGGTGGGTTTTTCCGGGACCCTGAGCCGGAGCTGCTGGTGCGCTGGTACCAGGCAGCCGCTCTGCAGCCATTTTTCCGAGGTCACTGCGCAATATGGTCGAAGCGTCGGGAGCCCTGGCTGTTTGGAGAGGAGGTCACCGCTGCAATCCGCACCGTGATCAAACAGAGGTACGTTAAAGGTGTTTTCAGACATGCATTACAAATCTGTACTGTGTTTCTGAGTTTTCTTTTCTGATGCATCCAATAAGACACAGTTATGTGTAAATGATCCCAGGATAGAGGCAGGTTTTTAACTCTCTTCTGTACTCAGGTACTGTTTGCTGCCCTACTGGTACACTCTCTTCTACCAGGCTCACACCTCAGGTCTGCCTCCACTCAGGTAAGTGCTGCTGCCCTCTGCTGCTCAGGGGAAGTACTGTAGGCCCCAGAAACCCTCTGTAGCTTCAGGCACAAGAGATCAATGACTTTTATAGAAATATTATATATGTACAAAACATATAGATATGCTCATTTTATTTAAAACTGTACAGACCTCTGTGGGTGGAGTTCCAGAGAGAAGAGAGCATCTTCAGCATGGACAACCAGTACATGATTGGTGATGAATACCTTTTTAATTTTGCATCTTCACTCAGTCTACCTTCCTGTACTTTCTCTTAGTTTAACTGTCTACATCGTGCAGGTGGAGCTCTGCTGGCCTGTCCTGTAATCAAACCGGGTGTTGAAGAAATCAAAGTCTTACTTCCAGGATCTGACGAGGTAAATCAACCACCAGGTGACACATTTATATGTTTTAATATATGATACACCTCAATGTGGATGTTGTATGTTTCGGTTGTAGGTGTGGTATGATGTCCACTCTGCAGAGGTGTATAAAGGAGGCAGGACTCTGAGTCTTCCAGTCACCCTGGACACAGTGAGTGTTTGTCAGTAGTAATAGCCAGATGTTATATTCTGGAAGTTGAGATTGATTTCCTGGTGTTTCCTCTGTGCAGGTTCCTGTGTTCCAGCGAGGCGGCTCCGTGGTCTGCAGGTCAGTGGGAAGCGGCTCCTGTTCAGTCGAATTCAAGGAGCTCCCCCTCAACATCACTGTGGCCCTCAACTCTCAGGTGAACATCAACAGATGTGTGAACCTGGCTTGTGTTGATATACCTCTGACAAACTCTGTTGACATAATGAGTGATGACTAAAATATTAGAAACATGAATAGAAGAGATGTAGTTACAAATGTTTTCTTTGTTGCAGCGTGTAACACAGTACGGTTTCTTCCAGATCATGTTTACATTATTTCTGAGTCGTTACACACTAATACACAAAACATTTAGAAATTAAACTCTTTATGAGTTTAGACCTGTGACATTTGTATCATTTAATTAGTAAAATCCTGACGGCGGTCCCTTCTCTCTGCAGGGTCTCGCTGATGGTGAGTTGTACCTGGACGACGGCCACTCCTTCAGCTACCGGGACAGAAAAGCCTTCTGCCTGCGCAAGTTCAACATGCTGTCAGGCCGTCTGCTCTGCCGGTGAGTCATCACTCACACCTCCGAAAGAAGGATCCAGTTTTAGACCACATGTGAAAGGAGCTGGAAAAAAACCAAACACTTATGGTCATGAAAGCTGAGGGCTCGAACAATTTGAATTTTTGAACTTAAAACACTTCACACGTGATGATTTGATATCTGTCGTTGCGTCTCGCAGTCCTGCCAGTGAAGAAGGAACGTTCGACTGTGATACGGTGATACAGTCGGTCACCGTCCTCGGGGTGAAGAACAAACCGTCCACAGTGGTTGTGCATCTGTCAGGTGAGGAACTCTGCCATTGTAGTAATAATAATAACTATAATAGCACCTTTTAAAAACAGAGTTAGCAAAGTGCTTTGACAGACAAAGCAAAAACAGGATACTCGGGGTCCTAAAACAACAGAATGACAAACACTAAGCAGACAGTACAACAATACATAATAGAAATAATAAGAATACGAGCAATAAAAACAATAAAAAGCAGTATAAAACAACAACCACTGCATTAAAGAAAGTCTATGAAAATAGGTTTTAAGAATTGATTTAAAAGAGGAGGCAAGGAAATATATTTCTACAGAAGCAAAATGAAGCAATGACACATTACATCTTTATATATACATCTTTTCCTTTTTATCACCAGGTGCTAGAGACTCCTCTGCTGCTTTTCAATACACGGAGACCAGCCGCATGCTGACAGTGAGCAACCTGAACCTCAGAGTGACGAAGGACTGGGAGATACAGATACTGTAGGTTTACTGTCAACGTGTCAGCCACTGAATATCCTCTGGATTTCTTATTCATGTGAGAATCATGTAAAGGACTAAAGTCAAGTTCGGACAAACTGGCACATGTGTAGCTAACAAAAAAAGTCTCAGCACAAGTACAAAAGGGAAAATATGAACCACAATTATGTTTTTAATATTTTATTTGTATCTCACTTCAGATTTACCTCTTGAGCCCATTGACTTCTGTAATTCTTTTAAATCCAGACGCACCTTAATCTGTGAAAGATGACATTGTAATTAATAATAATCAAAGAGAAATTATGTGTTTTTTAAAGTTATTGAGTGAAAGTTTACCGAATAAATATCTAACTGATTTGCAACTCGTCACTCGTAGCAGACCCTCATTTATGTTCAACATCTTGTCACACTAAGCTAATACCTTATGACAACACATATTTTATTTGACACCACTGCGCGGTGTTGGTGTGATGTGCGACCTGACTTCCTCCTGACCCCAGATGTTTGTTTACTCAAGACTGACACAAAGTAGTACAATAATCTATCAAGCCACCACGGTTTTTAATGATGTAGCACATTATTTAATAAATGCTACTTATTAAACATCAAATGAGAACTCCAAGGCGCTTTATCGTCATGTCATGGTCGTCAGACGTACTCAGCCGAAACGCTCCCAGATTACTAACCAGTTGCATGACTATAAAGACATGTTAATTGTTTAAAAAGAGAGTATCAAGGAGTTTTCTTGTGGTTTTTATGTCTGCATGTATTTCTATCCAAAGAGCACCTCTAGCGATCTTAATTTGAGTCCAGGAAGCGCTCATATCCTTCAATTTTTTAAAAGCTACAAACCGCTTTATAGAAGGGAGAAAAGAGAAAAGAGGGACGGAGACACAAGAGACCGAGGCCGACTTTGTTTTGTCAGATTGTCGATAAAAAAGAGTTAAAAATGTGCTTCTTTGGCTCTGATGCAACATCCTCTCACACAATATCCGGCCCATAACATTATCTGTCACAATTAATAGCCTATAAACGATCAAATAATCTGAATCTGCAGAGTAACTAGTAACTAAATTTATCAAATCGATGTCTTGAAGAGGAGTTATAATGAATATACTCAATTAAAGTACCTCAAAATGAATTGTACTTAAATTTTTACTGCAGATGAGTTACACATATCGGTCATCGGTCTCCTTGATATCTAATAATCAATACTGGCCCTGAAAAAGCCACATCGGTGGACCCCTAGTTATTTTTTATGGTGGTTCTCAAATTGTTAGGTATTCTGCATTTTTTCCACCTGAATGTGGGTCATACCTGAAAGGAAGACCCACCTCTGAATCATCATGCCAGACTGATTGTTGTAAGTCTTTTACTCTCATCTGCTCTTGAAGACAGTGACGATCCACTGTACACGCATTCAGCACACTGTGGCTGGTGATCATCTACTGTACGCTGGGAGTGAATTTGTACTTTTCCGAGCAGAGCTAAAAATGGATGATACTCCTCTTGATAGCATTAGCCTGCTCTGGTTATGCTGAGACTGCTCAACGCTGAGCTCCATTGAGAAGAGGTTTAAAGGGGTTGAATGCCTTCTGCTGAGGCAGGGCATCTACCGACCACTCTTTACATGCCCTCTGGCGCGGCCCGCTGGCCTTTGTGTCACCCAACAATGATGGCAACGTATCACTACAGCCGGAGAGAGATCATTGTCCGCTTCGACCAATGGGAGAGCAACAAATAGACGTTTATGTGAAATGTGAGTTTTTGTGCATATGTGTGTGTGTGTGTGTATGGTAATGCAAAGGTGAATGCACGTGGAGTGAATGTCTCTTTCACAGCGAGCTTTTGCATCTGCTCTGTGACGAAGGGGAGGGGGACGTCACACAAAGAAGGAGCCAATCAGACATTAGCTGTTTGGATTTATGCCAGGGTTTTTAGGCTTGTAAGACTTTAGTACAAGTGGCAAAAGCCAGTTTTTTTTTTAAAAAAAGAAAAAAGCCAGCTGAGACAGGATGCCCTATACGCCGTCTGGCTTTTTCTGCGACCGGTTGATCCGGGAACGAGAGAGGAGAGACGGGGAAGGGTCTCTGAACAAGCCCCTCCGCTTCAACAGCCAGGACTTCAGCGTCCTGAGACAAGAGTGCCTTGGGAGCAAGGGCCTGTTTGAGGATGAGTCTTTCCCAGCCACTGTGGAGTCTTTGGGCTTCAAGGAGCTCGGACACAAGTCCAACAAGGTCAAGAACATCGTCTGGAAGAGGCCCAAGGTAGGAGGGGGGGTTACACCGGGTTGGCACACGGAGCTACACGCAAAGTTTAATAAAGAGGGGATGGATCACACATGTGGGAGGTGGGACATTATTTTTTGATATGCAGCGACATCAAACCTCCATGGGAAACTGCTGCTGCTGTGGGATCTGACCTGGAGATGCTGATGGGATTAAAAACACTCGCCACCTGTCCTACACGGATGGACTGGAACTAAGTTTCTGTGTGGCAGCACAACTTTAATCTGCCATCATGATTCCTGGCTTAATGGCTCTAATATAAAGGATGTTTTTATTACTTATCCTTTTAAAGATGCTTAAATTGTCAGTGTTTGTCAAGTTTGTCCCAGAGAGTTTAACGATCTGTACAGCAGACGATACAAAAGCCTCAAACTAGCTAAATCAGATTCCTAGCAGCTCTTAGATGGATTATTTCTCCTTCTTTCGCTGAAGTTAACTCTTTTTGTTTATCGTTGTCTACAGGAAATCTGTGAGAACCCTCAGTTCATTGTTGGAGGAGCCAGTAGGACAGACATCTGCCAGGGAGATCTTGGTAAATTATGCCTCTTTTTAACACTTTGGGCACAGCGATTACATCTTGGCATCATAGTGTTGGCTGACATTGACATTTTGTGCAGCAAAAGTTTTATTACTTTGATTTTTTTGCACCAAACTACAATGAAGCAGATGAAAAGGAAAGCTTCAATGATGATTGACTTCATAATCAACTTCAACTTATTGTGAATATGTTAAAATAACAAGAAGAGAACATCTGTAGAACGACTAAAAGTAGGAAATCCAATTTAAAAACACCTGAATGCTGCTCTGTCATTGTTTTCTGGTGCTTTGATTGTTTCTGGGTATTGTTAAAACTTACTGACAGAAGCAAAATTACACGAGGAATTTTGGGGAAAAAAGTGGTTACAATAAAAAGAGTGTGACAGGACTGTGTGAGGTTAAACATACTGTATTCAACAGGCAAACACAGTCTGTATTCAGGCAGCTTTGGAGGGTGACAGGGAGCAAAATATCCCATCGATCCCCCGCACACGGCCTCCCTGCCTGCAGCGGCCTCCCCATATTGTGCTTATTCTTTTGGAAGGGAATCCAACCAGCAGCACTTCTCATTGTTGTTCAGTTCAGACTGCAAATAAAGGGGACCAAAGGGACAAAGGTCCTGGCAGGCACTGTTAACCTGTTGAAAAACTTACATTGTTTCCAGCCACGCAGCTGTCACACACACACACACACACACACACACGAACACCTGGACAATCACGAAACACAAACGTCAGCACTCGGCAGCGATCTTTTCCTCCAGCAAAAACAAAATATGTAGTGATGAGAGTGAAATCACAGTGTTCGAATGAAGGAAATCCACACTGGAGGAATTTGGCAAAGACAGAGTGTTAATCAGATTGTGGTAAAAAAGTTTTGACTTTTCCAGTCATGATCTGCTGAGCACGTTCACCTCAAACTCTATTCGAACACATTTTAAAATCATTCGTTAGCCCAAGAGTCACAAGACATTAAAGTTGTGTTTCCGTCAAGTAAAACGAGCTGATTCTCTGTCTCCAGGTGACTGCTGGTTGCTGGCTGCCATCGCCTGTCTCACCTTGAATGAGAAGCTTCTGTACCGCGTTGTTCCCCAGGAGCAAAGCTTCTCAGAGGGATATGGCGGCATCTTCCACTTCCAGGTCAGAAACACCCCAGTTCTCCGTGCACACTCAGTCTACAGGCTAATATTCAGTCCTTCTTTTAGCATTTTATCCTCCTCAAAGCAGCTACATGCCGGATGAGGATAGACGCATTCTTTAGTGGACATATAACATGAGATAATATAATAAGAGATAATCCTGAAGACGGTCCTTCGATCCTCAGTATTGTTTCTACTCCCTCCTGCCCTTCAGTTCTGGCGTTATGGCGACTGGGTCGATGTCGTCATTGACGACCGCATCCCGACCTTCAACAACCAGCTGGTCTTCACTAAGTCTGCCGAGAGGAACGAGTTCTGGAGCGCCCTGCTGGAGAAGGCCTATGCCAAGTGAGAACCACAGTTTCATCCTGTGTTGGAGGGTAGAAGAGCTTTTTTGCTGAGCGTTTTCTGGTGCGGTTTACTCTTTAAACAGGGTCCAGCTACAGTCAGGAACTACACAGTGCACCTTTGTTGTTTTACTGGACTGCAGAT
Source organism: Pagrus pagrus (assembly GCF_965226575.1). NCBI lineage: Eukaryota > Metazoa > Chordata > Actinopteri > Spariformes > Sparidae > Pagrus > Pagrus pagrus. Next base: position 24,616,225 of record NC_140202.1, read on the forward strand.
TTGTGATTTAGACGTATAGTCTAAGATGATAGCAGCACAAGAGTCAGAGTGAAGTAACACAGACTTGAAATAAAACTGATTTTGACAAAATTTTGTCTCCTAAATGTGACATTTGTGCTCCTCTCCGTCCAGGCTGCACGGCTCCTACGAGGCCCTGAAGGGTGGAAACACCACCGAGGCCATGGAGGATTTCACCGGTGGAGTCACTGAGTTCTACGAGATGAAGGAGGCTCCCAAAGAGCTCTACAAGATCATGAAGAAAGCTCTGGAGAGAGGCTCCCTCATGGGCTGCTCCATCGATGTGAGTCCGACATTGTTAGGAGTAGAGACCAAACTGAAAAGCTTTGTCTCACTGACCTCTTCTGGTTGAAACAAGTCTGTCGTATCTGTAATCACACTGGTCCAACATGTGTTCTGTGTGTCTGCAGTCACTGGTTCCTGCTCGTTTTGAGACTCGTACTGTGACAGGACTTGTGAAGGGTCACGCCTACTCTGTGACAGCAGTGGAGGAGGTAAAGCTCGTGATCCACAACAAAGCAATATTGTGTGTAACGTACTCGGATTATTCCTGCAGAGCTGCGCTGCAATTGGCTTCAGCAGGACGAGACTGTTTTCATCTCTGTGTTTTCTTGCAGTGCAAACCGTCTCAGCACAAGGACGCTAAAGTCCGTCTGGTGCGTCTCAGGAACCCGTGGGGTCAAGTGGAATGGAACGGTCCCTGGAGTGACAAGTGAGGAGATTTTAAATGTCTTTCCTCGCCCTATTTTTCTGTTTTTTGCCCTGAGTGAGAGTTTGATGATTGTACATGTGTGTCTGCCTTCTCTCCAACAGCTCTAAGGAGTGGGCCACGCTCTCCAAGTCTGAAAAAGAGAAGCTGCAGCACCAGAGTGCCGAGGATGGAGAGTTCTGGTAAGTCGCATATTTAACGGTTTAACTACAGCTGTGAAAAATGGACGAAGGCTCTGAGTTTTGCTAAACTGTCAAACTGTGATGCTACATTTAGAGATGTCCCGATCTCTTCTGTGTCCATCTAGGATGTCATTTGAGGACTTCAAGAAGAACTACACTAAGATCGAGATCTGTAACCTCACCCCTGACGCCCTGGAGGACGATAAGATTCACAAGTGGACGGTTTCTGTGAACGAAGGTCGCTGGGTGAGAGGCTGCTCCGCTGGAGGCTGCAGGAACTATCCAGGTACCTCAGTCACACCTTTTTCACCAACTGAAGAGCACGATCACTGGGGGGAGGTCTCAGTTGTTGCTTTATTCACTTATTTCAAAAAGTAGAACTGTCAAAGTAAAATGGCTAATACTACACATGTGAAATCTGCAGACACTTTCTGGACCAACCCTCAGTACCGCCTGCGTCTGCTGGAGGAGGACGACGATCCCGAGGACAACGAAGTTGGCTGCACCTTCGTGGTGGCTCTGATGCAGAAGAACAGGCGGAAAGAGCGCAAGATGGGAGCCAACCTGTTCACCATCGGATTCGCCATTTATGAGGTGTCCAGCTCTTGATCACCCGATTTTATAGCGATATCCAAGTTGTTTTTTTTCTGAAAATTTGTGACTTTAAAGGTGCTATTTGTAAGAAAAGATGATTTTTGAGTCTGATTCCTAACTTATAATGATAATGATGCTCTCGGTTTCTTAACTCCTCAAAAACTGGTCATTTTCTTTTCTTTTTACCCTACAATGGTCCAAATGCGGCGTACATATGTAATCAAAGATCTTGAACGTTTACCCCTCTTTTTTATAACATTAATAACTTTGAAAACATGAGAAAAAAAGCTTCTTTTGCATCCTTTAATGGCACAAACACTGATGTTGCCTCTGTCTCTCTCCAGGTGCCAAAGGAGGTAAGGACGATGTAAATGAAACTCTCACAGTGAAGCAGCAGTTCGCAAGTTAATTACACAGTTTGTTTTTATTATATCCATTTTTATTATCTTTACCAGTTGTTGTGCAACAGTCCTGAAGTTGACTAACCTATGAGAGTGTGAATACTGCTGTTTCCTCTCCAGATGCACGGGAACAAGCAGCACATGCAGAAAGACTTCTTCCTGTTCAGCTCCTCCAAAGCTCGCTGCAAGTCCTACATCAACCTGCGCGAGGTGACCCAGCGTTTCCGCCTGACCCCCGGGGAGTACGTCATCGTGCCCTCCACGTACGAGCCGCACCAGGAGGGAGAGTTCATCCTGCGAGTCTTCTCTGAAAAGAGGAACACCTCAGAGTGAGTGGGTGAGGGTGATCAGGGTGGCCTGCAGGGGGCGAGCTGGGTAAGAGGAGGGCATGGGCACGTTACCTTCCCCCAGCAGCAATAATGTAGCTAGAGTTAGATATGTTTGTTAGCGGATTCTTATTACAGTCTATTGATGTTGTTTCTATGTTTATTAGTAGGGCTGGGTATTAAAATACAACGTATGTCAGAACTATGTCAAGTCTCGGCACTTTTAGGTCGTATTAAAATAGAAAATTGGGATTCACATCAAGATCAAGAGGCTGTTTTGATAAATTATGTCGAGGTCCTTGTAATAAGCGATATTTTAAAGGTAATAAGCCCCTTATAGGTCCTTTTGTTAGATTATAAGATATTAATAAGCAATTCACTCACATGCTGCATATTAAAGCCTTGTAAGTTTCTTTTAATTGTTTCTAACAGCATTACAAACACATTTATTGAGTTTGATTAACTGATCTAATCATTGTTAAACCCTTACTAAGATATTTGTTAAGCAGAAATGTCAAAATAGAAAAATATTTAAATAATGGGCCTGTTATTGTAAGGACCTTACTATAAAGTGTTTTTCTTCAGGACATAAATTGAACATTACTATGTGTGAAAAAACATGTCGTGATTTTCACCTCACAAAGAGATGCAACACTTCTCAGGGCTGCAACCATTGATTATTTGCATGATTGATTAATCCATCAGCTATTTTCTCAAATAATTTGGCCTTTTTTCTGCACAAGAACAAAAGAAGATCTGTGTTTTAAACACGAATAAACCAAGTCACAAATGTTATTTTAAAAGATAGTGGAATGTATATAACAAAAAGTTCAAATAAGCCACTGTAGATACATCTCCAACAATACCCAGCCCTACTTTTCATATTTAAAGTAGCAGCAGCAGCAGAAGGATTGAATTAGCCTAGAAAATACAGAGTTTAACGGTGATTGTGGGGGTTTTGTGTGTTTGTTACTGAGGGTGGGGGCTTTGGTGGGTGGGACACAAACCACCAAGAACAAACAATTTTAACGGCAATTTGATTTGTAGAACTGGAAGAAATCGGCCCCAGTTCGAAGCTGTTATGGAATCTTTTTTAGGACAAGCGACTTCAGATTTGGGCATGCACCGGTAAACTTTCAAAATATTCAATACTGCATGCTCAAACCTCAACAAACATCCACCCACCGTCCCTCCGCCTGCTGCCCTGGAGGACCAGACAGCATGCAGAGCCCGCCTGCACTCTGATGGACCGGGACCTGGCTGTGAATCAGGGCTGTGGGACGGATGTGAACAGCAAACAGCTCACCATTTTCTTTGCAAATTATATAATATCAATACCTATAGTCCAAATCTCCTTGAACACCAGAAGGGTGTGGGTTAGCACATAGTCATTCATTAATTGACAAACTTACTTAAACGCTAATTTAAAATGTAAAATCAAGAGGACGACACCTTCTACAACCAAGATGGCCCAAAATCTGAAAAATCAAGAGACAGTACTCTTGATGGAAGAAGCAACAGGTGGTACTAAACTAACATATTTTAATTGCAGCTTTAATTGTGGAATCATTTTGCCCTTTTTAGTCCAACGTGAGTATGAAATAAATGCCTGTTTAAGTCTCAGGAAATCAGACTCATTTAACTGTGTGTTGAATACCTGCTGAGAATAACATGATTGGCTGTAGTAAACAGATGAGTGCACAGGCTTGTGCTCCAGATGAGATGTTGTTGTCACCATCGTGACTGCTGTTTGTTCGTCTTCATCCAGGGAGATAGAGAACAGGATCGAGGCCGATCATCCAGTGGTAAGTGTGTTTTTTTGCTTTTTCTTTTTTGCAAGGACGATTATTTGACGATTTTTGTATTTAAACAACAAGCATACAAATCCCCATTTGCAATTAAAGCTTTTCTTGCATAAAAACCACAGAAATTAAAGCGAATCCTTCCATTTTAGTTCCTTCATTAATCCTAAAAAGATATTTCTAACACATAGGAGGATTTATGTGCTGAATGCCAGGTCAAAAATGAAGTTTTTCACAAATTTTTCCTTTCACATCTTCTCCCTCTCGTCTCTTTCTCTCTTTCTACTTCGTGGCTCCATGATGCCTCAGCCGGCGCCGGCCTCAGCGGGGGAAGAGAGCGAGGAGGACCAGCAGTTCAGGACTATTTTTCAGGAGATAGCTGGCGAGGTGAGTACAAAAAAACGCATAGTGTGTTTTTAAAAATGATCAAAATTGACAGTGTAGCGCTCGTGTACTTCTGTGTGAATATGTGTATCAGTGAGTGAGATTTTAATTGTTGTCCCGTCTCTTCTTCTACTGTTTCCTCCTCCGCTCTGGTCTCTCTCGCAGGACATGGAAATCACAGCCAACGAGCTGAAAAACGTTCTCAACAGAGTGATTACCAAACGTGAGTCAAAAATACGCATTTTCCCTCTCATCTGTAGTGCTGTTTATCCATCTAGATTGTTTTGATTGGAGATGTATCCTAAATGTTCAAACCCAGAGAAATCTGTATTTTTATTTGAGGGAACGATGCATTTGGTCGCCTGTTGCTATAACTTCTGTGGACATTTCTGCCTGAGTCATGTCAGATAGATTATCATCGGCAGTGGTGAACAACTCCCATGATCCCACACTCATCCAACAACATCAAAGACAAAATGTGTCCTGCTGGCCGACTCTTAGACTTATTCTGAAAGAGAGTTTTGGAAGAATCACCTCCCTACAGTTGCAATAAATTCAATCTGTGTCTCCCTCCAGATAAGGACCTGAACACAGAGGGCTTCAGCCTGGAGAGCTGCAGGAGCATGATTGCTCTGATGGACGTATCCTTTGTATCGAGTGCTTCGGGCTGGCTGTGTTGTCTGTAGGAGGCACAACCTGCCGAGACCCAATGGCGGGGTCTGTGATGGACGCTCACAGGGCCTAGGCCTGATTTCACCACACGAACACAGTGATGAATCACCTAATGGATCAAACATTTGTCTTTATCCGCTCCACCTGATAGAGTCTCTTACTAACATAAAACACGACTCACTTTGTGGGAAAGCTGATGTTGTTTTCACAGACCAACACTGGAATACGAAGCAGGCTGTTTTCTGAGTGGACACTGACTGATGCGTTAGACGATTTTGGTCTTAACTGCTTGTGTTTAGATGGACGGGACAGGTAGACTCAATCTTCAGGAGTTCAGACATCTGTGGAATAAGATCAAACAGTGGCAGGTGGGAATTCAGTTTTCCTTCTCTCTCATTTTATTTAAGAGCAGTTACACTTTTACACTTCACAACATTATTCACAGTTGAACTGAGGCCTTTATTGTACAGGACAAGTATCACCTCCTATATATGTGTACTTTTCACTCAAATTTACTGGCATCACCTGGATACGATGTCAAGGCTCTGTGTAGCATCTCTTCTTCATCAGCAGCTACCTTAATAATATAGTTTAGAGTTGTTTTGCCCACTTTCTGCATGTGCTGCAAGCATAAACACATATTTGCAGCTCATTTAGATCAATAACAGATGCTCTGTGGCTTGATTACTAAATGATTTTAGAAAAGTATGACAACATGGCAGATTGCATGTGATTGAAATCACAGCGGACCTCTGCAGTGATTACAAATTACTTGTCTACAGCTCGTCCTGGGCTTTAATCTGTAAAGATTAGCTCACTCCCAGCAGGGTGATAGGCATTCAAATTCACACTTTCTCTCTTTCAGGGAATCTTTAAGCACTATAACGCCGACCAGTCTGGTAGCATCAACAGTTACGAGATGAGGAATGCTGTCAATGATGCAGGTAACTCGACAGATTTGATTTTTTTTTTGCACCTGCATATAGATTTTTGCAGTTATTTAGTTTGTTTCTGCACAGGTTTTGAGATATTTGTTAGATTTATGTTGTTATAATACAATGTAAGTGGAATTAAGGTGTCTGTGCTCAATATTACAATATTCGTATATCAAACACTTAAAAAAAAGGTCCAGACTTCACAAGTTTGATTAAAGGCAGTAGGATTTAATTCAGTGTGTGCTGCAGATGAACCTACAGCTTGAACTCATCCTCTAAATGTTCTTGTCACTGTACAGTCATGTGTCTTGTGTCCCGCTCAGGCTTCCGTCTCAACAACCAGCTGTACGACATCATCACCATGCGCTACGCAAACGAGAACATGAACATCGACTTCGACAGCTTCATCAGCTGTCTGGTCCGGCTCGAAGCCATGTTCAGTAAGTCAGTGCCTCACCTGCGCTGTTACTAACATAAGTTAACGATACGCTGCAGTGTCCTTCCAGCCTTGCATCAGTATTTTACTTTGTGTGTCTTTTACAAACTTAATATTTTTCTTTTTTTTAACCCCCTGTTAATGTTTTGTATAAAGCACCATCCGGGTAGGTTAATATGAGTTTGGTATACTCTGCAGGCTCTTGTATGAAGTGTGTATCACCCCTGTGTTGAATCAGAGATGCAGCGTGATGTCTTTTTCTCTTCAGGGGCGTTCCAGGCCTTTGATCAGGATGGAGACGGTACAATCAGACTCAGTGTCCTGGAGGTAAGAGCTACGACAACATGCTCACTGTGAAGTCGCTCCACAAAACTTGAATAAGATTTAGTGGAGTAAAAAGTACAATATTTGCCTCTGAGATGACGTGCAGTAGAAGTATAAAGTTGAAGTACAAGTTCCTTGAATTTGTACTCTACTAAGGTACATTTAGATACATTCCACCACTGGTTATCAGACACAGACGGGCTTTTTGAAGTTTATGTCGACAGTAGGAAACCAGAATTTACTAGTTAAACCTTCAGCAAAACAAAACTGTGTTTCATCTTTCTATATGTTAAAATGCTGTACAGCTTTACTTCAGTCAGAGAAGAGAAATGTACCTAACAAGAATAAGTTCTTGGCAAGAAATGTTGGAAACCACTGCTCTTATATAGTACTTTTACTGAAGTATATAAATCATTACACACCGAGGAAGAATAGCAGTTGTATAAAACTGCTGGTACTAAACGTAACACAAATGTATGGCGGTGTATTAGGGCTGCTGTAGTTTAAATAGGAGAAGAAGAAGAAGAACCAGAGAGGGAGTATTATTCAGAGAGAAAACTTTAATTAAACTCGTAAATTTAAAAGAAAAAAAAAACCTTCTTTATGAGAATTTAACGTAAGTAATCTCTAAGATTAAAGTCAGAAATTTATGACAAAAAAGTCTATGCTTTGTTATTCAAGGAACCTGTTTTGTGAGTTTTTTTCCTTCCGTGAATTCACAACTTTATTTGGAAAATCTGAAACAATCTCAGAGAATTTCTATGTTTTTTCTTGCAGATTTATGACTTTGTTATCGCAGAAAACATTTGAGTTGTATCGCCTATAAAACAACACTGTACATCACTCCCAAGGAATCCGTTTTAGTCTTACTCTAACTGGCAGTGTATAATATTATAATTGTGCGGTTTAGTAAACAAAAGTCGAATTTATATGAGCTTATTTTCCTTTCTCAACTGTAATTTGAGTGAAATCCAGCCAAGGTAAGAACACTTATTGAATCTTTCCCTCCTCTTCATCTCCAGTGGCTCCAGTTGACCATGTACGCCTAGACAGGCCATCTTCTCCCAGGTGAGCTCCACTCCACACGAGGACCAGACCTGCCAGCCGTTACCTCAACATTCAGTGTGCCCGATCGTCGTTAGCTCTCATCCACTTCACCTCCCTCAGTCCCAACATCCTCCAACATGTTCAACACGCTTCTTCCATTTTCATCTCTTCAGTTTTACTTGCCTCTATCTCGGTCTCAGGCATTTCCTTTCTCTGCTCTTGTCCTCCCATTACCATCGAAATATCAGTCTTGAAAACACTTGGACGGTACTTTTCTCAGGCATCAAACACACACAACCTCTTTTTTTTCTGTCACAATACCTCACAAACCTCCATCTAACAACCACCTTATGTTCTTCTTCTGTTATCAAACTGAGCAGCAAGGTCATTTTTCCTGTGTTCATGCCAGTGAACTGGGCTCTCTGGTGGACAGTGAATAAACTTGTGAAACACTCCTACAACCTGTTATATTTCTGATAAAACAACCAACACTTTCTGCAGGGTTTCCAGGCCTCCTGAACAGATCTCTCTGCCCCGCATCTTGTTTTTAATCACTTATTTTTGTGAATTAAACGATCCTGCTTGGATTTTTGTGGGCCTCAAGAATCAGTCACGTGACCAGTCGGCAATCTCAGGCTTCTTTTGTTCATCTCAAACCCCCCCACCCCCACCCCTCGACAACATGTCCCAAGTCTGCCTGTGTTTCAGCTCTTCATGTGGATGGATGAGATTTAAGAACAAAACTGTGGAGCTGACAAGTTTTTACGAAGAAACATCGACGTTCGAGGTTCAGATATGGATTTGAAAGAATATGGCTAATGGGTTGGACTGCAGCTTTTTTGTGATTTTTTTTTTCCTATTAAGGCTTTGGTCAAATGAGTGTACTGCATTTTTAACCATTTTAACCTAATAAATAAATTTGTAGTTATTGGTTTGACTGCGTTACCAGTAGATTTGATGTGATATTGTGGTGTTTTTGACCTGAAATGTTCACATGACACATGAGATTCATTTAAACAAAGACACACAGAAAATAGTTTTTAATATCGTTGCAACATTTTTATTATTTTTATAATTAACAATGTTTTGCACTTTCTTAAAAAATATCTCTTCACAACTTTGATTACAACTGAAAAACTTGAAGAAACTCAGGAATGCCAGGTAAGAGGTCGACTGCACGCTTTCCTCGGTCATAAATAACGAGCGGATGAGGCGAGTTTGGAAGACGGCGGCTGTGAGAACGTCACGGTAACTCTGCTGAGTACAAAATCCTCAAAGGAGGACACAACCAAGAGAGCTGTCACCACACCAAAGTGTGTAAAAGAGAGCATCGGCTGGGCTGTCAAAACTGGTTAAAAACGGTTGCCGTTTAAAAAAAAGTGGCTTTGTGAAACCGACTTGTTTGTTTTGAGAGGGTGAGGTATGGCATGGGAGATGAATTCCTAATTCTTCCCTTCAAGCTCTTCCATCGAACACCTCCTCGAAACATCCTTCACCTCCATCCACACTTCATTAGAAAACTATCTTCACTGTGGAAAATACAGCAGCTCGATGCTCCAAACATAAAATTAATTCCAAAAAGAACAACATCTCCGAGGAGGAAATTGTGTCATAAAAACAGTACGTCACACTCACTCATGGAAAACAGGGTTAAGGAAGAATAAACCCACACATAAACACATGTAGGAACACACACACACACACACACACACACACACACAGTCAACGCCACCACATCTTGGTTCAGTCATCACTGCAAATGTAAATTCTCAAAATGGCAACCTGAGGCCAAGTCACACGACACTGCACCAAAGTCCCTCAACACCTTAATATCACTGAGCAACAGAAAAATAAATAAAAGTAATCCGCTAACAAAACAAAGTGTTTTAGTGTTAAGTTTGCTTTCTGAAAATAAATAAAATAAAAACCAAACCAAAAATGAATAAACTGTCACTTCAATTAAACTCCTTCAAAACAACTGAAACACGGCTCGGCAGACGACGACGCCACCAATTTCTAAAAAACTTTGAATCACTCCTTTATTCTTATAAAGTCACTTTGAGTGAATAATTCTCAATGAAAGAAAATAAAACTAGAAGTTGCTCAACATGACACATCACAACTGCACAACAACGATAAAAACATCTCTCAGCCCATGCCATATTAAAGTCAACCAATCTGGAAGATGACTGTTGGTTTCCACTGCAGCTTCAACAGAAAAGCGTGACAAGTCCCTCTGATTCTGGCAACGCTCGAGTTTCTTCAATTAACACAAAGTCACATGTTTTTTTGTCTTAGTTTGGTCAGTGAAAATAGTAACTGCAGTGGTCAGACAGAGAGAAAGAAGAGAGGAAGGCGTGTGTTTGTAGAACGTAAAAAAAACCAACAACAACGGCACATCCAACCCTCCTTTTATGATTGTATTATGGTTGGATTCCAACACCGAACATAAAGGATGGAGTCGTCGGACGCCACTCGACAGGAAGTGGGTCCCAAGAACATCCCCCCCAATATGGGAGGTTAACAGTAGGGGGGAAAGATGGGGGGAAAGGGAAGAGGGCTCAAGAAGCCCTTAAGGCTCCAGTTCAGTCTCCTCCTCAGCGTGTTTATTCATGTGCATCAGCATCCCCTGCAACAAAGACATATCCTTAAAATCAAGGTCTACAACCTAATAATACCTTTCTTTATATAGTACTTTTCAAAAACAGGTTCCAAAGTGCTTTATAAAGACATAAAAACAAGAGAAAATTAACACATAAATGATCAATAAAAGTAGAATTGATAAAGTAATAATGTCAAGCAAGGTATGAATAACTTAAACACAGTGAAAAAGAGAAGAAAGTGCACAGAAATCATATTTTTATACCTGTTTGGAGCTGTTGCGTGCACAGAAAAACTCCTCACAGGCTTTCCAGCGGCACTTGAGCGTCTGGACATTGGCACTGGTGTGGTCGTTGATCAGGTGCTGCTGCAGATGCTCCATCATCCCGAACACCAGCGAACAGCCGTGCCACTGTCAACACGAGACAACTTTAATGACTCATCATCAGGGACTCATTGTATTTGTAAGAATAGCTGTGCATCACTGGACAAACAGGTGACATTACTTCATGTAAACATTTTTCCTGGCGACATTACTAGAGTTGTGTAGCAGGAAAAGATGTTTAACAATCTTAAACATCAACGCGAACACGAGTATTCAATTCTAAATACATCAAAATGAAGTCCAGCCTCATGATAGGTAGCGTAAGCAACTCGTATCATCTCAATAAGTCTCTTCTTACCCGGCAGCGGAAGTTCTGCATCAGGTTCAGTTTGACGGCCTGCACGCTGCCATCGTAACAGCCCGTGTAGATCTGAAACACAAAAAATAATGATTTAAGATATAATCTTTAAGCCTTTGAGCCAGTCAGGTAACTTTATTCATTGAGATGCTACAGTTTGGATCAAAGATGTCTGCTGCTGATTGTCTCGATATATTTCCTTGTTTAGTTTCACAATTTTAGAGCGTATACTACTGAAACAAGCAGGTCTCACCATGCTCTTGTGGATGGCCATACACATCACCATGTCCTTGTGTCCACCGTAAATCTGCAGCTGGTCATGAGACTGTGGGGAGAAAAACAGGTGGAAATCATTTCAGATTTTCTTTTATGAATACGTGAAAATACACAAACCATTTTCCACATTCCAAAATGTATGAGCAAACATTTATAATATTATATAAAGACAGCGGTTTTAAGGACGCAGACCTGCAGATCGTAGACGCGGACCAGTTTGTCCAGACAAGCGGTCACCATCACCTTCCCCAGGACGGACACGACAGTAACAGCATGACTGTGACCCTTATAGACCCGCACCAGCTCTCCTGTCTGTAAGAGGCACATTTTACATTTTATTTTATTTTCAAGAAAACAACTAGAATTATAATAAACATATATAACATATATAACTGTAACACCAAATCCTTATTTTCTATAAAGAGATGAACAGGTTGACTCACATGGATGTTGTGTGCGTAGACACACTGATCACTGGATCCACTGAACACCAGGTCATTAACCACCTGAGAGAGAGAAACAAAGAGAAATTAACTTCTCAGAACAAAGATCTGGTTGTAAAATGTGAAATTTGCTCCAGCAACATGAGGCAAGTGTCAGTGTTGAAGCTCAAACGTCAGACTCGACAGACCTTCATGCAGAGCACAGTCTTTGCGTGTCCCTCCAGCGTGCGCAGCAGCAGTCCGTTCTTGGCGTCTCTCACACTGATGGTGCTGTCGTAGGAGCCGACCAGCAGGATTCTCCGGGCTCCCTCCTGAGACGAGGCCAGACAGCTGACAGCTCGCGGCCCGTGGCACTCGAACACGTCCATCTGCTTGTTTGTCTACACAAATAATTGAAATAAATAAATAAAAGCCACTTGTTTCCACCTTTTCTCCACACAACTAGCCAACAGAGTTAATACGTTTTATGACATAATGCATTTAAATGAAAGTGACCTAATTTCTAATTGATCAGTTTTTGTGTTCTGAACTTCCAACAGAATTTCATCTTGAAAAACAGAATAAAATCTACAGCATGTCTGTTAGTGTATGTCGATGTCACTACTTAATAAAACACACTGCATGTCTCACCTTGAGGTTAAAGGTCACCACTGTGCCGTTTGCAAGACCAGCGTACAAAAACTTCCAGCGACTGTGGAGGCAGAGGACTCGGTCTGATAGAGAGAACTGCTGCTCCAGCTCTCGTGTCTGTGAACATACAAGAATGGTCAATGGTCAATAGACGAGCCCAAATCAACCAAACAATAGAAACAAACATGGGTAACGATTGAAATCATGTGTTTGAGCGGATCAAATGACTGATGAATGAGTACTGCAAAGATCAATAAAAGATGTGTGTTTTTCACCTTGAGACTGTAGCAGCGGATGGTCTGGTCACTGGACCCAGAGTAAAGGCGATGATGCAGGCAGGGAGCCGCGGATACCAACAGGCAGCTCACTTTGGAGCTGTGACCCTCAAACACACCGACACATTTATGAGTCTGCAACAAGAAACGACAAAAAAAAGTTTGTTCGGTTGTTCCATTCACAGAAAAATGAAAACCAGAAGCAGAAGGTCTTCATCGACACCCACCACCAGGTCGAAGGCTTTGACAGTCCGGTCTCCTGAGCATGTGTACAGCAGCCCGTTGTGGATCTGCATGGCGTTCACTGCCTCCTGGTGGCCCTCGAACACACCCTCAGTGGGCAGATCGTCGTCACCGTGGTCGGATGATGCATCTGTGAAATGAAATACACAAAAATACAAACATGGGCATACAAAGAAAGAGCATTTTGTATGGTAGAAACTAAAATTTACAGTATCTCATTATTTTATTTTGGTCATCAGAGTACCTAAAATTTAACAAAATCTCCTACTGATCATTTTTTAGCTGTATGCTTTGTATATTTTCTTTAGATGGTCAGGATATAGTTAAATGAGGGGTCACTAGCGATCAGGTTAAATATACATATTCTCAGAAAGTTGAGTCCATTCATCACTGAACTCATCATGCTGCAAGTTAACCAACAGCTCTATGAATATCCTGCCCATAAAAAGTAATTTGGGGCTTCCAGAGTCTATTTTAACCAGGTCAAAGAGTACAACATGTCTAATTCAGGCTGCTGTCAGGATCGGCTTTGTATTCAAACATCAAGACTACCAGAAGGGTCCTGTTTCTCTGTATTGATGCAGTGCAGTCACCAAAAACTAGAGTCAGATTGAGGAGGGGGTTGTCTGAACATTTCTGTAACTTACTGAAACAGACAAGCCGATATTAGCAAGCACTTTACGATGTAATTAGTGAGCTGTTTCGAGTTTGTAGTTTTCTCTCCAGCTTTCTTTTTTCATTACTGCAAGAACTATTTTTTTGCCACTGTTCTAACTGATAAACTAAACGAAGCACAGTCTCCCAACTGTTTTCAAATCAGGGTTGTAACATGAGCAGCTCTCTGCAGGGGAACATACCTGATGAGTTCTTCGCACTCTTGGGATATGTGATGAGAAATGGAACGTCGCTGTGGAGAGCAAAGGTGGAGATGATGACTCAGAACTGACATTATAACTGAGATTATATCAAGAGAAATGAAAGCAGTATGAAAATGTGGGTAAAGTCTCACCTCTCAGAGGATTTACATATATCCATGTCACTGGTGGAGGTGACCTCGTTGCAAGCCAGGCTCTGTGGTTCAGGCCTGGAGGAGTCTGGGACCAGGACATCCATGTGGGGCTGCGGACAGGCTGTGCTGACCTCCATGTTTTCTTCTGAATCTAAGTTCAATGTTAATTCAGCGGGGGGCACCTGGGGAAGCTCCACCATGTGTTTGGGGGACTTAGGGTCTGATTTCTCATGTCTGATGGTTGGAAATAGCTGCCTTGGGGGTTCCTCACCCCCCTCCATGTTCACGTCAGCGTCTCTATCCTCTGAAGGCTGCGTGGAGGTGCTGACCTGAGAGCTTCCACTGGGTCTCCTGCGAGGTCGAAGCCACCTCGGCCTCAAGGCCTCGCCATCTAACTCTGTGTCGCTGCTCTCAGGCTGCTCCGTCCCTTGAGCCTTCTTCAGCACCTTCCTCTTCTTCAGCTTCCTCACACGCTTTCCGCTCCTCAGTTCAGACGGAGAGGCGGGCAGATTCAGGACTGAGGGGGGCTCAAAGGACTGTGTGGCTGCACAGTCAACAACGCTCCCCACCTCAGAGCTCCTCCTGCTGGCTGACAGAAGCTTTAAGGGAGGTTTGAAGTCCGGGGTGAGACAGTTTCTTGTTGCCTGTATGCTCTTTTCTGCTGTCTCAGCCAGGCCTGACAGGCTCTCTTTGCTGTCTGCAGGCACGCTAAAGTTCTCCCAGTTATGTTCTGTTTTAGTTTGGTACAGCTCAGGCCTTTTTTCAGGAGATGGCTGGAAGTTAAGGGCAGGATCTGCAGAGATTCAGATGAGCATTGATCAGAACACTGACATGAACACAGAAATGGAGACATTTTTGAGCATTTTTCTTGTTTTCCCTTGAGTTGTTGCACATATATAATGTAAAAAATCTGTTACATGCACATTGCTATTTTTATTTGCAGACAACAGTGGCACTGTAAACACTGATACCTCCTATACTGCACTGAATAAAGATGAAGTTACCTGGTGGAGAGGCTGCAGCAGTAGCGACAGGCAGCTCTGGAGTGGTGCTGTGAGCGAGGTGGGTTGTATCGTCCACAGGGTCCAGCTCTGAGCTGACGTGAACAGGAGACTGAGGCTCCTGCTTGACAACTACAGGCATGAAGGGGAGGCTGGAGGAGGGAGGGGAGGCACGCTCGGCAGGAGGACCGGGACTGGGGACAGCAGCAGCTGCAGAGTCCGTAACAGAGGAAAGAGTAACGGAGGAAGGAACCTGTGGCTCAGCTTGCACTGAATCTGTCTTCTCCTCTTTCAGTTTGACCGGAGGTTCTTCAACCCTGCTACCTGTAAAAAATCACAATAAAAGCTTGGTTCAACGGTTTATTTCAGTGTCAGTCATGTTGGAGAGGCATGTGAATAGATGTAACGCATTTTATGAATTATAAATTCATGTATTTTATACTAAGACATGTCCTTACCTTGCATCCCTTTTAGTAACTCAATGCGCTTGTTTCTCAGGGTGCTCATCTCTCCAGTAATCTGAGTAAGACAAAATCATACAGAAGCCATTAGAAAGTTAAATATTTCTACTTGTAAGAGGGTAACGTTAGAGTGATTACTGACTTAGGAACATGGCTTAAAATTGTGCTAATAGCAGGAAAAATAAGTGAAAATAAGTGGCTGACAAGACAATAAATACTTGCTAAGCTCAGTAAACTGGACATCTTACACTCGGTCTTACACTCAGAAACTCACACACAAGCTGTTTTTACCTGCTCTTTGACCACCATGAGCCGCTGCACCTCCATGTAAGCAGCCTGCAGTGCAGCCCGGGCCTGGATCAGGCTGGTGTCCACGGTCTGCAGGGAGCAACTCAACTCTTCCTCCCGCAGGGACACAGACAGCAGCTGGTCGATCTGTAAACGTTCTGCAGAGACCAAAAGATACAAAAGGATTATTTCAAGATTACTTTCATTTTTGATTAATCTGTCAATTATTTTCTTGGTTTGTTGTTTTCTCTATAAAATGTCAGAAAATAATAAGTACTGCAACAGAACACACAGACACTGACCTTTTTTGGATTTAACCTTCCTTCTTTTGTTATTGTGCTCCAAGCAGGAAGTCTCTGCACTATGAACATCCTGCAAAGGAGAAAGAAAAGAGTCACCTTCTACTTACAGTAGTTTGTGTTTGTTTTGTGTCCACTACTTAGTAGAACACTAGACCCTAAACACACTTAAATGTGTAAATCAGTGGAGTTTTCCTTAACACTGTTTCCGTTACTCACCCCAGCTGCTCTTCGCCTCTTTCCCGTCCCCTGGCCGTCGTACAGCTCCGTCCCTGAACTGCTGTCCCCAAGCACTGAATCAGACCTCTGGAGGGCCTTCACTGACGCTGACGTCAGTTTATCTGGCTGCTTCTGTGCTTTGGCCTCAAACTGGCCGAGCATCTGCTCTACCTCTTGCTGATGCTGATTGTCTTTGTTCCCTTGAGCGTATATGGGAGTGGAAGAAACAGAGGATTCCTTCTTCTCCTGTACTGACTCATTTGACATCAGGGAGGTAAACAGGGAATGAGAGGACGCGGGGGCGACACTGCTCTCCGATAAGGAGCGTTTTCTGGAGGCTCCTGAGGCGGAGCCGTCCAACAATGAGTCCCACTGGAAGCCCTCTAGGAGGGGAACGTCATCCTCCTCCTGGCTCTGGTCCTCCTGATCTAACGGCACCATCTCTATCCCAAACCTGGAGGACAGACGAGGGGTAAGACATAACACGAGTGTGAAGTAAGTGAAATCAAAAACACAATGAGCCATGTTTCCATTTAATTGCCCAATGAGTTTGAAGGGAACTTCACACAATAGCGATTTAAAATATTAGATCAAAAGGTTACCTTGGCATGCCTTTTCCTTTGTCCTGCTTCTTCCTGACCTCCTGATACACCTGCTCCCAGTTCACATTGCGTCGAGATCCGGAGGCGCTGATGAGCTGCCGTACAGTCGGTTTGAGCCCCGAGTCTTTTTCTGTGTCGCTTCTCTTTGACTCGCTCAGGTTTCTCACCCGTCTGGCGATGTTCAGGTTGGGCTCAAGGCTTAATGTTTTACTCTTGGAGCTGATGTGTTTGGTCAGGTCTCGTTTTAAAACAGGAGGCAGGTCGAGCTTGGACAGATTTGATGTGTTTGACCCCGAGGCCGGCTGTGCTTCACCACTTCTGGAGGTGTCACTCTCTGAGCTCTGTCCTGCTTCAACGGCCTGCATGGTTTCATCTCCGGCCACTGAGCATGTTTCCTTCTCTTTCTTCATGTGCTCCTCATCTTCTCTGCTTGAGGCTGCAGGCTCAGAGCTCTCCATGGTAGAGGTGCTAACCTGCAATGACTGGAGGAACTGGCTGCTGTCTGAAGACTGCACCGAAGGCTTTTCTGGCCTAACTAAGTCTGGTAGATTTGGTTTAGTAGCATTCTGCCTACAGCTGTTTTCTTTGTTGACTCCAATCTGACTCTGTACATGATCTCTCTGCTGCTCCTCCACAATGTGCAGTGATGTTTCCATCCTGTTGCTTCTAGAGCTATCCAAAGAGCTCCTCTTTTCTAACACAGGCTGTCTGCCTTTCCTGAACGTTTCTGGGAGCTGCCGTTCTTGCCTTGATTGAAGAGGCCCAACAGCCAGAGGACTGACTCCACACAGCTTTGCGGTTGATTTTGATTGTGCGTGTGCTTGATTGGAGGCCTTGCTGGGTTTAGGTCCAATGTTGAGACCAAAAATTGTCCGATCTTTCTGCAGCACCGGCTTACTTGCATTCTGATTGGAAGAACCAGATGCGGAGTTCTGGTATTCATCTCTCTGAGTGCTGCTGCTTCTACTGCCGCTGCTACTCCGATCTCTGGGTTTGATTTGAGGGGTTGTTTTATGCCTCCCTTTGTCTTCCACACTTTGCCCACTTGAGTTAAACTGCCCGGGCCTCTGCTCAGGTCGGGACTGCCTCTTAAAGGCACTGGTTTCTGGTGCTTTGTCCTGCCACTGAGGTTTGGGGACACTGGGGTAGTTCTCTGGTGAGTTTGGGTGAGTATCCTTATGGGGTGCAGATTCGAAACCCTTTGTGACTGGATATGGTGACCAGCGACAGGCTTTGTCCAGCTTCGGATTGCTACCAAAAGTCTTCGAGCTCTTACTACAGTTGTGATCGGGCTCTGCTGTCTGCCCCTCCCCATTCTGAAGCCCATCATTTTGCTGAACTTCCTGATCATTGCCTGGATTTTGAAACTGGTTAAGAGCCTGGGCAAAGAAAGTGGGTGCAGGTGGATACATCAGAGGAGGCCCCAGAAAGCTCAGAGGCCGGCTTCTTTGTTGGCACTGTGAAATATTGTTTCGGCCGTAGACTCCGTTACTGCTGCCTCCGTTGCTGAGCCAAGGCAGTCGACTTCGTTGACCCTGATCCCACTGCTTGTTGCCCCAACCATCCTGGCTGTGCAAACTCCCACCTGAAAGCTCTCCAGACGCCCATTTCTGAAAGTTGGGAGGCTCCTGGGCATGCCAGGTGGCACTCTTCCCCTGTTTATTGTGCCAGGGTCGTTCCTCCCCAGGTCTGGTATTATATCGGTTGCCTCTGTACCAAGAACTTTGTTGAGTGGATCCACTGAACCCCTGCGTCGGCTGCTGCCAGCTGCAGTTCCGCTGGTAATGCTCCTTAGCTTCCTTTAACCTCCGCTGAAAGTCCTCCTTCCGCTTTCGCTCCTCTTCTTCTTGTGCCAGCTTTGCAGCAGCAGCCTCTTTGTCTTTTCTACAAACAAAAGACAGACACGAATTAACATCCTTTCGTAGTGTCATGTTGTTTCGTACTGTTGCAACCCTAATCAACCTAACAGATGTAATGAAATGATTAAAAAAATGACAAAATTGTGTCCAGGGCTTGTTTCTGCTGCTCCCCAAGTGGCAAAAATTAGTTAATGCAGGTATAAGACTCCTTGGCTGCAACTGGAAACTGCATTAAAATCATTATTTCACATACAGAATCTGTTTTACAAGACTTAAAAAGTCTGCCTGGCAACTGTATCTCCTGGCTCACTGTTGTCAGGTGTCATGGTTTGATTCACAGTGTGACTTTACAGCACTGAGCTGCAGAGGTAAATGATCTGGCATGTGACAAGCTGACAGCTGAACAGCAGCTTCAGCCTTCAACAGTCTTGACACATGTTTGTGTTTTTACAATACCAAAAGCACAACTTCATATCAAAGGAAAATCTACTAAATAATTCAACAACCGGGGACATCACAGGCTGGAGTGAAGGTTTGTGGGTGTTTTTTTACAGTTTCTAAAGGGCAGTAAACTCGAGGCGGTGTCTGAACTTTGTGAGTGCAGTCAAGCCTTTTTTTAGGCTGCAGTCCTGATATTCGACTCCAGCCGCGGTTCAACATGAAGCAGCAGCTAAAACAGGCCTGTGAGCACCACAGAGCAAAATGTGACTATACATGGCTCATGTACACACAAACGAGCGCTCGTGAGCTTTGATTTACCTTTACATCTGTGGTTAAATCATAAAATGATTATAAACTTAGCCAGTTAATCAAAGAAGCATTGTGATGGCAGTCAAAATTGAGTCTTATAAACAGTAACATTTCTATGGGCCCTGGTTCAGTGATCGAATGCAATTTTGACACATTTTAGGGATGTTTTACTTATAAAACATCCAAAAATTTCACATTTTCACACAAATAATTTAATAAAGTTTATCATAAGCACTGAAAAGAAAATAGCTTTGACAGAAAGTATGTTTTTACAGAAAAACAACTACAAAGATAACTATTTTAATGTTTTTTTGGAAATACTACCACAACAGACTATCATTCCCTCAGCTCAAATGTTAATAACATAAAAAAAATGCAGACTTTGTTACCTGATCTGTTCTTTTCTCTTCTCAATCAGATCCACCAAAACCTGATCGAAGTAGTCCTCGTCACGGTCGTTCCCAGCATGCTTTTGTTCCGCAGCCTCCACGTTCTGCTTGTGCGAGGGACTGGAGATGTGGCTGGCGTAATCGGTCAGGCTCACCACCGTCACCTTGCATACTCTGCACTCGTGTCCGCAGTCCCTGGGGAGGGAAGGCGAGAGCGGGCGTTCAATCGTTCCTTCAGGCATCGTTCTGATCTTGTCTGGTTTGGTTCTCTTGCCTGCAGAGCCTGCGACAACGTAACTCTGGCTCTACTTTCTGTTACTTCAAAGTCAAAATAAAAATTAAGGAGAGGAGAATACTCAACAATCCTTAGAATATAACCAAATTCTCTATATGTCACAGATCAGGAGGTAGCTAACTTATTAATTTCTCTTGTTAAAAAATAAAGTTAAAATCTTTATCTTCCTGATCTTGTTCTTTCTTTCTTCAGCAGGCCATGGGTGGCAGAGCGAGGGCAGGCGGAGCAGCCAGGCTGGACCCAGACAGCATGTTAATCTCGCTGTTTATGTCCAGCCACCAACAAGCCACGCAGCACAGCGCTGTGGAGGGGAGAGAGGCACAGCGCCCTCAGCCTAGTGTGCTTTCATGATGGTGTCCGCTGCGCTCTGAGACTCTACAGAAGGCAATGTCTGTATTTGACCTCACGCTCCTCTGTGAGAGCCAGGATCCAGCCCCCCTCCACACCAGCATGTGTTATTAGAACAGGCCCGAGCATCCTGCCGACCAATCCCGTGCAAAGCCTGTGTAACCGGAGCCCTGTGCAGCTGCTGCCCACAGCCTCCGCTTCAAAACCTCTCCCAAGTATGTCATCCTGTAATTCTGATAGGGGCAGTGACTCCGCTGGCTCCCTCTCATTTTCTTTTTCAAATCTGTGTCAAGGCATGCTGCCATTTTCTGACCTCTCGTGCAGTTGGCAAACACCTTATCAATGAGGTCAGGTTACTTTTTCTTTTTGACAAGTTTTCCTCAGCTGCAGTGGTGGTGGGGCGAAATGAAACCTGACTTAGCAAAGATGAATTCCTCTGCTGAGATTTAAATTTGTAAGTCAGTCATGAAGCTCACGTAGAGCTCTATCAAGCTGTAATTAAAGTTAAGCTTCAGCCATCACACATCTTGGGCAGGCAGTTTTCTAAAGTGTTCATGTGATTTTTTTTACATATTTATCTGACCATCACGTTTAAAACGTTGCCGTCTTGGTGTATGGAGCAGTGACTTTGCTGCCTCATCAGCTAGGCCACTGACACTCCTCCTTATAGACACCACACGTTGCAAGTAATAATAAATGAGTTGTCGACTAGTTTGTTAGCTAGCTAGCTGTGTCACAACTATATGCAACAGCTCACCAAATCAAGATCACCATGAGCGTGCAAAATCATACAACGTCTATAAAACCTGACACCAAGGAGAACATTTTTCGATGTTTTGCAGACGTAAAACACGTGTGCAGGAATCAGTAAACCTGATTCTGATCTCAATGTTTATATGAAATGCCTGTATCTTAGCAACAACTTCAACCCTTCATCAGTATTTGCTCCACTCCAGATTCTTCCATCTCAGCGACAGGCCCGCATACTTTTAGTAATCTACAGGGGAGTCACAAGATAGCCAGTTGCCTTCTATCGGTCATGCCTGTTGTTCCGGACAGATTGTGTCTAAATATATGTGCCACGGTTGAGACAGCTGCCCATATATCCAGTCGCCTGATAACTGTGAGGAACACGTGCCCAGCGTGCACACGTGCCTCGTGACCCAAATAGATTTGGAGAAAAGTCTGGAAACAAAGTCAAAGCTTCTGTATTAACATTACTAATTCATTTTAAAATAGTGTGAAGATGTAGTTAAAGTCTAAAGTACGATACTAAATATTCTGCTAAATGTTGTGACCCAGATTGCTGAGATTAACAGGGCTCCTGCACCTTTTCCATAATCAAATTCAAGCACTTTTCAAGCATTTTCAAGCTTATCAAAATTATGTTTTTCATTCTACACTACGGTGATTAATTAAAGAAAGACAGGAAAAAGTTTCATGTTTCAAAATGTGTCACCTGTCTGTCAGTACACTTAGTATCCTGAATAACCTGGCTGGCCAATATAAAACAATTTATTCTGAAAGTAAAAGCAGTTTCATGTACTTTCTCCAAAATTCAAGCATTCTCAAGTATTTCCAAACACCTTTATGAATCGTAGATTAACAGCAACTCACCGGCCTTTGAGCTTCTCCAGCTCTCGGTGGTGCAGCATACTTCTCATGTGCTCATCCATCTCCTGCAGACACACAATAAAAAACAAAGCTTTTCTTTTAGGCATCCAATAACTTGTCAATTCCTGCAGGTTTTATCACAATGAGGAAATAAAAAAAAGCTAAACACAGGACAAATCTCAACAGAATGTAAATATCATATTGCTGTATTGATTATTTGTCAGACTCTTAATATCAGGGGTTTCGTATACCGATACAAGTTACATAAACGCCTCAGATACTGCCCAAAGTGCTGGAATCTGACGTCATGAATGTATGAGATAAAATCAGTATTTACAACAGTATTTACACATCTATAGTGTGAAAATCATGTTCAAGGGTGAATTACCTGCTTGGAGTTGTGGACTGTTTCACAGAGGATGCACGTTCTGTCTTTCGCCATCTTGAATACAAGTTGTAGTCAGCCCATTACTGTTAATAAAGAGGATTTAATTCAGTTAAAGGACTCAATCAATCACAGTTTACAAAGGACAGGGCGACAAAGTTCTGTAAAACCATCTGGAATATTAAACATTTATATGTGTTTTATTATTAAAAAACAATTCTGTGCACCAAATTTTTGTAGCTGAGCTCTCAGCAACAACTCACACTCGTCAAACCGACACAGTAGAGAGAACTCAAGGCTCATTTTCTCTCAAAGACGACACCTAGCTATCCAACAACATGCCTCTGTACCACAACCCAAATACCAGCACACAGTTCAACCTGGACCCTGGTCTAATTCCAGTCTGCTGATGGAGCAGCTCTGAGGCCAGCAGGCAGCAGCATCAGAGCTATGTCTAGACTTGTTTAACGTTCACAAACAGGGTGGGAAACTAACGCCGGCCACGAGTCAGAGGCCGGTGAAGTTACGTCTGTAGCTGTATCACCTTCTCAGGATGCCACTGATCACATGAGGGCCTGTTCTCAACTGAAATGTTACTGGTTTTTACATTTTGAGATGGAGAAAAGTAAGAAAAAAGAAAACAAAAGCAAAAAAGTTGAAGTTTTGGGAATTGAACTGTAAAATCTGAAGTTAAAAAAAGAAGAAACCAGCATGAACATCCAGGAAGTTTTCGTCCAGGTGCAGGATGAAGTAAAATCAATTAGGGATGCAGTGATTGGGAAATTCTGAGCCGGTACCAAAGCTTAAAATAACAAGTTGGCAGATAGTCGCTGGATTTTTGTTTTTGTTGTTATTTAATTCCCCTTTTGGCAGCGAAGCAAATAAATAACTGAACTGTCTGAAAGTCATTCAGTCTCATTCACTTTGCACAAATCATATTGGACGAATTTATGACACAGCCTTTTATTTAACTTCCTTTCAAATAAAGATTGTTATTTAAAATAACTGATTGAAAAGCTTTTATAGTGCAACTACCTACTCAGTGAGAGGAGTTTTACAGTTCTTACATAGCCTTACAAGCTGATGGCAGAGATGTCAACAGCTCATGAATGTGCCATCGGTCAATACTGATGTTTCGCCAAAAAACCTGCGCATCCCTAAAATCAATTCATGAAAAGTAAAGATATCTGCAGACTGAGATGAACTCACAATATCTTGGCCCTCCTCAGGTAAAAGTCAAATTGGCAGTTAAAGAACATAATTTAAGTGCTTTTTCTAACTCAAATCTGTCTGCTACCAAAGACAAATGTTCGCACAATATAGAAAATTGGCAGTCTAATCATCCCACAGCCAACAGCCAACAAGGCTCTGATGGGAATATCGAGTGGCCAAGAACATGGAAGAAAGTGCGACACTTGGCTTGATAGAAAATAATAACTCGGGACTATAATGATGTACAGGAGTTCTGCAGAGACACCCTGGTCTACAAATCCTGCTCTATAAATGTGTCTTTATTCTTATAATCTAAGGTAGTGTCTTATTTACATCTACATAACTTGCTTACCTTTACCATATCAAGTGAGAAATCAGTCAAATTGCAAAGTTTAATTCAGAATAAGTCCAATAATGACTATGGGTAAGGTCTGGAGACCTCATAGTCTTCGGTAGGTTTATATTCTGTTTATGACGTGCCTCACAATAACCTCCATCACCATTTTCTCTTCACTCCCAGAGCACCAGAGGGCAGCTATTTATAATATCAGTATGATCCATGGGTCATATTCTCTCTCAGGCACTGAATCTCTAGGGGGCAGCATGCAGAACATTGCAAGGTACCAAATCTAATCTCTCTGATATCAGCCACTAACAGACCCATGGTGCAAATGCTTATGAACAGACAGGGGACAGAGAAAGATGGTGAATATAGGATTAATTCATGAGGTTTTCCTCTGCAAAGCTCGTACAAACATTTAAAAAGGACAGCTGACTTTAACGTTAAATATAATTGAGAGATGGCAACATGTAACTTAAGGGTATAAGCTAATTTGCATACAGTGGCGCAGAAACAGAAAATCGCAGCAAGATCAAGTCTGCACAAACCAAAGTGATTTGTTCAGTTGGGTAAGCTTGCTAACAGTTGTGTGCAGCACAAGGAGTTGCATAACGTGTGCAGTTTGGATGACAATTATATGCGACGTTAGAAAGCATGCAAAGTTAGTCAAACACTACAAAAACTCGTACTTTAGAGCTGAATACCACTTAAAAATCTGCATTATATCAACTTGGCCAGCTAGCAAAGGGCTGGGTCCTTGTTTGTTGTTAGCATAGCTGTAGCTAACTGCTCGATAGTATTATCGTAACCGATATCCTGTCTCTATAAAAACTGGACCGAAAAGCAACAATGAAAATCAGCAGACATGTGAACCATGACTCCTGGTAGACTTACAGTCAAAAACAACTACTAAGTAAGAGCTATTACATAGTTAGCTAGTAGGCTAGCAAGCTAGCCACAACATGCTAGCCAGCGACACAACCATAACACCACTAATGCAGCTTAATGATTTACTCATTATAAACGCCTTCGGGAGTGCAGCTGAGGCATAATGTTTTTATACTTTATAAATACCGACTGTTTGGATACCTTTTTTACATCCAAATGTGTGTGGGACTACAGCATTCATCCACCGCTGAGGCTAACAACAACATCGCCCCCCAAACTGGAGCTTCTTCTTCGTTGTGTTTATTGTGGGATCGCAAACTTACTTTAAAATGCACACCGCCCCCTGCTGGAGCGGAGGTTGTGGCTCCACGGCGATGCGTTCAAGAACATCGCTGTTCGGGGGAAAAAAGCACACCGGGCTCAGTGTTTGCTTAAACGCTTAATCTAACTCAGCAGTTTGGGTTTGTTTGGAGGGCTGAACTTAATAAAAAATAAAAACATTTAATTTAATTAATTTAATTTGCTATTAAATGCATCAACATAACGTCATAATAAATGTAGGTATTCATTCATGTATGTTATTAGGTATTTATGTGACATAATTGATATTTGTGTTTTGATTTAACAATAATAATAATTATATATTTTATTTTTTGTTATATTTTACTTTTCATGATAGTCAAAGACATTTATTTACATCTGTATTTATTAACTTTCCCTTAAAATTTTCAATTTATTACCTTTTTTCTGGATAACATCCCTTTTCCCTCCATTTCCCCGCCATTTATCTCCATAGAAAACATATTTCTTTGTTTTCTTTTTACATTTCTTATGTGTTTTTCTTTTTGTCGTTGTCGTTTGCCCTTCAGGGCCACCACAGTATTCAGCTAATTCATATTATTAAAAATTTGTACACAATTGCAGTTTTTATTATATCTTAAGGCATAAAAATATATCTTTATTATCCAAAATTTCAAAGAACATAGTCCACAGAACGATTAAGACATGAATTCAAGTACATTTTGATGAGCACACTGATACATTTCTACGTCATGTGAAAATCAAACAAAAAGGACAGCAGTAAGACGAAGCTCAGCCAGGACAGATTTGACCTAAACCCTGCAGAAATGAACAGTAGATCACGCTGACGGAAGAAAAGTAGCTCCTGGAAAATTCCCTTTGAGTTATGAATATACATAAAATGGATGTATATCTAAAAATCCAGCAACATTTTGACCAAAGTTCACATTTTCTCAGTTTTACACCTGAAACAGCCTTTAAAAAACTTCTAAACCCAGAACAAACATTCTCAGAGTTTTAGCTTCAGCAACATTTTCTTCGACATGTGTACAAAAAAATAATTAACAGGAATGTTTATGAAAAAGCTCTTCTTTTGAAATGCAACAGCAACTAAAAAAATTCACTGAATTCTTGTCAAAGGTGATGATAAATCTAGCAGTGATATTCAGCTACAACACATCACCGTGTGCTGAATAATCATTCCGTAGTGCCGACAATCCTTAACAGTGATTACAAAATGTGCAAGCAGTGACCTCGTAAAACACAATCATTTAAAAATACAACGCAGATCAATCACCTGGATAAACTGTGTCATCACTTCAGCTATCAGTAATTAGATTCAGTTCCCGTTGTTTGTTCCTCAGATGCCTCTTACGCATCCTGATGATCCACTGAATAGTGAGTTTGGCAAAATTAGCAGCCTTGAAGAGAGCCATGAAGACCCCGCAGAGAATCGCGACAGAGCTCCAGGGATTTGCAGTCACAATCTGTTTGGAAGTAATAAAAATGTGTTACAGACTGATACACTGATGAGGACCTGAGGCATTTTGACGAGGATAAAATGTCTCTGGGAACGTACCAGCCTGATTTCTTGAATAAAAGGATCACGCCATTCAAAGACAGCAAAGAAGAGCTGATTGGTTTTCTCTTTGTCCGGCCTTTTGTCGTTGAACGTCACCACGGTGGACTAGAGGATGCAACAAAAATGATTGAAGTAATGCTTCTGCATCATGTATGCCAGTATGTGCACACTGGGTTAGATAATATCTACCTCTTGCCGAAACTCGACAGATTCGCTGCTTTTCCCCGACGTCTTCACCAAAGACATCTTGACCCAGGTTCTGAATCCTCCGGAGAAGGTCCACATGGAGTAATTCCTCTCACAATCCCTCATAAACCTGGAACTATTTGCACTAGAGAGGCAGAAAGCACAAGTAAACACTGAAGTTAAAAAGCAAATAAACGTGTTACCATCAGACAGGTTCAATAGCCTTTTACAAATCACTCTGTTCCATGAGTCATTAAGTAGCTCAGTGATGATGGTATTTAATCTAAGTTGCAGGTCACATAATGGTTTTACTTAAACTGGCAATAGAAAACTTTTTGCTCTAACTTATCAAAGTGTTCACAGTGTAATGGCTGTAGAAAAATGCAATGATGACGAGAGCACGTATGTCGTTGAGCAACCAAAACAGAAAGAGGCTTTTTTCTTCTGGTTTCTATCCCCTGGCAACAGTGTATTAACTGTAAAACACTGTAAAAGAAAAATAAGGAGGCTAAGAAGGTGAAGAGGGAGTGATAGAAACCAGTAAAACAAGATGGAGAGCGCCCAGATGTTCTGTCAAAGTCTGTTCCCCATTCTTCTAGCATTGTCTTTGCAACCATGGAGGAAGAAGAAGGTTGAAAGGAGACTTTTTCTGCTTTTACTGACATTTAAAACACATAACTACTCTTTTGTGGCAACTGTCAAGATGCCAGTGTCTGGTCTCACCAGGGTCATCACCAGGGTCAGTGTCTGATCTCAACTACCACACTAGTCGGACATCACAGGAGGAATAATGTTGTTTCGCATTTACCTTTGAACCAAGTCATCAAACTTGGCAAAAAGCATGTAAGTGATGCCGCTGAAGTCCTCTTCCGTTTGGTTTTGACTGAACTGCATGAAGATCAGCTCTTTGTTTCTGACATCAGACGGACCTTGGACCACCAGAGCTGTTTTCTGTAAAAAAAACAAAGACGAGAATAACTTTAATCTAGGATGCGATATCTATCTTGACAAACAACACCAGCTGGATGTTTTAATGGCTGACCTCAGTTTCATTGGCAAATGGTCCAAAGTAAGTCACTTCTTTAATGAAACAGTCTCCGATCTGAGGTTTGCCTGGGTCCACTAAAGGCGGGATGTGGTCGTGGTAGTGATGTCTGCAGCTCAACAGCCGAGCATTGCCGGGGAACAGAGCGATACCTGCTCAATAAAACACACACACAGAAACATTGTTAGCTATTTTACAAACAACTACCATCAAGCCAATTACCCGCCCTATGTTTTTAATCATACAAACCTGGGGGGGAGAACTTGTCGACCTCTTGGTAGGTGACAGACATCACAGGGTTGTTGAGCCTCTCCATAAAGTCGGAGATGGTCTGGTAGGCCAGGAAGATCGCCCCGGCAGTCAGCAGCAGGTAGATGAAGATGAGGACGACAGTGAAGACGTTCTTCAGACAGGCTTTGCTGAATCTCATCGATGGACTGCTTCCTCTGATGTCGTCCTCTGCAATGAAAGACGAGGGGGAAGTGTGCAGGGAGATCGCTTTTATGGTTGCATTAAGGGGAGGAACTACTTCAATAAAATATATCTAGAGTGACCAGTTGGAGATCTGTCTGATAATAGTGTCTGTCCACCGTATTGGCACGGAGGCTCTTCACGGGTCATCACCTTGCGAGGTGCTGCAGTCCGGCTCCTCGTCCTCCAGGTGTTCAGTGACATCATCTTCATAATAGTCTGGAGGCCGTGCGTCCCCTTCGTCATCGTCATCACTGAACTGTGAGGTTGAGAAAAGGGACATTAAAGTAGAGAGTAGATTAGAAAAATGTAATTTCATGCATTATCCAGTATCAGTGTGTTAATATATGAGAGAGCTGCAGCTTCAGTGATTTTATATTTAAGATGAGATTGTGGCAAAAATCAAACCGATCGTCACACATCGTTTTAATATATGAAATATGTTGGATATTTTTCCTTCAGCAAACTGTTTAAACCACTGACACGATCTGTGTTTGATGTAAAATCAGAGTCGACTACATTAGGAGATAAAGAACAGATAAACATAAAGCTACTTGAATTTTAAATTAAATAACACAAAATAATAACAGCATTTTAATTACGAGGCTCCCAGCTGTCGCTTTCCAACAACTGGCAACAAAATCCAGCCCATACTGAGGCGACTAAATGGTTAAAATGTCATAAGATACTTGTATTTTAATTAAATAAATGTTCTCATACCAGTATTTGTGTTTTATTTGGATATATTTGAAGAACAAGTATCTGTAATCTGTTATTGTAAGATACTCTTTGAAGTTTTAATCTCTTATTGTCGATTAAGACATTTTTAATCGGTTAAATTCTTAACGGGGATTAATCGATTAATGATTAACATCCCTGATGTGGACTGTTAATATATCACTAACTTGCCTGGACTATCATTTGAACTCTTTCACATTATTAGAAAACATTGAATTTAATATTTTATAATATTTTCTTGCATCACAAGGTGAATACTGTTACACAAACACAACAAGACAACAAAACAATATCACAAACAACCATTCCTACATTTCTTTCGTACTGTAATGCAATTAAATATTACACACATGTGACTGTAGCACAATAAAATGCATCACTACTCTGCTCCAACACTTAATATAGCTTATAATGTGTCAGTTACAGTGTTTTAACATTTATTAAACGAGTCAATTAACCTCTGAAATACTCCTTTCTCGTTCAGAGCAGACATGAGCAGCAGGATGAAACAACTTAATCACCAGACAGACAGAAAACATGCAGTCAGCTCATTCCATGTTACTGAAGCTGCCTCCAACTGCAGCAGTCACATGATATCACAGGGACAGTTTGAGGACCCTCCATGTCGTCAGGAAGTTACAGTTACCAAGCTGCTGCCTTCAGATCAATGAGACAAACATTTAGATGAACTGCTGACAACACTGAGTGTCCAAACACAGCCACGAAGGAAGTTGTGACGATGTCTCACCTCTTGGTATGACCGGGAGTTTTCTTTCCTGAGCATTCCTCTGGCGCTTCCTCCAATGACCCGAAACTACCTCTGCTCCTCGTGAGGAAACTTTGGTTATGTGTGCGAAGTTTGAAACCTACTTTTAATAAATGACAGGTGCATTTTTTTAGGGGGATTTAATTCCCTCTGGTCCGTGTTTGGGTCCCAGTTGTCCGCTCCAAAGGGAGACTCACCACAAACACCAACGACGATAAAGGCCCATCCCATGATAATAATGAGGCACCTACCGTCCGCGTACCGATACTACAACATGTGTCCTTGTTTCCTTGTTCCCTTCCTCCTTGCCTGCATGGTGCTGCCTTAAGGTGCTGCTCGTAAAGGTCACAAACAGCTCAAAAGTGAACTGGACCACATTCATTTTCTCTTTAATCCTCGTGCAACTGATGAGAAATACAGAAATACACAAAAAGTTTTATTATGAGGCAAAGATTAGACATATTATGTCTATATATTATTAAAAAACACCTTTACCTGAATTTACTGCGGCCAAAATGATCCAAAAATGAAATTAAAAATACATAAAATGTATCAACAGTTGCATGAAAGTTAAGTTGTATTATGAGGGAAAGCCCCCTATAGGACACAAGGGAGATAGCATGTATTTGGCCTAATAAGCAATAATAACATGATTTTAAGCTGCACTGAGTGGGATGAGAGAAACAGTTTTATTGAGTTTTAATGGTACATAACATGTACAACAAGTTCAGCTGTCTGTCTCTGATATACACAGTGTGTTATAGACATATTATATGAGCTGAGGTTGAAATTTAAAAGAAAAAACAAACACCAACTGTTGATACATGAAATGTATCAACAGTTGCATGAGGGTTTAACTGGAGGATGAGGAGGAGGAGCGCTGTGGTGCGTCTCTGTGTGCGTAATGTTGCGCGTAATGTGATCTCAGACCTCTGGTCGGACAGGTCAGGTCATAACAACCATCACTCTGATTAATAGGGGGTAGGTGAGATAATTGATCTTTAATGAGGAACATATTGGTAACATAAGCTGCAATGGACTCCAGCAGCAGAAACATTAAGTGCGTCTCCCACTAAGAGAGACGTTGTGCGCATTTACGCACGGGACAGTTTAACTTCATTGATTAATTGATTGATTGAAACCTCCCGGCTCCTGAGCTGATTTTCAGTTTTGCTCCCTAAATGTGCCATGATGTTTGCTACAGTTATATTACTACGAGCATGGGGAAGTTTAAATGACCGACGGCCCCAAACGCAGCATTAACCCCATAGAGCAGCTACAGGGAAGCGGGTGGCTCACAGTTTCCGCATCAAACTCGTCCAAACAAACGAGCCTACTATGGCAACGACGCGAGTTTGTGTCCTCTTCGTTGTCCTTTACACGACTTTAGCGCAAGACGTTAAATTAAAATACAAACCGTCCACCAAACCTGTCCGACTGTTCACTGAGGAGGAGCTGAAGAGATACGACGGCAGGGAGGTAAACTTTATTCCCAACCCATAATCCAGGGTGTGTTTCTGCGCCTGTGTTTGTGTTGTGTGCATCCATGCAAAGCCCCAGGTGATAACGATTTATTTCTTTTTTCCGTCGTTCTCTTCCCCTCCCCGGTCGTCTAGGAGGGACAACCTATTTACATGGCAGTAAAAGGAGTTGTGTTTGATGTCAGCAAGGGTAAAGGTAAATAAAACCCACCCAACAAACCCTGGATGGTGACTTACCGAATGAAAAAAATGATTGATTGAATTAAAACTGTGGGATGAAGGTTAATTTAAGTAAAAAAGGAAGATGAAGATAACGTTATGATTATGAGAGGAAAAATCATGATTATGAGAAGAAAAGTCATAATTATGAGATGAAAAATTATGATTATGAGATGAAAATTATGATTATGAGATGAAAATTATGATAATGAGATGAAAAAATATGATTATGAGATGAGAAATCATGATTTTGAGAAGAAAAGTCATGATTATGAGAGAAAAGTCCTGATAATGAGAGGAAAAATTATGATTATGAAATGAGAAATCATGATTATGAGATGAGAAATTCATGATTATGAGATGAAAAGTCATGATAATGAGATGAAGAATTATGATAATGAGATGAAAAATTATGATTATGAGATGAAAAGTCATGATAATGAGATGAAAAGTCATGATTATGGGATGAAAAGTTATTATTATGAACACAAAAGTCTAAATTACAAAATACATGTTGACTTATCTCATAATCATGAAAAAAAATTCATAATTCTGATTCACCATGAGAATATAGTATATTGTATTACTGTTTTCCTTTAACTGGCAGTATTGATCCTCCATACGATGCACTGTTTTAAACATATAATTTATTTTACCCGCTGCAGAGTTTTATGGAAAAGATGCACCGTACAACTCCCTGGTTGGTAAGGACTCCACTCGGGCCGTGGCCAAGATGTCCCTGGACCCGGAGGACCTGACATCAGATACCGTGAGTTAAAGGTTCTTTATAATCAGTACAATGTATGACAGGTGGCAATAAAAGTTGTTCTCCATGTTTCCATCCACAGACGGGCCTGACTAAAGAGCAGCTGGAGTCTCTGGACAGTGTATTTGAAGGCACGTACAAAAGAAAGTATCCCATCGTGGGTTACACGGCGTCACGCATCCTCAACGAGGACGGGAGTCCCAACGAAGACTTCAAACCAGAGGACCAGCCGCATTTTCGAATCAAAGATGAGTTTTAACCTCATTTTACCTCTTTGTAAAGTATAGCTGTGAAAAAATCGTGGATCAATGGAGGAGTTTTTTGTTTGCTTTTTGAATAATCAGGAAACACGGGTACAAGAGAAGAACAAAATACACATGATAGAATACTTTTTATTCATACTTACTTGAACCAAATGTTTACATGATTTCTTTGTCATCTGTGAGAGCTTTGACATGCACAGTCACTAATAAAACATGTCAGTACATATTATACTGTCCTTTAAATATATTGTGTGTCAAAATGAAATAAAGTTTTCCACAAAAAAGTTAAATTACTAAGTTTTAAAATGACATCTACACCTTCTCCTTCTTTGAAAAACAGGAATCTGCAGATGTGCAAATATTTTTCACTTTGGAAGTTTAACTGCTAGTTAAACTCTGGAAACTCTGCACGTACATCATTCAACAAAGTAAGTCTCAAACATCAAATATGAAGTGATAATGAGTGAAATACAGTTTTAAATGTATTTAGCCTGTATGAGTCTAGGGCTTATTTTGCCCAACTGACAGTTCAAAACCCAAAGACTCTTCATTAACTGCCAGAAATGACAAAGAAAAGCAGCAAATCCTCAAATTTAAGACGCTGCAACCTGCAAATGTTTGACATTTTTGCTTGAAAAATGACTGAAATGATTATCTACATAGCGTAGCGTTGTATGTGGTGACAATAAGAGTCCTCTACATTTCTCAGAGTGATAAAAACTAATGATCTTTAATGAATATACATAAAAATGTTGATTAGTTTCACAGAAAGACTAAAATTCAATTGAAATGCTGTTTACCTGTTTAGAAAAGGGACGTGAGCAGACATAACACAACAGAAAATAGCAAAAAATGATGTAATGTCTTCAAATGTCTCGTTCTGTGAAATCTGAGAAGCTGGAGCTGAAAAATATATGCCCTTGCCTGATAAATGACTTATTTTCAAAATTGTTGTAGGATAATTATGTGTCAGTTTATTGTTAATTGTTTCAACATTTATGTAATTAAAAACCAGTGAGTCTGCTGCTGTGTGAATGTTTACACGATCAAATTGAGTTTTGTTTTCTGTCTCATTTTATTTTTGTAGAACTTTTATTAAAGTGTGTAAATATGAAACTTCTCAAGGTTTGTTTTACTTGCTCTCCGGATGTTATCTTCATTTGTTCTCTTTATGGGAGCCCATGACTCACTCGTGTCACCTCCAAACAGGCAACATAAATAGTACGTCCAGGCCTATATACCCTCGCCTGCTCTGACCAAAGGTCGCAGCGCTTCAGGTGTAGAGACAGGTGATTCTCTTTGGGTGGAGCTGTGCGTCTTGGTGGCCACAGCGGAAGGCGAGTCCGTCAGTTTGTGTAATAGTAACCAAGCCGAACCTCCCACGTCACAGCAAGCGATCTACAACTGAGTTCAAAGGACACAAACCCTGCCCTTGAGTCTGCCAGCCAGAGCGGAGCTGTGTTCTTTATCAGGTGGAGGTTCTGCTTGGAGTCGGCCACTGCAGCCTCGGTCAGCCTGGGAAACACTTTCTTCTGCTGGCGCTCGCCCACCGAACTCAGCCAAGATGCCCAAAACGGTAAGACTCCAGTGATTTAATTGACAAGATAATGAAGTGCTTCACTGAGATGTCTCTTCCTGGTTTTGAAATGTAGGTTTATAGATTCGCCTGTAAGAGAAGCTAAAATATTCATGTTCGAGTAAGACTTATGAGCATAATGAAAATGTCATTTACAGTTTTTCGTCACATCTACTTCTGTTCTCAAGCTTGTGAGCTATTCCCAAGAGGCACCTAGCCTTCTTGGCATTTACTCATTAACCAAATGTAGAGTTTGACCCAGGCTGCACACATTCCTGACAGAAGCAAAAATGCTACTTCTAAAACTAAAACTGGACAGCATGTCGTATGTGCGATCACGGTAACTACTTCTGGTGACGCTGCAGTGATTTCTTAAAATGTCTTTCACCAATAACTCATGAGTGTATGATTTAACAGCTTCATCCTCCTCCTCTGATTGTATTAAACATGCAGCAACACTCAATTTTTCCTCCTGCAATGAATCGCTGTAAGTCCTAAATGCCCTCAGCGAGAGTTACTTAAGCCTTCAGCATCAGTCTGAAGGAAAGCTGATAAGAAAGGCCGGCCTGTGCATTATGACTTCAGCTCTGTGCTCATATTGACTCTCCAAGGAGAAAGCCACTCTCAAGAGGTCATGCTGACGTCTGTCCCCATTTGACTGACGTTAAACTAACTTGAAATCAAACACATTAATGAGCAAATGCAGCCGGAGTTGCTTGTGAGTACTGGAAATTGCTGAAAACGTGATTTATGAGTGAGACTTGAACAGTAAAAACAAAGAGTTCTGTAGGTACTAAAAGTCCAAATATAAACAAGTGAAAAAAAAACCTTCATACTAATTAATTGTAATGGATTACTGCCTCCATGATGGTGATGACCACAGTCAATGATTAGTGAGGATCAGTGAGGAATACCTCAGCAGGGTGTAAAGAATTTATCTTGTGAAGAGGAGAACCAGTTGAGAAATACGTTCAAGGTTTCATAAATGTATGTTCCAGTTTTGTTGCCCAGGTTTCAGTGGGTTTATCTTTATGACACCCGGGGTGTGCTCTAGTGTAACTTCATAAAACGATTGTGTAACTTCTACAAGCTCAGGCCTCCAGCCTGGCCCTGCAGGCCGGGGTCGTGGAGTGTGTTTGTCGTGCTTTTTTTTTAAAAATATCGAGAGTAACCCTTTAGTTTTTCCTCTGGGAAATTCACTCTAGCAATGCTTGAAAGTTGATTTATGTGCCAGTCTAATTGCTGTTGTTATAACAGAGGTCGATCCTTCTAACAATGGTAAAGTCTAAAGGCAACTTGGCAAGCAGAGAGTATTTTGATATTTTAATCTGCAACCTTGTGGCACCTCGCAAGGGTAGTCCAAAGTCTAATGAGATAGTGAGCAATTATGGTTTATGAACAATCCACTTCACAGCTCCACATCATGTTTTACTATGAAAAAAAGAAGAGTTTCATAATGTGGCCGGAAACGCAAATGCAGCAAAAATTACTGCCAAAAATTAAAGATGTAGACTGACTGAAAATAGGAAAAAATACAGGATTGCTGGATTCAGATTTATAATAACTAAATGAAAATAAGAGGGTTTATGTGTATCCAAACAGAAAATCTTTGTTGTCATGTGTCCTAAATGCCTTTTTCGCTGCAGGTCAACGTCCGCGTCACCACCATGGACGCAGAGCTGGAGTTTTCCTTCCACCCCAACACCACAGGGAAGCAGCTCTTTGACCAGGTCTGTATGATACAGAGTGAAAAGCACCAGATGAGTTTACACAGATTTATGGGATCGTACTGGCCTTAGTTGGGAATCTCAATGTTTTACTGGCAAAGTGAAAGCCCTGCGTTCAAAATCTTAGTTAACCTTCAGTAGACATTTTTTTTGCTTTAACTTATCATCATGACGTAAATGTTGATTGCACAAGGCATTGCGGCTATAGAGTAATGACACATTCAGCGTTCAGCCTGGTTCCTCTTTAACTTTGCTTACAGTGTGCAGTTTCGTCTGACTGACTGGCAGACAAAAAGTCTGATCAGCAAAATATACCATGCTTTAAATATCAAACATAAAAGTATTTGTTATGCAGACTAATTACCCGTTTGCTATATTGTATATATTATTATTATATTTTTTTCCTCAGTGCCTGAAAAGCTTACTTATTAATACACTAATCCAAAAGTAATTAAAGGTGACA
Source organism: Pagrus pagrus (assembly GCF_965226575.1). NCBI lineage: Eukaryota > Metazoa > Chordata > Actinopteri > Spariformes > Sparidae > Pagrus > Pagrus pagrus. The sequence goes on from NC_140202.1 coordinate 24,652,748, forward strand.
TCACCACTCAACAGTGAACAGTATGATGCCCTATCTCCCTCTATAGTATACGTTTGATTACCTAAACCTTTGTACTTGACAGGAAGTCTTGACTGTGATAAAGGGGTCCTGAGGCTTTAAAATATGTTCACCACTTCAGCTGCTGTTCAGCTTGTTCAGACTGATATTATCATCAGTCAGACAAAGACACACAATCTTTGCATAATCCTGCTTTGTGCTGTAAAATTGCATCGTTTTCAATTGTGTGGCAAATGAAGGAAGAAGAAGTGAAGGAGAGGTTGTGAAGGTGGTCTGTAATCATGTCTCCGCTCCTCTCTCTGTGGCTCAGGTTACCAGGACGATCGGCCTGCGTGAGATTTGGTACTTTGGGCTTCAGTTTGTGGACGCCAAAGGATTCCTCACATGGCTGAACGCTGAGAAGAAGGTAAATGTGACCCTGGGGAAAAGGGACCTTGGGAACTTGGGATCCTGGGAACAGATTTACATGGCACATAATGGGAAATAGAGAAAAGGGTCCTATGTGCCAATGGCCCTAAATTCCCAAGGTCCTGTGTTCCAGGTGTTAGGATTAGGTTTTGACGGGCACATTATAGGAGGGTAAATGTACTAACAGATTACTAAACTGGGAAACATTGGACCTTGGGAACCCAAGGAACATAGGAATGAACATAAATATGCTCCTGGTGGGATGCATGTTGTATGCAATCAGCTTGTTGTAGCTGGTAGTTTATCAGTTTTTATGAAAATAATCATACCAAAGATCAGCCTTACACCAATTTGTAATTCTATTTGTGTCTTTCATTTCCCCCTAAACAGAAAAGTGTGGATATACATAATGTTCATACTTGAGCTTGAGGTCTTTCCCAGTACCTCCTGCAAGTACCAATAGTTGGGAAGATAATCTTTCCTACTTAGTATATATTATAGACTGTACTGTACTAAACTCTACTCTGCTTTTCTCAGGTGATGGTCCAGGATGTGAGGAGGGAGACTCCCCTGCAGTTCAAGCTGAAGGCCAAGTTTTACCCTGAGGACGTGGGCGAGGAGCTGATCCAGGACGTCACCCGGAGGCTTTTCTTCCTGCAGGTGAAGGAGGACATTCTGACGGAGGACATCTACTGCCCTCCAGAGTCTGCTGTCCTGCTGGCCTCTTACGCCGTCCAGGCCAAGTACGGAGAGTACAAAAGGCAGGTGAACGAGCCAGGTTACCTGTCCTCCGAGCGCCTGCTGCCCAAGAGGTGAGTGTGAGATGTTAGTTTTGCTCTGTTGAGGCAGCTGGTCATTTCTCTGGTATTTTACTTTCTGAATCCTGAGTACATTTGTGCTTCAGGACTTCTCCACCACTGCATACCACCATATCTTCTAACAGGACTATGCAGCATGTGTTTTAGCTCTGCAGGTCTACACAGACTGTTTACATGTTCACCAGTTGGTTTCTGCTAACTGGTCTCTCCTCTCAGGGTGCTGGAACAACATAAGCTGTCCAAGGAGCAGTGGGAGGAGAGAATCCAGATTTGGCATCAGGAGCACGGGGCCATGCTGAAGTAAGTGATGAATACCCCGAAAAATGATCATAACTACACCTTAAACCAGAAAAAAAACAAACTGACCGTAGTCCAGTCACAATGTTTGGACTCACCTATATGATTTAAAGATAAATGAATTAATCTGTGTGAATCCCAGGGAGGAGGCCATGCTCGAGTACCTGAAGATTGCTCAGGATCTGGAAATGTATGGCGTCAACTACTTCGAGATCAAGAACAAGAAGACCACAGACTTGTGGCTGGGAGTTGACGCTCTGGGACTGAACATCTACGAGAAGAATGACAGGTAAGTCTCCCCTAACAACGTACATGCAGCGTGCATTAATTTGATGACATACAGCTATAGACAGGAGGGCAACACACGGGCAGTCATCGACCTCTGCTACGTTCCCTTCCAGTGGGTCAAGTTTTAAATAACATTTGACCGCGTGGCTGTTGTTGTGAAGAGGCCGTTGACCTAAATCTCTCAATTCCACTACAACATGAATGTGCAAGGCCTAACTGGCCTGTTGCTATGTTCAGTGAAACCCTAAAAGAGTTTTCTGCCATCTTTCTGCTTTCTCCATCCTTCAGGCTGACTCCAAAGATCGGATTCCCCTGGAGTGAAATCAGAAACGTTTCTTTCAACGATAAGAAATTCATCATCAAGCCCATAGATAGGAAAGTAACTGTAAGTATTCTATGAGTCTCACAATCCTCAGTAATATTTTAGCACTATATCTTTACTTTTACACAAATATGACTTCAGAATACTTTTTATAAAACTGGTGAAGACGAGATGGTGGAATCAAATTTGTAAAATGTATTTATGTTGTTTAGTTTATTGTTTATTAAATAAAAACAATACAAAATGCATCTATTGCACCATAGTTAAGTGTAAATGGGAATGCAGACTAATGTGGTACAGGTTTACAAAAAAAAAATGGGATTAATATTGGACGAATCTCTTTAAAAAATCTGATATTTAAGCAACATTTTTGATTAAATTTGTGTGTACTTTGTTTATTTGGCTAACTCTGGCACAGGAAAGTTAAGCTATGGTTCAGTTATGGTTTGATTAAAATTACTTCCTAAAACCTTCTTGTGAAAAACAAGTCAAATACTTTACTTTTCTCTTCCAAAGTCATATAATTGTTATAAAGGAAAGTAAACAAACTTTGAGGAAGCTTTTTTTGTCAAAAAATGTGGAAGAAATTTTGATTTTTAAATTGTAGTTTGCGTTTTACAGACAAATTACATGTAGCCTACTCTCAGTGCTTTTACAAAATATATGAAACCAAATGTTTTCTTCTTGCTTTTATTTCTCTCTAAGGATTTCATAATCCTCGCTCCACGACTACGAGTCAACAAGCGCATCCTGCAGCTGTGCATTGGAAACCATGAGCTGTACATGCGCCGCCGCAAGCCCGACACCATCGAGGTCCAGCAGATGAAGGCTCAGGCCAGAGAGGAGAGGCTGCAGAAGAAGATGGAGAGGTACAGAAAAAAACATTTAATTTCCCCAAGGGGATTAATAAAGCACTTATAAATAAATAATTAATTTAAAACACCTTGTGTTTTACTGTAATGGCTTCAGACAGATCAAACATTAGGATTTGAAATCTCATTGTCAGTCTTTTGTCGATGTGCTCTGCAGGGATCAGCTGGAGAGTGAGAAGAAGAGGAGGGAGGCCATGGAGAAAGAGAAGGAGAACATGGAGAGAGAGAAGCAGGAGCTGATGATGAAGCTCTACGAGTTCGAAGAGACAACCAAGAGAGCAGAGAGAGGTGAGACAATTCGCTTAACTTTGACTATACTATACTATGATACAGAAAGACGTACCACATATATACATAAGTAAAGAAACTGTTATAGAGTTTTACTGCCCTCTTCTGTTTGTCTGAAAAAGTGAAAATTAGAAGAATGGTCCTTCTCTTGCTGGATTTTTCAAGGAAACAGTTACTTATGTACAAATACAAAAACATATGTTTGTGTATGTAAATACTCCAGCTCAGTATCGCAATACTTTGACTGTGCCGGGGTTCAGAAATAACTTTCAAATCTTTGAAAGATACTAAATCTGCATCAAAAGCTGTCTCAACACACTTGTGATTGATTTGATTGTAATTTCTAGGCAGCAGTGTTTTCATAAAATTAGTAAAAATGCAGCTTCCTGCACTGGAAGCGGTGGCAACATGCATTGAGATGATGAAGAAGATTGATTGGGGAAATGTTAACACTTCTGTTATATGCTTTAAGTCAGCGGTTCAGACCCAAAAATGGTCTCTAAAAATCTAAAAGGGTCCACCTATGATCAAAGGGGGGAAAAAATTACATTACTTAAAATGTGTCTTTTTTTTTTTACTTTTCGTTTCCTTTTTTTTCTCTTTTACTTGTGAAAAACTGCATATTTTCCTGTATTTCTTTAGGGCCCTTAAATTCTACAGAATGATGATCTATTCGGGCCGTTGCAGGTTAAAAAAACATTTCCAGAGGCTAATATTCTAAGAAAAACTCAAACTGAAGCGTTTCCTTGACGAAAAACACTCTTTTTGTTAGTTTTTCCTGTAAATTTGTGTCTTTATTTGTTCATAAGTTTCTCAGAAAATGTTCTTATTTGTTCTTGGAAGTTTGTGTGTCGTATGCATATAGATTTATAAAGTATGACAGCATGACACTTTAGGTTGTTCTTATCACACTTAAGTATGTTCAAGTGATAATTTTTCTGATAAGTTTGGATTAATTTAGTTATTTTACGCTTTAAAAAGGGTTTTAAACGTCATGATTGACTTAATTTTTGTACAATGGGAGGAAGTGGAGACGCTGCGTCCATTTTGTAGGTAAATGGTCGTTTCATTCAGATTTAACAAAAAGAGAAAAACTGCTCACAGAACTCATCATGTGGGGTCACAGATAGTTCAATTAAGGGTAAATGGGCCAAAAAGGTCAGAAACCGCTGCTTTAACTCATACAGACTTATTATTTCATAGGTGCCAGAATGCAGCAAAAAATCTAAGAAGTTGATTTTTTGAGCCTGTTCAATGTATGATAGATTTTTCACTCAATTTGTCCTGCAGAGCTTCAGGAGCAGCTGGACAGGGCCATGAGGCTGGAGGAGGAGAGGAGGAGGGTGGAGCAGGAGGCGGCCCGGCTGGAGGCTGAGAGGATGGAGGCCATAATAGCCAAGGAGGAGCTGGCCAGGCAAGCTGAGGACCAGATAAAGAGCCAGGAGCAGCTGGTGAGTACACGGTGCAAGAAGTACTCCAGTCCTTCACGTGAGAAAGTCGTGATAGAAAAACAGTCATTACACATGACGCTCCTACATTCAGCATAAACACATATTAGCTTTTGTACTTGAACTTTGAGCAAATACTGCCTTGTTTGGGGGATTATCCTGCTTTCATGGATTACATTTCTCTTGTAGCTTGAGAAAAGCCTCCAAGACTCTTTCACACTTTAAAATATTTATGATTTTATTGAGGTAAGACAAGGCTATTTTTTAAGTTTTTATGGTATTTCATGACATTTTATGAGCTTTAATGTGAAATCTGAATTTGTAAAAGTGACTACAGCATTCAGGTAAATGCCCTGGAATTAAAAGTACTACATTTATTTATTCATGTCACATTTAAACTATTATTGAATAAATAATGAATAACAGTTTTTTTGTCCATTCATTCATAAAATGACACCCTGTCCTGATAATTGAGGTCACCGAGGTAAACAGGTGTCTATTCTCGGGTGTTCTGACGGCACGGTTTGCGCCTCCTCCCGCAGGCTGCAGAGTTGGCCGAGTACAGCAGCAAGATCGCTCTGCTGGAGGAGGCCAAGAGAGAGAAGGAGGAAGAGGCTGAGTCATGGCACAGCAAGGTGAGTTTCCGACACATGATCACCAGGATGTACGGCCACCTCGGAGGCACAGGGATTACCTGGAAAATGTCAGAACATACGTACTTCGTCATTTTCTCAGTTGGTTGTTATGTGGGATTTGTACAATTTGCAATCTTTTTCTTTATTATCTGTGTTTTATCACTTTTATCACATTTTTTTATCACAAGTTAGTACAAAAAAGATATATAACATATATAGAAGCAGTATATCAATGCTAAATAAATGGTTTAAATAAATGGTTATAACACTTGTATGTTTTTGTATGATAATAAAAGTGCGATGCAATACTATATGATGCGATTCGATGTGATGCAATGTAATTTGATGCGCTACAATGCAATGCAATATGATATGATGAGATGTGATATAATGTGATGCACTCCCAAACGATACAATTCGATTTAATTTGATACAATATGATGCAATACGATACGATACATTACGATACATTACGATACAATATGATGCGATATGATACATTATGCTAAAATGCGATAATTACGATATAGTGCAATGCAATACGATACATTGCAGTACATTACGACATGATATGTTGTGTTGCGATACGATACGAAACATTACGATACGATAAGATACATTACAATACATAACGATATGATACGTTGCGATAGGATGTGATACGATACGATACGATACGATACAATACATTACCACACGATCCATTATGATACGTTCCAATACAATTAGTGAAATGCTATGTGGCGTGGTCAAGGTTAATGTTTTAATGTGTTTCTCAACAAATACAAATCCTCCTGTGGGCACCCATACATAAGTGGACGCTTGTGTATAAACTAATTACAAAAGAAATAGTAAAACAGCAAAATGTGTCTTCATGAGAGAAATATGAATTTCTGACAAATACTGTACATTAATAAGCACTACGACTAAATTGTCATTATAGCAGTGCACAACTACAATATAATGTATTAAACTCTTTATTAAATGTTTTATGCAGCTTATAAATGCAAGACTTACAGTCAAGTGTCAAAACCAACCAAAAAATACTAATAAAGATCAACAGATATCTCTAGAAACTTCTTTTAACAGTGTTCTGAATTTTCAGACAGGCAAAATTTGCACTGTCCGAGTTAAATACACTAAACTAAACCTCTCTTCTTCATCCCAGGCTATTGAAGTGGAGGAGGATCTGCTGAAGACAAAGGAGGAGCTGCACACTGTGATGAGCTCCACCACCTCAGCTCCTGCACCTCCTCCGGCTCCTGCCGCTCCTGCTTCCTCCTCCTCCTCTTCCTCCTCTGACAGCGAGAGTGACCACGAGCACAGTGAGCACAGCGAGCACAGCGAGGAGAACAGCACCTACAGCGCCGAGCTGCAGACGCAGGGCATCAACGACCACCGTCAGGAGGAGGAGCGACTCACCGAGGCCGAGAAGAACGAGCGCCTGCAGAAGAAGCTGATGGTGAGTTCAGGGTCCCAGGAAACAATTCACTTCAGACAGAAAGTAATTGTCAGGATGTACATAGAGCTGCCATAATTTTGGTTTATAGGTCATAGGCCACTCTAAACCTGTTCATGACATGAAAATACACTGCTTTTTATATGATATGGTTTTTACAAAACCTAAAAAACATATTCTCTGTCTTCCCTGCACAGGCCCTGAGCTCAGAGCTGGCAGAAGCCCGAGACGACAACAAGAAGACCCAGAACGATATGCTCCACGCCGAGAACGTCCGAGCCGGCCGCGACAAGTACAAGACCCTGCGCCAGATCCGTATGGGCAACACCAAGCAGAGGATCGATGAGTTTGAGGCCTTGTAGAAACCTCAGGGACCTGAAGATCTCTCCGAAAATACCTCATGAAGGCCCTGTTCAGCCATGTTTTTCATGATCTTATTGCTGCCATACCTGATTATAAAGACCCAGAGAATCATGGAGCTGACGCGTGTAAAAGTACCTCCATGAGTTTTATTTAATCGGTTTAACTTTTGCTTGAAAGCACTGTTTTGTTTTTTTCTCTTTGTAGCACTCAAACATCTCCAATGTGCTGTTTAGTCCCATTAAAACATTAAAACAAGACAGCTAGTGTGCTCCTCTTATGATGTGTGAACAAAGCCGGTGTGTGTAGAAATTAAATGATCAAAAACTTTATTGCAATTTGGCTTTGCAGTTTTGTTATTAAGCCAAACTATTTAATGAATCTGTCATAGCACAATCACCACAACTAATGATCATTTTCATCATTGATTTATGTATTGATTATTTTTTCATTTAATCTTCTATGAAATGTATAAAAACTGCCCAGCACATGTTCTCTACTGAACGTCATGTCTTTATATTGCTTGTTTTGTCCAACCAACAGTCTAAAAGACAAATATATTACATTTATAATAATATTAAACAGTAACAAACAGCAAATCACATTTGTTTGGCATTTTTGTTTAACAATGACCTAAGATTAATTAATCGATTATCCATTAATGGTTTTAACTCTGCTGCTTTCTGCACCTGTTTTCATACATTTCCAAATAATAGTGCATATTATATAACTTGTTTGAAATTGAAAGGATATTACCATCCTGTTTATTTAATGCCATTATTTCATATAAAATCTATATAATCTAATTTTAAAAAGGAATGGTTGAAATTGAGGCTGCAGATCCTGAGATATCCTGAGTTGTACTCTCTGTAGTTTGGCTCCTACATTTCCCACAATGCAGCTCAAAAACCTGCCTCTTAGTACTTATATTCACATGCTCCTCTGATCCTCTGGTCCATTTCCCTGAGTTGGCAAGTAATTCTCCTGACCTCGGTGTGTTCACAAGCTTGCTGGTTCAATGTGGAAACAAAATAGACTATTCATTAAAATCATTAAAACATCGTTTTACCTGGCTCCTTCTCAGAATTAATACTGATAAAATAAAACGTTTCTAACTAATTTAGGTGGCTTGAAGTGGTCAGCAACTAACAGTAACAACCTAATACCATGTTAAAAATGACAATTGATAAACAAAGCCTGAATTATTAAAACATTTGAAACATTAAGCATTTAGTTTTGTTTCTTCTCTAGAGGAGGTGATCTGTGGAGATTTTATATTTGATTCCTCAAGCTGAGGAATGTGTTTAGATGTTATCAGCCCTGACAATCATTTGGGGATAAAGATCAGTGGTTAACCTCCTCCCTGAAGCATGTTCTTTCATTTTCTGGAGGCATTTCTTCTTCAGAAGTCATGCGACGTAGATATGTTGGGTTTTAGTGCGTTTCTCTTGTCAACTTCAGTACAGCTGTCACAGCAGTCTGGCACCAAAGCAAGATTCAGTGACGTAATGACCCTTTTGTCTTCTATAGGTTCCTTCCACATAACCAGGACATCAACCTGGAAGCTCGAAACATTTTTTGGCACATTTGCTAGGTAGGGCTTGACAGGTGTGTAAAACAAACACAGGACTTTGCTGTTCGTGTCACATGTAAAAACCACTTGTCAACGTGGGCTCATTTTAACTTAATGACGTAGTTTACTTATATCAATGACATAATGTGTATCTAAAGTTATGTATATAATGTACAGATGTTACTTCCATACCTATTTTAACCCAAATCACAATGTTTTCCTGAACCTACAATACAACAGTCATGCCATTTAGGTATGAGGATTAGAGACTGCCCAACTCCCCCAGCAGATATATGCCGAAGGATATACACTAATATATCTGTCTGCATGTACAGTATGTTGTCTGATATGTGCCGATGTGAAGTTTACTGTTCCAGTGCACTGATGTACAATATCCTGCTGCCATTACATCCATGCTGTATCTTTGTCACAAGTGTTTGACACATTTGAGGGATCACTGCAAAGAATGTGTGTATCGGCTGATTGTTCTGACTTGAGGGGGCGTTCACATCAATTTTCCAAGTTGTGAGCTCATTTATTTAATTGTTCAGACGCCACATGAATGCTCTATGCATGACTTTCAAACTCCTCAGCTCCACTTTCTAAGGCGCCCTTTCTCAGGCGGGTCAAACCTATAAGACCCTGGTGACATCACTATGGCCTCATCTTTGGACATTAAAGCTGCAGCTGTTGTCACACACTGACGAGCACTTTCTGTTATGAGTAAACTGTGGAGTTATCCTTTAAACCAGCAGTAACAGACCTCCACCTGGTGCAGCTTTAATCAGGCAGGAGAGCAAACACAGACAGTAACTCTCTGATATTAAACTCTATTGTCAAAGGAGCACACACTGTTAATCATTTTTTTCATAATCACTCTCTCACTTTCCTTTGTTACTCCCGCGGGCTGCTCACCTGAAAAGGATGTGACTTTTAAATATTTGCTCACGGTGAGGATGGTTATAGGTTGCTAGACAACTTGTGAAGCCAGTGGAGCTAGTCTGTTTAAATAGCCACTAGGTAAATATTTTATCTGTGAATGAACACGTGAATCACACAGCAGAGTCATTATTTGAGTACGTTAGGGACTACTTGTTGGTGGCGGAAGCACCTCTGCTGAAGAGAAGACTAACCGTTTATTTTGGCCTCAAGGAAGAGAGCTGTGTGTGTGTTCCTGTCCTGTGCGTAAAACTCCGGATAGGTGAGCGCTTTTTACTCCAACAAGACGCCTCTGGTACGTCTGTGGGATTGCCCTGTGTTTCTTTTCTGCACAGTCTAAATATAAGTCGGTGACAAATAGTCCAAATACAGTAGCAACCCAACTGTGATGTGGGGGTGGTGCTGAGAGAACAGCTCCGTCTCCAAAGTCTCCCCTCTGTTGGATCCGGAGTCCGCCAGGAGGAAGGTCGCACCGAGTCTCTCAGCTCAGCTCCCACCTGCACTTGATGCTTTTTATTTTAATTTACGACCATGAAGAGACAAAACGCCCGGACTCTCGCCCTCATCGTCAGCATCCTCACCTACCTGGTGGTCGGAGCGGCCGTGTTCGAGACCCTGGAGTCGAAACAGGAGAAAACTCACAAGAGGAAGCTCGACGCCAGAAAGTACGAACTCATGCGCAAATACAACTTGACCAAAGAGAACTTCGAGGAGCTGGAGCACGTCGTGTTGCAGCTCAAACCTCACAAAGCAGGGGTCCAGTGGAAATTTGCTGGGTCCTTTTACTTCGCCATCACTGTGATTACGACAATAGGTGAGCTGAGTTTTACTTCATTTTCCAATGAAAAGATGCTCAGCGCAGGGCTGGAGCAAAGATTTTAGAGTCCCCAAGGGCCCCGTTTGTCTGAGTTTGCGCTTCTTACTCAAAGCTGCAACATTAATTGATTAGATGTCAACTAATTAACACTATTCTGAGAACAAATACACAATTTTTTGCAATGATCTCCCAAAGGAGGCAGGATATTTATACAGTTGAACCATACGTCATCCTACCAAATAACAGTAAACCTCCCTGGGAACACCCAAGCATCTTTTCTGCATTTTGTTCTGTAAAAGAAGTTTTCATATCGGACAACATATACCGATACCGATATATTTGTGAGAGGCCAATAAAATCGGGCTCTATTTATATATTAATTCCATTAAATCCCACACAGTTTTCACTTCTGCATCGTTAGCTCTATTGATAAAGGTTGATGTTTCAGTCACAAAGGCCTTTCACTGGGATTTTGGAGGGAATTTGATTCCCTGCACTAAAAAATAGAGTGCTGCAGGAATGAGTCCTAAAACCCTGAAACAAGTTCCCTTGTCTCAAAGTCAACCTGTTTTATTAATAATGGGTTTTCAGTAAAATGCCTGAAATAAGGTACTAATTACTATTTTCTGACATTTTGAATAATCCACTACCCTAATGCTCAGCCACGTAGCTGAACATTAGATTTTCCTAAAAACTGAACACCTGGTGTGTCTCTGACAGGTTGTTAAACAGCACATGCCTGTTCACTGATAGTAATCCAAGACGCTCCCTGCACGATAAAAATGATGTTCAACCAGTTTCTCAAGTAAATCCCCCTGTTTCCTTACGAGAACAAAGACGGCTCAAATTACATGTTTTTGCCCAATTTGTGAAACCCTAAGCCAAGTCTGAAGAGTTTTGCTAACACTCAGACCCATTGTTGTCTGTGTGAACACTCACTATTGTGTCAACTCGTGGTTTTTATAAGGAATATGAGTAAAAACCCTTCTTGTAAAAATGTCTATGCATGATACTATCCACCAAATGGATGGGTGTGCAAACCAGCAGTACAGGAAGTGCCTTTTTGAGCGTGTGAAGAGGAAACGCAGTTGATATTAATCTTGTTTTTTTGCGGAAGACACATCAACGTGTCATCTGATTACATTAGCGTGCTCCAGACACGTGCTCTAGCTCGCTATAAGCCCTTACAGGTTTCTCAGTGTTCTTCTCTCAGGCTCTTTTCCTTTTGCTCGGGAATTTGAAATATGCATTTTTCGAGCTCCAAAATTTCCTGTTTGATGGCATGCCTCTAACTGCTGCTGACATAAACCTTGTTTGCTCTTGTGTTTAATCTACACTTTTCTGTATGTATATATACTGTATATGTTTATACATTGCAGAACATTTTTGGAAAAGGTTTATCATACTTGGTGGTGATGATGGGGCCCAGAAATGACGTCTCCTTGCATAGTTTAGAAGATATTTACTTATATTTTATATGAATAAGTTGTTGATATTTTTATTGTGTTATCCCAAAGTTGACATTCTAGACACTGTCATGCTCCTGAGTTGTAGTTTTGGGATTTTCTGTTTTATGTTGAAAGATTATTCCAATGTGTCACGTTTTACTTTCCACTTCCTGTCTTTGTCTGTTTGCCTTCCCACCTGTGTCCCATTAGTTAATCACACCCTGTGTATTTAAGTCTGCGTTTTCCCCTCACCTCTTTGTTGGTTTGTCTGTTTTCATCCCACGTCTCTGTGTTCCTGTGCTTCTCATCAGTTCCCTGGTCCTGTCCCCCTGTCGTGTTTTACCTGCGTTTGCTGCCTGCGTAATCCTTTTTTTGTAATTTGTTCTTGTTTTGTACTTATGCTTGTGGATTGCTCCTGTTTTGTGTCCAGCCTTTTGTTCTGTTACCTGCCTGCCTCTGAGAGTCTTGCATTTGGGTCAGTTTTTTGCACAGTCGTGACAGAAACGGGTTAAAAATCCTCGTGCTGCAAAACAGAACATTTTTTCATCCAGAGCGTTAGAAGAGGATTTTTGGAAATATGTCCACAACAGTCTGTGTTGTCACAAGACTTTCTGGGTTTTTCAGACATCAAGAATTATTAATCATTTGAAAAATCTGATGCTTGAGTGGCAATAACAAGAAAGTTTGAGTTGTTTTTAAGGTGAAGTATGTAGGTTTTAGGGGGATGTATTGGCAGAAATGAAGTATAATATTAATGATTTTAGCAGCCAACGTATGGAAGAGGATGAGTCTGCAACCTTAAAGCTAGATGCCACTAAATCCAAATCACTGGACCTTTAAGTGGCCATTTAGGCTGTTTTTATGATGAAAATGATTTTATAAATCCCAAAATCACAATCACATTGTCATAGTGGGCAAAATGTTTCTGTTATTTTTCGTATGTTGCACGCTGCCTTTCTTTTTCAGGACACCCTTGATAAAGAAATGATTCAATGAATCTCATTTTGGCTCACCTGGTTAAATAAAGGTTGGATAAATTAAATAAATTAAATACCAAGAATATCATTTTTTTGTTTTGCCTAAATAGTCCAATCTAAGAATACTCTGCTAAAATATCAGAATCAGCTTTAAAAACCCAGCAGGTGTAGTTTGTGTGTGATTGTCACTAAAACCAGGAGATTACAGACACAACAAAGCCGACGAAGTCTTCCTCTCTGGCTCAGTATGTGTCATCACAATTAGGCCACTTCAGGGTAATTTAGGTGAAGACAGTGATGCCTCTCTGTTTTATTTCTAGTGTTTACAACATCTCAGCTGACAGCAGCGTGGGAGTTAAAAATAACTAGCTGCTAATTCACAACGTTAAAGTCAAGCTGAGTAGTGTGAGTGGGTTTTCCATTAATGGGATTTAGTAGGCGTGTGTGCTGCTTTCCTGTGGATTTAAGACAAGCAACAACTTAACATCATTTTTTTCATTTCATTTATTATCAAACAGCCTTACACTACAAAAACAAATAACGTCATGTGCACAGTGTCGGAGGTATAATACTGTGTTGTCCTCTCGTTCAGGTTACGGCCATGCGGCGCCCAGCACCGACTCAGGGAAAGTGTTCTGCATGTTCTACGCCCTCCTGGGGATCCCGCTCACCTTGGTCATGTTCCAGAGCCTGGGTGAGCGGATCAACACGTTCGTCAGGTACCTGCTGCACCAAGCCAAGAAGTGCCTGGGAATGCGTCAGACCGAGGTCTCCATGGCAAACATGGTGACGGTGGGCTTCTTCTCCTGCATGAGCACCCTGTGCGTGGGGGCCGTGGCATTCTCCCACTGCGAGGGATGGAGCTTCCTCCACGCCTTTTACTACTGCTTCATCACGCTCACCACCATCGGGTTCGGAGACTATGTGGCTCTGCAGAGGGACGACGCGCTGCAGAATGACCCTCGATACGTGGCGTTCTGCTTTGTGTACATCCTGATGGGCCTGACGGTGATCGGTGCGTTCCTCAACCTGGTGGTGCTTCGCTTCCTGACCATGAACACTGAGGACGAGCGGAGGGACGCCAAGCAGAGGGCCTTGATGTCCGTGAATAAGCCCAGAGGGGAGGTGGCTCGTCTATTGCCGATCTCGGCCTCGACCTCTTCCACACCTGTAGCAGACGACACCACAAAGGCTAAAGATTTAAAAGGTGTCTACACCGAGGTGCTGCATTTCCAGACTATTTGCTCCTGCTTGTGGTACAGGAGCAAGGATAAGCTGCAGGGCTCCACCATGATCCCTCAGGAGCTGACGTTCTCTGATGCCTACCTGCAGCAGAACAGTAACTGTCCTCACTACATGGAGCCCTCGTCGACAGGCTGCGTCTGCAGTCCACGTCAGTGTTCGAGCATAAGCTCCATAACAACAGGCCTACACATTCTCTCTCCCTTCAGGGTGTTTAAGAGACGCAGCTCCGTCTAGCCTTCCCATACAGCAGATTTCAGTACAGCACAACGTGTCTATACTGCCAAGAGGACAACAGATACTTGGCAGTCCTCACAGCAAGGACGTGACTGCAAGTAGATGTTTGTGGTGCTATAATCCCAGTAAACCAACTGTAGGACACGCAAAAGGGAAAAGCACATACAGTACTGTAAACAGCAAAGTCTTACTCAGATTGAGAAAGAGCACAACTCGCAATGTTTGGATGTTTGAGGTCATATTCAGGGGCGTCCTATATGCTTTTTTGTGGGTCACTGCACATGAATACATGAACGCGCCGCAGCACATGTGGTGTAAAGTAGAGCTGCAACAATTAGCCAACTATTTTGCCATTCGATTAATTGATTTGTTTATGTCATTTTCCAAACATTTACTAGTAATACTTGCCAACCCTCCCAATTTCCCCGGCAGACTCCTGTGGTAACAATTCTCCCATATTTCTCCTGATATTCACACCTTTTCCCTTGAAGTCATCATAACCTGCTGTACTTGTTGCACCGCGTCCTCCTCGGTGGGTGCAAACCACAGATACAGTATGATGCAACTTTCTGTTACTTCATGTTGAAACTTTTCTGTTCCTTTTGGTTCAGTTTTCAATTTGTTTCTTGTGATACTGCTGTTCTTGTGCTCTGGTTAGGTCTAGGCACAAAAAAACACTCGATAAGGCCTAGGAAAAGATTGTGCGTCGGCTTAAAATACCTGTTTTGGGTTGCCACGAACACAACTCGGGATGTCCTGAGGTCTCGTTAAAAACACCCAGTCACTGTACAAAATATACAGTGATGTCATGCCAACAAATGTTGAAATGCCACGGTCCCTTGTCAAAAATACCCAGTGTTTGAAACACTGTCTCAAACTGCAGTCACTGGCTTTGCATGTAATTCCATTGCCAACACTTTATCCTGGCAGCTGGCCTGTTTTCTCTGTTATTTATGACAGCAAACGAATAGACTTTAGGTTTAGGGCTTGTGGTTTGAAAACAAGAAGCAATTTCAAGATGTCACTTTGTGCTCTGAGAAGTTGTGGTGAGCATGAATGATTCATCAATTATCTGTGAGAATAATCTCGAAAAAAAAAAAGAATAATTGTCAGTTGAAGCCCTAGTGTACACAACTTTTAGGTAACCAAACACTGGCAGAACAGGTTCAGTCAGTTGAGCAATGAAATGATGAAGTGATGAAAAACTGAAACTTCTTAGGCAACAGATCTGCAGTACATCCCAGTTGTGTATTTTTGCTAATAATCCCAGAGATAATGATTCAGTTCAGGGGATATTTCTTAAAGTTGTAGTTTGTAGTGTGAGTTGGTCTTCTTGTGTTGGGCGTTTGTGACTGATGCAGCATCAATCCACTCTCTGGTCCTAAAAACATATACACACAACTCGTGATTTTCAGAACTTTATGAGAGCTGACACACACTGGTATCTGCGTGACTCATTCCCTGTGTAGCTGCCTCTGTTGTTGGGGATTTTCAGCGCTCTCTGCCCAAAATTCTGGTGCATCAGCCACAAACACTGCAAAATTATGTAACGTCACAAGTGGAGAGGTTCAAAGAATCACGATGACATATCCCGAACACAGTAAAACTGCATTATGACAGAAGTAGACACTCACCAGCGCTGACTGAAACACACGACAACACTACAGATCACAGCTTTAAAAAATGACCATCGGGTTAAATCAACAGCTCTGAGGATCTCAACAAAAACTGAACATGATTCATTTTACAAGCCTGGTATACGCCGCGGGGTTGGTAGCATTCATCGCCATTTGGCACTGATTAACTACACGCCAAACATGTGGTTACTTGAATGGTACAGCGATTGCACTATTAAAGGAATAGTTCAACATTTCTGTGATTTAAATTAAAGATGTGTTTTTCCGCTGTCTTGCCCAAAGTTAGATGACAAGATTGATATCACCGTAATAGCTGTGAGTCATTAGCTTAGCTAAGAATAGCAAATGGAAACAGGGGAAACAGATAAACTGTCCAAAATACCTCTACCAACACCTCTAAACGGTGTCTTGGCTGTAGCTTCATTTCGAGCACACAGACATGACAGTGGTTTGAATATACTCTATTCCTTTAAACCACACTCACAAAAAACAGAAACTTAATGTTGGGCCATGGAGCAAAAGCAAACACCTAGTGAACACCTTTTATATTTTATTGTTATGATGCACAGAGCAAAACAAATATTCCCAGAATTATTGAAATATTCCTTTAAAGCTTTCAGCCTACCAGATGAAAAAAAAACAAAAAACAGATTGGTCCCTGAACGTGGTTAATGATTATCTATCAAATGTTTGGTTTATGAATCTATTTCTCTTCTCTGCTCTTTGGACCTGAAGGAGAAGGAGGCTTCGCAGTAAGTCTGACTACACACAGCTACTCAGACATGAAGTTTGCAGAGCTTTCCCAATCACATCTGGATCAAACTGTAGCCTAGATGCAAACTATTTTTAGGAGCAGTTTCGGAGTGACAGATGGGAGGGAGTTTTCTGTGTTTAGACAATGGATGTCAATCAAACACAGTTATGCCACAAAGGACTTTGATTGATGGAAAAAGGGCCTATTTTGGTGTATTTTTTCAACAGCGACATGATGTGACATTACGTTAAGTTTATTTGTGGCAGCTACAAATTAGTTCAAGATAAAGGTCAAGTTAATTACAAATATCTTAAAATTTGAACTCACTTGAGTAAATGTACTGGCCCCAGCTGAAGAAACGTTACATGAGTCAGGACGACGGGAATGTGGGCACTGGAAAATGAATTTTAAGATTTAGAGATCACTCTCACACACAGATTGATGATATTCTGAATATCTGAAGGTGGATTTTTTATTTCTGACTTTCTGCCATGTATTGTTTTGCATTGTTGGGTGGAATACCGCCCATGCGACGCACAGTGGACATAAAACAAGTGCCAAAAACTACTTGCAAATATTTTATCTTGTGTGGTGTTTATTTGGCCCTGTTCAGATCTGGTGTTAACATGCGTCCCCGCTCTGTATGCAAAAAACGATTTCACATATGAACAGACATGATGTTTTTTACATGAAGAATGAAATATCTTCATGTGTAACATTTGCCGAATTTACAAAAAGGCCCAAATAAATAAGAATTTGTGTTAGACATTGTTTCACAAACATTATAAAGTTTTTCCTAACAGCAACTTACAAAATTGCACAATTTTTTAAGGGAGTCTGGGGACTTTCTCCATGGGCGACAAAGAAGTAGCCTATATTAGTCACTGCTTACTGTATTTGTAAAAATTGACATGTTTACTGTCAATAAAATGTTGTTTTCTTTCATAAATGTAATATAAATGACAGGTGTTGGGACAAACTGACACTTGATGTACTACTTAAAGTTTCTACTCACTCAACAACTCTCAGTATTTTGTGTGATTTTCTAAGGGAGTCTGGTAAGAGCATTATCACCGGACTCCCTTACCAAATCGCATGATTTTAAAAGTTGTTGCATAAGGGGGAACTTGTCGAACTTTATGAAACAGCTTCAGCAAATTCTAAATCATTACTGCCTTCTTGTAAATTCAACATTAAACACAAAACATAAAGATACAAATACAGTTAACGATATCTAATAACAGATTCCCTTAAGAAAACTGCTACATTTTGAGACTTTTTGCGTTCGAGAAACCACATAAACTATGTGAAAGGCTGTCTACAACACATTCTTAACTATTTGGGCCTACTTGTTAATTCTGCAAACATTATACATGAAGAATTTTTTTTCTATGTGTAAAAAACATATATTTGCATTCGCGAGGCGCATATCAAGACTCATTTAAATTGTGAAATGACGAGTTTATATCTGTCCACTTGTGATCTTATCACTCATGTTGGATGTAAACACCAGTTCTGAACAGGGCCTTTGAGACACTGATATAATCTATATTGGGGAAATGGACTCTTTGTGACTGTACTGTAACTTGCTGACATATAAGTCCTATTTGCACATGATAATGAAAGAAAAATGGTGATTACGATGCTTTCTGCTTTTGACTTGCTTTTAACAATAAGCAACCCAGAAACAACAGCCTATATACTCACATGCAAGTACTGTATTAGTTTTGAAGTAGGACTACATGCACTAGCATGAACAGGTTTCTCTGTTTTACTTGGACAATAAAATGTTTTTTAAACATGAGTCGTACTTGAACACACAACAGAGCAACTTGAAATAAATGTAAAAAACTTTTTTTTTTTCTTTTATCTTCACTTGCCAAGGGAGGTGTGCACAATTAATTTGTCTGTCAAAGCAAATCATGCATAT
Source organism: Pagrus pagrus (assembly GCF_965226575.1). Classification (NCBI taxonomy): domain Eukaryota; kingdom Metazoa; phylum Chordata; class Actinopteri; order Spariformes; family Sparidae; genus Pagrus; species Pagrus pagrus. Next base: position 24,671,515 of record NC_140202.1, read on the forward strand.
CGCATGTAGTTCGAAACAATACTGTACTATTTTACCCAGAAAAGACAGAAAACATTAAAAAAATGGATGTTTAATCCGAAACCCTCTGACTGTTTTTCAGTTTTACTGTTGTTTTACTGGCTGATCACCAGATAAATGAATTATAAATTACAGATAAGATTAATAAAATATATCTTTTATACACTTTAAGTTCTGTATAAGATATAGTCATGTGATGTAACCGTCCCCATGCTGTTTATCAACATGTACGGTGTGAGAAAAGCCTGCTGAATGTATAGAAAAGACTGCTCGGTCCAGATGGTGTCCCCCTGTGAATTCTGACTGAAGTCCAGTTCCGGACAACCTACAGCAGGTTAGTCACGAGCGGAAAGTATGGCGGTGTATCATTATGTCATCGTTTGTGGCGGTATGTATTTTTGTTATATTTAGCTCATCATCATCATCATCATCATGTGGTAGAGCAGGCAGAGGGTGGACAAAATAATGGGAACATTTCAGCAGTAAATGGAAAAGGTCTTAACGTTGTGTTTTCAATCACCAAAACATGCCTAATATTTGGCTTTTGATGAGACTGCCAGACGTGTTGATACGGGTCTATAATATTAAAATAATTTCATAAAAGTTTCCTGGAAACTTTCACTAAATTAATTCCAGTGAATTTCTAGTCTAACCCAGAGCCTTTCAGTCAGGGCTCATACAAACATGCATAAATGTCATATTTTTTACAAGCAAATATAATTCAGCCTCATAAAGATTAAAAGTTTACAATGTTAAAGCAACAGAAATTGGAATTTTGTGTGATTTGGCTCCCCCCACAGTTTCTGAGTGCACCACCACTGTCATGCATACATTTGTTAGATGTAATGTATCATCAACATGATTTTGAAGCTGTTATTTTTAAGGGGAAAATGTTACACAATATTGCTCACTTCACAAGAAAGCAGCTTTTTTTCTCTCCATAATTAGTACCGATGCTTTTTCCAGGAAAGTTCGGCATTGGTTGAGGAATTGCAAAATGATAAAATGCGTCAATGGAAACAGTCATAATAATAATAATAATAACATGTTTTCTAAACACAGGAACATTATCAGCAAGCAACAGCGGACATGCGAAACCATTGAGCTGAACCCACATCATTAAAAGAAGTAATTGAACATTGTTAAAGGATAAGTTCATCCGAAAATGAAAATAAGTCATTCTCCTGCTGATGGAAAGTCAGGTGAAGTTTCATATGGAAACTTGTTTTAAAACATAAAAAAAACCCACCTGGAACAAAAGAAAAATAAAATGGCTCTCCATCAGCATGGAGGCAACTGAATTTTCATTTTTGGGTGACCTTATCCTTTAACATACACTACAGGGATACTGCATTGCTTTTCTTTCCACCCTTCTGTAACATGTTTGTCCTTCCATTTTTTTTACACTGGCTATGTTGTTGTTTTTGGACATCTTTCATGCACCAAGTCTTCATGTTTCCGTGTGGAGTCATGCTGCCATCTGTGGAAACGCTTCACGAAAGGCCAGTTAAAAAAGGCCAGATAAAATACTGTATGTAAGTAATGCTTTATATCAGGGATTCCCAACTATTTTGGCTTGTGACGCCTCAAAATAAAAAGAAACGTCTACTTGTGATCCCACGTCACTGCTTGAATACTACATCTAGGCTGAGATTGACAATTATACGACTCAATATGAAAGTAGTTCGGCAATGATCAAAGATCAGGGAAATCTTTAAAAATCTGGTCCTATGAGATAAATGTGTAAAAACACAATTTCAAACTGTTGTATCCACCGGAGCAGAATTATACCATCACAGTCTCAGTTGGTGAGAAGGGAGCGATTACGAGTGTGTCTCCTTATCAAAAATTTGCTTGCCACTGCAACATCAAACCAGCTTGTAATGCCTGGCCCGGTGCCTGTAAATCTGCCTTCAGCCATTAGATGTGCACAGAAAAGCAACAGAAGGAGTATCCATTCGACAAATCCCTGTATTGACCCCCTGTGGCTGGAGCATCTGCTGTTTTCTACTTTGGCCATAGACCTGAGTATCTATGTCAAAGACAAAAATAGTTCCACTGAGAAGGTCAACTGTGGCATCACGTCACTTGGTTTCTTCCCTGTTTTTAGAAAAATTCTGGGCAGGTTGAAAGTGAAGATGTTTTTATTTATGCCAGTTTTTTTTTATTATTATTATTTGTTAATACAGAGACTTTAAAAAAATATTTTCCACTAATTTATTATACTGAATAAAGCTAATTACCTACATGCATGATGAGGCAAATTTATTTGATGAAGGCCCAAGCAGTGACATGTTTGTCTCACTGAAATGAATGTAATGGCAAACAAGATGAACCCTCATGCAACTGATAGAAAATACAAAAATAAGAAGTTACTTTTTATGACCACATTTAGTACAAACATTTTTTCCATGCCATAAAAATACCATATATTAATATCATCATCGGTCCTAATAATAACAACCAAACATTCATTCATTTTCAGGATTTTCACCCTTTAAATACCAGTTTGTTTACATGATGCCACTGTTTCTTTACATTTTTTAAATATTTAGTATTTTATGGCAGTTTTTGACATGTACAAGCGCAATTTTGAGTTACTTGTACTTTACGCCAATAGTCCCATTTTCTGGTACTTCTGGCCAACATTGTACTTTTTACTCACTACATTAATAACTTAAGTTACTAGTTACTTTTTAGATTACATGCTGCATCAGAGCCAAATTAGTGCTCAGAAATATGTTCAACATCAGATCTAATAATTGTTTTGTTTTGGGGTTTTTTGTTGACATTTTCTGTATTATAAATCCTTTTTTTTATTGGTCTTATGTTATACTTATATTATTTTGAGATAGTGGATTTTTGATTTTAATGAGCTGTTAGCCATTGTCATCAAAATAAATATATATATATGTATGTATGTAAATATATGTACAGTTTACTTTCTGTTTTGTTTGTTTGTTTGTTTGTCGCTTAGATATCACAGCATGTGTTTCCTCCTGTTCACAAATGATTTTGTAAATTGCTTCTCTCCTCCTCTTATTGTCAGTGGGCGTCTGTGAACGAGGTGTCCCTGAACGTTACACGCAGAGGCTGCTGTGTCTTTAATGAAAAGTTCAATGGTCGCGCAGAAAAAGTCTGTTGGACTCCAAAATGGACCTGAAAGAGCTGGTTGTGAACACGTTGGCCCAGCAGAAGACAACCGCTCTTCTGATCGGTGGAGTCGGCGTTGCTTTTCTGGGATTTGGTCTCGGATATAAATATCTGCGAAAGCCAGAAAAACTTGTTCGTGTGGGCGTCGTGTCGCAGCTCCTCATTCACCCTCTCAAGTCTGGCAAAGCGGCGTCTGTGGCGCTCGCAGAGTGCCAGAAGTTCGGCTTGAAGTTTGGAGAGCTGCAGGATCGGTGAGTGTTTACAGCTGAAGATTCATGTTTGTCACAGTCAGAGACTTCCTGAGCTGTTCAGATAAAAAACATCATGGTCACACAAACATATTCACCAACTCTTACTTGATTTTCTCTTCCCAGTGTGTCCAATACATACTTTTACGCACATTTGATTACGTAACACTTCAGTGACAGCTGGAGTAACTTTGAAAACAAATGCGCAACAATAAGATATGATGCATTATTATAGATTCTCGAGCTGGTGAGACCTGAAAGGAAGTCTGATTTGGAAAAATGCATGAAAATCCACGTGGGTGTCAGAAATCAGAAATACAACGTAAACAAAATAAAAATATGTGCATCAAACTATGAGATATGAAACGACAGCTTCATACTTTAAGTGCTCAGTTTTGCGTATTGTTCCTTTTACGCACTGTAAGAAGAAACTGTCTTATTAAACTCACTTTGCTCTGCTTTGATTCATATTTTGAACCAGGTCACACAAATACACATTTTAACCTCCTGTCGTATAGCATCAATTTCAGAGGGTTTTCAATACCTCCGGTGTCTCTTAAATGTAAAATATAATAAATGATAATTTAAAAAAAAAAATGGCATGTCAACATTTAGACAGACCTGAGGTCCAAATTACGAGACACTCATGTCATCATTTTTAGTTTTTTAGATTGTAAAGCCCACTAAGGCGATAACTAACTGTGATATATAAATAAATAAATAAATAAATAAATAAATAAATAAAATTGACTGGACTTAACATGTAGTGTCTCATAATTTTGATCTCTTATGTATCTTTTAACATCCATATCTATTTTGTCTTTTTCCAAAAAATGAACAAAAAGACTTTCTAGACTTTTATTTGTGCCATTTTGTGCCCCTGAGTTTAATTCACTCAGGGACACAAAATGGCACAAATAGGGCCCTTTTTTTTAGATTACACTCAGCAGCTGTTGCACCCTGACCCTAACACGAAGCAGGTCTTCACCCTTGCCAGCTTTTCTGAGGGAATTACCCACATTTTGTTTGAGATCAGATACAATGAAAAAAAAACAGGACTTCATGAAAATCTGGGATTTCTCTGCTGCTGTATCAGTGACAACATATGATGTCATCAATCTGGTGTTGTTTACTGTCCTGCGTTCAGAGTGCAGGTTTGTTGTCTGGATGTTGGCATTAATCCAGGGATGCCAAATGTTGCAAATGAGGACAATCCACAGTTTCTGTTTGTTTTGATTGCAGTCACTGGCTGGTGGTCACAGATGACGGTCGGATGGTGACGGGCCGGCAGCAGCCTCGCCTGGTGTTGGTGTCTCTGACCTGCGAGGGAGGTCATGTTTGCCTGAACGGACCAAACATGGAGGAGCTGCGATTCCCCTTCAAGCAGACCAACAACCCGGTCACCAACTGCAGGTTTCACATCGGGATTTCATTTTGGCACCGCAATCTTCTCTGACTTTGATCATTTTTTCACCTTTATTTGACAGTGTAGAGAGACATGAAATATGGGGAAAGAGAGGGGTATGCTGGGAATTTTCTTTCCAGTAACCACTCCTCTGCAGCTGGTCAAAGGAAAAGTTCACCCAAAAATGAAAATTCAGTCATTATCTACTCGCAACCCTGAAGACGGAAGGTCAGGTGAAGTTTCGTAGTCCACAAAACATTTCTGGAGCTTCAGAGCAAAACAGCGATGCGGCATAAACAACTAAAGTAGTTGAGAACAACCAAATAAAAACACAAAATGGCTTGTTAGGCGTAATGCTAGATGTCATTTACACACTTGTTGTGCGGTTGAGCACCTGCATCCGCTTCAGGCGGGATGAACGCCAACTTTTTTTGGATCTTGGGGCTTTCCAGAGACTTGGACTTCCCCGATGAGCTGTCTAATGCTGCAACTCTGTTTTTTTTTCTGTGCAGCTCCAGAAATGTTTTGTTGACAGCGAAACTTCATCTGACTTTTTTTGGGTGAACTTATCCTTTAAAGATTCACCAAGGTATTCAGATTCTGTTTAAGTATATGTTCATGACTGTCATTAATAACATTTAAAAATATTAAAAAGATACAGACAACTAGAAGTTGCTATGCCAGCAATTATTATGTTTATATTATTATTTCTGACAGTTCATGTCTTCTTCTTTTGTTCTATTAACAGCCGAAAAAAACCCAAATATTCAGTTTACAATCACATAAAACACAGAAAAGCAGCAAATCCACACATTTGAGAGTCTGGAACGAGTGAACTACTTGGCACAAAATAAAAAAACTATTTATTGGCGAGATATTCTAGTCTAGATACTGTTGATGATTCAAATGATCTCATTTTAGAGCAAGTTTAAACAGTTAATTTGTCTTTTTCCGTATTTACTTTTGTTCCAGCTCTGATTGCAGACTTGTATGAATGTTTCCTGTCTTTTTTTTGGCTGCAGAGTGTTTGGTGAAGACATTCAGGGACGGGACTGCGGCGACGACGCGTCTTGCTGGCTCACAGATTATCTGGGGACGGAGCAAACCTTTCGCTTGGTGCACTTTGAACCTCAGATGAAAGCTAGATTGCCGGTGGCAATTGAGCCTCTTTTCCCACGGTCCGAGGTAAACAGGCTTATTTTCTATTCCCAGATTTTAAGGCTCCAACTGCCTCGACTTCAGACAGCTATTATTCTTCTGATTATTGCATTCTCCTTTACATCTAGCAAGTTGCCTACCCAGATGTAGGACCTGTGATGCTGCTGTCGGAGTCCTCCGTAAAAGATCTCAGTGGCAAGTTAGAGAAGGATGTCACGGTGGAGCGTTTCCGCCCGAACATCGTCATAAGTGACTGCAAAGCCTTCGAGGAGGTGTGTTTAGCTTTTTTTCAGCAACATACACGTCTACAAATATTTCTTTATTCAGATTTATTTTCTGTACGAGCACACAATGACACAGACAATGAAATATATACTGTACCAGAAAGTCATGTAACGATTAGATCAGAACCACAAAAGTGATTAAAGAATAACAGATCCAGTATTTCTCCACACTGCAGCCCATGAGGTTTTGTTTTCTTCTCCCTCCTGTTTGGAGAAAATGATCATTTGGTCCTTTACTTCTGACTAATAGTTTGCCCTTTTCAGTGTGAGCAGCGTGGACTAATTTTATCTCCCAACTCAAAAAACCAACTGCTTTGCTTTGCTTTTTTTCAGGATTCATGGGAAGAGCTCCAGATTGGCAGCGTGAGACTGCAGCGTGTAATGTCATGTGGACGGTAACACAGTTGATGCTTCAACACAGATTTTAATCAGAGACAGAATCAATTCATTTATCAAGAAACAATCAATCCAAAGCTGCGTCGCAGTCACCGCTGTGGTCTGTGGTTTGGTGCCTCTGGACACAAATTAAATTCACCAATGATTATCAAGTGCATGAGTTTGTCTTTCTAACTGTAGAGACTGATGCACGTATCTGTACCTGTTGTTTCCAGATGCATTTTCACTACAGTTGACCCTGAAACTGGTATCATCTCCAGAAAAGAGCCTCTGGACACACTGAAAAGGTAAAGTGTTAACTCGATATTACGTAGAGCAGCTTCTTGTTTTACATTTTGGTGGTAATTTTGTGTTAGAAAGTTTTCCACTACTACTGCTACTCTTTTTATTTGATCAGGCAGGTTGTTTAAAACATTTACTAGCTGTAGTTAAAAAGTAACTGTCACTATGTCCGGTCGCTGCAACCTTAGGAAGAAGAAGAAGATGTTATCATGGGACTGAGTTCAGAAAGCTCGACCGCTTGACACAAAATGTCAGAGAGCTGATGGCCAAAAAAAACAACACAAACAAATGTCACACTGAAAAATATTTACATGAATCTTCTACATAAACTCATAGTGGGCTCTTTTCCTGTCTGATTGCTGATTCTTCCGCAGTTATCGTCTGTGTGATCCGTCCGAGAAGCACATCTACAAATCGGCTCCGCTGTTTGGACAGCTGCACATTGTGAAGAAGACGGGCATCCTGCAGGTCGGCGACGTGGTGTACCAGATCAGCCGTTGATCGAGGGGTCAGAGTGCCTCTCTGAAACATGCCAACAAGTATCAAGTCGGGGGAAAAGAAATCTTTGTTATCAGCGCTATCACTGCAAAATCACTGCGCCAGTTCACACTAAAGAAAGCACTTTGATAAATGTATTATACACAAATGATGAAGAACACTAAAATTGCAACTGAAAAAATCACTGTGATTCAGAGACTGATCCACTGATGCAGAATAACAATGAACAATTTTTATAGTGAATTGTGTTCTGCGTCCACGTTATGCAACACTAATGGTGCCTGTATTAAGCTAACGTCACATTGAGCTCACTGGTAATTAAATCCTGTAAGTGCACGCTGCTATTAAAGAGAGAAATTAAACTGCCTGAAGTCTATGCAGTTTACTTTACACGTGTAATTATTTCCTGGAATAAATGAGGCCGGAAATGATGCTGAGCAACAACAACCTCTGGTATGAAAGAATAGCAAAGCATTTGAGGTGTTATCTGTCTGACTGCCGGAAAATCTGAATACATTTTCACATCTTCGTATTTTATTTGTAGTTTTAAAAGCACACGCACAAAATGACAGCAACTGATGTAAATACAATTTAAATCGTTTGCATTAAGGCTGGAAAATACACAATCATTTATATATTTTAAATCCTAAATGATCATCCATCAATATCAGCGAACAATGAGATATTTTAGAAATCAAAGCTGCTGTCAGACTGACTTGTTTTTTAAATTCGTCGCCATAAATGTAAATAAAATCAGTCAGAAACAGAGAAGTGACCCTGTTCTGTATCTCTTGTCAGGCCTCACTGTTGCCATGTACACTATTATCCAGTAAAACTTCACCAGCAGAGGGCCGGTGGGTCAGCCACGCGTGAACAAGACAAACACATCTGATGGAAACAAAGATCAAACCTGTGACCTACCTGTTAATGGGCCACTGGTGCCTCCCTGTCAGTATTGTACACCAGTAAGTAAGAAATGGCACCCTAGTCACCTGATTGTGGTCTCTTAAACCCCGACACCCAGTTTTAGTTGCACGCTATGGCCAGTAGGGAGTGATATCCCTTTACCTAACCACCACAAGAGCCTGAAGAAGGGAGGAAGATCACCTCTTTGCTACTCATATTGCAGCAGTGACAGTTGCTTGAATTGATAACAAGATTACAACACACAGAAAAAGAAGTATGCATTCCTGACCATGTTGTTTGATTTACAAAAAGAATAACAACACTGAAAAAGTAAATGACTGGTTCCTCTATGTGATACAATGTAGATATACAGGCACTCCAAATATAACAATATGTAAGAAACAAGGCATTTTTAAGTCTTTATTATAGTGGTGGCTAAATGCCAAACATGTTTCGACCACACGTTTGGAGACCTGATGAAGACCACCAGTGGTTGAAACATGTTGGCTCTTGTTATGACTGGAGTTTAATGATTTGGCCACTATAATTTGGCTGCACTGTAATTTTTCTTACATTTTGAGTGCCTGGATTGCCTCTACTCTGCTTCTACTTATGCATGATGACATTTCTCTTCTGTGATTCCAACATTTCTTTAATATACATCTTTGAAGATTGTGTAAATAATGTTTATAAAACCAGTTTGGATCATAATCCCTTATACCGTTACTGGTTCTTACTCCTAAATCAAAACAGATCCAAACAGACATTTGCTTTTTGCGGTCGGTCACATATCATCGTTTCTACGCTGAGAACAAGTCGTAGAGAGGTGCTGTATTTCTCACTGAGCTGTCAGAGGGCTTCAGCTGTGCTGATGTTAAAGCAAGAGCACTCCTGAGTCCTTTTTAAAAATGCATTTGTTTTTATATCTTAGACGAGTGGTTATCACACACCAAAGGGCGAGCCAAAAATCTCAAGGCACACCTGTAACCATAAAAACAGCCTCTACTCATTTTTATTTTCAGTTTCCTGGAAGGTTTTTAAAGGATTTTATAGGGTATAGAATTTGCCTCTGTTTTAGGAAATGGATGTGTACAAAAGGCTGATAAAGTTCATTTCAAACTCGGTCATTACTTGTTGTACAGCCATATATGGCTATAATAATAGGTTATTCTACTTCTATAGAATAATTTAATTGCTCTCTTCAATTGTTTTACTACACAACAAGCTTAAGAGTCTACAGCAATGCTATCAGCATGAACGTTTGCCCTGTTCACCGTTAATTGCATTTATTTGTTTTGTTTTTTGCTAACAAAAAATCCTTTGGGATTCATCATCTGGGGACCATGAATGTCTGTACAAAATTACAGCAATCCATTTAGTAGATGTTGAGATATTCTCCTGGATTAGAGATAACTCGACATGAAGATGACTGTAGAGTGATTTGCAGGTGACGTGACATAGTGTGATGTGAAAGCAGTTAGTTATATCTCAGTTCAGAGACCATCTATGTTCTTGGCTAAATGTATCTAACATTCAATTTCAGTCACTTATTTATGTATTGGACAACTTCAGACAAATGGCGAAACACTGAAACATGTAAACATTGTCTTCAAGAGGGGGGAAACCATCATGTTGTGTGTTGCCTCACATGAGGGAAAAATGCCTATTCCATCGAAAAGTGCGGTTGGTGGTTCCTGCACTTCAAAAGGTTCCCCCTCCAGCAAAACAGCACATTTAATGACAAACAGAGCAAATAGGAGTCATTGCACAACAGGAATCTCTTAATGGCTCTTCAGCCTCTTTCCCGTTAACAAAATGAGCACTTCTGAGGAAACCAAAAACCTTTTTTGGGTGTAGAGTCAACAGTCCAGAGAGCCGAGCTGTGATTTCTAAATTATTGGCGTTACGCACAAACACACAGTCATGTACTGTAGGTCTGTAATTTGTATGAGTGTTTGGTTCAAAGAGCTTCAACGTATACTACACCATATAGAAGATACATAGTAGTTCAACCTTAAGTCCTTATATGTTTTCAGACCTACACATTTAAACTCACAATCACTTTTAATGACTCCTGTGCTTCCTTTTCTAATCAGTATGTACATGTGGTGCAAGTTGTGAGGGGATATGAGTACTTTAGGCCCTGTAATATGGCAGGACCCCTACAGTTTCCACACTAGCATCGCTTCAGTTGTCCAGAGGAAAAAATTAAATTAAACAGGGCTTGACTGAAATCCTTAACACATAGTTGTCTCAGTGAAACAAGCAGGAATAAAAGAAATGACTGTGAAGGAGAGCTGAAAACACATGAGGATTTGTCAAGGGAACTTGTATTCTTCATGTTGTGTGACGGTACGTTTATATCATGTCATATATCATTTCCGTGCCGTGGTATGGTATTTTTGAAGCCATGTCAAGGTATAGTTTTGAATGGTGAGTTATATCAAATCATGTTGTGTCATGTCATTGTACTGTATGTATAGTATGCTGACGTCATGTAATGTTTACATCATGCCATATTATGTCATGTTGTTGCATGGTATATTAATGTCATGTCATGGTATGATATGGTATGATACAGTATTGTATAGTGAGGTTATGTAATGTTATTTTAAAGTCGTACTATGTTTATGTCATACCATCTTATGTCATGATGTGTCATGTTGTGTCATGTTTTGGTATTGTTTGGCAAGTTTATGTCATGCCATTGTGTATAACAATCACTTCGTAATGGCATGTTTATTGTATGGTGTGCAGTGGTAAGTAAGGTATGGTAAACTATGCTTATGTAATATCATCGTACAAAATATTTCAGTATATGTTTAAGTTATGTCATGTTATGGTAGATGGTATGACTTCAGTTGTTAGGTCATGTAATGTCATCTTATGTCAGGTGTTATGAAGCAGGCAGGGTTGTAGTTGACTGGAGGGGGTACAGTTTATCCTCGGGTAACCCTTCATTCATCAGAATTTTTAAAAAAGCTGTTAAAAACTCAATTTGTCGTTTTTTCCAGAAATAATAAAAAGAAAAGACTGGCAGCAGGGAAGACGCTAAATTATGAGATTCATGTAACTGCACGCTGCAGTCATTATGGCTTTACATTTACAGGCCTCATTATGCAGGCCACACTCAGCGGTTTCAGTTATGATCAGTGGTGTGGAGTTAAATTACAGAGAGCTTCTGAAACACACACACACACATACAGACACACAGAGAGAGAGACACTTTCTAATGTTTATTTTTAACATTTGCATGTGTTGTGAAATTAGAGAGAAATTAAACAACAGTGGGCTTTTGGTACGTTAGAAGGTTGTTGTTTTTTTCCTTTTTATGTTTGCTGCTTATTTCTACTTCAAACCCATTTTGATGTGTGTTAAATACAGACAGGGTGGTGATTAAGTTGGACCAATGAAGTCGACCAACAGTCCAAAATAAAAATGTAAAAGAAACAGTCTCATTACATGCATAATGTGTGGTTTGTACTTGTACACTTCATGCAGAAAGATAAGATTGACAGGCCTACCAGTGTACATGTCAAGCTAACTGAAAACAGGGGAGACAGCTAGGCTAGGCTAAGCTAAGCTAATCGGCTGCTGAGGGTAGCTTCACATATACCTTACACCATACAAGCGTGAAAGTAGTATTGATCTCCTCGTCAAACTCTTGGCAAGAAAGCTATTAAGCAACTATTTCTTGAAAAAGTGCCAATCAACACTGATTTGTTTTGCATACAAAAATATACAAAATGTAAAAACTAAAGTTTTAAAGTGCTTTTGCATTTTTCGCTCGCTTCCTTTTTACCTGGAGTTTGTTTTGCATTGTTCTGTTTGTTTTCACATTCAAGTTCGTCACAGTTTTATTCACGAAGGCGTGATATTCTTCTGCAGATTCTTTCACCTTTATGCTGTTTTTGTTCGGCACGCTTTGCTTCTGTGCACCTTTCCTTTGAGGAGTCTTCTTCTTCAGGGTTTTTTGTGGATCTTTCAGGCTGTTTGGGGTTTGTAGAGCGTTACTTTTTAAATCAGCTGTGGCAGTTTCGTTGGTCTTCGGCTTTACTTTGTCACTTACGGGTTTCACCCCAGTGGTCTTTTTTGATTGCGCCTTGGATTTCTGTTTCTTTTTTTGTGCGTTGGCTTCCTGCTTGTTCAGCTTTTTCTTTTTCCTCCATGGTTTCAACTTATTTTCCTTCCCTCCTTTCTTATCTAATGATTTCCATTTCAGCTTCACTACAGCAGGGCTTGTCGTATTCGTCACGATGGCTGCAGTCGTCGAAGGTTTGACCTCGCTACTCATCACAGCAGTGCTTGTCGTCATCGTCACGCTGCCTGCAGTCGCCGAAGGTTTGACCTCGCTACTCATCACAGCAGTGCTTGTCGTCGTCGTCACGATGGCTGCAGTCGTCGAAGGTTTGACCTCGCTGCTCGTCACAGCAGTGCTTGTCGTCGTCGTCACACTGGCTGCAGTCGTCGAAGGTTTGACCTGGCTGCTCGTCACCGGTGGTTTAGTGGCGAGTTTGAATTTTCTTGGTGGTGGCCTGGTGGGTTTTTCATTCATGTCCAGTACGGTCACTGAAATGGCACAGATGTCAGTAAGTACTCATTTTCACAGTTTTACTTGTTGAATTCTGCAGCCACATATGTTACATTTTAAAAGGCTAGATTGAATATTTAGCTCAGAAAACATGCCAAAATGTTTGAAATGCTTTCCTCTTTTCCAGTATGTTTGATGTATATTGGGACTGCTTTTTATAGTTTTATATATGACCTCAGTGTGATTATACAATTTGGCCGTATAGACGTGAAATGGGGAGGAAAAAAAGCGGGTTCTGCCCAGGACAAGCGTAGTAAAGAGTGAAACACTAAATGTAGGCAATTTGTTGTTCGTGCCAGAACAGATGTCTTATTATAGTAACCTCTAACATCAATGTAATTGACTTGATAATATGTTGTGCATGTGTTGTTTATGTTTAGTGCACCTTGATTGAGCCAAAACTATTTTTTACTCTTAGAAAAATGAAAAACATGATGCACATACTTCAGTTTAAGGTTCAATTTCAGAGGCTCCACTTTGTCAGACAGGCACAGACAAAGACATTTTAACTTTCATATGTCTTCTCCACATGAGGAATGTGCGCACCATAAAATGAGAAATAAAGTTATAAGAAGTCATAAAAATATAAAGGTAAGTTGGGGTAACTTACGCTCCCTTGGCACAAAAGGAACCTTTTTCCCCCTCACTTTGACGGGCAGCTGCTTCTGCTTACATTTCCCTGGAGGAGCTCTCCTGCAAAAGTTCAACAAGAAGCATCTTTTAAAAGTGATAATACATTCATAAACAGCAATTTGTTGCAAATTTGTGCAGATTTTTCCAAAAAATGTCTGCTGACATCGATGATCATTGTTGTCGATACTAAACTTTCCTTACAGCAACTTCATATCGTTGAGTTTTCAATGTTGTAGAAGTTTTTTAATGTGCCTTGAAAATCCTTCATATCATTGTGAGAATGAAACAAAAAGACCTTTAAATGCAAAAGCCTCGAAAATACAGATTTATCTTAAATCAAATCAAAATTAATGGAATGAATGCCTCTGATGACTTAGCAGCCTATTATTTAGTTGTCAAATTAAGGTTGTTTTGTGGTCTTTTAATAGGATTTGTACAAGGAAGTTCTGATCTGACACTGGCTCTCGGGGCAATTCCTTAATTTCTTGGATGATTTAGAAGAGAGACAATTTACGAAATGTGTCTTTGTTTTAAAATCATTGCTCCAAACAGGTGAGATAAAGGTATTGCCTTCATTAGAAATATACTGGCCCTTGACTCAAATAAAACTCAAATGAAAGAAGGATTAGTTGTGTTATATTTATTTATAGTCCATCAATTAGACTACAAAATGTCGTCCTGACACTTACCAATGCACTTGAATTGTTGAATTCATGTTCCAACATATCCTACTCGTCATCATATTTGATAGCGGATGTGAATGTTGTTTTCCCAGTTGGCAACATGTATTAAGGTGGTTAAAAGCTACATGATTTAATGCTGTGTGTGATACTGCACCTGGAGGGGTCCATAAACTTGAAAACAGTTCCGTAGGGAGACATGGCACCGGGGTACGAAGTGGCCAGAAAATATAGTTCCCCTAAAAAAACAGAAATAGCTTTTAAGTACTGTTAAATCGATACACGACTAAACTGTGAGAGATCGACTGAACGTTACCTGCTTCGTCTTCAGCGAACGAGATGATGAACTTGTGGTACTGATTAATGAGTCCAGGAAAAGAGCAAGTCTTCTTGTCACCCATACACACACTCCTCTCCTTCCAGCTTCCGGTTGATTTGTCCTCCTCTAACGCCATGATTCGACTGCAAGATGGACAGGAATCACATATGTTGACAAAGACTAAGAAACCATTATTATTTAGTAGTCTAGAACCCATTTTTCCTTTAGAATTAAGTATAGTATAAGTATAGCTCAACATTTCACAAAATACTTTCTTGCCAAACTTGGGAAGCGTCAGTCAGCAGCCGGTTAGCTGAGTTCAGCATAAAAGCTGGAACTGAGCCAAACAACAGAGCCACTCGGCAGCAACAGACCCGTTGAGTAGCTACGTAACGTTAGCAGAAAGCACAGACCTACAGCGAAGAGCAGTAATTGCCGGTCCAGGTAGCTGGAGGCTATTTTGTTTGTGTTCATATGAGTGTGGCATTTAACAGAGTGTTTATTTATGTATCATTAGTCTTAAAAGCTAAGAACGCTGGTTGAATTCAACCATCAGTCAATCAGTGTCGGCCAGATACATTAGGATGATCTTAATTATTGATGAATTCAAATGCTTTTTAAAATTGTTCACATTTTGTGAACCCGTGGCGATAAAAGACGAGGCTGGATTTGGACTTAGTTTTAAACCTACTTGCAGGATCACTTGGATGGAGCTTTGTCTCATCTGGACAGGGCAGATGGAAGTGATTGAAAAGTCCAACTATGTGCTAGAACATTGCATTTATCCTTAGATTGTATAACTGAGCCTTCCTCGTGTCCTAAATCATTCTCAAGTCCTCGGTCTTATGTCTCAATTCAAGTGTAAGCATAAATCACAGCGTGAAACCTCAAGTCTGAAAGTACGAAATAAAGTTGGATCAAATATGAGCTTAAAAACAAACTGTTTATGATGTGGTTGAATATAAATGTTCCACCTATATCAGTATTTATTGTAAGTTATGTGACTTGAATTCATTAAGAAATACATAGGCTTTTTAAAAATGCACAACAGCTGAGCAAACAAGCCTCAGAGGAGAGAGTCTGTTTTTCCGTCTCTCCTGAAACAACAAACAGTTGGAGAAAAAAACTTTTGGCATCGATCAAAACAATCTTACCCACTCATGAAGTCTCCAAAAATGTACAGGCCGTTCAGATTGGGTGATTCACATCCTCTGTACACATATCCCCCTGTCACAGACTTCCCAACATGATGGCTGTATGCAAAGATAGGGAGGATGTCATCTGTGGTGGCAGAGAAAGATGCGCTGAAATCAACTGAAATCTGAAGCGTCCAAATTGGATTGGAAACAGCACACTTGGGGGGGAAATAGCAGGTGGTGAACGTACCAAAGCGATAGAAAATAACTCTTTATTTTTAACCATCAGTAAAGTTTTTAAGATGAACAGAAAATACTCACTCAAGGAGGAGTTGTAGCACAGTTTCACATCGTAGCACTCGAAGCCTTCTTTGGCTCTCCATCCGTAGTTGCCTCCCTTCACAATAATGTCAATTTCTTCGTAGCGGTTTTGACCCACATCTCCACAGAATATCCTGCCCCTGCCATAGCGGCTGATCTGGTCTCCACGGTCCACAGAACAGCGCCACATGTTTCTGACTCCGTATGCATACACCTCTGGCCGGGCATCTGGGTTGTCAGGGAATGGGTTATCAGGGGGGATCTTGTATGGTTTTCCACTGGAGTCACTTTCATCTATGTCAATGCGAAGTACTTTTCCCAACAGTGCACTCCTGGGTTGGGTGAAATGGGATTAAGCAACAGTTAAGAGGGCTGCACGTACAGTAATTCCCAACCCAGGTTAGGCATACTTCTAGCCGACCTCAGGAGGTACTTTTGCAGTTGCAAGGGGGTTTGTGGAAAAGACTGTGGAGTAGCTCAACTAATAGAAAAAAAAACTTCTGTATATTTAGTCAGCTGTAACACCAGAATAGAGTGTTAAGTGTGATAAATGGCTGAAACAGTTAGCTAAAATTAAATTGTTCAAATTGTTTAAGTAGCTTCAGCTTCAGCTTCAGCTTCGGCCACTCCAAGTCGTATGAAAGCAATCATATGAAAAGCAAAGACCGTAACAGTAAAGACCTGAAGTGCCTTACTTGTTTTGTGCGTTGCCATACTTCCCAAAAGGATCCCCAGCTTTCCCCCCATCTCCGGTGAAAATGTACAAATATCCGTCCAGACCAAACAGCAGCTGGCCTCCATTGTGGTTTGCAGCTGGTTCCTCGATCTCCAGAATGACCCTGAGTGTCAAAAAAGGATCAGTTCAGCACATCTACTGAAGGTGATAATCTTGTTTTTCAGACGTAAATATCTGGTTGCCATGATCTTTAAGTATGCCTTCAGGTCGTGCTCATCCTGCCTTTTACCTCCTCAACAGAGACGCTTTGGTGTTTGTCACTCTTATATGCAGTTAACAGAAAGAAGTGATGACAGGGCAGACCTCAGGCGTTTAAGAGAGTCAGCTCACCCAAATTACACAAAAACTGTTTCATCTCCTCTGTCATAGCTGGTCGTGCTGGTTTAGGGGGGGAGGTTTGATTTTCTTGTTGCCTACCACACCGAAACAATAGAGGATTGTTTGTGGGAGATACGATTGTTAGCCTGGTGGGCGGTTAGATGTTCAGACTGATACCACTCTCATGTCTGTCTGGTTAATGAAAAGCTACCGCCAGCAGTTGGCTATCTTAGCTTAGCATAAAGACTGAAAACAGATGGGAACAGCTAGCCTGGCTCTGTCCAAAAGTCATAAAATTTGCGTACCTGTAAGGTTCACTAATTAACTCTTTCTATCACTTTATAGTTGTTTACTCTGATTGATGTGTGTGCATGATAGTGCATGTAAGCAAGTCTGGAGATAGTTGTTCAGTCTCATTCCCAGGCTTCACATAATGATATGATGCTATGAGTTATTGGCAAGCCACCAACACAAAGCGTCGGTTTTTGACAACCTGAGACTCAACAATAATCTATTTTTCTTCTGATTTTTTTCTCCTTCTTTGTACTTTGTATGTACTTTCCCCTTTTTTCACTGTGTTATTTAAATTGTTGCACGTCGCAAAATCAAGTGTCACTCTGAACTGAAATAAAGAAAATGTGATGTTGTTCGGGCTTAGACGGGATTTACAGTATTAAGCTCAGAACATGTTTACGCATGTTTACAGCCGGGGGGGAGGAGGAGGGGGTTTGACAACATAATCCTATATGTCTTTCGAATAGTAATTGCTGTAGGTGCAGACGTAAACATCAACAGCCAAACTTTGATGCTATAAAAAAGAAACCCTTTCGTCTGCATACCTCTCTGAGGAAGGATCAGCCATGTTCATATCGTAGGGAGACACTTTCATCTCACTGATTCTGACTTTCTCCAGCTTGCTGTTGACCTGGATAGAGTAGTAGATGTAGAAGCGTCCGTTGACCCGGTACTCTGGGTGGAAGGCCATGCCCAGGAAGCCCCTTTCGTCCCCGAGCCAGGCGGTGGTCATCACGTCCCCGCTCAAGTCCAGGAAGGGCTGCTCTAGCCGGCTGCCGTCACGCAGGTAAACCCACACGAAGCCCAGCTGCTCTGCGATGAACATGCGATGTGTGTCGTCGCCACTGTGCAGCATCAACACAGGGTTCCTGAGGTTGTTGGCCACCTCTGTCAGGCACAGCTTGAGACACCCTTTGGTGTCCTCTACCACCTTTCCCAGGTTGCTGTTGAGGACTGAAGTCTGCAAAACGTTGGGGTAGCAGTAGTCCTGGTCGGACAAGTCGACCATGC
Organism: Pagrus pagrus; assembly: GCF_965226575.1. NCBI lineage: Eukaryota > Metazoa > Chordata > Actinopteri > Spariformes > Sparidae > Pagrus > Pagrus pagrus. Next base: position 24,689,902 of record NC_140202.1, read on the forward strand.
TGCAGAACGTGGATAAATCTCGCTCAGAGGTGTCCTGCAGCAGCTTGTTCTGAGTCAGATACTTAACCACGTGGCGACATTTGCCATGAAACTCAGAACAGTAGCCAGAGCAAAGGCCAGGAAGCTCTCTGACAGGCGTGTATGGGTCCTCAGCATCATAGAGGTGGGCAGCATACGGAGAGCACTCCTGGGTAGGGCAAAGATGAGACACAACAGAGACATTTCAGGGAAAGAGAGACTTGACAAGCCCAAGACCCAATCACAATACACCCCATGCCCTACCACCTAGCCCTCCAGTTGTGGGTGCTGAGGGGTCAGTCAGTGGTATGTACAGTAACACTCGTGTTTTTGTATTAATTTGAAAGGCCAGGATACATTTTATCTGATAGTTACTAACAACAATTTGAAAAGGTTTTGCAATACAGCAGACACAAACACACTGTATGTCAAAGCAGAGGGAGAGAAATTCCCCAGACTCTCTTATCAAATCGCTCGGCACTTTGGCTCTCAGCAAGTTGCCCCCCTGCCCTCCGCTAAGCACACCACTGTTTTAACAGTATGGAAGCACTTATGGATCTAATGTCAAGGTGTTGTGTTTCAGACTTTCCACGCCTTCACACACAGCAATTTAAGCTTATTTCTACTTTAAGCAAAATTATAAAGAAATTGGCATTTTGTGGGACAAACATATAACTCAGCATACATAAAGATTAAAAGTTTACAGTGTTAATGTAACAGAAATTGGCATTTTGTGTGACTTGGCGCCCCCCACAGTTTCTGAGTGCAACACCACTGTCTTAAATGCAAATCCCAGGTCTGCAACAATTTGTCAGATGTAATGTAGGTGCTAACTACAAACACTACTCGTTATGTTATCACAATGTTATGTGCTGTGCTACTTGTATCTTGAAGTAAACGTGTGATTCTACCCTCTCACTGAAGTTACATAGTGCAGGAACAAGTGGCAGAGACACCATCCACCCTGTTCCAAGACACTGAACCATCAACATGATTTAAAGCTGTTATTTAAAGTTACATAATGTTGCTTTAAGGTACACAGTTTGGTGAGAAATACAAGAATCCATATATCACTACCAAAATATCACCTCCTCTAACCTTAGATCTCCCCACCTGCGTATTAAAGTTTGTATTAAATTAGACTAGATGACTGTAAGGGAGTACTGTATGTTAATTCAGTTATAACAAATTAAAACACAGGTACATGAAGCCTAAACTTTGATCTCTTTGCAAATGTGGATCATTAAAAAATGGCCTTCATTAGATAAAAGTAATTTAAACGTTAATAAAGATTTATAGACATAAGGTTTCGACGGTGCCTCATCAACATTATTAAATGTCTGTGCCAGAAAATTTTATGCCCATCTATTACAGTAGCATCTGCAAGGCAGGGCACACATCCAACCTCTGGAGAATAATTATATTCACCTGGCACATGATGTCCTTCAACATGTCTGCACAGAGATCATTACCAGCCACTTCCAACTGGTCAATAATGTCCCAATATCTCTCCGCGATCGTGTTGTCCGTTTGCTGGTCGCAGCAGCCAAACTGCTCGTACTGCACGCAAAACTCCAGGTGCCACTGAGGTTTGAAAGGTGGCTCAAAGTCCAGACACTGAGGATGAGCAGATGCCGGCTGGACAGGGACGAGCAACATCAATGACACGATCAGGATAAACTCAGGAAGGCTCGGGGTCTTTTTGGATGAGCCGGGACCAGCCGCTGCGCGTAAAACCGCACCACCGGCTCCGTGTGGATGGAGCGCAGCATCCCGCCGCATACTTGTCATTTTTGCCGTCTCCCCTTGAAAGAGTTGAGCTGTTTGCTCTCCTTTACTTATGAGCCAGAGTGTAAGTGTGCGGGCATTTATATGAATACACGCGTTACGCGTGCGTAAACGTATGGAGACGGATGTGCGTCCCAGCTTGCCTCATTTGTCCGTTTCTCGCCACCTGCTCAAGCCTGGTAAAAACGCACCTTGTCGCCAGTTATGTCTCCAGTCAGGCTAATTACTAACAATTAAAACAAAACAGATTCCTAATGGCGGTAAATGGTATCCTATATCATCCGCCACGCACAGTGGGTTACACCGCAGTGAGGATGGCAGAGGAGACGCAGTCAGCTTTAAGGGGCGCATGCCAAACAGGGCACAGTGTCGAGGCACGCAAAACATCAATAAGTAAACTGTAGTTTAGTTTCACAGTCATGTTAAAGCGCCTCCAGGCAGTGTGCGCTTTGGCAACAGCTCCTCAGCAGCTGTGCCTCTTCCTAAAGATCTACTGTCCCGGCATGTCAACTCATTTGAATATAAAGTCAAAGGTGTCTGTCATCATTAGCTACCGGCGCCAAGAGGAAGGAGACTGTGCAAGAGACATTAAATCACTGTGTTTACATAATGTGGCAGACCAGCAGTCTAACATGCGTTATGTAGTGTAGTGACATAGCACCCTTGTAAACTAAAAAAAATATATCCTGGAATGATTTGTCTTATGCACAATATCCTTTGCCTTCAATTATTTTTTATTCTTTGAAATTGTTCTCACAAAATTATAGATTTTTTTTTTTTTATCAAATAACCAGCTTGAGCCTTTGTGTCACAGTCAATTTAAATGTCTGTTACAAAGAAGTTTGCACTTTGTAGTTCATGTAGTCATCAGTTTACTTTGACCCACATTTATATCACTCTGCAGCCACATAAGATAACAATTATTTGATGACACAGAGTTGTTTGGTTTCATTATTTAGTTTTGTTGGTGGTACATGACTTTTATTTGTGTGGTGTGTGGTAGTATGAATAGTATTCTCTACATTAAGCAGTTTTAAGAAGAAGAAGAAGAAAAAGAAGAAAAAGAAGAAAGAAAGAAAGAAAGAAAGAAAGAAAAACAAACCCAGAGTATGCAGAATAAAAATACTGACAGCAGGGATACATGTATGTACATGAGACACGAACATAATTACAGAATGTAAAGGAATAAGAAAATAAAAGTGGTCAGGTTTACTGATTGATTGTTTGATTGATTGATTGAAGGCGCAACAGCAATATTAGCAGTAAGTTGCATGGCGTACATTAATATGTCAGATATTGCACTGATGGTTTATTGTGTTATTTGTTGAGGAGTCTTATGGCCCGCTGGTGTGTGATCTTAGTAATCTTTATGATATCTTATGATTTAAATTATGACCAAAAACATGCTCCATACATGCATTACAGATGCAATATAAAAATCATAATTGCAGTCTTTATCCAGCAGATGGCAGCAACCAACTCGTTAATGCGCCTTAAACTGGCCCCGGAAGCGGAACTACGTCATTTCTTTTTATTTTGCATTTGTTTTGGTCAGGAGAAAAAGTGTCAAGTTAGTGAGAACGAAATCGTGAAACTTCCGGCTGGGCCCTTCATCTTAAAACATTTATTGATTTCAATTGATTGTTGCTACGTAATTTAATCCACATGAACGGCGACACGTAAATTAAAATACGATTACAAACGAATGGGTGATAATTCTAATATTTCTTGGGGTTTTTTTGAACACGCACACACGTGAAAAACACATTTGCGGTTTTATCTTGAAGGCAGAACTTTGCTCTTCCGGTAGCATTTAAGCTAACTATGTTCGGTTTGACGCGCGGCGACACGGCTCTGCCAAGTCTGACAACAAAATGTAATTTGCCTAACCTGTGCAGCTAAAATCCCCTGCCATGGCATCCTAAATGAGTGCATGAAGACACGGTTTCATGCTCGGTAGGTGACCGGACTCAGTCAACTTTTCGCCGTCGAGCCGAGACGCTTCGCCCCGCAACACAGACGGCTGCTTGGACGTCGGAGAAGCTACAATGAGCTCCGAGCACCAGAGCGACAGCGAGGACGCCGACGAGTCGCAGGACAGGCCCAACAGCGGCAGCGACAAAGAGGAAGACCCTGACATCGACGACTCGGACGTGGAGGATGACATCGCTCCGGTGGCTTCTCCTTCACCGCCGAGGAGCAGCGAGGAGCGACCGGAGCGGACTGCGAGCTCTCCGGCGTCGGAAGAGCGAGAGCCCGGCTGCCAGGTGCCCACCGCGCTGCAGACAGGGAGCGGCGGGGACTCCAGCAGCGACATCCGCAGGGGGAATAGCCTGTTTTCATGGCTGCAGAGCAGGACAATAAGACGAGGGGTGTTTGTGGACCCAGCTAGGGATAACTTCAGGACAATGACCAGTTTGTACTGCTCTATGAATCCGGCTGTGGAGTCTGTCAACCTGAGCACTCAGACCCACGGAGCGGTGTTCAACCTGGAGTACTCCCCGGATGGGTAAGACAACATTTTAGGGCCTTTTACCTGAGGTTCGTGTTCACAGGGTTTCCACTGGCCTGGAGGATATTTAAAATGTGCAACAACGCATTGAAAGGGTTTGAAACTTATTGTGTAAAAGACCTGGGAAGTGCTTGAATTGTGTCATCAGATTCAGCCCCTCATGCTTCACCTCCCTGGACTCCTCCTCATCCGAGGAAGAAGCCCAGCTGCTGATTTTTATGGGATTACTGCAATTAATCTTGACTGTCAGAGATGTATTTATAAGTTGTCAAGCTGACAATGAAATCGAAACAAACCGAAGGTCTTTCATTTCCCCAAACAAAACCTCGAAAGTCTTGCAAAAGCCACTCGGAGTAACCACAACTAAAGAGTACGCACGGGGTTTAAGCCTCAGTGACCAGACAGCAGATGTAAGAAGTAAATCCTGCAGACAAACCAGGTCAAGCTGTGTCCAGTCTGGGTTAAGTTTGTTTGTGGGCAGGTGTGACAGCAGAACACAACACTTGTGAGTCTCTCCCTGCACAGTTCAGTGCTTTTGCAGAAAATGCATCAGGTTTTTGCAGGAGATTTAAATTTGCTGAGCCTCAGTTTTAATAATCTTGATGATATTATGGCAACTGTCGGTACTTTGACACCTCTCACAGGTGCTTTTGCATCACAGACAGGGATGCAGAAAGTTTAAATTATAATTTTATAAAATCTAATATTCTACTGTATCTAAAAAGGAAGGTTTTTAACTACTTTTTAAAATAGTCCACTGAATCCAGAGATCTCAAGCATGCTGGGAGACTAAGCATGCTGATTTGAAAGGAGCGATCATCCTGAGTCTTGAGATGTGTCCGAGGAGAAAACCTAAGGGCTCAACTTGTAGTGTAGGGGTACAGAAGGTCACTCATGCAGTGTGGAGCCTGGCCATGTACGGCTTTATAAGCGAGCACCAAGAGGAAGTCAGGGCAAGGAGGTTAAAATCGGTGTAATATGTGACCATCTATTGTATCGTGTTAGGAGCCTGGCAACAGCATTTTGCACGGTTTGTAGGCGGTGTAATGAGAATTTGCTTAGATGTACTGATAAAACCGCACCTGCCACTGTGGGATGGCGTCAACTGACATTTGAGATAATACCAGTGGAGTATCTAACACACAGACTGAGGCTGCACATCACAAAATAATTCCCACTATTTGTGCACCTATAGAAACTGCAGTATCAGTCAAAATAATCACATTATGATTTATTTCTTTTTACCATATTGTGCAGCCCAACCTCTGCATCTATGATCCTTACAGTGTCATAAATAAGAGGAAACACAAAGTTCAGTGTTACTCACCCAGAAAAATACATTTCTCAGATATATTGATAAAACACCACTTGCCACCGTTGGATGGCACCAACTGACATTTGATATAATACCAATGGAGTATCTAACATACGGATTTAAATGTCATTTTTATTTCTCTCCTCTTAATCTGTTGCATCACATTAGAATTTTTTCCCATTTATATTCCCAAAACAATCAATGTGAGTGTTCAGTTATCTCTTTGAGTATGTCATGTGCTATGTGCATCATATATCCTGGAAGTTAGATGTTTAGTTCTCGTGAACACTGTGTCGTTGGTCTTGTACAAGCCGTCTGTGTTCTCTCACAGGGCTGCAGAGATAGGGATGCAACTAACAATCAATTATGTCCATAAAATGTCAACTGAAATTGTTTCTTAGTCCAATCAACAGTCCAAAACTATCATCTATTATCATAAATGACAAAGAAAATCAGCAAATCCTCACATTTAGGAAGCAAATGTTTGACATTTTACATTATTGCTGCAGTTTTACAAAGAGATTGACTCTTTTCCTCCCCCTGTATGTTCATGAGTGTCTCTGATTTGTGTCTCCGCTCTGCTCAGGTCCGTCCTCACTGTGGCCTGTGAGCAGACCGAGGTTCTGCTGTTTGATCCCATCTCCTCCAGACACATCAAAACCCTGACCGAGGCCCATGAGGACTGCGTCAACAACATAAGGTGCGTTTGTCATGTCTTAAATCATCCGGAGATGGTATAAAAAGTAAACGTGCAACATCCTGCATCCAGATCAAGGACGGCACCGAGGAAAAAATATTCTGGATGGCAACATGATGTCTTAAATCATCTTCTTAAAACGTCAGATTAAGCTCTTTGTCAAGACTTGAAGTGCAGAGGCCAATAAAAACTTAAGATTTTAGATTAATGTCTGCAGAGGATGTTAATTGTTCTACTGACTGACTGTGCCCTGCAGGTTTTTGGACAATCGTTTGTTTGCCACCTGCTCTGACGACACCACGATTGCATTATGGGATCTGCGCAAGCTGAACTCAAAGGTTTGCTCGTTGCACGGCCACGCCAGCTGGGTGAAGAACATCGAGTACGACACCAACACTCGTCTCCTCGTCACGTCCGGCTTCGACGGCAACGTCATCACGTGGGACACTAACAGGTTGGTTAAAATTTACAGATAATTAAAAGTGAATGTGGTGATTGTGCTCTCTGCCCCTTTTTTTTTTTTAGAAAAAAACATGAAATGCTCTACAATCCAATCCCCTGTTACTTCTTGGTAAATGTCCTATTCTCGTGTGCACGTCATGCTCTACCAGGAGCTGCAAATAAAACTTCAACTAATACATGACTGACATTTTAAGAGTCCCTTTCCTATATTTGTCTGTCAAATAAAAACTGCAACTTTAAAATTCTGAAAACTGGCAAATGGGGTTTCTGGCTGCAGTTCAAACCTGAAAACCTAATAACTAAGCAGAGTTTTAGTACCTCTGGATGAACTGTTTCACCGTTGATTGATCTCCAACTCGAGCACACCCTTTTAACCAGAATTAAATCCAATTATTTGAGACAATGCCACCAATGATTCATGATATTGTCCTTCTCCTGCAGGTTTACAGAAGACGGCTGCCCGCACAAAAAGTTCTTCCACACCCGTTACTTAATGAGGATGCGACTGACACCCGACTGTTCCAAGATGCTCATCTCCACTTCCTCAGGGTACCTGCTCATCCTCCACGACCTGGACCTCACCCAGTCCCTGGAGGTGGGCAGCTACCGTATGTTGCGAGCGCGACGGACGCCCCTCAGCTCAGGTAAAAAAAAACATATTTAACGTAATTATTTCACTCAGTCAGTGATTTTTGGTGTTTTTTCCCCTTTTTTCTGTTTAGTTTTTTAGATTTTTCACTGTATGGATTTTCACATGGATTTAGTGCCAAAGCAATTGGTTGATCAATCAATTACTTGATTAATTTTTGCTGTTTCAGTAGTTATTTCTAGTCTTTTATCAGTAAAAATACAATATATTTCAGTGCTGATTATTAAATGCTAAAAGTTCTCAGTTTTAACTTACAATTTGTCATAATTACTGACATTTTGATGACTATGATTAGAACATTACTGTTGTTCCCAGATTAAAGAAAATGATTTATGATCCTGTTGTGATTGTGCAGATGGAGGCACATCAGCGTCCAGGTCGGCCGGCACTCCTCGCCAGGGAAATGACTCCAGCAAGCTCCACCCTCACAGAGAAGGTCAGAGATCACGGTGTAAAACTGAATAATAGATGTCAGCTACGGTTCTCTTCTGATAGAGTAATAAAAGATTAACCATAAGGTTATGACACACTTTGTTCTTGCAGGTCTGTCTCCCAGGAACAGCCTGGAGGTTTTGACTCCAGAGATCCCCGGGGAGAGAGACCGAGGGAACTGCATCACCTCCCTGCAGCTCCATCCTAAAGGCTGGGCCACACTCATCAGGTGCTCCAGCAACATGGACGACCAGGAGGTGAGAACCATAAATCTTATTTATTAGGTACAGTACAAAAAGTAGTCAGCCTTGCTGTTGATGTACAGTGGCCTGTGGCAGACATAAACAAATAAAACACTGTTCTTGTTGAAGAATTTCAGGAATCTTTCCTGTAAGAGTAGCCACACACGGTGGATATTAGATTGTAGGGTGAGTAGTAGTAATTGTTGTTGTTGTAATTTGTCTTCAGTGCAGCTCTATTGTAAAATCACAAGCAAAAAGCCACTAATGGTTGTTGTCACTGTGGGTCCAGTGACCAGTGTCTTTCCAGTGACGGCACCAACATGATTAACAGTTACAGACTCTAATATGTCACTCTGACTATGTCGTACCGTCCTTCTCCATCTTCCTTCCTGTTTTTCCACAGTGGACGTGTGTGTATGAGTTCCAGGAAGGAGCACCCACCCGCCCGCTGGTCTCCCCCCGCTGCTCCCTCCGCCTCACCCACTACATCGAGGAGGCCAACGTCGGCAGGGGCTACATCAAAGAGCTGTGCTTCAGCCCGGACGGACGACTCATCTGCTCCCCGTATGGCTACGGCGTCCGCCTGCTGGCCTTCGACGAGAGCTGCGGCGAGCTGGCCGACTGCCTGCCCGTCCAGACCAGCTGCCTCAGGGAGATCCGCTCCATCTACTCGCACAGCGACGTGGTGCTCACCACCAAGTTCTCCCCGACACACTGCCAGCTGGCCTCGGGCTGCCTCAGTGGACGCGTCGCCCTTTACCAGCCCAAGTTTTAGCAAAGAACGATGCACTGCAGACCTGGGTAGAGAAGTCTTAATAAGGGTTCCTGCACAGATCTAATCTGATTTCCATTAAATAATTTTACAAAACAAACGATACACACTAACACACAAACTAGAAAACACTTACAGTACATACAGAACATACTGTAAATACAGATGGCCATCATTTTTTTCTTCTTTCTCTTTTCACAGATCACAAAATAACAGTAATCATAACATAAATATTTAATTTTTCTTCGTAAAGTCTCTTAAATTGAATAATATTGAGCAACATTTGAAGTTTTTTAAGCAGAGATTCGACAGTTTTGCTCCAAATACTGAAACACACATCTGCTTGAATGTAGTACGTGCATACAGACTGTGTTATCATGGAAAAACGGAGGAAATAATACGTTTGACCCATGACCATTTAAGGCTTCCGTATTTAGGAAACCCTGAATGACATTTCCTTGCATTTGTTTTAAAGTGCTGAAGTGCACCAGATGGGTGAGATTTACAGCCTGCAGATATCAGATATGTCTATAAACAGACAAACGGTATAAATAGAATATTGTGATTTTTCTGTGTGGATACTCCGCCCATCTGGCACCTGAAAGGGATCAAACAAACCTTAAAATGTATTGAAGTACTTCTAGACCCAGGTCTGCATCTGTGAAGCAGACTGAGTTTGTTTGTGTGGGAACCTTCAGCTGACAGCCACCGACCTGGAAACAAAAATGAAAGACGAAGACTTTCAGCTGGGACTTCTTGACCAGGCTGTGGTAGTGGACGAAGACTTTCTCTGAGTTTGAACTTCAAGAAAACAAAAGAAAAAAACAACTTGGAGATTAACAAAACAGAACAGCACCATTGAGCTTCTCAAACTAGACTCCCATCAGGACTGAGGAGAGGGTTGAAGCTCTGAGGTGCAACACGGAGTCCGTCAAAAACAAACTCTGCAGTTCGTCTGTTGCTCTTTTTCATACTAAAGATTCATTTTGTCCTCTATAGCAGTAGAAAACTTATCCTGAGACTCAGCACATCCAGATGTTGCTGTCTCGGGGCAAAAACACTAAGGATGCAAACAGACAGATAGTAATCCATTAATTCTAACGAGACAAACCAAGAAATCTGTCGTCTGCGCTGTTGTTTTTCGTCTTGACACGGCGTCCTCCGCTGCGGATCGTGTCGCTCTCAGCTGCTCCGCTCTGCTCATGCCTTTTCCACAGGTGCTGCTTCTCTGCTCATACAATCTGAACTTTGACCCCCCCCTCACTTCAAGGACCTCATCATCGTCAACGCCTTTCCCGTTCACCTACCTGTCAACTTTTCCATCTGCACCCTGTTTCCGCCTTCATGGTCTTAGGTTTGTTAGCAGTTTTATTGGTGTAGTGATGTCAGTTCTCGTTCACGTTGTTTGATTCGTTTGATTCTAAACTCACTTACGCTTTAGGAAGAGTCGCATCAGATTCACCTCTTATTTCCCTGCACAGTTTGTGTGTTTTTAACTTAAGCCTGTGAATAGAAACCTCATGCTGTCTGGACAATAGAAAAGTCCAGCTGATGTCAGTATCTCGGTTTTCAAAGTATCCCCCTCCAGACCCACTTTCTGCAAGGAAATAATACAATTACATACCCCTGAAATGATTAGGCTGGCATTTTCTGTATGATTTTTTGTATTTGACATAGAGAACTGTAATCCGTCTTGCAATACTTTCTGACTTCCCATCATTAAAAGTCCTATTTGCGACCTACAATCCCAATGCATCAGTATTTGACAAGTTGGGAATGACACTCAAAAATCTACCTTTCTTACAAATAGCACCTTGTAAGCTCTACAGCACAGAGGAAGCGGATGTATCAGACAATGTTAGTTAGTTGAATCAACACATAGTTGGTCTTTTTCATGCAGTTTGTCATTATAAATATAGAATATTGCCAGCCTCAGTCTTTATTCAGCTAGTTGACTTCAGAAGAAGTTGCCTCAGCATCCTTCGTTTAACCTTTCTAGGATGAAATCGTTGCCAAGAAAACTTGTTTTTCGGCCTTGTACCTCATTTTGTCTGAGTGTAGATCCACGTCAGTGTTTGAATATTTTCCCCCCGTGCATCACATCCAGTTTCTCATTTTTACAATGTTGTCATAAAGCTGACCAATCAGGTTTTTAATCCTCTCTAAGGAGCGAACGGATCGCTTTTGACTGTTCTCGTATCGGCAACGCTTTTGTGTTTTCAACCACTGTAGTATAGTTCCTGTAAAGAGCCAAGCACATGTGTGGATGTTACACCTCAATATAAACTGGTTACAGTTCATACTTACTGACTGCAGAATAGATATAAACAAACGAATAGACGTTAGCGTATACTACTATGCATACCAGCCTTTATGAAGATTCTCCTTTCTTATTTATACGAGGGTGACGCTCTGTGTGGAGCGGTCAGATGCCAAAATGTGTTTTGCTCGGACAAGGCAGTGTTTCTCCTCGGTAGTGAACTGTGAGCTGAGAACTAAAGATGAACATTTGCTATTATGGATTAAAAAAAAAATCTTTACATGTGGCAAAAGCTTAGATTTTAAAAGCACTGGGGCTGCAACAAACGGTTATTTTCACTGTTGATTTATCTGTTTTTCTGCCATAAAGTATAGTAAAGTATTAAGTAAATGAAGAAATAGAGCTGCAACGTCAAAATGTCAAACATTTGCTGGTTGCAGCTTCTTAAAATGTGAGGATTTGCTGCTATTTCTTCATTATGTCATTTATGACACTAAATGAAGAGTCTTTGGGATTTTGTTGGTCAAAAGAAGCAATTTGATGACGTGATTCACGATTTCTTGACATTTTATGAACGTTTAATCGTGAAAATAACCAGCCGATCGATCGATAATGAAAATAGTCGTTAGATGCAGCTCTCTTGAGAAATGTATTTAAATTTGAAGTGAAAAGATAAAGTTGTGTAAACGCAGATGTGACTTCATTAATTCCCAGCTCACAACATGGTCCTAAATGTACTGAGAAAGGATGCTTTCAACACTTTGTACCTCAGTTATCTGCTCAAGATGTGCATATTTCACAAGCGGGGCTCGTTTATCTTTCAGTTCAGTCGATTCTGTGACTTTTCCACCTCTGGAATAACAGAAATTGAGAAATACCGTACATTAACTTCAATAGTAAACTGCTGAATTTATAGATTTTAAATTGGCTGAACTGAGAGTTAAAGGAGCAGCCATGCTGTATATTCACTGCTGCTTTTATTTCACTTGTATTCAACAACAAGCTCTTCGGAGAGAAGTGTCTTATCTGCCATTTTCACTTCAGGTACAGCAGCTAAATACCGGGTTAATTTTTATTAAGACTTTGTTCTTTTTGTTTTGTTTTTTGTTTTGCTCACTCCTGTTCTGCGTTTTAACCCGTATTCTGTTTGTGGATTTATTGAATGTTCTCAGTAGTTCTGGTGTTACCTGTGCACCGTCACCTCAACTGATCACAGCCGGAGGAGGAAGAAGGGTGGACGAGAGACGGAAAATCATGTTGAATTGCTCGCACTGTTGTTTCCTAAATGGCTACACCACAGCAAGGAATCCCAACGATGATACTAAAATGGTACTTATAATTATCACTGAAATAAAAAGGTTAGCTTCTTTTGCACTGCTGACTGTCTGGTGTTTGAGTCCAGTATTTCTATTCTTCAGTATTTTTGTTTTATTTCAGTGTTAAAACTCAGCACTTGATGGAGATTCGACCACTAGATGGCAGCAATTACTCTAAACCAGTGTATTCACACACTAGAGAGGGTCCTGAAGGGGTCATCAGGTAACTTCGAAGTTCAGAAGTTAGATTTAGACAGCGTAGAGTCACAGCTTCAGCCCTCTATAACGTATTCAAATAAAAAAATATTTGAGAAGGAAGAATCACATAGGCCTACTGGTTAAACTGGCTACAACTTGTAACAAAGGCTGGCACACAAGCCAATGAAGGTTGGAAACCATTTTAAAAAGAACCCAAAATAAAGATATTGTGTTAAAAGGTTAATTTTGCAAAGGTGAAAGTCATTCACATGAATTTTTTTATTGTATATTATTGGTCCACACAACATCAGACTGGTCTGATCATTGGAATCAGTCTTTTTTAAATCTGATTGCTGATAAACTGATTTTAAAATGTGCTCCTAAGGCTCTGTTGCATTATGCAATCTGCAAAGTAACTAGTATAAAAGTAGGTCAGAGTCCTGAAATATCTCAACATCTACTTTAGAGACATTGTGGTTGTTTTTTTGGTTTCTTTTTGGAAAGTCATTGATATTTTTGGGGGTATAAGTATGCCACGCCACAAGGGGGCAGTAACATGTTGGTGAAGGGCACTTCATACAATCAAATATTGTATTTTATGGTTCTTAATGCGAAAGTGGTGCCTAGTTTCTGAATATTGCACTAGTATGAACAGACCTAAAAGCTGCATCCTGCCAACTACAACTGCAACAAGACAAATGAAGTGAGCGACAAAGGATTAACTAAATGTATGCACATCAAGAACACAGCTCTGAAAACTGAAGCCAATGCAGAAGTGTCTTAAACCAGCAGACTCCACTGGTTTCAAAAGAGGTCTGATTGTATGTAAGCTTATGAGAAAATGACCCTACTTCTCACTTGATTTGTTACCTCACTATACAGTTTCCTAATGAGTTTATGGTCTCAATCTCTAGTTTCAAGTCTTCTTCAACTCAGCTTGATGTTCATTTTGTAAATTATGGTCCCATTCAGAGTAAAATAGACAATAAAGCAGGGTATGCTTCGAAAAAAACAAGATGGCGACAACCGTAATGCCAGTCTCGAGGCTTCAAATCAGTAGCCTTTTTTCCTCGTTTCCTTTGTTATCAGTCCTCTTGTGACCCCTCATTTTTATTTATTTGATTTAGATCTAGACTCTAAAATATAGATAGCACAAATAAGTCATATTTATTTGAGATTTTATTGTCCTTTTGGACTTTAGTCAGAGAAAAACAGACACAGTGTTAGAAAAAAAACATGTCACATATCAGACCAGCTGACAGGTAAATTCTCAACTCAGTCGTCTTACAGATTAGCAACAATCACTACAGCGTCATCAGCTATGATGTCGAATAAAACAGTCCGCCTGTCCATGGATGTGTAGATGTCCATTAAAACCCTGTTTTTTTAAGTATCCTGTCAACTTGTGCAAGAGTTTGTATGACTGTCATAGTTTAATCTGCCTCAAAGGGTCAGTACACCCAAACACACCACAGTTTCAATATTTTAAATCTGTGATCGTCACATTGGTGGAATTAGAAATCTCTGTGAAAGATAAAAAATCACCAGATGAACTGTCTGCATGTCTTCATATCACTGAGGCTATGCAGAAAAATACATGTTTGTAATTTGGGTGAACTGACCCTTTACTAGGAACACGTCACTATTCCCAGAGGTCAGGTTTCTCCTTTTGTCCTGAACTTAATCAACCCATCATCCAGCTTGTTTCTGAGGCTTCTTCAGCCCCTCATCCCGTCTCCTCCTCGCGACCTCCGGGCTCCGATGGACCGAGCTCTCCTCCGCTGCTCCTGCTGCTCCCGCTGACTCTCCCTGCGGCGGTTGATGGCCTTGGTGCTGGCGCGAAGCTTGCGGAGCCTCAGAGCCCGAAGACGCAGCTGAAGGTCCTGGGGGATCTTCCCTCCTTTGGCCCGGATCTCCTTCAGCCTCTGGATGGGCGTTTTGGTCAGGGTGAAGTCGCAGATGGTGGCACGTGGCTCCATTCCAACATGGCAGCGACGCATGGACGGGAAGTAACCCTCGGCCCAGACTATCACCTTGTACTCGCCCGGGTTCAGGAGACGCCAGTAATCTCCATCAGCAGCTAAGGAAACAAAAAGATGCGGAGACAAAAATAAAGCCAAAATTAATTATAATTTAATGTTGTAACTCCTTAGAGTTACTCATTGAGCACCAACAGATCAATGAAATCGAGTGTCAGACCTGATCGGATGTCATGATCGTGGTCCTCCACCTTGATCACAGCGTCTGCTATTCCTTGTTTGGTCAGCTTGTCTCTGATCACACCCTTAATCCCCCTGTGAACCTGAGGGAACAGGAAATGGGAGAAATATAAAGAAAATGATCTATCTACAGCTGCTGCTGCTACTGACTTGTGTAATTTTCTCTGCAGACTGACCTGCTCCATGTAAACCAGCAGAGACTCCTTGTTGTTCTCCCACTCGACGGGAAGCTCACTGGCATGAGGGAACTTGTCACAGGACAACTCCACCGTCACCTCGAAGCAGTTGGTGTGCATGTAACTGAAGTCATTCATACCTGCAGGAAAGACGAAGAACAACGTACATAAGAAAGACATTTATTAGTTTTATTTACTCCAAGAAGACTAATGAAAGGCTATTGAAGAAGAGATAAATACAGTTGCAGGGCTGGATGTAAAATATAAAAATGTGAATAAAATACATAATTTAACATTCGAAGAAGAAGAACATGATGTCCTCGAATCAGTCCCATCGAGATGTTGACACGTTCTGCACGACCTGGCAATTTTGCACAATCACCACAAGTTTTCTGCAAAATTGACCAATCACCATAATGATGCAGCGTTTGGACCAAATTACAAGGTCGTGCAGAATTCACAAGCCAACATGTCAACACTCTGGTGGGGCTGTCTTGATTATTTAAATGATTTTATTTTGTTCTTTTATACCCTCAAATTTAGCTGCTTTTGCTTAAAGGAGCAATATGTAAGAAATGTTTGAAACATTCAAAAAGTAACGAGAAATCGACCTGATATCAAAGATGTCTATGTATTGTCGAAGTTAGCATGCTAACCATTTAGCCCTAGCGTGTCCATTTTCATAATACCACTGCTAACTGAACTAACCAGCTAACAGCAGACAGTAATCAGTTAATACGCCGATAACTGTCTGCTGTTAATCACTATGCAATTTTATTATTATTATTGTATCTTTCTTTTTTTATGTTATGAAAGGATATACTGGCAGTTTTGATTTTTCAACTGTTATCATCTGTGAAAACATCCTCTCCACCAGCATGATACAGCCTTTCTGAACTAACTCTCCTCAGCTGGTTTCCATATTTCACTCTGAGCTGACTCACTGCCTGGGACGGTGTGCCAGGCTCCTCCGTTGATGATGTTGTTGTGCGCCTGGAAGTCCTCGTAGTGGCATAAGCGGCGGTCGGGGTTGGCCATCACCAGGTTGGTGGAGGCGTAGACTGTGGACAGCCAGCGGAAGAAAGCGTTGTCCGCCGTGGGGGTGTCCTCCTGAGGGGCCCAGTCCCGGGTGCAGTCGAAGGGGTACGTGACCACCAGCTCCCCTCCATGGAGGTTCGCACTGAGGACGAAGGGAATGTCCTGCATCCAGCTGATGACGGCACGAGTCTCTGGTGCAACCTGGGATTGAGGGAAAAACATTGTGACACTAATAAAACTAATATAAAAATAATACTTTTAACGTGAGTATTTCAGTTTAAAATACCTGGTTATCTGGAGGCAGAGTTTCAACATGTGTTGACCTTTAACAACCTGTTACCAAACATTGAGTGACAATGTTTCCAGGAAAACCACAGCTCTCTTGGCTCCGATTACTTCCTGATCTGAGGTTTGCATGCTGCTGCTGCTGCAGTGGAAACATTATTTTCCTCTTCTGACACCGTCCTCACACACTACCCTCAAAAACTGCCTCTCGGTGTGACCTACATTTATGCACTAATGACCTGGAGACTCACTCAGTCACCGTTAAAAGTAACAGAGTTAGGTCCTTTAAGGCAGTATTTCATTAAATCCCCTTCTCTTCTCAGACAGTGTTATGTGATTCTTGTTGCTGCCTGCCACATTGTTATTGTTTCCTTAGACCACCAGATGGTGCCAAATAAACATAATATCTTACACACTGGCGCTTTATCTAAATCCCGAAACTTAGTCAGCGATCTGTATTGCTTGTTACATCAATAAAGACAATCTTGAGTTACTTCTACTTCTACTTTACTCGTATTTCTGTGTTATGCAGCTTCATGGTGGAAGTGGCCTACGACATTACTTTTCACCCACCTACAATGCAGTACTGAGTTCCCTCCCCAGACAGCTTAACAGCCATTCACATCTGGGCTCAACTAGCCCAAACATCCCACATGAAGGCCGGTCAGGTCAACGACTCACAAGTGGCCCTAACAACACTGAACTTCAGAGCTCACACATGTCCTTAACAACTCTGTAAGGACACTCCCACACAGGGTTTAAAGCCTGTAACTCCCCTCCAGTTAGTTAGAACTGAAGAAGCCTCTTGGATGAGAGGTGAAACGTCTTCAAGAAACTGAAACAAGTCCAGTTACCTACGATAAAGCACCGATAAACTGAAGGATTAAAGGTCCAGCGTGTTGGATTTAGTGAAATCTACTGGTGAGGTTGCAGATTACAACCAACTGAATACACCTCTTCTCATCAAGCATATGGGAGAAACTACAGTAACCAGTAAAAACGCAAAAGGCTCTCTCAGTATTTGGTTTGGCGGCTCTGGGCTACTGTAGAAACATGGTGGAGCCCGTGGAAGAGAAGCCACTCCCTCTGTAGATATAAAAGTCTCATTCTAAGGTAATGAAAACAATGAAGTACTCATACACTGGATATGAGTACTTATATTACTACTCTACTACTTTAGAAGAGAGCTACACATCCTTACCATCGCGTCTTCTTTGGTGTAGTACTCTGGGATGGGGATGTAGTGATTGGAGACTTTGGACTTATCTGCTGCCGTCTCTTGAGCATCCCACATGATGTTGTTCAAGTCTGGAAAGTTGTGATTCAGGTCGATTCCTTCAAAGCTGTATCGTCCGTCTGCCCAGCCGGCCAACTCTGAGCCCTGCAACCAGGAACAGAATTAATTACTACAACAGATGGATGGATTAATATACTGTAAATGCATTCTAGATACAACATTTATTCCAAATTAGGGGGAAACTACAGAAACATATCTGTTAACCGACCTTCACATAGGCCTCTTCATATCCATCAGGGTTCATAGAGGGCAGGAGGTGGATTCGGGTCTCGGTCACCAGCCGAACAACACGTTGGTTCCCCTTCTTGTATTCTTTACATAAATACTGCATGAGGTTGAGGACGAGCTCCCGGCCCAGGGCCTCGTTCCCATGCATGCCCGCCACGTAGCGAAACTCGGGCTCACCTGCCAAAAAAGACAATAGAGACATTTACTTTGCATGCTAAGTAATAAACGTTGAGAGATTTGTCTGGGTCACACTCTACATCAAGCGCCTGCAGTGTTTTATTGGTTTCGATCAGAGTGTCGGTCCTGGAGGCACATCAAGAACCTCTCTGATAAAACTTTCAACACTTTTTATATTGTGTCAGAGCTTGTCAGCACTTTGCCAATAATCATGCATGAATTCGCCAGACTTGATGGCAGACACTTCTAAAGCTAAATCACCAAAGACATAATATCCACACTTTATTCTTGGGGCACTTCTTGTAACTCGGAAATAAGAAAAATTTGCATTGGCTGCCCCTCTTCTTCTTGGATTTGGCACCAGTGAAAATACTGAAATTTAAATCAGTTGTTGACAATATAAATAATCTAAATGATGTGTTTATGCCATTTGTCTGAGAAGAAAAGAAAAAAAACTGCACTTGACTTAATTTATTTAAACTTTTTGGCAGATGTAGAGGCCGGAAAACCCGGCATCTGAGGATAAGATCACAGAAATCTGTCTTTATTTGGTGGAGAGAGAGCTGTCTCCGATTTCAACCCGTTATCAGTTTGTTTACACACGAGAGGCCTCCTCTACGAGACGCCTCAGCCTCCCTCAGAGCCAAGCCTGTATAAACACTTGAGGATGTTGAACCAGGCCGCAGGCCTGAGCAGCCACACCGCAAAAAATGAAAACCCCTTAGGATTAAATGGCTTAAATCAATGCAATATGTGCTTGTTTTTTGTCTTATAAAGCAGTTTTTATGTTGCAGTTATCCTTTTTAAAAGCCATTTTGTCCTTAATAATCTTTTAATATACAACTTGTTACTGAGATTTCATGGTTCTTGAAACTGGAGAATTACGGTATAAACTCGTTTGAACACTGTCAGGATAACTTCTCTATGAACTCTGGTTTTCTGGTACAGAAACTTTAGACTTTAAAGCGTCATCCCGATTAATAAAAGAAGGGTTGATTTGCTCTTACGTACCTAGCTCATGTTTGCTGGGGTTATCTGAGATCACCATGACGTACAGTTTGAGGCCCATGTAGCTCTTCCCGATGGTGTAGACGTGGGCGATGTCCGGGCACTCCTCGGTCACAGACTTCATGAGCTTCAGGGTTAAGAAGACAAGTTGGACTCTTTAAAGTGTTAAATCTGAACTCTTGAGTAAATCTGAAAACTTGAGTCTGAGTAAAAGCCCTGGTATTGGCTTCGGGGGAACCAAAGTTACTCATCATGCATGCGTGGCCTTGCAGACATTCATCACTCTAACCTTTCTCATCTCTTTGTAGTTGTGGTGTCTGAAGTCCAGAGCGTCTTTTGATCCGAGTTCTCGCTCTGAGGCGTAGATGTCAGTCGGATCTACGAGGAAAGAGAGCATTAACTCCCTTTTGCTGTCTGAAAGACCACCTAGCTTTTTATAATTGCCAACATTTCAATGTGTTACAACATATTGGTCACTGTGAATCTTACATACTCGGAGCTCTATTCCTACCATGAACTCGACAACCGAGTATCTCCGCCCTGAGGCAGATGGTGCCGTTGAAGTACCAGGTCTGAGGGTTAATGCGGATGAAACGGGCGACGGTGGGAACAAGAAGGAGTCCGAGGATTGGAGTCTCTGGATTCTGGTTTCCTTCGAAGATCTGTGCAATTCAATGTGACACTTTAGTTTGAACATTTTTGGATCCCCTGTAAAATTACATTGGAATATTTACACATAAAGCTAGAAAACAATTAGAGAGGGTGACCTACTACCACCAGGGCTGCACAATCCCCTACATTTGTTATTTTAATAAAGAATAAGACATGTTTAACAATGTCATGGCAGCTGCCGGTCCACCATCTTGTTCCAGACTGACATATTTTGGATGGATTCCCATTAAATTTTGTACAGACATTCACGGATCTCAGAAGATGAATCCTACAGGCTTTAAGGACACAAAACACTGCTGATGTCAAGAAAGACAATGTAACATGACATTTGGTGGCGTTAATGCTCCAATTGGTTGTAAGTCGGCAGTAAGAAAGAAGAAGAGGAAGATGGCGACGAAGAAGAAGAAAACGAAGAAGAAGAAGATGGCGGAGAAAAAGGAGTAGGCAATAAGGATGAAGAAGAGGGTGATGAAGAATCATTGAATTTGTCATCAAGAGCGTATTATCATGCTGATGTCAGCATTCAGCGTTAAGTACAGTCTCAAAGAGCTGAAGACTCTTTTGGCTTTGGATTTCCACTAAAATACACAAACTGGGAGAGAATCGGAGAGACATTTTTTCCAGATGTGACTCATAATAAGAGGGAAAAGAGTTACAATTGCGCCTGGATCGGCACCAAAACCTAATTATTAGTTTCTTGACCTTAAAGCAGAACTTTGAGATCTTAACAGACCAACAGACAAACAAACAGGACTGAGACATAACCACATTGGTGAAAACCTTACGAACTAAAACAGTGCGGTGGAAACAGTGGAAAAAAATCTGACTGTCCAACTCACTCATGTGTGATGTCGAACAGAAAAAGTTCCTTCAGTTTTAGGTGCAGGTTTCAAGGTTCATCAAGGTGTATTTAACTTTAAATCACACATCTTAATTTTGTCATTTTAGAGGCAATTAAGGTCACTGTTTATTATGCCAACCACAAGCTCCAGTTTCCTGCTGTCCTTTATTTGTTTTCATTTTGAGTTCTCTGTTATTTTGTAAGCGAGTGGTTCACTTTTTACTCAGAAAACATATTTCACTCTGGCTCAAACTTTGTTTTCCATCTGTGTGAGGTCCAACGGTCACGGTAGAAAACATTCCTCAAATCAGAGAACACAAAAAGAGGTTCTTACTGCTTCTTCTGTCCCGTTCATGCAGGTTTCCCAGTTCACAGAGTCGTTACTCAGCTGGACTTTGTAGGTGTGGACCCAGTCCCAACTGGAACGAAGACCAAAAACAATCCAAAATGTTAACATGCTATCATCTTGTCAGCTTTGTGTTTCTAGCGTCAGTTTCTTTACATTTTGGACCATAAACTCTTCAGATTTGATTCCTGATACTACCTGACCTCCAGATGGAGTTTCGGCCCTGCAGGATGACCCCAGTGAACAGCGTCAGGTGAAGGGCGTCTACCTCCAGCCACTGGTGTTGGTCCTTATGATCAGCACACCAGGCTCCGTCGTACAGGTCCCCGTCCTCGATGCCAGACTACAAACATATGTTACACAGACATTTTCAGGTCAGCTGCAGAATCCATTAAACCGAAACACGCCTGGCTCTGCCTCGGTCTGAATCGTTGCATAAGATTTGAGTTTGACCCTGATTGTAAAATAATTGCTTTCAGACTGCAGAACATGAAGAGGGAGGCTGGGATGTTGAATCGCACTATTGGCTCTACATTTTACTGTACTCAACAAGAAGGCTTGCAAGTCTTTTAACCTCACAAGCAACTACAGCAGCTGATTTAACAGACTAAGACACCTAAAAAGAGACAGGAGCAGGAGCCCTGTACGGCATGCTCACAAAGACTTCTATCAATCATAAATCAACAGAATGAAAATGAAAATGAAGACTACAACACTGTTGCTACAGCACATTTCACAACAAAAACACTACATAAAGTAAAAGAAGTCAGGCATCATGTATCTTGCCGAGTTTCTGACTTGGATGACCATTAGGGTTAGGGTTTGTGTCAGGTTAGGGTCAAGGTTTGTGTCAGGTTAGGGTTAACCTGACCCTTTCTGAGGCTTCTACCCCCGCCTATGGGAACCAGCTGTCGGGAATCATCCATGTCCTGACACCCCTGGAGAACCAGAGAACCATGGGAATGTTTGGGATGTATGTATAGTATTCGCCACATAGAGCTCCATTCCTGGGTAAAGATCCAGGCAGATAGGGGGGAGAATGTGGGGCCATGTACCCGACTCAGAGTGCCCCTTTCCTGGGTAAACATCCAGGCAGATACGGGGGAGATAAGAAGCTGTTCTTTGTACTTTGTGTTTGAGATATGATCCAGAGCTAGACCCACCTGGATATTCAGCCTCCCTCTGTGAGGACCCAGACCCATCCGCTGGTAGGAAGACGCTTGCATCTGGCTGTCATCGACCCGCAGGGACTCAAGGCCGAGGGGAGGACAGTCTGGAAGGAAAAGAAACAGAAGATAAAATCCTTGTGTTTGAGCTGGTCTGGTGATACTGAGGGGTTAAAAACCCTCCTTCTGGTTTCTCTGAGTAAGCAAACACCCGGCTGATGTAACAAGAGGTCCCTGCCGTTATGTGGAATATCTCTAATCATCCGCCGGTTCAGTTGAAGTTTGGAGGCCCTCTCCAAAGGAAACCGCAGATAAGTGAATCCAAGGAGGGTTCGAATGTAATCTGAGACAAAGCTGAGGGCCAAGAGAGAGTGAAGGCAAACGTCCAGCAGAGCAGGGAGACGAGAGTCACAGCTGGAAGGTATTTTATGGTTTTGGGAAGAGGCAATAACAATCCTATTAATCATAAACACTACTGGTACAGGCAGGGCAAAATAGTTTGCTTGTTCTCTTTAGGTCAAGGTTGTTTTTCTTTAAAGGTGCATTATATAGTGTTGGGGAAAACATTTAAAATCAGAAGAGAAAGATCTTCATTGACTGATTTTTTTATTTTATTTATTACTAAATGAACTTTGGAGGCAAAAATGTACCTTTTCCTCCACTAAATTTACTTACTAGTTTCTTTACAAAACAATATAAACAATATAAAAAGGGCCTTTCTACATATTGAGCACTTTTAGTTACTTTATATTGTTTCTAATACTTTTGCATTTGCACTACTTTTACTTGTAACAGAGTATTTCTACTCTGTGGTATTGTTACTTTTGTAAGTAAAAGATCTGAGCAGCCTACTT
The DNA here is from genome assembly GCF_965226575.1 of Pagrus pagrus. Classification (NCBI taxonomy): domain Eukaryota; kingdom Metazoa; phylum Chordata; class Actinopteri; order Spariformes; family Sparidae; genus Pagrus; species Pagrus pagrus. The sequence continues at coordinate 24,712,870 of NC_140202.1, forward strand.
GAAGATACCAGGAGCTCTGTGTGTCCCTGAAGGCATCATTGATTAATTGCACTTAACTGCTTCGTTAATTAACATTAATAACTGGGTTAAATCAGCTTGAAGTCTCCCTGGATTCTCACACCCTCATGTAAAAAGAAAACTGTCCTTTTTTTGTCCTACCCAGTGTAGTTTTCTTCTCCTGTGTCTTCTTGACATCTGTTTCTTCTTTCTTCTTGGTTTCTTCCTTGCTGTCTTCTTTGTTGGTGCTTTTGGTGTCCAGTTGTTTGACTCTGACAGTGGTGGTAGATAATGTAGTCTGAGCTGTGGTTGGAGTCGGTCTGTCTGTGCTGTGAACCTTGGTGACAGACTCAGCTGTAGTCGTCGTGTTGTTTAATAAATAATAACTCTGAGTTGATGCATCTTCAGTCAGAGCTGCATCTGAAAATCCTCCCAGAAAAACCACCGCAGCCAACACGAGCAATGACTTTTCCATCTTCCTCTTTGTTTGCTGCTGCAGAGTGGGGGGAAAAAAACTCCCAGAGCAGTTTATGTGGATCTGACAGAGCCAGACCTCCATCCACATCCCTCCTCCTCCTCAATCCCACCTCCCCTGCCTCACCCTCCCTCCTGAAATTCCAGCCAGAGTCCCGCAAAAAAAATGTGACTTTAAACAGACATAATTGTAGTTACATAATGCGGGTTGTGCGTGAACCACTGACCTATTTATCAATACATAGGCCTAAGCTTGTGGTGCAAAGTTACTAAGTACATTCATTCAGGTATTGTACTTAAGTGGGGGATTATTATTCTACTTTAGTAGGAATTTTTCTATTTTTAGTCTTTCATGGTGCCCAGAGACTTTGAGACTCTGAATGCCAGAAGTTTTCATCTACACTGTAAAATCTGACAAAGTGACTTTACTTTTGAGGAAACCAAACCCCTCAAAGTTTCTCTTCTTCACTGATCAGCTTACATTTCTTCACCTTTTTCATCTTGATTTTAGAGTCTGGTGGCCCTTCATCATCAATATACATATATTGTGTGTGGTCCTGAGTTGCTGACGCTGCCTGTTAATAACACTGACTTTTTCTCCTGGATTTCAAAACCCAATTTCCCGCACATCCTGCCTTTTGCAATCTCAGGTCGCTCCAAAACTGTGAATTCTCTCTCTACTTTTTGTTTGGACAAGATTTTCATTTTTCATGATTCACATCCGCTTCCCCCTTCTGCACTGACTCTCTGAGAAACTTCTTACTCACTCAGCATCGTCTCCAGCTTATTGTGGTCCTGAATCATGACCCGAGACAATGTGAACCATGTTAATAACAATATAAAAACCAGATGCATCTGTGTCAAGATTGGCCTGTCCAAAGAATTATTACAGCAGCACAGCTTACACAGATTATTTTAATAGTGACAAACACTTACTGGGAACACATCATCCCCTGTTTGTCTGCTTCCATCCAAACCACATATTTGCAGATTGTCAGCAAACCATCACATCTGTGTTGTATTTAAGTCGCTCTGCCATGAGCTTTACTCACTTGGCCGTCAACATCTGGTAGAACTAATAATGTTGCAATGCAAGATGACATTTAGACAAACAAGGAGTCACTCACTAAGCTGTATATGACTTGTTCCCAGAGGGTCTGTGAGCATGTCTACATAAACAGTCCATACAGTGATGCGGTTTTTGTTTGTGTTTCCAGGTTTGGCTCATTTTCTTGCTGCCAGTCTCTCTGAGAGCGTTTTAATAATCTTTTCTTCAGGATTGAGTCATATACAGCTCTGCTTGGTGTAAATATTTAAACTACTGCTCAGCTTAATGGCAGTAATTCTGCCTTTGAAAATAAAAGTGACCAAGAAAGCCATTTTAATTTCAGTTCAGTTGAAATGATGACATTAAACAGAGTGTAAACACCTCATAATGTTGTACACTTACGCTCTTATGTAGTTTGTTTATGTCAAAGATATTAGCTCTTGTACATCTATCATATATCTGTAAATACAGTACGTGTCTGTTTTGTTTCTAAGAGCATCGATCCTTTACTAAGGCCATTATATCTTCTTGATCATCTGAAGGAGGTAAGAAGTGCCTGAAGTAAGACAGAGATGATATCTTTGTGAAATCAACTGAAAACAACCTGACATGAGTAACATTTCCTTTCTAGATGCAGATACAAAGAAGAGAGCCATGCAGCCTCTCACCCACACACTCAGGAAATTCACCTTCTTTATATTAGTCATCTCTTTTTCTGAGAAATAACAGTTTTAACATCTACACTTTGGAGCAAAATGTCATTATCCTAACAAGCCAGTCATGAGAACGACATTGTAATTTCAACTGCTCGTCCTGGGAATCTAACTTCATAGTTTGTTTGTTTGGGTAGACAGGATGAAATTAGGAGTCTGTGTGGAGACGACAGCCGTGCAGTGCTTTCGGGACAGAGAGAAAACAGACAAATGCTGACAACAGATGGACGATGGTAGGAAAGACACAAATACAACAAATGTCCAGATATGCCACATGTCAAAAACAAGGTCTGACACCTTCTGTAAATTCAGATACAAGATGATGGATGCATAAATTTGGATTTTTCTGTGAAACATTATGTCTTTCATTACAGCATGGCGTCTCATGCTTGAGACAGGTTCAGGGATATCTTTATTCTCCTGTATCCGTTCAAAATCTAATCACAAAAGTTATAAGGAAAGAAATCATTTATATGAAATTGTTTGTCCAAAGTGTGAAGTTATGAAACTGGTCCAGAAAATAAGACTGATGGTTGTGGCTCCAGTTTGCAGCATTGTGTGACATAGCACATGTATCATTACTATATCAGACCAGTGGTTCCCAAATTTTATTGCAGTGAAAATGTACAGAAACTACATGAAGTTCTGTGAGTTAATCATCTTGTTGTTCAAATTCATCTTGGGACCCCATTGTGCTGCAAAGGAATAATATAATCATATAATTTCTGACTAGAAAAACACAAGGAATGTTAATTTATGATACTTTTAATTCAATTGTTTACAAAAATGGCAACTCAGATGGTCTCATGCTGCTAAAAAGTGCAGTATAACAGCAGTAGCACCAGTACTAGCTTTTATTTTGAAATCGAGAATGCCTGAACCTGATGACCGTAGAAGAAGAAGAACCTGAACCTGATTGGTGCATTTCTCCATGACGTGTACACGGGAAATGGCCACGCAAGCGAGCGGAATCATAACACTGCATCTGAAGTGTCTTTACTCACCCAGATATCGCTTAATTTGAGCCATTTAATTTAACTTCTTTCCATGGCGGCTACATCTAACTATCTCTGGCAAGCGGCAGTTACAGAATAAATTAAATATTTGTCTCGCGGTGCTGTAAAAACATGTTGCTGGTCGCTGTGAAAGCTAACAATCAGCAGCAGGAACTAGCTAGCGAATGGCTGTTCGGCTGTGATGTCTGTCACCGTGCAAAGTAAGTGAACCACTGTCACTTTACACACACCAGCTTACAAAAAGCTTTACCACTGTGATATCTGAGATTACAATCTCACTGCTGCACTTCTCTAGAGTTGATTCATGGCTTGAATTTGACGCTAAAGCAGGAAATCACGGCCTGGTTGCTCTTAGAGGAGTCCTTGCGTGCTTCTCAGGAGCCTAACTTGAGGTATTTCTTTGTGTTTTCCAGATGACAAGAAGACGAGCAAAACAGTGAAAGGGTTAGCTAACAGCATGTGACACACAAGCTCAATAAACAGCTGGTTTCAAAGATGCCTCGACTGGAAGAGTTGGCCAACGTTGCCCTCAGGGTGCCGAGCATACTGGTGCTGGACCTGCTGTATAAATGTGACATTGAAGGTTTGACGGATCACCTCAAGGCCAAAAATGAAGACATGCTCTTTAAATACAAGTATGTCATCTGGAACATGTACTACGTTGGTAAGTATACATGTGGTAAAATATTACCCATATGCAGTAGTGTGTTTTGACAGTGTGTTTCCCTGTGCGGTTAGTTTTCAGACGGGGGTTTAGCTGATTTAATAATGATTCCTCCTCAACAACAAAGCCACTGTCTGTCTAAAGGCTGCACTGCAATTTGTATTAAGTATTTTCTAAATTAATTTGTCTTGTGAAAGCCTAAGACACATAACATTGCTGCTTTCAGTTAAGCTCTACACACTGCCAACCCAAGAAGGCAGACATTAGTCAGAATTCACTGTGAAACTATGATCACAATCAGCTTTATTGGTGACGTAAGTGAACACATAAAAGGACTTTGATCCCAGTTTACTTCACAGTTCCAAGAAGGAAGATCCCTCCAAAATATCTTTGAGATTTTTGACTTTTGGTTTAGCTGAAGCACTAGCCATTACCTTAAACAACAGTTGAACACAGTGTAGTTGTGTAATTTCAGTGTTTTGGCAGCATAAATAAAGTAAGGTTGACATTAAAAACCGCAAACTACCGCAGATCAGATGACAGAGCTTGATATGAATCCACCTTGTGAGCCTTTCTAGTGCGTATTTCCTATTTTTCAATGATCTTCACTCTTGTCTTCTTCCATCACAGGAAACATAAACATTTCCTTTCTGCCTTCAGGTCATCTGATAAATGTGGTGGTTTTGGTTCTGCCACTGAGGCACATTGTGACACTCTACCTCCATATCCTCGCTGCCCTTCTGCTCTACATGGGGCATCAGATTTCCAAGTGAGAGCCACCTCCTCCTCCTCCTCCTCCTTCTACTACTACTACTACTACTTCCCAGACTGCTAGATTTATTGTACCTAGATCAGTTTTCTTTCCTGACAAAGCTTGGCTGCAGTCAGAGTTCCCGTCCCTCCTTCTGTGTACCCAGTATCCTTCAGCCTGATATTTAATTTTAGGAGACAGAGAAGTGTATCATGTGTTCAGGCCACTGTTGTTTAGTGCTTACCCGATTTGTAATCTGTCTTGCAACTTGAGAACAGCCTGTGGTTTTCTTTTAAAGGCTTCAGGCGTGTTACTTTAAAAAGACCAAACCAGATATAATCTGAACAGAAATAAATAAACAAATAATTAGCTAAAAAATTAAAATAAACTGAGAAATAGTTCTATAGATTTGACCTTTTTTTGTCATGTCAGGAATTGTTTTGATTTCTTTTATTTATTAATTTAAGAAAATATATTTCATAATAAATCCTGCTGGTTCCTCTGAGGAAGGATACAAAGTCCTAAAAAAACAACCTAAAATTTGCAAAATGCAGCCTCAGGAAGTTGTGTGTTGCTGTGTGTGTTTTTTTTTAATGACGTCTGTCTGCTATAAACAAACAACAAACACTGCACAAAACATTATAAAACCTGTTTTATTTCTGTACATTTTACAGGGATTATGTTCGTGAGGAGCTGCAGTACGGTTATGAAGGAGCAGTGTACCTTGATTCTCTGGCCTTCAATAGATTTGTCTCTGCAATGACTAGTGAGTCCTGAAACCAAACTTTAAATACATGGTGTAAAGTCATTAAGGTTCATATTTATAGACTATTTTGTTTTCCTAGGGCTTCACTATAAATATGCTGCAATTTGGCCTGTTAACATACAGTTTTCCACCCTTTCCAAGCTTTATGGTTGGAAAATCGTCATCACCAGTCATTTTATTCTGACAGTGATTGATATTCTGTATTAGCTTTTTCCACTAGAAAATTACATGTCTCCAAGTTTATGGCTCCACCCTTCCATCAATGGTAATATTGTTGATGTCTTGTGCATCATTTCATACACATTTCCTTGAAATGTGTAAAATGTGTCATTTTTTGGTATCTTCAGAAACTTAAGCTTCTCAGTGCGTAGATGATTAATTGAATAATTAATTTGTTTTCAACTATTAGATTAATCACCAGCTATTCTAATAATGAAACTGAAATTTGAACATTTTCTGGTTTCTTTACTCCTCTGACAGATACCAAATAAATTCCAGCTTAAAGCTCAGTGTCTCTAGTAATTCATACAGTCATATCAATGCAATATGTTATTTTCTGTTCAGGTCAGATTATTCTCAGCACGCTGTGTGCCTTCCTGATGAAGACCAGAAAGGTGTGGTTGTTTTCTGCTCACATGCTCCCCCTGCTGGCCAGACTCTGTGCTGCTCCCCACGCCACCCTGTTAACAGTCAACACATTCTCCATGGGACTGACTGGAGCAGGAATCACCGTATTCCTCCTCTCACATCTCTTTCTGCCATATCGTCTCGTAAGGGCTGCCTACTCAGAGCTGCTGCAGCTGGAGGTGCTCTTATTTTGAAATTCTTCTTTCTTTTCTTTTTATAATGAATTTGTTTAAAAATATGCTGTGGGCTCACACTTCTCAGGCTCTTATCTGTAATTGTTTTTGTTTGATTGAGTCTGATTTTACACTCCTTAACTCATCCCTGGTTTTGCTGTCCCTCAGGTGATCGAGCTGTACAGACTTCTGGCTGTGGGAATCTCTCTGTGGAACCAGTTTGCCGTCCCAGTGCTCTTCAGTGTCTTCTGGTTTGTGCTGTTCATCGTCCAGCTGTGCTCGGATGCCATGTCTGGCAACGCCTCAGCAGGCCATCAGGGAATCATGTTCTTCCTGCTCACAAGGTGCGATGTCATTCTGTGGATGATACACATTATTCCTTCGTTACATGTTTTCTTTATAATTTGGTGTTTTCTTTGTTTTTCAAACCCTACAGTGTCTCTGAATGTTGTGCCACTCCGTACTCTCTTCTGGGTCTGACCTTCGTGGTGTCCTATCTCGCTCTTGGACTGCTCAACCTATGCAAGTTCTACCTGGGAGGTTATGCAGCTGTTCAGAATGAGAACGTCATGCACAGGTGAGATGTTTTCTCAGTTGCCTATATCCACATTCAGCAGTTACTGAGCAACTTATTGTTCATTTGGAGTGTTTCTGTCCACCTGGTGAATGTGGGTTCAATATTCACTCTTGTAGCTCTGTTTTGGGGCTCTGCTGACTCCTGAGGGAAATATGTTGCTGTTTAGCTACTAAATCCTCCTCTATGTTCTCTACCAGTTCTTTGCCAAATGTGTCTTACTGCTCTTTGGTGCTGAGCAGGTAGTGTACAGTGGGTTTTTAGAGCTTTTTTGATTAACAAAGCTGCCTGCTGAGGCTTAAAACAACCCTATGAGAGCGATAAGAGTGAACCGAAGCAGTAAAGTTGCAATAAATAATAAGCTGAAAACGTAAAGCTCAGCAGAGTCAAAGAGGGCTGCAAATTTTTGATTATTCTCTGTAGAATTCTTTCATGTTGTTATAGAGTACATAACAAAATCTATTACAGACACTTGAAGTATGTTTATGTCAGTTTAGCTTCTTCAGCATAAGTGTTTTATAGTCTTTGTGTAGAATGTTTGAGATTATAACTGCTTTTGGATAATATTTGTTACCACTGGAGGGCGCCCCCTGCCTAAGTCACATAGAGGCAACAAACATTTCGGGTGATTTCCAAGAATAAAGTCCTTGTCACTGCGCTCAGGAAAAAGTCAACTGGAAAATTCCCTTCCCCAAATAAAGCTTGGAATAAACAAAACAAACAAAAACCCCAGAAAATTCTCCCCCTTTTATGCTCCTCACAAACACTCAAGGCAGCTTTACTGTCTTTAATCATTAGGATGGCAATTAAATATCATTTAAGTCTTCTGCTCTGTTATGACTTAACCTTTCCCCCACTTGTCCGCAGAGGTGTAACTGAGGGCGTCACGCTTCTTCTCCTCGCTCTTCAGACCGGCCTGTTAGACATGCAGGCACTGCAGCGCACCTTCCTCCTCAGCATCATCCTCTTCATCGTGGTGACTTCAACCCTGCAGTCAATGATCGAGATAACAGATCCAGTTATTCTGGCTCTGGGTGCATCGCGCAACAGGTAACGGCCACAACAGTGAATTTCACCTCTTCGGGAGAAAAAAAATGAAGCTAACTGAGTGAAAAAGTTAGATGCTTCATGTTCAAAAGTTCTCTTTTGCTTCATTCCCTTCATTTCGGTTTCTTTTGTGCTTCCAGGAGTGTGTGGAAACACTTCCGTGGCCTCAGCATGTGTCTGCTTCTGCTGGTTTTCCCAGTTTTCATGGCTTATAAAATCTCCCAGTTCTTCCACATGGACTTCTGGCTTCTTATACTGGTGTCCAGCTGCATGTTAACTTCCCTTCAGGTAGGAAGAGCGAGTGACCTTATATGACTTCCTGTGAAATGTTGAAGAAAGGAAGCTGGATTACTCTTTGTAGCACATGTGTTATAAGACTTGAAGGAATAAAACGGAGAAAAATGCTGTTAGAATAATATAAAAGCTGTTATAATTGCATAAACAAAAGATAACAAAAAGAAAAATAATATTCTGAATATAAATGTTTACTATTTGTTCAGGTTACTGGCACTATGCTCATCTACTCCCTCTTCATGGTGGAGCTGTTTCGTCGTGACCCGATCGAGAGCCTGGACGAAGTGATCTACTGGGTGAACGCCGTCAGCAGGGTGCTGGAGTTCGTGGTGGCGCTCTGCGTGGTCGCGTACGGCACCTGGGAGTCACTGTTTGGGGAGTGGAGCTGGATGGGCGCCTCTGTCATCATCATCCACTCATACTTCAACGTTTGGCTCCGAGCTCAGTCTGGCTGGAGGAGCTTCCTGCTCAGACAGGAAGCAGCAAAGAAGATTAACTCCCTCCCCAGAGCCACAGCACAACAGCTGCAGGAACACAACGACGTCTGCTCCATCTGCTTCCAGGTTAGTCACACTGTGACTGTGTCGTCATAGGCAGGTCATCAGAGGGCTTCTGCAGTGTGTTTAAGTGTAGGAAGAGACTGCTGTGTATATACTGTACATTACTTAACATTGCATATATCTTTCAGACAGTGGGACTGGCTAGGCATAGAGCTTTTACGGGGAAGGTGTGGATGAACAGGAGACAAATATGGAGGGAAACTAATTTGAATGAATCTGATCATGTGGGGACAATAAACAAGAGTTTGCTCGTATCGTTGTGCTGACATTTATTTCACTAAAGTTCAACTTGGATACTTTTTTATTAGTTCCTTCCCCTATCATTGTTAGAGATTCATAATATTTGTGGGCTGGGGGGGTGAACTTTTTTAGCTTCTGAAGAGTGGGTCAGGCCACGTAAGGTTTGAGAACCACTGCTTTGAGGCATGTTGTTCCTGTTTTTCCAGTTTAGCTCCACCTCTTGTTGCACTGTTTAGGTACAATCTTTGGCCCTCAGCCATGTTTTTTTTTTAAAACTGGTTAATTTGTTTTTTTTGCACTCTTGACATTATGACTAGGGAGCAGCTACAGAAAACCTTGATGATATAACAGAAAGCAGTTGCAGAGAAGATGTCATTTATTTGCTAGTCATCCTTTTTTTTTAAAGAAAAAGGTGAGATAGTATAAGACTTACGTGGGGAGATTCAGATGTTACAGCAGCACAGAAACAACCTGAGAGGTGAGAAAACAACATCCGAGTTCTGATCACTCAGACCACATTCAGTAGAGGCCTGGGCCACTTGTGACCACACTCTTTTAGCAATGTGTACGCATATGTGTTCTGGGCCACATTGAAGAACCGCCTACGCAACTGACGTCCTCTGCAAAACAAGAAGAAGAAGTAGCCACAATAACTGGCAGAATCCATTATATGTCTGATTTCCATGTGGTTTACTCTAATGCAAACTAGAGTACGTGTTTTGGCACTCATAACCTGTCTATGTTTGCAGCAGTTGTTTGTCTGTTTCGATAAATCATTAAACTAGTGACTGTGATATCCCCAGACTCCCTTAGAAATTATGTGTTTTTAAGAGTTGTGGAGTGAAGAGAAACTTTATAAACTTTGTGAAATGCTGTCTACAATGAATTGTTTACTATGTGGGCCTTCTTATTAATCCGGCAAACGTTAAACATGAAGATATTTCTTTAATTGTGTAAAAAACATTGTGGTATATAGGATGTTTTTACAATGTATGTAATGTTATATTTGTTGTACATGTACTAGTACTCTAGATGTGTTACTTCTTCTTGTAGTACTACATTAAGCCAAGTACTGGTCTACAGGTGAAGAAATCTAATCAGATAATCTGTCTCTCCTTACAGGAAATGAGCTCTGCTGTGATCACATACTGTGGACATTTCTTCCATGGCAACTGCCTACGCAAGTGGCTGTACGTGCAGGAGACCTGCCCCATGTGCCACCAAACGGTCCGACCCACACCGCCGGGTCAGAGCCAGGCTTCAGGCGACGCCCCGGAAGCTCCAACTCAGAGAGATGCAGGGCCAGATCCGGCTGCACAAGAGGGAGATCAGAACCAGGACAATGACACGTCCCAAGAGGCACAGAGTGAGAGCGAGGCTGTTACTCCTGATCCCAGCGAGCAGCAGGATCAGACGGGAAGCTTTGCGGATGGAGATCGTGGGAGAGAAGATAAGGCCGACGGGGAAGCTGCTGAAGGTCTTCGCTTCAGCTCCAGTGGAGACTTTGTTGGATTTGTCAGCCCAGTGTCGAGCTCCTCTTTAGGGGGCGTTTCTAGTAAAACTTTTCCTCCTTGCGTTCAAGGTGAGGAGAGTGGAAAAGACCCTCCTCTGCCATTGACTCTTAACGCTGTGAATGAGAACACAGTGGAGAACCAATCTGACTCTAACGGAGCAGAATATAATGTTACTTCCTGTCCTAGAGTGCCACAAAATGGTGACAAGAATCCTAAATCATGGAACAGCCTTGATTCACCTGAATCAAACAATACTAATACAAATCTTGAGGCATCTGGTTTCAGTCTTGAAAGCCAAACATCTTTCAAATCATGTAACTCAGAACTCTTAGACTTCAATGATGACCCTCAGATTCATAAAGGTAACGGCACATATTCAGACTCGGACCTTGACGGGCTCGAAGAGGCTGACGCTGTCCGGCAGATCCGCCGGCTGTCCTCCAGTGACAACAGTGACTGACTGCCCTGCATCAGTGCCTTGAAGGAGTAAAAAAGGGTAAATCCTCCATACTGGGGAATAAAGCACATTTGCCTTCTCTCTGTGAACCAATAGAAAATAATTGTATCTTTAACCAGACAGTGTACTGAATGTGCTTCAGTGAGCAAATAACGAGCATCTGGATTGAATAGTAAGACTAAATTGTGTTAAATGACACTTATTGTACAACTGTAAAGAAATTGTAAAAAAATATATATAATTCATAGAAATTATGTGTAACTATAAAGCAGTTATGTTGCATCAATATTTGCCTAATTCTAGCAGGTTTCAAGTAAAGATGTTTACTCAGAGAATTAGGTGACATTTGATTTATTTTCATTTATTTTTTCCAGCGTCCTGGTCGTTCTCTTGTTTAGCATTTTTGTGAAAACAGCGTGGAAAAAAGGAAAAGCTTCAGCAGTTGTCTTTGTTATTCATGAGTCAGCCTTTTGTACTGCAAAGGTTCTCTGTCCCCCCAGTATTAAATTACTGCTGTGAACATTTTTTTTTCTGTAGTTTTTATATTAAATAATAAAACCGTGGCAGGTGCACAGTGACGTTGTCATTGTGTGCCACATCTCTGAAGTCCAAACAGAACATTGCCTCTGTAGCCTCGAGATAAGAGACGCCAGATTACATTTTTTGGCTCACGTTGACTTGTCACTGAATAATTTCACAATCATCTACAGTAAAATATCATTAATCATCGATGAATGCTAAAAACAACATGACAAAACTTGTTGTAGCATACAAAGCGTTTTCTCTGTACTATCTGGTCAGGTGTTCCTTGGAAAAATGTTAAAATCCCTCTGCCAGTCTACATGAAGGGCCTGAACTTAAATATGTACGAGGACTTGGACTTGGTGAGCACAAATATGTTGCGTTGAGTTAAAATGACACTGCAAGTGGTTGACAACAGAACGCAGCAGGATAACACTGCAGACGTCATTGATTTTATCAGTTACATCTGTGGTTTTCCTTCTAATACATGTTAAAATGTTATAGATTATAAAGGCCTGTTACCACAAACCAAATGTTGCGCAGTCGGTAGACGATACAGCATTTTTAAACAACAGAAGGGCGCTGCGGAACACAATGTTATTAGTATATCCAAGCAACAACAGATAAACAAAAGCAACTGGGAAAAAAAACTCATATAAATTCAAATTAAGAGGGTTTTAATCGATATATAACTCAAGTTATTCAGAAAGATTTTCAAGTCATTGTTAAATGCCACAAAACTTGGAGCAACTTTAAAGAAATCTACAATTATGAATATAAAATTCACCTATAATCAGAATATTAATACACAGAGACTCAAACTCCAAACTTTACAATGTGATATTTACTTTATTTAAAACTAACCACTCGTGGATTCTGTCCCAAAAACGTTTAACAGTATTAAAGGTGTAGAAAAGAGGTTCCTGACATTCAACATCTTAAATATTTTCATTTTCTGCTACTTTATACTTCTACTCCACTACATCTTAGAGGCAAATATTGTACTTAGTACTCACTACTTATTTTTATAACTTTAGTTACTAGTTACTTTGCAGACTGCATGCTGGATTATAGCTAAAGAAGTGCATTTTTACATTTATTTTATTGACAATTAGTTTTTTTTAAAAAGGACTGACTCTGATAATCAGCTAGGCCAAAAACTGCTAGACCCATATTATCCAGTATATACATACTAGGGGTCGACTGATATTGACACTCAAGTACTGTTCTCAAGTACAATTTTGCGGTACTTTACTTCCTCTCCACTACATTTATTTATACATTTTGCAGATTCAGAATATGTTCATGTATATAGGCTGTTAATTGTGACGCGTTACCACTCAGATATTGTGTGAGAGGATGTTGCCTCAGAGCCAAAGTTGCACATTTTTAAATAAGTTTATTTTATCGGCAATCTGACAGAAAAATCACCAATAATAAACTGAAAAATGCTGAATATCGTCCCCAATACTCAATCCACCCCTAATACATACATGTAAATATACGTATAATGTACTTTTACTTTTACTTGTACTTCTGATACTTGAGTGCATTTATTGCCAAAAAACAAATACATTTGATACAAATTCAGACACCAAGACTGAAAGCAGCACTATTTGTGTGGGTGACTTTCACTTTTACTCAAAGCAATATTTAAACATGACTTTTACTCAAGCGTGACTTTTGGTTTCTTTTTGCTTCGACTAACTTTTTCAGCTGTTATAATTTAACAGATGTTTTTTTTTTTTTTTTAATGGGAATACTATACTTTGTCACAGCTAGAATTTCAAAATAAAAGTCACAGTGTGGCTGAGTTTTTTTATCATTTTTTATTATATATTTTAATTCGGGTCGTTTTATAATTAAATGCTGACATGTCCTAACTGGTCTGTCACGCATGTTGGTTTTTTTTTTCTGCCGGCTTGTAACCAATCTGCCTTCACATCCGCCCTGTCAATCACACACCGACCGCACCGCCTTCTGCTCATAAAGCTTCAAATGCATGTAGAGAGCTGCTAGTCGGCTAACGGAATCGACCGAAACCAAAAGAAGAGAGGAGCCTTTTCGTCCGGGTTGCTTCACCTGGCACACGCACTTATTCAGCCTCGACCGGGGACACGGATAATCCACCTAAGACGTCGAAACTACGGGGAAAGTGAGGTTTATCGACGGGCAGTGTAAGGTCTGTCGTTGGGCGAAAATAAGCTGGATAAAATCGCCAGCTAGCTTTGTTACCAACTCCGCGCATACGTAGTTTTAGCTCGCTAGCAAGCTAACTACGCTAGCTCGAGAAGAAAGGCCGTCGAGTTGACCCCGCGTCAAATCATTTAACAGAGAGCGAATCATCCTGGCATATCACGGTTGCCTCTCACTGCTTGGATCGGAACACCTTGAAATAAAAGAGAAGAACATCGAGAGAGGATGGCTCTGAAAAGGATCAACAAGGTAAGATAACATCGTTGGCTAGCTAGCTAGCTAGCTTGCTAACTGTACTAGTTCGCCGCGCTAGCCTCCCACAATGTAACGGTAACGCTGTATCCTGTGTAACATGGCGGTGAAACATGTTCGGGAAAGTCGGAAGTTTGCGTTTCATCGTGTGTACAATAATTTGGTGTGTTCAGGGGTTCAGTGAATCGACTGTAGTTTTTATTGTTGGCACCGGCTGGCACACACGGCACGGTTTGTACGGGAAACGCCATTCATAAAGCTAGCTGAGCTAGCTAACATTAGCAGTTTCGTTTACAGGTTCAACTCGTCGAAATGGATTGACGACAGAAAGAGGCCTCGTGAATTGCCCAACACTTCATACCTTTACACAAACATACATGTGTTGTAACGCTCTCTGCTCATAATACCAAGTCTCTATTGAAGCCTCCCTTTGACGATGTGTGTTTTCTTAGCAAGTGAATCACTTAAACATTGTATAATAGTCTGTTACCAGAACTCATGACTCATATCACTCCCTGAATCTGTGTTAGCAGTCAGAGCCGTGTTCATGAAACACTTCCTTGGTATGTGAAAGTATTTGCTCAGTGCATGGGCACATCACAGGGTGTGTACTAGAGCTCATATGGAGGAAGTTGGCAGCAGTAGAGAAGAGTGACATGTGAATTGTTTCCCTGAATGTCTTCTTTTCTTCCGTGTGTTGTTAGACTAGATTTTTTCTTCCAAGGAAATCCACAAACTAACTTGTGAAATGGTGTGTTTTGTAAGCGTGGGGTGGGGCAGTGGTCGCCACCTCACCCTAAAGTAGCCGGGGACCTAAAAATAACATTAGAGGCTGTAGTGTATATTCTCCTGGCTCATCTTGCGGTTAACTGGAGACGATAACAAGGCGGCCCCCTGCCCCTGAGCTGCTGCAGAGTTGAACTTGGAGGAGATAACAACACCGGCGGAGGGTTGTGAAATAAATGAAACGCACAATGACCTCTCATGTTGCATTTCCCCCTCCTCAGTCCCCCCACCACCCATGTTGGCATTTATATCCAGGATGTTAAGTGCTACTCCTTCTGGTTTATTGATTTCAGATGGTGTCTACTCTTTGTTTTGTCTCTGAAGATCACTGTGGTCTAATTGGTTATTGTTGTAAACCTCTTCATTACAGGAGCTCAGCGACCTGGCTCGTGACCCTCCAGCACAGTGCTCAGCTGGCCCAGTGGGTGATGACAGTAAGTGTCCCAGAACTAGTCAAAAGTTTTTTTTAATCTCAAATATACCAGTTTTGTAATTTCCAACAGACGAGAGTGACCTCTTCACATGTCTCGTTATGTCTGACCAGCAGTCCAAGCTACAAGGATATTCAGATTACGGTCTTGTATGACGAAGGGAAACATTGAGTCGGCAAATTACAATTAACCATTTAATTGATCATTTGGAGGTGGTGGAAACTACAAAACAAAAACTGAACAAGCTACATTTTAAGATTAGTTTATCAAACAGACTTTAAGAAAGAATTTAAAGGATAAATTCAGTCACCTCCTCCCTCCCCATGCTGATTGAAAGTCAGGTCAAGTTTTGTAGTATACATAACATTTCTGGAGCTTCACAGCAAAACAGTGACGCAGCATTCTCCTAAACAGCTGAAGTAGACGGGGACTTGTTTGAAAACATTAACCAGCCTAGTGTCGAGTCTCTGGCAGCCCTTAGATCCCAATTTGACTTTAAAAGACAATTTTTAAAGCTCAGATCTTCTCTGTTGCTTCTAAGCTTAAAGTGTTTACACCCCACGTGTTGAGGGTACAAATGATGTCTTTTCAAATATTTTTGGATTACGCCCAACATACTTCATGAAGCTAAAACTTGACCCAGTAGAGTAGGTAATGGCTGAATTTACATATTTTAGGTGAATTTAACTGTTAAAGATATTATATTGTATGTTTTTGAATATAGATCTAGCACTGCTAACTAGTTATACTAGTCATGAATACCTCCACCCTAAAATTCCCTTCTCTTGAAGTGGCTAAGGCTGCTCAGAAGACTTGTTCCTGTCAGATCACATACCTGTGACCTTAAACCGTTTTTCTAAAATTTACTTTCTGTTCTCCGCAGTGTTTCACTGGCAAGCCACAATCATGGGACCTGTAAGTAGATATTTTATGACATAATTGTTGCCCTCCTTGTACTTAAACGCACCACGATGTTGAAATTTGTGACGGACGTTGTGTTCCTGGCTGCTTTAAATGTATTCATTAGATAAAGGTTGAAATTTGACTTGATAATGAGAAGCTGTGGACAGCAGCTTTGAGATCATTCTTCTCTGAAATATATGTAAATGTTGTTCTTGCTTTCAGAGCGACAGTCCATATCAGGGAGGAGTTTTCTTCTTGACAATTCATTTTCCAACAGACTACCCCTTCAAACCACCCAAGGTGAGCTGAACCACACCTGAAACAAGCTTTTTTTTGTGTGTCTTTGATAATTAAACATTTTGTCATTTATCTATCAAGTCACCCACCTGTGGTAAACGTTAAAATAATGGCTTATATGTTCAGTGTCAGAAACAGTGGTCAAACATTGTATTTGTGGTCCTGTTGACGCAAAACAACAAGGAAACCTTCCTCGTCATGAAACTGAGCCTGGCAGTTTGGCATCATGAACACGTTTTATCTGTTGACAGCCCTCATGAAGTAATACCGGTCATTCCAGAAGTTGATAGTCATGAGCATCAAACGTCATGGCTTAGTGTTAAGATATTTAAGTTGCATAACCATGACTTGCTGTGTGACGCAGTCTTAATTTACTTGTCCCTTTTCTTCTTTTCAGGTTGCATTTACAACAAGAATTTACCACCCAAATATTAACAGTAACGGCAGTATCTGTCTGGATATTCTCAGATCACAGTGGTCTCCTGCACTTACTATTTCTAAAGGTATGTATACTCGCAATCAGACACCACGAGTTCTTGAAAGTGAACTTTATTAGTTGATGACAGGGTCTGAAATGAGCACTCATAAACTAGCACACACTGTTAAAGTTCTTGATGAGTTTCAAAGTGCTCTCCTGTAGATTTGAGTTTTGTTTTACTGCAATTGAAGCGACAAAGTTTTGAAGAAAGACAGTACCTTGTATTGGTAGTGTTAGCAATGGTAATATTCAGTACTGCAGAGATAAATTGGCATAAAGCGGCTCCTAATGAACTTTTTACACTGGTTGCACTGGTATGACTCACTTTTTCCATGTAGGTGCATCCAATGATCTTAATTTAATTTCTTATCATATGTTGTTAATTATTGTTAACAGGAATAAAGGTACAGATGATTGTTCTTCATTTAAAACACAGCACACGTACCTGTCAAGCTCGACTCAATGAACATAAAATAGTATTGCAGTTTTTACAAGTGTTTGTGTGATTTTACAGGCCTGTAAACAAAAAATAGACAGGTCTTGATACATGAAATGGCAGTTTGCAAAAACTAACATGAACTTTTGATGTATTTTGAAGCAAACTGGTTTGTGTTTTGAGTTAAAGTGGGCTAAAAAATTTCACCACACACAACGACAATGGCCGCGTTTCCCAGATTCGTTAAGAAGCTCTTAAGTGCTAAGATCTTTTTAGGAGCGCTCTTAAGAACGCTGTGAAAGAAGGATGTGTTTTCCAGAGTCGCTCTTAGCTTAAGAAGATCTTTCACTAAGAAGGAAATGTAAGATCGAGCTGACCCACTCTTAACAGCCTTCTTAGCGACCAAATGCTCAGTGATCAAGCCGCGTCAGGGAAATTTATATCCTCCACTTTTCGAAATAATAAAACAATGCTCAATGTTGAAATGCTCTCATAGCTGCGGACCACTGGCGCAAGAAACATAGGCTAATAGTAGATGAAGAAAAAAACTTTTTATTGAATTTCCACACACATCTGCATATGAGTTTATAGTACTACACATAAAAAACAACAACCCTGTGGCATTTCACAGATATCAAGGGAACAGATTTAATTGAACTCAGCTGAACCTCATCCAGAGAGGCTTCACCTGCTACTCTATATAAATGCGTTGCCAAAGTCCGCGCGTGTGAGAAACCATGGCTGCAATACAGCACATTCTCGCTGCGAACCAACAGCGTCGCCATGTGCAAAGCCAGACGGTTTACATAAATGCATACGTGCTGTCAGACCGGGCTGTCCAGGCAAAGTACCGGCTGCCCTGTGCGGAGATCCAACGGCTGATCACTCGGTGTCTCCACACATCCAGAGAGCAACCCGCTGCAATTTTGGCCTCAGCCCGGAGGTGCAGCTCCCGGCTGCACTGCGTTTTTACGCAGTTGGGAGCTTCCTGGAGGTGGTGGGGGACGGCACCGGCCTCAGCAAGGCATCGGTGTCAC
Source organism: Pagrus pagrus (assembly GCF_965226575.1). Taxonomy (NCBI): domain Eukaryota; kingdom Metazoa; phylum Chordata; class Actinopteri; order Spariformes; family Sparidae; genus Pagrus; species Pagrus pagrus. Next base: position 24,731,123 of record NC_140202.1, read on the forward strand.
GGAGTGTGGCAGCTGTGACACCGATTCTCCTGCGCTCCCGCACCCACATAAAGTTGCCCACCACACGGGACGAGGTCCGCCAGGTCCACCAAGGGTTCCACGCAGTGGCTGGGACCCCCCGGGTGATCGGTGTGGTGGATGGCACCCTCATTCCAATTCACCCCCTTCTTAAGTCTTTAAGAACGATCGAATCTGGGAAACGCGGCCAATATCGGTCATAAAAAACTGCTTTCACCGCTGTTTTTCTGGTGAGGAGGGGCTGAAAAAGTAACATGGTGCTCCTTTAAGGACAACAATTTCCTTGTTTTACAATTTACAAGTTATTTTTCAGAATCAATTTTATGTCTGTTTTGATGTTTTCAACGGTTTCTGTGCACATAAAACCATATAAAAATGATCAGAGCATGTCAGTGTGAAGTGTCCTTGGCAGGCATTTTATTCTGTAAAATTAGTTTTTTATATTTGATGTGGACACTTTGAAATGACTTGACAAAAATTCTCCTACTAGATGTTTTCTATTGTTTAGGCAACTTGTGTATTTGGTTTAAAATGTGACAAAGATTAGAAAACTTATATTTATGTCTGTTTCTTGCAGTACTTCTCTCCATTTGCTCACTCCTATGTGACCCAAACCCCGATGACCCACTAGTGCCAGAGATCGCACGAATCTACAAAACAGATAGTGCGAAGTAAGTGTATATAATCTACACATGTGATTAACTCTTCTCTAAACACGCAAAATCATTTTTTTTCTCCCAAAAGGAACAACAGTCCTGTATTACATTATATCCATGATAGTATGTAATCTAGTTTCACCCTGTCAGGTACAATAAACTAGCTCAGGAGTGGACAACGAAGTATGCCATGCTTTAGGGGTAAGGCCAGGAGGCAGTGCTGCATCTTGGCTTTGGGATTGGTTGGTTGTGTCACTCTGGTCTCACTGGAATAACCAGAAGCTTCAATCTCTGTTATCATGTGTATGACTGCTGTGTGGGATTTGACTGTGATACTAATCTCTGGCTGTCTGTACTCTGTTGGCCCTACCTAGCTCCAATCTTGGGTCCAGCGTGCACCTTGATAAACCTGTAGATGACCTAATTAATTGAATATTTGTGCCCTGCACACCAATATAACGTTGTCTTGACAGTTATGGGTTGTAGTCTTCTGCTGCATGAGAAAATACTCAAATAAATTAGCTTTCATAGGCCCAGTAGTTAACAATTTACCATGGTCGGGTCATTTTCTTTTCATGGCCAATAAACTGAGATTTTAGAGAAGTCTTTATAATCTAAGACCACACCTTGATAGAGATCACATATTTTACATCATTGCTGAGCCTTTTCCGACACATACAGGAAGTTAATTTTTCATTCCTTTCAGCATGAGAGGAAAATCGACGTTTAGAAACTTGAAATGGGTGATCCCTCGCAGTTAAAAATGGGTTGCCTTTGTTTTTGTTGTTGCTGCTGCATTGTAAAGCAGTTGTCAGCAGGGACCACTCTGAAAATGTCCTTGGTGGTGCATTCGAGGACACGCCAACATTTGGCTGCCAAAAGAGCTGCATTCATGAGCTATGATGTCTGAAACTGAAGCCCAGCAAACAAACAATAGTGATAATACGAGTTAGTTTTCTTGTATGAAAAGGCTGATGTTTGGTGTGTTGTCACCTGCAGGTTCACAATCTGTTCAAAGGTAGTTTTGTTTATAGTCTGTGCTGGCAGCTGCATCAACATGCAATGAAGATATCCAATCATGTACAAGTATTTCCAAGCTAATTTTCATATCGTACGGAGGTGGACAGATGGAGAACAACAAACAGAACGAGTGGCTTCCTGGTGGGGAAAATCCAACTGTGTATGGTTTGAAATACAACCTGAAGGATATACAGATGGATATATCTTCACATTGTTTCAGGGTCACGTAACATTTTACTAAAACGGAGCAGACAAAGGTAATAAGAAAATGTAGGGGGGGAAAGCTTTGGTGCGACATTATTTTTTAATCTGCAGACTATTTTCTTGGTTATTCATTTAGTCTACAAAACATCAGAAACTGGTTTAAAAACATATGGCCATCACGTTTTCCCAGAGGCCTCGTTGATGTCATCTGCTGACAAAATGGTCTACGGACTTAATAGTTTCATATGATCCGGGTGTGAGCATAATTATTGCTTATTGTATCTGTCATAATGGCCGCCCATCCCCAAATTAAATCCCTTGCGTAACAAGTTTTGAAGCCGAATCTTCTGTGCATGTTAGTGTATCCACTAACTCCAGCATGAAAAGTTTTTTTGTCCTCGGCAGGTAAAGACGACGTCTCAAAGAAGGAAGTTTAGTTTAAACAAAGTGTCAAATATGGTGCATTTTGTTGAGGTGCTAACTTTGCTGGCAATGTTTAAAAGCAATGTGCTCAAGTGCATGTTAAGTATGTATTGAAGAAAAGGAGTGGTCGAGTATTTGTAGTGATCAATAGGTTTTATGCCAAAAAGTGTGATTGGTTTGAGATTACCTTTAGTTAATTGTGACCCGTTTTCTCTTTGCAGATACACCAGAACAGCAAAAGAATGGACAAGCAAATACGCAATGTGATGGCATCGTTGGGAAAGCTGGTGGAAAATGTCATTGCTGGTTCAAACTGAAAAAATCCCGGAATTATGTTTTCTTTTCACTTTTTCTTTTTCTTTATTTTCTGTTAATCAGAACATTTTTCCCTCCCCTCCCTACATTTCACCTGTGCGCTCATAAGAAGATAGTGTTTTTCTCTCTAGGACACGTGCCAGTTTCTGTGAAGTTTCTGCTCCCGTTTTCGTGCGGAGTTTAAAAAAAAAAAAATGAAAAGGAAAAAAAAAGTTCTGAACACTCGGTCTGAGCATGCACCAGTAAGAGTTTTTCAACCCGAAATTGGTGATGTTATTCATTCACTCTGCACACACTTAGTAGAATCTGATGCAACTGGTCTCCTGACAATGAACATTATATCAACCCCAGGATGATCCAGCTGTTTAACTGGTCGGCTCCTGTGGGGTTGATTATTAACTGGATCACTGGATTTCTCCGAGCACTTAGAGAGGCCTGTGTTATGCCATGCCCGTAAAATCAGAGTTTTAAAGTTCAAATTGGCAATAAATAAATAAATTAAATAAATAAATTGGCTCTTGTATCTGCTTCCTGGACTGGTGTGATGTCAGTATGTTCTTCTGATCATTAGTATAGGAATCTATTACCTAAAGGAAAGAAGTGTATCTTATTCCACTATCGAAGTGTGTGTACAGAGAAGCACAGCAGTATATATCAATGTTAAGGAAACAAAATATAAGAACTTCAATGTTGTATTTTATGCATGTTAATAAAGGTAGGCTATTATATCTGATATGTTTCTGCAAATTAAGTGGAGTGTAAGGCTGGAAGTTGGAAAAAATTTGGTTCCCCTCAAAGGCTTTCTATTTCTTTTTGTTATTTAGAAGCCAGTAGATATTAGTTTTATGCCCACATGAACACTGTCTTCTTGTAGCCCTAAAATATTGATGCAAAGCTAATGGTTGATAATCAACTTCTGGCTCTGTTTGTTTTTACTTTTCCCTTCAATAAAGTTACTTAAACCATAAAACGAATCAGTGTGGTGCTGTTTTGTTTTTCATCTAAAGTTTAATTTGTAAACTTTGCTAAATTTATGAGTTAAATGTCTTTGAAGTCGCAGAAAAATACCTTTTTTTTTTTTTTAAGACTTGTGCAGAGTTTACACAACTTTCTTTGCTCTTGTGCCTGTTGAAACTAAAGGAGAAGTATCATCAGCTGTTTCTGTAAAGCCTTGGTTGTTTTAGGGCTGAAAAATTGTGGGGGAAAAAGATCTAATTGCGATTATTTTAACAGATATTGTATTATACCTAATGATTTGTGTTATTTGAGGGGCTGACGGAGTAAAAATCATTATTTTCATTGAAAAACATTTTAATAACCATGGTGGGATTTTTTATTTTATTTTATTTTTGCATAGATCTGTACAAAATAAAGACATTAATTTAAAATGGTAAGCAATTTTGCTAAAAGTGCAATTATTTGTAGCCCTATTTGAGGAAATTCTGCCAAGGTCAAGGCTGGTTTGAATATTTTTAGTTGCTCTTAAAGAATCCATCAACAAGTAAATTAATTTTTTTGACAAACAAAAGTATAATTACAGTTATTTAAATGCAAAACAATTAAACTGTTGGCTCATTCATTTATGTATGATGGTAAAGAATGGACCAAAGGTACATTACATAGTTGATATGGTGTATTTACACCATTTAAAATCATCTAACCGTTTTTTTTTACAATGTTCAGGTCTTCTGAAATTGATGACCGTGTACACCGTGAAGTGTTTATTTATCCAAACAGACCTGTTTTTGGTCAACAGTACAAAATGACGACACTAAATTTTAAATGACAAAACTTTTCACCTTGATGAGGCTGCATCTACACATCATTACTATTATTGCTACTTTTACTAAAGGGGAGACACTGCTGGTGAATAGACATTTTTATTTAATAGACATCACCATGAAACTTCCCCAGTTGATGACTTGCATTAAGACAATTATTTATTTATTTTGTATATGCTAAAACAGAACTTTATTAATACTGAAGGAAATTCTTGTGCCAAAAACATTTACAGTACAGTTGTAACAACCAGCGGGTCCAAGCTTTATATTAAATTAATACAGAAATGTACTAAATATTAGTAGAAAATAGAAAACACTGCCTAACAATAGAAGTAAAATAAGTACAAGAGTAAACTAAAAATAAAGTAAAATAGGAGAAAGTAATATTGGCAGTGATATTAAAAGTTAGCAAAAATAAAGTAATATTGCACCTGATAATCTGCACAATAATGCCCATGATATTAAATGTTATATAGTGTATGATAATGATAATGAAGAAGTAGTGTTGCACATGAGTCCTTTTGTGCAGTTTTTTCTGATATTTTATGTTACATATGCAAATGTATTATCTAATTAAATATGCACTGATTTGCATAAACATCCTGAACAGTAGTCTGAATTAAAAACACATCTAAATTAAAAAAAAAAAAAATTACATTTACATCTAAATGTGTATTTTGGACTTTTCCAAAGCAAAAATCTATGTAATAATTATATTATAATAAATAACTGACCCCTCCATGAAAAATAGATATTCACCTCCCCTGCTGGGTTTGACACAATTTTCATAAAATCTCAACAAAACTTTAAAAATGTCCAAACTCTGGCGTGACTCGTGCGTCACGTGACTGCCGCCTGCGCGTCACATGACAAACCAGGAAGTGCTCTCACAGCAAACACAACAGAACCCAGACAGTCCACTTTTAAAGAGTTTTCCCGTTACTCACCATGCCTTAAACAAACCAGAAGCCATGCCTCTGTGTGTAAACATTTGTGTTTATGTTTCTGGTGTGTTGTTGTGTTTGTTTTCCGGAGTTTTATGCGGATTTTCTTCGGTGAAGGAGCAACAACAAACCGTGAGTCTGAGCGGTAAATGGAGGCTGTCAAACAGTAACGGTTCACTGTCTCTGCCTGCAGAGGTGCCAGGATGTGTTCATTCAGCTCTGCAGCAGCAGGGACACATCCAGGTGAGTAACGAACATATAACTACACTTTGATCACTTTATTTTACTTTATTGTGTCAGTGCAGCAGTCAGTTATTCACTCTGAAGTCCAACAATCCAATGAAGTGAATGCTTTCAGAGGGAAGTATTGAACTTTTAACTTCACTACAGTTATACAGTGTTGTAAGAAGTACCCAAAAGTAATAAGCTAAGAAAAAGTAAAGATATCCTGTTGAGATGTTCCTTTGCTGATAATGGAAGTCACATTACAAATAGTACTTGAGTAAAAGTATCTGGTATTAAATGTACTTAAGTAACAAAAGGACATTTTCTGGCAGTAAATGTAGTCAAGTATTTAAAGAACAAGCAAAAGTAAATATATCTTTACCTATATTTATATACAATATATAACAACTAGTTACTGAAGTTGTCAAATAAATGTAATGAAGTAAAAGTGCAATATTTGCCTCCAAAATGAAAGTGGAGTGAAAGTACTCCAAAATTGCACTTAAGTTTAGTAATTGAGTAAATGTTACATTCAGTCAGTGCATTTATGTTACAGATTTAGTTATTGTTGCTTTACAAATTAAGCATTTTGCATACAAAACATATAAAGAGCTTCTCAAATGTGATGTCACCATCAGCCAATTAAGCAATACGTTGATTTCTACTTTTAATACTTTTACACTGTGATATAGTACTTTTACTCAAGTAAAGGATCTGAATACTTCCTCCACTGCTGGGTACGGGTACCTTAATTAACATATGTCAAGTTAAATATCGACTTGATGGCTCTGGTACTTTGTAGCTAACAGTTTCAGTCCTCTACCTTGCTACAGTTTTAGCAGCAGGTGTCAGTAAAAACAAAACTTGAACACTTTTTATAAATTAAATTACAAAGAAGTGATTCCTTTCAGCTAAATCCTCTCTTTGTCCTATTTCAGGACCCGTATTTCAGGTTCAACGACGTGTCTTATCGGTGGATTGCTTTTGACAACTGGACATACACGACCACATTTACTGCATCCACCCAGCTGAGGTCAGAATCATGATTGCTGTTATTTTTTAAAGCTTTCTGTACCCTGTTCCTGACTCAGCTGTGTGTTTTCTGCATCAACAGGTCTAAACAGAAGGTGCTTCTCATCTTTGACGGTGTCGACACTGTAGCATCGATTCAGCTCAATGGAGTCAGTGTCGGGAAGACGGACAACATGTTTCGCAGATATGTACGATCACGATGCACCGTGCACATTTTCCTCTACATCGGAGCATCGTCTGTTTGAAACATCGTCTGTTTTTGGTGTTTAGGAGCTCTCAGTCAGAGACCTGCTGAAGGACGGGGATAACGTGCTGAAAGTGGGCTTCTCGTCTCCGGTTCTTTATGCGTCTGAGCGGAGGAAAGCTCATTCTGCCTACAGAGTTCCTCCTGAATGTCCTCCAGATGTCCAGAAGGGGGAATGTCACGTCAACTTCATCAGAAAAGTGAGTGTGTGAATGTGTCATCCACCTCTAACTGGGCACTACAACCAAGTGCAGTTTTTCTTTCTGTTTGCCTTTTTTTTCTTACACATGAACTAAACACTGATCTTCATCTCACCCAACAGTACTTCCATCCTCATTTTCTGATGTTAATGTTGATAATAATAAGCAGAACAAACTCTGGCATCCTTTTATATCACTCACATTTTAACAGTATTCATATCACTGTACGTCTGACACGCAGTCTCTCTGTTTTGTTGAAGGAGCAAAGCTCTTTCAGTTGGGACTGGGGGCCTTCGTTCCCCACGATGGGACTGTGGAAGGGAGTTCGACTGGAGGCGTTTGATGTACTGCAGCTCATCCAGGTGTCCTCTGTTCCTCTATACAGTACGTCCCAACTAAACTAACCACCAACCTTTAAAACTACAGAAAATAAAGAGCACATGAGGATGTTGTTTTATCACGATATCCACACACCTTTCCATTTTCTTGTTCTGCGAGCAGTAGTTTGTCCCACCCAATGTGGAATAATAAAGCATGTCTTCCTGTCTTTTTATTTAAAGTCTGTATAATCTGTGTCTAGACTTCAGCGTCTCTCAGTGGAGAGTCCAGGTTCAGCTTCTTGTCGATGCGGTTCAGACAACAAACGGCCAAATCACGCTCTCCATACCAGAGCTGGATTCAGAGCAGACCGTCCAGTTGCAGTTTCTATCAGGAAAGACCAAGAACAGCTTCACCTTACACATCAACACGGTACTCAACACAGACGGATCAACTGTTGAACTGTGTAAAAATGACTGAGGAAGAATTTGTTTTATGTCCTTTGTCTTCTTCTTCCAGAGCAGCCAGGTGAAGCTGTGGTGGCCCAGTGGACACGGTGACCAACCCTTTTACCAGCTCACTGTCAGAGGCTTTCAGGATGGATTTTTAATCCTCAATACAGAATCTAAGGTCAGAGTTCACTGCCTGTCAACACTTTCACTCTCCTCATATATTATTTAGGCATTCAGCTGGAGGATAAGCTTATATTCCCAGTTTTCTGACAGTAAAAATCCCAACATATCTCCTCCTATATACTCTGAAAACACGACGAGATTGAGACACATGAGTAGGATTAAACTTCTTTTTCTTGCTTAATTTGACATCCAGCAGCAGATTAGATTATACTCATGATGCTTAGAAAGTCACAATTACTATTTATTATATGGCACACGTTACAAATGCAGGAAAACAACAGTGGTGAAGGTTTTCGAAGTTAAAACTCTGACAGATGTCGTACGAATTTAAATCACAAGATGGAGCTGCAACAGTGAAACAAAGTGTGTTTCATGTTCCAGTGTATTTATAATTCTGATACATGAGTCCACATTTCTGATGTTACAAGTCTTTACGCCGACCACTGAACCTTATCCTGTCTTTTCTTTTCATACTTGGTGAAATGTAGATTGAAGTAACTGACTCTACCTCTGCATTGGACCTCATACAGTATATAATATATACATACAGTATATAATACATCCGGCCTTTTATTTAACCAGCAATTCTTAAATAGGCAGAAGATGATCCGTCCAGACATCTTAGTCTTAAATTTGGTTTGAAAATCTTTTTGAAAAGGTTTTAAAAGGCATTAGGATTTTACACGTGTGCCACAGAGACTGAACTAAATCATAGAGGTCAGTGGTTTGATGAAAGTGTCTCCTGCAGGTGTATTTCCGCACAGTAGAACTGGTGCAGGAGCCAGTTGTCGGGTCTCCAGGATTGAGCTTTTATTTCCAGATCAATGGGAAGCCAATTTTCCTCAAAGGCTCCAACTGGATCCCAGCCCACTCCTTCCAGGACCAGGTCTCCCCTGCTGTGTGAGTTCAGTTTGAAAAGCTGCTTTTTGAATTGTTGCACGTCAGTGTTGCCTGATGAGGAGAATACTGATCAGTAATTATGATCACGTTCAAAGAGAATCTGTTTCTCCTCCTCTTTTTCCCGTGTCTTTGTATCGATTTTTGTATTCACGGGACAGACGTAGAGTTAGAGCAGGACCACTGAGTTTGTTTGTTATGAATATATTAATACTGAAGCTCTCTGCTTCTCCTGCAGCTTGAGGAACTTGTTGCAGTCGGCTGTAGATGCTAACATGAATGCCCTCAGGGTCTGGGGAGGAGGGGTGTACGAACAGGATCTTTTCTACAGCATCTGTGATGAGATGGGAATCATGGTAACTACTTCTTCCTCGAGTTACATCAATATTAATACAACCGCAAAAGTAAAAATCTAAATGGCGACATCATGATGTAGCCAAATCTCTCAAAGAGAACTTAAAGGTGCTATTCACAATATTTTAACAAAAATATACCCTGAAATCATTCAGCCACCCTCACATACCATTACTGAAGAAATGTGTGACTATTTATGGATGGATGACTATATTCTTGTATGATTTAGGTTGTGTAACACCACCGTGACTCATGACCATATTGTAGAACAGATGGAAGCTCAAAAATATTTGTCTGTAGGTTTGGCAGGACTTCATGTTTGCCTGTGCCATGTATCCCACTGAGGACGACTTCATACAGACTGTAAGAGAGGAGGTCAGCCAACAGGTGAGTCGAGTATTTATTTTAATTTAATTACAGTTGTTTTATTGTTCGTATTGCTCATTGTAAGAAGAGTTTCAAAATACCAACAAAAATAAGGAGCGATGCAGCATTTTAAGCTAATGTAAGGTTCACAAATGTTGCATCCTGTACTGACAGTAAAGGTCATCCGTTTTGTTTTGTGTTAACTCGTCAGGTTCAGCGCCTCAAGTCTCATCCTTCCATAATAATCTGGAGCGGGAACAATGAAAACGAAGCTGCCCTTGCGACGGACTGGTTCAGCATCCCAGTTTCCCTGAGGCCTCTGTACCGGAAAGACTATGTGACGCTGTACGTGAACAACATACGGGCGATAGTTCGAGAGGTGAGAGTCAAATCATGTCATGTTTTTAAAAGTGTTCAGATAGTGCGCAGCGTGATGAAAGGGTGAGTCTTATCTGTCCTCAGGAGGACGAGAGTCGGCCGTTCCTCGTCTCCAGTCCGACAAACGGGGCTGAATCAGAGCAGGAAGGATGGGTGGCAGCGAACCCCTACGACCCTCTCTATGGGGATACACATTTCTACAGCTACATCCTGGACTGCTGGGACTGGAGGACTTTCCCACGAACACGTTTCGCCTCTGAATACGGCTTCCAGTCCTGGCCTTCCTTCTCCACGCTGCAGCCGGTGACTGAACAAACCCTCCATTCTTGTTTTGTTGTTGTTGACTTTACCAGAAAGTCTGAGGAAGCCTTTGAAATATTCATTTTATCTCAAGAGGAAGCTGCTGATTGTGTCTATCACATCCACATAACTCAATTTAACCCTTTAGTTTATCTTTATTTTAGATGGTATAAAGTGTCCGTCTGTTTTGTGACGTTTCAGGTTTCCATTAAAGCAGACTGGAGCTACAACAGTAGTTTCTCTTCCCATCGTCAGCACCATGAGAACGGGAACCAGCAGATGTTACTGCAGGCCGCTTTACACTTCCAGCTGCCCAACTCCACAGATCCCCTGAAGAGATTTACAGACACTCTCTACATCACTCAGGTAAAACACACACACCACCCTCAGCTCACGTCTGATTCATCTAAAGCCGCGCGGGGCAAGTTAGTGCAGGTACAGCAGCTTCAGATGGAAGTTAAGAATTTGGACTTCAGCACAGATGTTATGTAACATGAAATCTGTACATTTATGTTTGCTGATCTGTGAACACAGAAGAAACACTGAGTTCAGACTAAATCATTTGACAATATTCAAAGTGTACGTTTGATCTTGTAATCCATCAAACTGATCACATAAAGCACTAATCGTATTTCATATCCAGGTCATGCAGGCTCAGTGTGTGAAGTCTCAGACTGAGTTTTACCGGCGAAGTCAGAGTGAGATCATCGAGGGCAAAGGTCGCACCATGGGCGCTCTCTACTGGCAGCTCAATGATATTTGGCAGGCGCCGTCCTGGTCGTCGATCGGTGAGTGAACGCCCAGTCAGCAGATAATTTTCACTGACATCTTTATTTTCACAACTTTATTTTGAAAATAAAGGTTATTGTCACCTTGACATACAACTGGACTCCTGCACTCAACACTTTGTGGAGATTTGTTACGAGAAAATGGAAATATTTTTATGATCACTATAAATAATTTGTTGTGTAATAAATGTCTTATCTTCACTTGAGATTAGATATCACTGTTGCAGAATAATCATATATCATTTCCGTGTGTAGAGTTTGGTGGGAAGTGGAAAATGCTGCATTATTTTGCGCAGAACTTCTTCGCCGCCGTCCTTCCTGTCGCCTTTGAGGACAACGACACGCTGTTCATCTACGCCGTCTCAGACCTGAGTCACGACCTGAAGCTCAGGGCCGTGGTATGTTTACAACAGTAAATTGTATCATTACATTACATTTATTACTTACAATAAATGCATTCATATTACAAAGAAACAACAGTCGGACGTTGGACGAACAACTGAAAGCGTTTTCAGTGAGACAGTAAAGCATTTACAGTTTCTCCGTGATGCAGACGGTCAAACCAGAATAAAAAGATAACTTATTAAAATAAAAACAAGATTAGAGAGCATGCATTTTATTAATGTGTTATTTGCCTGCATTGTTCAGACACCATCCTAAAGCGCCAGTACTTGACGAGTTGGGAATGACATTTGACATTTTACCAAATAAAGGCAACCGTAGTTTGCTTTAAGTTACACGCTAATATTTCCATGTTCAGGAACACAGAAGCAGAATTATAAACACTGCAAAATAAATCTCAAATGATTGTTTTTTTGAATGTATGTATCCCTTTATTCACTTAGGGAAAAGCAGTTTGTAAAATTAAATTAATTAGCTTAAATATTGCACTGGAAGTCAAAATAAAATGAAGATGTAGTGCAACTTATCAATGTTCCTTCTCAGCTGTACATTTTTAAACACTTAAACATAAAAATGTAAGAAAATTAGATACTGTATTGATCCAGCATTGGGAAAATTCGCTTGTTACAGCATCTCAAGAGTCACAAGTAGAGGAAAAGAGTGATCGAGTGATAAATAAAGTAGTTTGTAGATCATTAAATAGATGCTAATAACAGTTTTTCTCATTCCTCCACCTCCACCATTTTAGTAACATAACAGTTAACAGGTTATTCTTTTGTCCATCAGGTGTCCATGTACTCGTGGACTGATCTGGATCCTGTGTGCACGCTGAGGTCAGACCTGCTCCTGGTCCCCGGAGGCAGCGCCGCGGCCATTTTTAAACAGCCAGTCACCGCCCTGCTGGCAGGATGTGGACGCTGCACTCGCCTCACCTGCCTGCTCACCTTTCACCTGGAGGACAGCGGCAGCCAGCAGGGTCCCACCAACCACCACTACCTGTGCTCACCTAAAGACGCTCAGGGACTCCAGAGACCCAACATCACAGTAAGACGACAGGAGCTCCACTGCTTTTATTTATTCATAGACGGATGTTAAGTAATGCATGGAAGCAGCGATGGAAAAGCCTAGAGCGGTCGATTAATGTTGCAATATTTTCCGCCAGTATATTGCTGCAATATGAGTAATATTAAATAAATGTAATTGTTGATCTGTGTGTGTTTCTCTGCAGGCCAAGGTGCAGCAGGATGAGACGGGATACACCGTCACCCTCCACTCTGCCTCTGTGGCTCCGTTCGTCTGGCTCGATGTGGGAAACGTTCCCGGACGCTTCAGCTCCAACGGCTTCCTGATGGTTTCTAGAAACAGGACAGTCGGTTTTGAAGCGTGGCGTCCCACCAGCGTCGCTGAACTCTCCAGATCCCTCACCGTCACATCTTTGAGAGACGTTTACTGACCTGAGACCAGCCAGCAAAGATATACCAAAGTGCAGAGGCAACAGAAGGGCAAATTGGGACTGTCGTGTATCTGAACGGGCTTTGTGTCTGTTAAAGAGATAATATGACTTGTGTTTGACTCTGTGGATTTTGGGGAAATCAGAAAGGTATTTTTTTTTTAATCAACCTGACGAAGTTGAGACTTTTTCACCAATTTTCTAAATGTTTGCTCGTCTTTTCTTGCCAAACAATCGGAGCAGAAAAGCCTCAGAAAACTGTAGGTAGACCATCGTGGAGCGCTGAAATTCTCCACTGAGCGTTTCCAACAAAAGGAAATTATTTCTGAGTGGGTTTGCAGCTCTTAACAAAAGGACGACCTACTGTATTCAGTCACTAGCAGGGAAACTGTGGCACACAATGGGCCTTTCCATGAAGCATTCATTCACACAAAACCCATCAGACAAAGACATGGAATGTGTAAAGATCAATACATGTTTGATAACGTTTAACGAGTTCAACTGGATGAAGAATTAAAAAGCCTCGGCCCAGATTTCTAAACAATTTCAGATTTCTTTAGCTATTGAAATAAATGGATGATAATTAGGCTCCAAAACCGACAATGACATTGATCAACTCCTGCACTGATCTGTATTGTTCACTGGAAATTGTTTTCCTTTTGTGTGTTTTGCTTGTTTGCACATCTCTCAGATAATTGACTGAACAAAGATTCATACTTGACGTCATGGATGTGTTGTATTATGTACAGAGCTGTTCAAAATGTGTATTTGCTGTTTTTTTATTCTGATGAAATCAACTGTGATTGATTGTTTAATAAATAAATATGAAAAAGATGAGACTTTTTTGATCTTCAGGGGGGATTATGTGTAGCAACTGCACATCAGACCAGACCAGGTAAACATACAAAAAAATCAAAACCGTGAAAAAGAAAACTTGAAAACTCCATCAATTAAAATTAAACCAAAGCTATCTATATATAATATAAAATAAATATGGGTGACTATACAATAAGTAGACAAAAACTTTACAGGAAATTCAAAATAGAAAAGCCATAATACATTGTATACACTGAGTAAATGATTACACTAATCATTACAGCTAATGATTATTTTCATTATGGATCAATCATGATTATTTCCGACATTAATCTTTTTTTTTGGTTTGTAAAAATTCTGAACATAGAAACGCCTCACAATGATTGTTTTGTCCAACGGTCCAAACCTCAAAATCATCACAATAAAATTACTTTTATTACAATCATTAAAATGAAAAAAAGCAAATACTCACATTTGCGCGGCTGGAATCTTGACATGTCGTCTGATTATCTAGTTGACCAATAATTTCTGCTGCATGTTGGATAGTTAAAGTTATAACAAACATATATTCTAATGTCTTCAGATGTTTTGTGTGTGAAAATCTGCCTGCAACATAACTAAAGCCGCAAAATAGTAAAGTTCTTCAAATCTGTACTTGAGTAAATGTATTTAGTTACAATCCAAGACATTATATATTGTTATTTCAGTGTGTCAGAGCACTAAATGCACATAATACTGAATAAAAGCCAAGTTGAAATCTTGAATATGTAGGATTTTATATTATTTTTCTTTACATCTTAGCAATATAATACTATACAATGGCCCACCATTAGGTTTTAACTTGTAAGTAAACACTTGTGCAACCTCTTCTGGTCTCTTCCCCCTGCAGTGACCATCTTCTGCCACAAGGCGGCGCCAGAAACATTAAAACAGCCTCACATGTCTCATGTTTACTTTTTTTTTTAACTTCCAGCTGTTTCATAGTTGATCAAACGGAGACTCAGCAGCTGTAAAGTGACTCACATCGTCAAACATCCGCCACTTTGCACTTTTACCCTCCACACACACACACACACACACACACACACAACCACACACACACACACACACACACACACACACACACTCCCACTTCTTCTTAGGGTCCCCTCGTGTGTGTGTGTGTGTGTGTGTGTGTGTGTGTGTGTGGTTGTGAGCACGTTGCATACCAAGTGAGAAAGTCAGTCACAAAAGAAAGCATTGGAAAGACGGAGTGCACGCGGTCGGTAACCTCCATGTTTTTCCTCGTCCATGCCTCTGCAGACTGATCTTTGAACCTGATCTACCTCCGATAGTCCTGATTGATCATCTAGAAAACCACTCGGGACTTAATCAAGCTGCACAGCTTTTTAAAGGACTGCCATGGATGTGACTGAGCACCGGGGACGAGCTGCACAGATATCCTGAGTGAAATGCTTTGAGAGGAGCTGAAGACAGATTTATTCACTGAAGGACACTTTTTTAAAAAACACAAAACAAACAGAGATGTCTAACTTAACATGTTTGATCAGCTGCCTTTTGGTCTTTATTTCAAAGTCTCACAGTTTACATGTGTTCGATGTGGATGGACGAGGATTTCTAGAGGATATTTTACACTATTATGGTGAGAATAAGTCCATCTCCACACAGGATCTGGATGATTTTCTGCTTTTAATCTCAGCCAGGAGGTCTGAGGCAGTAACTGAGGACAACCCACTGGAGAACCAAGAGGTATTTATATTTATTAACACTTTTCTAATTGTTTTAACTCATTAATGAGCATTTAAAGCACCACACAACACTGAATGTGCTTATTTATTATAGTGTGTGATCTGCTGTCAAAACCAGTTAATAAGGCTTGTTTATGAAAGCAAAGAAATATGTGTTTTAATTCATATTTTATGTCATTTTGCTCCCATTATTCAGAGTTATAGCTAGTTTAGAAGATTTATTCTTTATCATTTAGTTTAGTTGTAAATTAACCATATCTTGTTGTTGCACACTTTGTTGATACTGTATGGTATAAAATATAATGTAATAAATGCCTGAAACATTCTCACTAATAGTAAATCTAACTGACTTTCTCTGTAGGCATTTGTAGTTTGACCAAAAATGTGCATTTAAGCATATTTATATCATCTTTTCCCCCTTTATTGCTTTGTAGTCAGAGCCACTTTATAAGGCTTATTTGTTTAAAACTCATTTTAGTTGTAAATGAACTTTATTTATACTTTTTTGTTTACAGTGTTTAGTCATAAATACTGTTAAAAAAATGCACAATTTATGTAATTTACTCCAGCATTTTCAGAGTAATAGCACGTTTATAAGGTTTATTCATTTAAAAGTAACAAAATGTAGTCTTAAATGAACTTTATTCTGTTGTTGACACTGTGTAGTAATAAACTCCTGAAACATTCGGTCTGTTTTCTTGTAGTTAAATGTAGTTACATATTTGACCAAATAAGCACATTAATGTCCAACGTTTATTCACAAAAAAAGAAAAGAAAAATTAGTTGGAAATAAACTTTATTCTGTTGTTGTATACTTGACACTGTATCCTAATGAATACTGTAGATTGATTGATGATTGCTATTATTAATAATCAGATAATTTTATGTCGTTTTCAAAGTGTTCTTTTGTTTTTTGGTTGTAATTAATATATTTGAAGATGCTGAATTACAGGAATAAAACGCAAATTTATAGTTAATTATCTTTAGCTCACTGTTAACAGACAATGAAATGCTTCATCAACATGTATTAAGCAATTGTTTATTGTAAAGTTGCAGTTTATGTTTATCAACCTTTATCAATCACTGGTTGCTGAAGCATTTCTTTATTTGATCACTCGTCTTCAAACACTGTTTTACCTGTTTTACAGCATGATTAAGCTAACCTGCTTAATCATAAATGGTTCCTCTTTCATCCTTTGACAATAATAATAATAATAATAATATTACTTGTATAGCACGTTTAATACAAAAATAATGAAAATACATATAAAAGAAGACAGATGTGAGAAACAGGAACACTAAAAACACAGCAGAAACGATTTTAGAGACAAAAAAGAGATTTAAAAACGATTAAACGTTGTCTGATCAGGTCTCTCTGTCCCTCAGTGTCCCTCCGCAGGGCAGATCTTGTCCCACTATGGGCTCAGTAATGTCAGTCAGCTGACTGTGGAACATCTGGAGAGGATCTGCCCGGCCGTGTTGACCCAGGTGCTGCTGCCCTCCTGCCCCTACGTCGTCCCAGAGCCTGTGGCCCCTCTCGACTACACTGGTGAGTTGCTTCATCACCATCATCGGTTTATTTGCTGAGACCCCCGCAAGTCAAATAATTCACAGTTCACTGCGGTTTGTTGCCTTGAATCAGGTCCAAAGTGACACAAATGCTCGAGATTATTCAGGGATTGGAGATGGAGCCAGTCACTGAAGTCTGTGGTTGGCATTTTGTTTTTGCCCTAAAAACAACAGGATGTGGGCCGGTTGAAGTTTCTTTTGACCGTCTCTTATCTTCCCTGTCTCTTTACAGTGTGAACACGTAATAAGTGTTAAAACCTGTGACACCCAACAACTTTTTATTTTTAGATTCTTTTAAATGAGTCATCACTGCAAGAAGAAAATTACAGGATCACGAGTTTCAGTCTGAAAGCTACTGATTGTATTCACTTTTCAGGTCATGTAAAGTTTCAAAAAGGTTTGAAAACAAAATTGGAAAAATCCTGCGTTCTCATGTTGTTATCCCACATGTCCTGATACTTCTTGCTATTAAGGAGAAACTCAGGAAATTAAGAAATGGAAAAAGACTAGAACTAAATCCGTCTTTATTTGGCAAAGTAATCACATTTTTAAGCTGTTCTGGGGCTTTTAATTGTGTCACACAATCTTCCTTGTTACCTCGTTGTCGTAGAGTTTATTTCTATTTCCGTTTCACATTTTAAGGACAAGATTTAAGATTATTTTGTCGACTGCTGTTTCCTTAAAATGCTTAGAAAAATGTTCCCCTGAACGTCTACAATTCCAGTGCCGACTGCTGTTTCCATGGTCATGAACTTTGAGTCTGCCTTCATCTCCAGGCAGCAAAAATGTAAATAAACTTAAACTTGTAGGTATAAAGGATATTCTCCTGTTTGTCTTGTGTAGAAATGTTTTATGTGGACAATTTAAAGAGCTTTAAAGCACGCAAAGAGAAACGATATCATGCAAAGATCATTTGAACTCTCTAACAAACGCCGTCTCCTTATGTCCTTGCAGAAGTTGGTAAAATGTCAAAATAAAATGGACATTCCCAAAGCAGGGCTGCTGGTAAACTGCCTCATCGTAAACCCATCAATCAGGGGAGCAGGGGACAGCTGTTCTGATTGATGGGTTGTAAATGAAAATGTGTACGAGTGTCCTGAATTCACCACAATGCATGACTCTGGACCTTCGTCTCAGGTCGTCACTCACTATCTCCCATTCTCACTTATCTGTTCCGGCTAATTAATAAAATCTAATCATGTAAAGTCATCTCCTGTCGAGTAGCCATAACTCTCCATGAGGTCCTGGACTGACTCACAGAGCCACTGACCTCTCAGATTCACCCTCGGACACTCCTCCTCCTCTTCCTCCTCCTCCTCCTCCTCCTCGGTGCTGTTGACACAGTTACAACCAACTGTGACTGTTGTTCAGTGTGTTGTTCACGATGCACGCTGGTTCTTCGCCGGCCTTGTGAACAGAATTTCCCTTCTGCAAATAAATAATAATTGTGTATTTTGTTGAGTTAAACATCTGTTTGGTGACTTTGTTATATGATAATAAATATCACAAAATGTTATAACAAGTTAGAAATCTTCCAGCATTAATATCTGGTAACGTGATGAAGATGCTGTTGAAGAACCGGTTCTGCCCAAGTAATAGGTGACACCACAGCAATAAGCCTGAAGCCTAAACACTTTATATGCACATTATAATGCTTCTGTTTCACTGTTTATTCTCGATGTCTGTCCCGACAGTGTGGGGTTATGGGTTTCTGGCGGTCACTGTGATCAACCTGGCGTCTCTGCTCGGTCTCTTCCTGATCCCCTTCACCAAGAAGTCCTATTTCCCCAAAGTGCTGACCTACTTCATCGGCCTGGCCATCGGGACGCTCTTCTCCAATGCCGTGCTTCAGCTCATACCGGAGGTTTGTGACGGGTGGAGTGGGTCAAATGGAGCCAATATTTATGTGCCGCTAGCATTAACGTTCTCGTGTTAATCCGCAGGCCCTGGGTTTTGATCCCAAATCGGATAACTATTTGTCGAAGGCGGTTGGAATATTTGGAGGGTTTTACCTGCTGTTCTTCATGGAGAAGATACTGAAAATGGCTCTCGGGGTGGAGCATGAGGTGAGGTAACAGTACAGTTAGTTTAAGATGAGTTTAATCGGTGCAAAGCACTTTTCTTTTTATTGCAGAGTGATTGATTATTATTCCGGTTGTATATCTACCACTGATTAGCCTGATTTATTAGCTAATTTGGCTGCTAATTAGTGACTACCATGAGGACATAGTTACAGATTACAGAAGTCATGTGCTTTATTTATATTTTAATAGTTTTACACAAGGAAGAGGGACAAACCCGTCATTAAACATATCTTTTATATAGTATCAGAGAATCCTGATGTCATTAACTTTAACAGAGAGCTATTAAAATCAGTAGGCTTCAGAAAACAGAATTAATAATTATAATTTCATGTTCTTTATCTGTGTCTCTCTTGTCCTCAGCACGGCCACAGCCACTTCACTCCTGCAGAAGCTCAAGAAAACTCCCTCCACAACGGAGACGTACTGGAGAAAAAGGACTCCATCATTTTGACCGGCATCAACACCATCGCCACGGACAAGAGCAACCCCAACCCAGAACCCTCTCAGGTACGAGCGCTCGCTCACGTCATCTGTGACAGTAATAAAATGTGAAGTCTGAATCACACCGTGCACCTCACATGCTATGTTGACCTACACAGGAATCAACCTTGTACTCAATCGTCTTTTATCTAATGAGTAGCTCAGTCTTCAGATAAGCTCGTAACAGTGAGTGAGTCTCTCCTTAAGTCTTATCATTTGTTGTGCCATCATCACAAACACACCGGACAGGAGCTCAGCTTGGATTATGAATTAATGACTGTATTTAAAACTTCTAATCAGTGGCTGTGAGTCACAGGCTGTGTCATCATGCAAAGAGTAAAACAACAATTTCAAAATATGTCCAAAGAGGATGAAGCATCAGAGAGTGGTTATATATTCATGTGGTTCGGACACACTTTTGTTTTTCTATAAGACCAGATATTTAGCTCAGGAGTCATTTTATTGTGCTGTTATCGGTGACACAGGGCGTTTAGAGCTACTGTTAATATTTAACAGTGAAATCTCTCATGTCCGATGGAGTAGTTTGGCTTTGAAGGGATCAGAAATACTAAACAAACAGACATGCCGCTGTCACGGAGGGATGAAGCGGTGAAATCAGGCTGAAAGCCTCGGATCCTTCCCCTCCTGATAAATGCAGGAATTGTCTGCCTCGAGCACAAAGACTCCTTGTTCGGCCGTGGCTAATAAAAGGGGCCCAAATGCTCTGTTTCTGTCCGCCTGCTCTCAGGTTTCCCATTAAAGACACTCGTGCCTTTATATTTGTAATGGAAGAGTTGTGTTTAAAATGCTGCGCGTTCATTTAGAGGAAAATATTTCCTGTATTTGATTATCAGTGTCTCTTACATTTTGAGGATCGAAATGAAAACACTGAAGTTGATAAAAGCCTTTAGTCAGCAAGATTTCCTCAAAGTCTTTATTTTTAGCCAAGGCATAGAGGGGTTGCTGTGAAATTTTATAGACATTTAAGGTCTCTTATTTTGGTGAGCCTCTGACCTACCTCTAACCCCACCATGAGCTTTCTTGTCAACAAATGTCACGTCCCCCTCTGAATGAAATGTAATAACTTTGATGGTCCCTTGATTGTCTAATAAATGCTTTGGTTTATGACTAAAAACCTGCACAACTAGAGACATTCCTATCATCCTCTGTGCCTCGGCCAAACTATGTTTGAGACCATTTAGAAACAGTGTCACAGTTACATAGTTTCTCCACCAGAAACCAGTGACAAGGTCATTTTCAAATGGTAAAGTTGTTACTCAATAATCCTCTCAAACCCTGCTAGAACATTACAGCTGCAGGTTGTGTGGACAAACACTGTGCAAACTCAGAGGAAATGATCTATAATTCATAACAAGATTTAGCCACCTGGAAAACATTTTTAGAAATATCAAATATGCCAGGTTGAACTGTGGGAAAATGTATAAATAAAGCACAAGACTATTTTCCATTAGCTGTAAGCATGACTTTTGAACTTTGGGTTTTAAACAGAGAGGAGTCATTGTATGTTATCTTAAATCCACACATCAAACAGTAGCATGAGTCGTGTGACATGAACCTGTCCCCCATCTCTTCCAGGACACCCAGGGCTCAGATGTGATGTGCCACTGGTTGCGTGGGCGACGCATCTCCAGCATCAAGACGGTGGCGTGGATGATAACTCTGAGCGACGCGCTGCACAACTTCATTGATGGTCTCGCTATCGGTGCCTCGTTCACCGTGTCCTTGCTGACCGGGTTCAGCACGTCCACCGCCATCATATGTGAGGAGTTTCCCCATGAGCTGGGTGAGTGAGTCTTCTATCCTGTCTGACCCCATGTGGGCGTCATTCATTAGAAACCGCATGTGCTGTGACGCAAACATTGCTCAAACCCACTGAACTTTGCTGTGAGCACTTGTGGAGATCCCGAGTCACCAAAGATAACAGATATTTCATGCTGATTTTTGGGGAAATGTGTGATACTAGACATCTAGAATATCTTAGTTTGATGACATGGTGCAGCCGTGAACAACAGAGTGTCAGGTTTGAATGTTTAATCAGTCAAGTAGCTTCAGTGGAGAGCAGGAACAAGCTTGGACAGGATGTGTGATTCTGATTTTAAATAAAAATATAATAATTTTAAAGCAGTTTAAGAGGAAATCAAACAGGAAAACTGGATTTGTAGGTTAAAAGCAGGAAGTATATTTTCATTTAAACTAAAGGGATCTTTTAAAATCTATGATCTTCAGCAATCTCTACTGACAAACTGCAGGATTGCACCAAAACCTTTATCCTCTCCCTCATTCATTCAATCATTTAATTTCAGTTTATGCATGTTAAACATATCATCATACAATCACACCAAAATCAGATGACAAAAGACAAAATAACGACAGAAACAACAATGAAACTCATCAGTTTTAACGCCTGTTGTATCCACCCTGTGTGTTCTTCCCCTCTGCAGGTGACTTTGTTATCCTGCTGAACGCTGGTATGAGCATACCTCAAGCTATTTTCTTCAATCTACTGTCGGCTCTCTCGTGTTACATCGGTCTCGTGTTCGGCATCGTGCTCGGGAGCAAATTTGCCCCAAATCCAATCTTCGCCATCGCAGGAGGAATGTTCCTGTACATCGCACTGGCAGACATGGTGAGTTAGATTACACTACCTGAGGATACTCGCACACTGCTGCTAGTTCTGCATCTTTTATGTCTACTAACTTCTGTGGCACTTAGACGGGGTAGTGTGTGTTGTGTTTAAAGCTTGCTATGCTGCCAACAAGTTGACAAAAAAATGAAATAAATAATGAATGCAAGAATTTATCAAACATACGGCATTTTGTTATTAAAAAGGGGCTCGGAAATAGGATGAAAACTAAACTCAGGACCCTTCATGAGAGGTTACATACTTCCAGGCCTGAGGAGTTAAAACTCAAGAAATGTGTCTGTTTCTCACTTGTTAATCAACTCTAATATGGACGTAGCTTCATGGTCTGAAAAGAGCCTGCATTTTTCCGCTGGTTTCAAAAGAAGCTTTGATTTGCATATAAGCTTATGAGAAAATTACCATACTTCTCACTTGATTTATGACCTCAGTAAACAGTTTGAGTTAATGTTCAAACCAATGGGTGATGTCACAGTGGACTTGCACTTGTAAGGATCAGTTGACAGTTGGTTTTGGCCTCTACATGGCAATTGTTGACAATAAAAAACTACCTTTTCTGATAGGCTAAATTGATGACCTTTTTTTACCTGCATCAGGCCAACTTTTTATTTTTTTTAGGAACCAAAAATTGCTAATATTTTCAACATTCAGCAGCAGTCAGCAGTCAGACAATGAGTGTGCTGCCTTGTGGTCTGTTTTCCAGTCTGAATGCTTTGGAACAATGTAATAATTGTAGCAACACAAACCAACACTTCTTGTTTCTATACTATCACTTCCTCATATGTGGGCAGTTAAACAGTAAGGCCAGTGTCTTTGGTGCACCAGACAGATGTCTGATTGTCTTTCTTCGTCTCAGTTTCCAGAGATGGACAATATAGCACGGGAACAGAAACGAACCTCCACAAAGATCATCTTCTTCCTGATCCAGAACGCAGGGCTGCTCACCGGCTTCACCATCATACTACTGATCACCATGTTTGCAGGGCAGATACATCTGGGCTAGCCGGGGGGACGAACACAAGCTGGAGAGAAAAATTAATAAACGAGCTGCTTCTGTTTCTGCTCCAGCTCGTTGGGCTGGGCAGGAAAGTGAATGTAAAGTGAATGTTTTGTACAAACAAAACCAAATGTTTAAAGGAGAAATTATGCTTTTATATGTTCTGACTATCAATTTAGTTTACTCCATATAAAAAGGGAAACTCTTTGCAATCATTTGATGTATGAACTGTAGTCAAATTTGTTTTCAGGAGACAATAAATTATTTTTTTAGTCTTCACATTGTGTGTAATATTTTACTTTGATTGTACCTCACTGATGCTGTAGTGTAAACTAACGTACGCTGTGTTGTTGTGACAACACTTATGGCGGCGGTTTGACCTCAGGGTTTTGTGACCTCTGTGACCTTCACTGGTGCTTTTGTGAGTTTTCCTTTTTTCCCCCTAATATATGTATGTTGCTCGCGTAAGGCAAAGTATAACAAAAATCATCACCACGAACTTCAAATGACACAACGCTTCATCAGAGCTGACCATATGTCCATTATTTCATGCATTGTTCAGGTTTTTTCCCCTCAGGGTTTTGACAGATTCTGTCAGTGGCTGTATGATTAATACATTAACCAACATGGTGTGCCACAAAAAACTGTGCATTCTTCCGGTAATATACCTGAACGTTTGACCTTGGTTTCTCTTTATATGCAAACCAAGTTGGTTTATTGGTTTATTTTGCGAATCCTTAACAAAAACAGATGGTAATGCTGTTCTTAATATATTCTGTTGATATAATATACCCCCCCCCCAAAAAAAAATACACACACACACACACACACACACACACACACACACACACACACAGGTGAAGTTGCACCAGACAGTGGGGATGTTTTGTTTTATATAAACAAATTACGTAGACAATCGCCAGCAAGTGGCAACCAATCCGCGTTAAACAGGAAGTGGTACAGGTTGCGTTCAACTACGTGGCACGGCTCGTAATTACCTACATCCATGGTAAAATGCTGTAAAATAAACGCTTCACATCAGCAGCCTGATCGACATTCCGCGTTGAATATATCGCAGATGTTTGACAGAAGTTTCAACAATCCCACGAGAGAATAGGTGGAGTTTAATCTGACGGAAATCCCATATCGGAAGGACGTGACCTTTAATTTTCCCACTCTGTCGACATTCAGTGAACGCAACATACTGGAAGTGGGGAATTGGACATTGAAATTAGACGATTTGGACTTCTGGCGAACTTTTCTGCGCTCAGTACATTCACACCCTGCTGCCGAGCTTCACAACAAGACACGTAAGTTATGTTTATTCGTGCAGAGAGTCTCAGAGCAAATGAAATCAAAGAAAAGCAATCACATCCTTGGCAGCTTTGTGAGGCTAGCACTGGTGCTAGCTGCTATTAGCTAATCAGACGAATTAACAGTTAGCTAACGTCTTGTCTTTGGACATTTTCTGAAAGCACATATGTAGTTAAAGCTCTGAATATTCATTTTGTTTTATGTTGTATGGTTGTGTGTTTAAATCTGTCAGTGGCTAGCAGAGCTAGCATTGCTAACGTACCCTGGCTTTTTGTTTAAATTCGTTAAACAGTGGTTGACCCTCATGTGACGTTTGAGGGTCACAGAAACTGCCTTGTTTTCTTCAAACTTGAGCCTGCAGCAATAATTACTCATGGTGTGTTTGTTGTTTATACTGCTTGTGCAAGACAGGGCTGTTTGTAATGATGACACTTAGTTTTGGTTTACTAGGCAATAATTACCACATATATCGATTAAAAGTAAAGGCCCTACATTCATTAACTTGTAAACAGAATGAATATACAAAAAAAACATTTATGGACAGTTTCACTGTTAAAGTAAAAGGTCTTATTCTGAAAATAAATCCCTCTCAGACTCTGTCTGTTACAATGTCAGTACTATCTTATCTATAATTTTGGTGCACTTTGGGGTACTTTAAATTAAAAATCAGACTGAAACTGGATTTTTAAGTCTGAACGAATATGGATATTGAGTTATAATATCCAATAGAGCTGGGCAATATCTATGATATATATTGTCATCTTAAGATGAGGCTATACACTGTCTCACATCTTCATTTCCTGTCATTTTAAAACCCAGGGCTGAGCCATGGCCAGCATTCAGATCCGGAAGTATCGGGATGACGATGCTGAGGCAGTGAAGGACATGTTCACCTTGGGGATGAGTGAGCACGTCCCTTCGTCCTTCATGCACCTCCTGAAACAGCCACTGACCCAAATGGTGCTCATGTGTTTGTTCTGCGCTCTCATGACCAGCTCCAAGTCCTTCCTGCTGCCCATCCTGGCCATCACCCTCTTCTTGGCCGGGGCCCGGCAGTTAGTTGTCTACATGTTCAAGAGATACATCGATCGCTCCCTCAGTGAGGACCTCAACAACATCAGTGCGACCTACCTGGAGCAGAAGAACTCGTGTTTTTGGGTGGCTGAAAGTGACGGTCGGGTGGTTGGCTCAGTGGCTTGTCTGCCTGCTAAGCAAGTAGCTGGGTGCTTGGAGCTGAAGCGCATGTCAGTACTGCGCAGTCACCGCGGGATGGGCATCGCTAAGGCTCTGTGTCGGACAGTGGCTGATTTTACTCGAGAAAGGGGATTTCCGGCAGTCGTCCTGTACACCTCTGTGGTGCAGACGGACGCTCAGAAGCTGTATGAGCACATGGGCTACGAGAAGATAAGAGAGTTTGTCATTCCTGAGCTCGTTGCCAAAATCACAAACTTTACACTGTTTGAGTACAGACTGGATTTACAGAAAGATGGGAAAAAGGACTGAGTGTTCCTAAACTAAAACACAAGGCTGTGTTGCATATCAGGGCGACAGCACCGTCCATTCTCCCAGTTTCTATGCTTATGTCTACCCAGCATGCATTGCAGTTAAGGCAACTAAACACTCAGGACAGGTCAGATTACATGAGGAACTGTTTATTCAACACACTCGAGGTAAAAGGTCAGGCATGTTTTCCTCTTCTTCCAGACACACACAGGACAGATTGACCAATTATAGTTGTGTTTTGCAGCAACACCTTTTTTTTTAAATAGTTGATAGAAATGTCTGCAATGTCCATGTTCATGCTGTTAAAGGTCTGTGTTGATGAGCTTCTTGAAAGTTATTTGATTATTTAATTTTGTAAATGGTTTCATTTTTACATGATACTAAGAATAAATTGATAGATCTGACCATGCTCCTACAATTTCTTCTTTTTACCCCTGAGACTCAAAGTCACAACATAAAAGCGAAAACTAATGATGATTTCATTGTCAATTCATCTGTCGATTACTTTCTTGATTAATCTATCAGTTGTTTGGTCTATAAAATGTCAGAAAATGGTGAAAAAAAGCCCAAGATGACTTCCTCAAATGTCTTGTTTTGTCCACAACTGAAAAATATTCAGTTTTCTGTCAAAGAGGAGGAAAGAAAACAAAATATTCACATTTAAGAAGCTGAAATCAGTGATGTGTCTGTCTCTGTAGTAATCTGGATAACCTATTGTCTTATTTGTTCATACCAGGACCAGGTATCTAATCTATTTTCCAGTCTCTCTTCACTAAGAATGATTTGTATGTACAGTATTCTGAAACTGAACCCTACAGCTTCGCAATTTCCTCTCTTTCTTAACCAAAATTGTGCAGCCTGAGGCATCAAAGACAGTCCGGCAACTGTTCAGTCAATCGCGAAGAACAAGTCTCTTTTTTTATTAGAGTAAGAGCAAGAGAAAGGTTGTGGCCACAGGGCGAGGATCCTGCCGAGAACTGAATCAGATAATAATGGGTCAGGGGAATACTGAGGTTCTGCTCTGGGGTTTGTTTTGCCCACAGGATGCATAACTATTACCGTTGTTGTTCCTGACTGATACTCACAAGCTTTGAGGATGTCAGGTTGTCGTTTTTTCATTACAGATCTTATGAATATCTCTGTTTCATATAAAACTGGTGATTTAAATTGGGAAGGTACATCAAGTTTCAGCTGTGGATATTCAACTTTAATGTCATTGTCCATGTGAAGGATAAGTTTGTCTTTCTGCCAGATGATAAACTGAAACACAGAACACACTCGTATAATAATAAATATGCAAAACAACTGCTGAAACCTGACGCAAACTCACATAAAACAAATGTGGACACGTGCGTACATTCAAATTCAAAAACTTTATTGTCCATTAATGCAGGCAATAAAGAACATTTTTGTCTTTGCTGCTGAATTGCTCATATAGAAATACAATAAAGTACTGTAAGAACATCAAATGCACACAAAAATACAAAAATACTGTTTTATTTTTCCTTTTGTTGTCTTTTTTTGGTGAATATTTGGTGAATCTTGGTGATTTTCCCCTGCTGCCCACCTCAGTTTTGTGTTTTCTTACCCCTTAACTTTTTATTATTTTTATATAATAAATAAAAATGTATTTACACACACTAGTGCTTGATGTAGTAAAAGTTAATGAGGCCAATCAGGAGAAAAATACATGACATTTATCAGAGGACTTGCCCTAAATGTACTAAATTCTCACATAAAAAATTAATTATTAACACAACCGTGTCTGTAAGCTGTCATAAACTTACCAGGGAATGCAGTAATATATTTACCATCTTTATATCGTGATACAGTGTTTAGAAAATCACCGGGCTCCTCTGTGTCTGTGAGGCGGGCCGGGTCAGGCAGCAGCTCGGACACCTCACACGGATGTGTCCGGTCAGACTTCCATGGATGGATGTAGCCTGTCAGGGACGAAGCTGAGCGGCTAGCCGGATTTTAGGACACAAACAGGTAAGATTCAGCACATATATGTCATCTGAACGGTGTGAGAAACAATTGAAATACATAAGCACACATGTATAGCAACATATATGTGTGTTTTTTGATAAAATTAAAGCGTAATGAGGTTTTTTTATGAGAAAGACAACCGAGGCTAACAGCTATCTTTGCTAGCAGCCAGTCAGGGAGTGTCCCACTGACAGCTGACAGCACCAAACATCAGCGTTAAATTTCACGATTTTAATGTGAGTCACAGCTGTTTAAAATGAAACCTTTGCACATAAAAACGACTAATTATGGAGTCGAGACCTTTACAGATATTTAATTAGCATTGGCTGGTGATTATGGACGCCTTTTGGATCCAGATATCCAGCCCTAATGGGATCAAAGGGCTCTCTTCTGGTTTAAATTAATTAATCCCAAATCCAGATTGATTTCCTTAATTTTCTCATCCAATTTGGTTTATCTAACGGGGGACACTGTCATGTCAGCCTGCAGCCACACCCATGCTGTGATTTATCATGACTCCCACCAGAGATAACAGGCAAAATATTGGTATTATTTAGCTTTTTTTTTTAATAATAAATGCTCATTATGTTAAATAAATAACATTATTCAGGTCAATAAGGCAGTAGGATGTCTTTGGAGCTGAGGTCTCTGGGCTTTAAACTCACTAGATGGCACCAAATGACAGATTTAAGCCTTACATGCTCTCTCTTCTTATTATAGAGGATTTATTTATATTTTGCAGGGATTATTTTTATTGACCAGGCAGTTTAATTGGGCACTTTCAGGCTAATTTGATACACATTGGAGTGAAGTACTGGAATGAACTGGCTCTGCCCCTGTTTTCCATGGATGACCTATTTTTTCCTGTGTGCATACTGTAGCATTGAGACCACGCTGAATATCATTAGCATGCATGTAGTGAAGAGGAAGCCAAACATATAATTAGCTAATGTGTTATCCACTATTGTTAGCAATGAATCTACTGATTACTGTTGCAATTGATTATTCGTAGTCACAAAGTAAATGTTAAAACATTGCGAAAACAAAATGTCTATTAAAGTTTCCCAAAGCTTCAAGTACTATCCTCAAATTCTGATGTAAAATAATGTAAAACAAAATCTTCTAAATTATTTTCAGTTGATTTACAACCCAGTTTATTGATGAATCACTACATGTAAGGCTTACAATTAAATATCTATAATTGCAATTAGTCAACAGAAAATAAATCAGTGACATTTTAGGTAATTGGTAACAGTTTAAAACATTTTTTGAAGCAAAGATACTATAAATTCTCTGAATCCAGACATTAAATGTCATATTTGTGTCATCAACTAATCCTTTTATCATTATCATCACATTATCTTTGGATATTGGACTGTTGGAGCTTTTTGGGGCTGATAACAATATAAGTAAGTAAATCATATCAAACATATCAGATATCGTGTATGTCCATGCCGATATATCTGTGAGAGTTCAATATCGGCCGATAATATCTGTCGGGCTCAAATTTGAATGTTCAAACAGTTCATCAGTTAATCGAGAAAATAATAAGAATAATTGACAGCTGCAGGCCTATGGCTAAAATTACAGGTACAGTAAACAAGCTATAATTTAGAGAAAAAAGTTAATTAAATCTGATGATCGCAGACTAGTTATATTTGCACTTTTATGAAACGTAATCACTACATTACAATCATGAAGCCAACACCACATTTTCAGTAAAACACATTTTAAAGTCGCATTGATTAAAAAAGGCTTAAATGATCAGTTCTGGTGTTTAAATATGGATTAAAGGAAGTTTAGTCACACTGGCCTCATTACCTTTTATGATGAATGACACCACTGATGCTGAATTCAACTTAAAATGAATTGATTCCAATTTTAATCAATAGTTTAAACCATTTATCTGGTAAAATAACAAATATCTGCCGGAGAACGGTTGCTCAATCAGTTTCTGACTCATCTTTCTACACTGAATCATTTGATTTTCTGACAGCAAGTCGTATTAAGTCACCAATCTGAAGACAATCTGAAAGCTTTCATCAAGCATGTATCATTATTTTTAACGTAAAATGAACAAATTACCAACCTTTGATTGAATTAAACAGAATCGTTTGTGACGTACCTAAGAATTCTTTACCTTGGTGACATAATGATGACACCTTGATGCGCCCTGACGCAGCAGTTTGCATTTTTTTAGCCCATTATTCAACTTCTCTATGAAGACGCAATCTCTTTTACACATGACGAACTTAAATCATATTTCTCCTCCTCATTTCAATCAGCGGCAGCTTCAAGGACATAGACATGCTCATCCTTACCTTGTATAATGACGTCGATTTGTCCCTCCTGGACCTGCAGACCGGCTGAGGTGCACCGTGATCGTAATGTTCCTCCTAAAATCCTTGTGTGTCACCTCTGTTCCTGCAACCTTCCTGTGTGCACCAGTCTAAAGAGGCTCGCAGCGGCGCTTGGCTGAACTGGTGACGCCTCTTTCTGTCCTATTGTCCTCATTTTCTGTAAGGAGGCAGCAGTTCTTTGATTTTGGCCGTCTGCTGGTTCTCTCGTTATTTTTTCTTTGGTGGGAGATAAGGGCTCCCCCTCCTCTCCCACACCCTCCCCACACTTTTGGTTCTGCCTTTGTCATTTGCATAAAAGGGTGCAAAGAGACTGCAGAGGTTGATTTTGTCCCTAAACACCCTTAACTGTGAACAACTCTCCCATGTCTGAAATCCGAGTCTGTTTTTTCGGACTTTGAATGCAATTTTCTGAGTTTTATCAAGGCTCTATAGCCAAAAACACATATTCTACCTTAATCTGTAGTCCCTGCTGTATATGTAGAGATATTTCAGAGCCTCCAGACAGTACATGTTGTTGTCCTGGTCCACTCTTGGTTGATGAAGCATTATGAGAAATGCATTTATTCGACAGAAAGAGAAATATCTCCCTGGTCCTGAATGGTCTGTTTCTTTTGTTCTGATCCTTAAATGCATACTCTTACCACATCTCTCATCAGCCTCTAAGCTGAAAGCTTTCACGCAGAAACCCTGCAGCGTTTGCTTCCATTGCAAAAAGATGACAACACAGAAATAGAGAGAGTTTAAAAAAAAGGCCCAGCCACGCAGTTAGCTGATAAAAGCTGATAAAGGAGAGCTAATCCTCGCTCTGTGATGGGCCACAGCATCAGGCGGGGCCCTAATGCAACCTACTGGCTTTTGCTTACAGTGTGCTGCATTATTACAGAGCATCACCTGGGCCTTTTGTGTTCAACCACAATGAAACGGCTTCAGATTGAGTTGGACTGGTTTTCAAAATGCTTACCGCCTGCATTTCCGTCCTGCCAGTTGTCCTGATTTTACCGTGGCTTAAGAAAGAAACTGAACTCGACTGCAGTGCCTCTAAAACACTTCCAAACTAGGGATTGACTGATATGTTTTATTCAGGATCTGTAACGTAAAAGTAAAAATAAAAATAAAAATGTCAAAATGTAATATAACCAGTGATTTTAACTAACAAGAATTTGCTTAAGTAGTGTACTTAGGTACAATTTTGAGGTACTTTACATTTTCTGCTACTTTATACTTCCACTGCATCACATTAATTTAACAACTTTAGTTACAAGTGACTTTACAGATTCACATTATTCAGTGTTGATAGGCTATAGAGAGGCAAATCCCGCCTTTTCCAGTGCGTCCCATGAGACCTTGTTTTGGAGAAAACATTGTTTAGTAGTCAACAGGGAGAGACAAATACATTTTTGATCCCATTTGAACTGTGCCATGAATCACACAAATTATTTATGTCGGTATAAAAGATCATATTGCAAGTCAAGAAAGTCACAGTTTGTCATAAAGATACCATTGAGATACCATTACCATAAAATAAGGTCCCATGGTGGCCCACTGAAAGGGGCGTGACTCAGCCTCTCTGTTTAGGCTATTACTTGTGACGTGCAACCAATCGGATAGTGTTGTGGGTGGGTCAATGACTGAGACTGGGGGCCAATGTTTATATAAAGGAGCAAAAAATTGCCAATATCAATCTATCAGCCGATTATGCTTCATACACAGAATGTATGCATAAACAATGATCCTTCAAACGTGGTTCATCAAACACTTTGACAGACACATACTGTATATAACGGAGGCAGGATATTCAACAGTCAATACAATAAACAACAACAATAAACTTCACTGGGAGTTTATTATCATAAATTACAACCCTGCATCTTTTGCATGATGTCCTGTTAAAAAATAAGTTTCCATATTGGCCCATATCAGACACCAGACATGCTCATACCAATATATCTGTGATGGGCTAATATTGGCCAACCGTTATGTTTGTCTACTCCAAACCTCTGCATCATGCCTAATTAGGAGGACTTGCATGGGAATAATGACTGTCAAGTTTATTCTGAGAAGCTTTTGAGTAGCATTTTTGCAGGCTTTAGGACCCAGCACCTCAGTCTGGGCCTAAACCTCCCTCCCTCCTGCAGAAGCCAGCACAGACACTAGCGCAGCGCAGTGCTGCCGCTCAGCTGATGCACTCACAGCAGACTGAGCCTGGCCGTTTTTTCCTCCTGTCCTCGCTCTGCTGTTTTCCTCCGGTCCATTCATCGGAGGGGTGGATCGGCAGCGTCTGCCCCTCTGAAACTTTCTGACAGAGGCCAAAAGCTCCTGCAGCTTTCCTCTGGCAGCAGCAGAGAGGAGGAGACGAGGAGTTTTGGGAGCCCAGGCTGTGCTGAGGATCAGGAGAGGGATGGTGTGATCCTGTAAAGAGACAGAGAGAGAGGAAGAGGGAGACGCTCCAGCAGCATCACCGAACCCCCCCACCCCTCTCCCAGACCCCCTTCTGTCTGGCTGACGCTCACCCCAGTAACACGCTCCTTCAGACGAGACAATTTGGGGAAACATGTCACAGACTAGGAGGAACACGTACACCCGGGTGAGTGTGTACGAGGTGTTGTGAGGTGAATGAATGGGCCAGACTGTGGTGTTTAACTTAGTCCTGATCGGTGCGCCATTGTTCCTGTTACGTCTGTTCAATTTGTTTCACTCTGTCATCTGCTTCATGTCGATTTCTACTTTGAATAGAGGGGTTTCTAATCCATTTCAGCGCTGCATTCCTCTGTCTGAATTGTCGCCTCTTTGTTCGGCTCTCGGATGCCCCTCCGGGTTCAACGTTGCTGGTCTGATGTTGAGGTTCAGACCTCTGTTATGACTATTACATGAGACATGACAGGCAGGTAATGGCTTCACAAGGGGTTTTTGTTATCAGCAGGCTGCTGGACACACAATCCATGAGCCCCAGAAGACTTCCTGTTTGTCATCCGTCTCTGAGTCAAGCAGCTTCCCTGTCACCGGGAGGGATGACATCAGTGCTCGCTCACACAGTACCTTTCAGCTACTCTTACCTCTTTCTTCAGATCATAAAACCCTTTATAGATCAAGAGTAGTCTTTATATTGTGTACTAGCCTGTGTAACATGGTGTTTATCTGTTAAAACCATGTGTATGATGCTTATTTTGTTGAGAAAACAAAGCAGTACCATCTTCAGTTTCATCAGTGCCTTCGTCAGAGCACTGTAAGTGTTACAGTGCAGAAAAAGAGGCTGTATCACTGTTTTTATCCTATTTTTATTTTGCATCATAGTCAGTGTGAGCTCGCGTGTGTTTTAAGAGTAGAGTGGCACTAAATAATTCAGGACGTCCTCCTCGGTCCTCTGCTTCCAGCACATGACGAACAGGTCGGAGCAATGACTGAACTACGCTGAGTGCTTCATTACAGACTGGCAGACAAAACTCTTTTGTTTACATCATTTAATGACTATAAAGGTGGCAGGAATTATAACCCCCAATGGATGACTGATTGCAGATTGTTGACAGGTGCATTTGTGCTATGAAGCGCTGTAAACGAATGATTCCTGCTTCTTTTATGTCTTTAAATAGAAGTTGAAGCTTGAATAAAAGATCTGAGGAGCTGGTGTGATGTGGAAACTGCTCAACAAAGACTCAAGGATGCATTTACTCCACACGACCAGTTAAAATGTCTCCTTCCTTGTTGGTCATGAATTATAAGATAGGTTAATTAGACTTTAAGCAATCATGGGAATTCAGGGTTGGCATCGCTGCTGCTACACAGCTGAATATCTCAACAGTGATGTACATAAAAGATCATCATCTGCAGCTGTTCAATGATGTCTGGAAGCACTAAGAGAGTGAAGATGAAGGTCTACGTGAAGAGGAGATGATAATATTCCATGTTTTTGCCAACAAAATGTTTGGATATATTGATATTTTATGAGAGAAAGAAACTGATTGTAGCTCTGAGTTATGCCTCAGCAGCGAACCAATTAGTTTCCATAAATACTAAGCTGAGAATAGACCTACACCTCCCTCCATTGTGACTGAGACCATTTTTCTTCATATACAGTCTGGATTGTGAGCAGTAAATCCATTGTTCAATGGTTGAGAAATGTAAACCATTCAAAAATGACTGTTAAGAAGTGAAAGCAGCTTTCAGCTTATGTTTAACAAAAGATTTGTTATATTACCACATTCCAACCTATACTTTACTCTTTAGCTTAGATTTAATGTCCCCAACTTGTGCAATATCAATAGCTGACTGTTAAGGCCTGTAGATTTAACCAGATATAACTGCTTATGATTTGTTTTTTACTTCCTCTTATTTCCAATTTAGAGTGGCCAATCACCTCTTAGGGCTGTGTGAAACCATAAAACTACTTGGATAAAAATATATACAGAAGATTTACAATGTACAGTGTCAGTACAGACATACAGAATAAAGTATAAAGTATAAATACAGATATACAGTTTGTGCTAGCTTCCTGAAAATGTCTTGTCTTTGCAGAAGACTCAAAGCGTTGTCCAAATGACGAACAAATATCGCTGTAAACAGTGTAATACGATCACGATACGATACGATACGATGCAACTTTATTGTCCATTTACACTGAAACATTGAGCCATAACATAGTTTGTTCACCAGAGAGCACTGACAAGTACATTTTTCAGCTGTAATATGCTAGTTAAAACTTTTTAGGGTTGCTTAAAAAAAGTGTTTGTTTTTTATTTTGTGTTTGTTAAAAAACTGATGTGTGTGTCCGATTTTAAAAACACTCAGCTATCAATATCGGTACATCAAAATCATAGTAACTTGTTATCAAAAGCACAGTATCTAAACTCTGCTGTGAGGGATCTCTCAACCAAAACAATAACAAAAGTCGAAGTTTGGTGATGTCATATAGTAGCGTGGCATCATGGGAGATGTTGTCTTCATTCTCAAACATAGCACGCAGCAAACGGCAATGAAAAATCATAAAAATTCATTCTCCGTCATGAGCTGATGGAAACGAGTACACAACTCAACAAAATTGATTTCTGTAAAAGTAGATTTTAATGCGGGAATGTTACATATTATCCCTTTTATACAAACAAAATTAGATACTGAAGTTTTTGTTTGATATTTCCACAGAAATGTGTTAAAAATAGTGTCAGAAATAAAATAGCTTGGATCAAAGAACGAGAACTGTCTAATGACTGCAGAAACCTGCAGTGGATGAGACAGACCCGGATTTAAAAATGCCATTACGTTGCTGCTGTTTGTCTGTGTTTGGCTCACTGTCCTGCGGAGGTTTCTGTGTTTAGTTAAACAGCAGCATATAGACGGTGTATGTTTACAGTAAGCTGAAGGAGAGTCAGACTATGTTCTCTCAGTGTAATAATATCTGCTGCTCCTCTTTGAGCTGTTCTGCTGAGTCACCATCAGTTCTAGGACATCACACTGAAAATTGGGTTATGCGGGATTATTTGATTACAAAATATTGCAGCACGAGTAAGCGTGCCCTGTTGAAACATTTTACCGTGTGATTGTTTCCATGGATTTATCACAGAAATTTGGCTCTTCGGCTAGAAAGAGAAAGAAGCTTATATTGACATTTAGAGAGTGGAGGTCAGGACAATTCCTGCTTTTACTTTCTGTGTGGTCCTGAACAGCCGAGTGGTTCAGAATGACACTTAAACTACTGTTTTGCAGTCTTTTCCTCACTGCAGTATGCCTCTGTGTGCAGACACGATCCTGCTAATGGTTCCTTTTTAGACGATATCCACTGAACAGCTTTAGTTTGCACTTGTGAAGCCACCTTAAGTCCTATTTTTTTAATGTTCAGGGTCAAAGAGACCCCCCTGAATAGTTGCAACAACCATTCAGTATTCAGGAGAACTTGTGGCATGCAGATTTTAAAAAACAAATGGTGATACAGTATTTGGTGCTGGTCTATATCAAGCATCGAAACACTTCCTTGTCTGGTAAACACCCACGCCTTTCAAACTCAACTCCTCCAGTTTGTAACTCAGGCTTTCTTTAAAGTCACCAAGCCCAAGGTGAGACTTCCCTGATGACATCATCATCAGACTTTCAGACAGGACTCCTCCAGAGCCACAGAAGACATTATACAACAGGCTGAGAAGTACTCCTACATTGACACCTACACTGATATGTATATTTAGTGGAGTGCCCCTTTAAATGTTTTGATATGAATATGAGTTCCTATTTTAAAAGTCCAACTCTCTCTCTGTGTTTTCCTTTGTCCCACTCAGACCACCAGCAGCGGCAGCAGCAGGATGAGCTCGGACGGGGGCGGGCGGCCCGTCAAAGTGGGCTCCCTGGTGGAGGTGATCGGGAAGGGGCAGCGCGGCACGGTTGCTTACATTGGCAACACGCTCTTCGCCTCAGGAAAGTGGGTGGGAGTCATCCTGGACGAGGCCAAAGGCAAGAACGACGGCACCGTGCAGGGCAAACGTTACTTTACCTGCGAGGAGAATCGTGGGATATTTGTGAGACAATCACAGGTAACTACAGTTACAACTTGTCCAGTGCTAGAAACTTAAAGCGGATAATGATACCGTTTTTCCCACCATTTATCTATTGTTTCTTATTTTGTAAGATGTTTGACATTTTGTTTTTCTTGTTATGTGATGCATGTGTCTGTGTGGGCGTTGATGTTTTCCTCTGCTGTCTCAATGGTGCCAGCATTTTTCTTCTGCTTCAGGCTGCATGCTCGGTTGTTTTGGATCAAAACAACTTTATTATTTTCTCCCAGAAAATACCGCATAGCATCCCTCTGTGATACAGTGGCCACTGATTACATGTGGCAGCCTGGAGGGGAAAGTCGAATATATCCCAGAGGAAGGAAAGCAAAATAATCTTATTTTGGGGGGACCTGGGTTAAATTTCATAGCATTTATTGAACATCATTGGTGGGCTTTAATTGTTTGAAATGGCAGATTTCTCACTTTGGAGTGAGAGTTCAAGGTTTCTTGTGGAGTTTTCTTTTACAGCAAACAAACAAAAGTTATGTTTAAATTCACTGTTACACAATGCATTTTGTGTAGCCGACATGTCAAAGTATATAAAATCTTGCATTGTTTACATCTGTGTTTATGGTTATGGGAGAAGTTTGCCTTTGAGACTTTTTGCCCGAAATCCTTTCTGCCAAAACTTTGAAAGTCATGCAGGAGGCTAGGGTCGTATTAGCTATGTGTTAGGTTCCGGCAACAAACTATACTTGGTTAGGTTTTGGAGAAGAACAGTAAACAGTGACTTCAGGTTTCACATGGGGCAACAACAGCTTGATGAAAGTTGCCCCTGAAGGCAATCGTCTCCCACTTGTCATGTTAACTAGCTAGCAGTTTTCTTCTTCCTTGTCGTTCTTGGCACATTGCAGCTTTTCTTGTCACATTATCGCCACCTTTCCATCAGTGGAATAGTGTGAAAACCATTGGCAGCAATGTGTGTCACATCACCAGTGTGCATGTGTGTTCGGGACCAAAAAATCTCCACAGTGCACCATTTAAACCTGTTTGGACCTCCTGCAAGAATATTTCTTATCCTAAGACTGACTTACCTACTGTACCGTAACTGAAACCTTGTACATCTGGTCCCGTAAATTAGCTAGCTCACAGAACTGACTAACTTTCACATAACTGCAGCTGTCAATGTGACCAGACTTGTTGTGACTTTAACTTTTTTTCAAATGTTTTTTCATGCAGAGGTGATGCATAATGTGAGAAAAGATGGAGTTCACTGATTATCTTATTATCTTTATGACACACTGCGACATTCTTGACCTTCAAAGTCATCTTTTCATCTGACAAACACGGTTCAAACAAGATCCAAACCCTTCTGAAATGGGGTCCTTAGGAAAGAGATCACAGTCCCATGAAGGGAACCGGAAGGGGCTCAGTGGACACCCCCAAATCGCTGTATGACTACATGCAAGTGCAAGTGTCATGCACAAAAATGTCAAAGTAAAAGCAAAGGAAATCAGCAGACAAAAACAGAGCAAGTGTAGCCAGTGTAATTAGTGATATAGGGGGACCAGAAACAATGTAAAAATATCACTAGTACTGTAAATGCTGTGTCATTATAGTACTGTGACAACAACAAAGTAAGAATACTCTTAAGTTCGATACAAAAACATCCTCCTAAAGAAAAGCAGTTCATGACAAAAATGAGAGCAAAATATGACACTCATAAGAAGGACAAGAGGATATATTTTATTACAGGCAGCAGAGGATGTTACCCTGTGCAGGGACCTGCTGATATACGCAGAACAAAATATGTATTACATTCCACTTTGTATTATTTTTATCATATAAACTCCTACACGGGTTTAACGCTATGAGGAATGGTATCAGTTAATGGCTTGTGCAACAGGCCTGGACCACTCTTGAATTTTAAGTACCAAAGAGAAAATTCTTATTGTGGTGGAGGTGACATCTTAAATCACTTGCACTTGACACCTAATACTGAATCTTATTTGTGGTTTTGACCTGTAAGATGCCAGGTTCAAGCCCTTAGAGTGACTTCCTCATGGTGTCAATGCTACCTGTGACCCAGCTGTGCATGTACAGACAGATACAGGTCAGCTTCAGTATCGATTAGGCGTCGTATTTCTAATCCTCCTCATTATGTCCCCCCGCTTGGCCTAAAAGACTGTCTGATGCTGACTAAGCCTGCACTCCACTTGTAAAGGTTGTTATGGTGATGGAAAGTGCACGGCTCATTTGGAGGGTGCTACATTTGAATGAACATCAGTAAACAAGTCAATTTAATTTTTTTGTGGCTGCCCTTTAACATCTGTCGCCTGCTCCCTGCCAGCTCTGCTGATGAATAAGATAGTTGGCAGTCAGATCCTGTGATGTTTTGGAAGAAATGACTAAATGTCTCTGGCTGTCTTTCTTCCTATTTCCGTGTCTCTGTCTCAGATCCAGCTGGTTGATGATGGGGCCGACACGACGTCTCCGGAGACACCTGAGCCCGGCACTGGCAGGGTTCCCAAACGAGGCAAGAACACACACATTCAGTTTTTTAGTATTCTGGAGGTGCTTGACCAGCAAAATAAAAGGGAAATTTGCTCAGACAAAGTGCAGTCATGTCGATTTTGACCTTCTTGAAATGGAAGTTGTCTAGGGGACATGCATGCTCAGAGTGCTAAACATGCAGCGGTATTTGAAAGCAATCGGTATCGCATGGACCTCGAACTGTTTGTCTCTGTGCCAAGGCGAGGTGACATCATACGGATGTTAAACTCCTCTAACCTTTCCTCAAAAAGTTCTGCCATTTTTAAAACTTCTTCTCTTGTCCTGTGGTCCTGTCTCGCTTGAACTATTCCCTACACAGCTGCACTGCCCCCCATGACTAGCGGAGGTACTGCTCTGTTGGTCCCTATCCGTAAGCTTTCACAAAACCTGCAGAAATACAGACTAAATGAGTGTAGAGTGCCGACAGTATGGATGTTGAGCATAAATGACACTTACTAACCACATCCGCTGTGTCTGCATCTGTGTGTGTGTATAAGTGCATAAGCAAGGCAGTGTGACTCTGCCTGCTCACCCACTGTTAATCACTGTGGTTTCGAGTTTCTGCTCAAGTTTCAGTAAATATCTCATTACAAGGACATCCTGTGGTTTTATTTTGGTCATGATGAGTCACTGATCAAGCAGAGTGTGGCACCATCACTGCCAAAGTTGTGGGTTTGAATCCCTCTGTTGCTCCAGTAAAGCTCTCGGGGCAGAAGTGTCTACCAGCTCATGATCTGTAAATGTCAGACTTAACAGCAACACATCAAGTATTTAAGATGATTCGGGAAGAACTGCCAGCAACATCTTAATTCACTTTCAACACAGGGCTGCAGAACAAAGTCACAGTAATCATGAGAGATTCATTTGAGACCAGCTGACAAAACAGTCTCATTACGGGGGCCGTTAATAGCCGGAGCTTTTCATCATAACATCATCATCATCATCTCATCTGCTGAGGGAAGCTCCAGAAAAGCTTCTGACTTAATACTCAGTTTTTAAGAGACGTCCTCTCTCTACTTTCAACTAAAGAAAAGAAATTGCCTATTTTTTCCACATCTGGTCACTAATATGTTTTATCCTCTGGAGGATGGAGCTGCACTCTGTTTCCATGGTTACGCCTCACTTCTGCTACATCAAATAGGGGGGTGGCGGCGGCTGGTGCATCGTATTCGGTTTAGTATCGTCCACTTCCTGGTGCAGAATGTTAAAAAGTGCTTACACACTTAGCAGCTAATTGTGGTGTTGTTGATGTTTCAGTAGCAGGCAACAAAAATGAGACCGTAGATGAGAGCAGATGTTTTATTTGACATGGAGATGTTTCTCTCGTATTAAAGATTTAAAAGCCACAACACGGAGGAGGGTTCTCATGACGCAGGGGTTGCTGTAAATGCTGCCCTGCACCTAAATAAAGATAGAAAAATGATTGCAAAAATGTCTCAACGAGTATAATTGCCTACATTTCCAGTCAAAATATCAAATAAGACACAAACACTTAGAAAGTCATATTTTTGTGAGATATAGGGGCTTGTTTTTATACAATATTCACTTGTTTCATTGGCAGTTTTTTCTCCCTACTTCAAGCATGAAACACTTTCTATTCATTGTTTTTTTTAGTAATTACTGAAGTGGTATTTTTTCCAGTTGATGCTCGTCTCCAGAGGCACAATGAAGCCAATTTCAGACATGGAATATGTAACATTTCTTGCTTCATCTTCCAGTTAAAGTGATGCCTCTCAGACAAAGGTAACTTTTGTAAGTCAGTTTAGACATGACAGCACATTTATAGAAAGAGCCACGATGTTCACCGAACACTGGTTAATTATAATGATTAACTGTCTTCTGTTTTCTTTTTTTAGCTGTGACTGTGGTGCTGTATGTAAAACGTTTTGCTTGACGGTCATTGATTTATTAATCTGTAGTTGGCATAACAGGGAGTGCAAGGACATTGAGATAATACATTTATTATAGTAATCTCCTCTCTCTGCATGTTTAACCTTGTGCTGCTGCAGTCTTTGCATCAATTTGAAGGCAGTCAATTCAGACGTGTGCCTTGTTGAAAGTAACATGAAAAGATTGTTGTCATGCGTAGGCGTAAAGTTGACCAGGGCGTTCATTCACACATGAAACCGACATGTTAAATCACCATCAGATAAGAGTAAAGGGGTGTAAATACTGAAATCACCAACACACAAGTAACAGCTACTGTCCTCTATTTTCATCTGAAGGGAGAAAATGGACACAGAGAAACTAATTTTAGAGACGTGATTGTGGTGTTTCAGCAGCACAGTTCCTGCAGCTGTGTGTTAGTGTTGACTCTAATGTGTTTGCAACAGGATCTTTGTGGGACTTTATACCTTGTAAAAGACGGTAAACACTGATTTAATATGACAGCTGGCCTCTCACTTTCTTTATTTGTCCTTTTTATCACTTCAGAGATCCTGGAGACGCCCAAGTCCACTAAACTGGTGAGTCAGATAGCAGATAACACTGCACCGCGACAGAGAAAGTTCCCCTGCAGGAAGTCAGGAGCAGATACGGCAGCACACACCTGGACTCACAAACGGATCCACTCAAACTCACATACCTGCACACACACAGACACACAAACTCTGTGTTATCTAAAGTAAACCCAGTGTGTTCCTGTTGGAGGAAATAACGCCACACCTGCTCCGATTTTTCAGCCTCTCCCAACAGTGAGAGTTGATTCATTTCTGACTGACTTTTTCAAAACAAATCTTCCTTTTTTAACAGGTTGTGTTGTAGTAACTGTGTGGAAAGATGCTTGGTAGCCCTCACATGAGTATATGGATATTTGTTTTTAGTATTTTTTAGGATTAAGCTACACTTCCTTTGCTCAATAGTGTGTTTTATTCAGTCTAAAAGAGATTTAACCAAAATCTATCTATGCATAAAATGAACAGTACTTTTAGTCTGTGGCACACTGACAGTATGCAGCTTAGAGGTAGTAATTTACAGCACAAAGGAAAAATATAAAAATAAAGCTAAATATTATAAACTATGTAGAATCTAGAGATCATAAACTCCTTTTTCCTGCATAATTTCACATTGTCTTCCTCCATAATCAAAAACAGATTTCAGATATATGAAAACAGATATTTTTTTTGTAAATAATCCCTAAAAATTATTTTACCAAGTCTGACAAGTTGTGTTGAACCAAATCAGATCTTAAATCTTGAGCCACAGCGTCTGTTTTCCTTTCTGACCAGCAGAGGGCGATGTTTACTCATAAATAAAGTAGCTGTGTGTTGTGCTACACAGACAGATTATTTAATAAGTGACAGAAATGGAGGAGCTCCCCTGAGATCATTTTAACATAAATAAACGTATGGGAATATTCCCCTTTTATTGCTCTATAAGGGATCTATTTTAGCTTTATGATTCTGGCTGTATAGCCAC
Source organism: Pagrus pagrus (assembly GCF_965226575.1). Lineage (NCBI taxonomy): Eukaryota > Metazoa > Chordata > Actinopteri > Spariformes > Sparidae > Pagrus > Pagrus pagrus. The sequence continues at coordinate 24,774,035 of NC_140202.1, forward strand.
AAATTATTTATATTTTTGAGAAAAATGCAAAGATATAATTCAGAATATTTAGATCTAGCAGTTTTGCAGTTGTGCCCATGGATGCAATGACACAAAATTCCCAAAAGTCTATAAAAACTCAAAACTGAGCTCTTAATAAAAACAAATATGTGCAACAAAAATGCATAAGAATGTGTGTCATATTACTATATTTTAATGTAATCACTGTGAAGAGAGACACTATTTTAATAACACATCAGTCGTGTTTGACTCATATTTAACAGGATATTTAATGTGCCGTGTGTGTGAGAATGAACTGAATGAAGAGATGTGTGTGTGAACGTGAAGATGTGTTTGTGAAAATATGTGTACTGTGTATTTGACTGAGGTCTTTGAAGGGCACCGTCTCACTACAACCACCGTCACCTCCAGCATGCCTCTGACAACTCTTGACCTTTAACCTCCACCCTCCCTACTATCCTTCCTCACTTCCTTCCCTTCTTTCCTCCGACCACGCAGCGAGGAGTGAAGCCTAAAAAGGTGCTGCATGTTTCTCTAACCTCGGTACAGTGGTAATGTTATGACGATGATCGTAGTATCCGTGGCTCTGAATGGCCTCGCTGCTGCATGGCAACAGGGCCCCATCCCTCATTTACCCATGATTCCTCTCAGCTCACCACACCGCCATCCCCTGTGTTTACGTGAGAAGAGCGAGAGGTGACACCTGTGTCTGTCCGTCATCGTGCCACGCCCACTTCCTGTCATCTGACCTCACCGTGCTCTGTGCTCTGGTCTGTTTGCATCGGTGCAGCTCTGTGGCTCATGGTGTATGTTTCTGTGTTTGTCTGCTGTCTGTGCATTTAAAGCATGTTGAAGTCAAATGATTCTGGCAGCCGATTGTGTCATACTGACGCACGTTTAATGATCAGTGCCAAGTTATCCTTTTTTTAAACTCAAAATCCCAAGAGCCTCAAGGAAAACTGTTGTTTTAGTGGTTATATATTGTAGGAGCACAAATCCAGTAATCAGGTTTTATGAGAATCAGTTCCTCTTGATAACATAGACGAAGAGTTTTTGAAGGGTTCGGGGATGTTCAGAGGTTTTAGGAGATTATATTGAAAGACCAGAAGCTGCAGCTGAAGGTACTCGTCAGTTGGCTTCATTTTTTTTGGCAGTGTTAGTCGCTATTTAACTCTTGTTTCCTCTGCAATTTCACATCTGTAGAGTAAAAGTATGAAAGCAGTAGGGCTGGTTTGAGGTCATCAATTTTGATAACTGGTTGACTGTTTAGGTCATTTTCTATTTCCTGCCTCCCAAATTTTGAGAATTTGTTGATTTCTGTGCCAGCGATAGCTGCAGGCATTACATTTTCGGGTTGTCCGTCCATCTTAGAAAGACAATGAGTGAATTTCGTCAAATTTGGCACAAATGTCCACTTGGACTCAAGGTTGAACTGTTTTGAATTCGGTAGTCAAAGGTCACTGTGACCTTACAAAATGTTTGTATATTGAAAAGAAGTTCATAGAAGTTTCTGACTCTACCCAGGAACAGCAATTTCCTGTTGTTCTTCTTTCCTTCTTCTTAGAGTTTATTGGCGGATTACAAACCACAGTTCAAGGTGCATACCGTGTTTGTGTAGATGCTACGCTTGTTTAGTCAATAAAAGCGATTTGATTTCGTATAATCAACTCGACTCATCGCTATAATTTCATTAAAGGCTGATGGCCGCTAAAATAAACTTCCCATTTCCGTTCGTCTTGAGATTAATTGATGATAAAGTCAAGTCTGCGGCCTTTGTGCTTGGATGGAATAAAACTACTGGAATAAAAACTCTCTTCAAATCCTTCTACTCTCAGTTATTTTGTTGATTTTGTTGAGAAGATGACAAGTTTTAACCACCAAAGAATGCCTTGACCTAACAGATCTGAATACATAGTACATACAGCCAACTTTACATGTCCAGCCACAATATCTTATTCCACCTGAACATGCATCTAAACAAGAAGGCGACAGAATATGATTTAATATATAGTGACTTTAACATTTTATGCTGTGCCACTCGGGGATTCATCACGAGGTCCAGTGCTCTTTAATAATCACCCTCCGCTGAGTCATACATGCAGGCGTTCCTCTGCTGCGCTGTCTCGAAAATGTCAGACTGTGACGGAGGTGAAATCGGCCGCCCTCCCGCCTGCAGAGAACAGACCTGCAGAGTATGGATTTCCTGTCAGCTCGGTTCTACTTTATCGTCTCCTGTTCTGCAGCTACTGCTCAGCAGACTGACTTTGAACACCGAGAGCTCAGTTTAGTCTCGAACAGGAAGCTTGAATATTCTTTATTTCACTTCTGAGATTTAACTGAGGAGCGTGCAGGGAATAGAGGATGCAGACAAGACAGAAATGTACTGAAGGTCTTAGTACCCAAAAAACAGCAGTTTAGTGTCCAGATTTCAATTTCAGCCTTCCCCCTAAGCGTCTAAAGAAAAAGGACACGCTGTCTTTTCCCCCAAAGTCTTCAATGATAAATAAACAAATAAGCAAGTGAGTAGGTTTCATTTCTACATCGGTGGGGACTTATATTAAGCAGTTGCCCTTTAACTGTAAAAAAAATATATATGTATATTTTTTTAATCCTCAGGACCATGCAGAGGAGGCGTCAATGCTTTTCTTTAGCCCTGAGTGCCTTGAGCCTTTCTGTCAGACTGCACATCCCCAGAAACCTTGACATATCTTAATGGAAACCCAGGGCAAAAAAAAATGTCCTTAGAGACTTAGTTAAAGGTGATGTGGATGAGCATGCAGTATGTTTAGAGAGAATTAAAGTGAGTGAATCACTAACTGAAACATCAAAAATGGGACGAGCAGACAGAGAGGATGATGGGATTTCTAAAAAGTTACATCATCTGGTCAAAGCCTCAGGGTACAGAGTTAAATAGACGTGTATATTGCTCTGTTGGGGCCCCGGAGCACTAAGCCATAAGTATGACGATATACTCCCTCATCCTCAGCGGAGATTACGCACATGCAGAGTGCAAGTAACATAACGATCAATAATAAACTTTCATTTTTATTCTTGTGCTGCTGTCCTGTGAGATCACATCTTTCTATAGTCATATATTATAATAACAGTGACTGTTTTTGCTCGGGGCAGTACTAGCAGAGCGTGTTGGGTTCTGCTGCGTTGATGCTTCCTGGGCAGTAATTTTATCCTCTTTGTGTCCTGCTGGAGGCTGCAGAGCCGTGACCTCAGACGCAGCGATTCCTCCCTGTGTGTGCTGGGAAAGCAGGAACTTGATCCACCCATCCCATCATCCTCTCCGTCTGTCCGCCTCACTACCATCACTTCAGCGGTCCTCTCAGAGCAGCACTTAGTGTATCTGTGTGCTCGAGAGAAAGTCAAGGGATTACACAGAAAGATGTTTAATATTTCATCAGGACAGATTTTCCTTCGCGGCTCTGTAATGGATACGCGTAAACAGTTTTACTCTCTGGTTCAGGAGCCAGGAATCTTAAGTTCTGCCTCGCTCTCTCTCATAATAATCTATTTTCAGTTCCTTAATACTCAAACACTACAGAGTCTGTATTCACTGTGACGTAAGCCTCATTTAGTTTCATCACATCAATCTCAAAACACTTCAGCCAATTCTCATGCCCACAATGTAGAAGTGTTTTCAGGTTTAAAGCTCACAGCTAATCGGAGTATCCCCCACTGAATTAATCCTCTTACATCGCTCTCCGCTTCCCGCTGAGCTTCTGGTGAAGAGGAGGAGATTAGTGGAGCTGAGGAAGATATTATGATAGCTACTCAAACGTCTCGTGGCTGTTAAGGAAGGAAACGACCCATTAAATCACTTTTACACTAAAAACTAATTTCTCTACAATCGGTGTTATGTCTAAAGCTTGAGGCTTACATTTTATGGAGAAGAAGAAAAAAGATATTTCACATTAATTTTGGACTATTATTATCATTTCTGTGTACAAAAAGTCAGAAAGCTAGAGCAGATAATAAATAAACAACACCCAAAGACCCACCCATTAGATCTGGGGAAAACTCATTACTTGATGCTCTCCACATTGATTTTAGGAGGTGCTCAAACCAGCCTGGGAACTGCGTCTAAGCCGTATAATGGTTGGGAAATCCCTGCAACCCATTTTGCAGGGATTTGTTCTCCATTATGAGAAGAAGTAACCTGTGTAGAACAAATATGACTGTTGGGAATAGGCAGTATATTTACAGATGCATGCATAAGCGATTTTGCTGTAGCTCCAGACCTGCAGATGTTTTCAGTGATCCCAGTAGAATAATACATGAGTAATGAAGTAAAATGAAATGGCACTCCAGTATCATTTACAGGCCAATACAGTGGTTGTGATCACTGGTTGTATTAAGCCATTGTGGGTAATGTTGCGAATCCACAAGCTTCAAGGCCATATTGGATTTAAAGGGGCACTCCACTGATTCCAGGAGAGGCACTTTTCAGCCTGTAAAAACAGCTGCGTTACAGTCCAGATGAAATAAAAAATACCTTTTCAAGCATGTTAGATCATAACCCCACGTCATATTATGCAAATGAAATTACAAAAATCTATTTCTTTGCATTCTTATAACAAAATCTAATCATGTTTTTGTACTGTAAAACAAAATATGACCATTTTGAACCAATAATATCCTGACATCATCCACCATCAATAAATCTTTGTACTGTACGCACACTCGCTAAGATGAATAAATTGGCTGGCTAGCAACAGCATGGTACATCAGTGCGTCTTCAGGTGTTCGCCACCTCAAACCTTGTTTGGTTTACCCAAAATACTGCGGTTTTCGGGCCGGCTGGCTAGAATTATTCACTTTAAGGAAATATCTCTGACGGCTCCAGATTATGCACAAGGCATTTTCCAGTGGACTGCTTTAACAATGGTTGATTAAAGGTCAGAAAGAATCAAATACAATAATTACAACAATAAATACAAACAATATAAACAGGCTAGGACAACAAAAAGATAACATTTGGGTAAGATGCATCAACAGATATGTCGAATCAAATTAATCAAAAGTGAATCCTCTGTGCATTTGGGAGGAAAAGGGGCATGGTATACCTTCATACAGTTTGTAAAAACAGATCAGGTGTTTCCTCGCCCTCATTGTTTTTGTCTCATTTTAATGAACCCAGAGGAGGAGGGTTATGGGAGTGTTGCTAGGAGACAAGAGAGGCTTGCATCATTTTCCCCCCCTCACCTCGGTGAACAGCCCCGCCCTCCTCCGTCTCACATCCTCTCCTCTGTCTGTCCCCCGTCACTGCTCAGTCTCACCCATCCCTCCCTGTCTGTCTGTGGTTGAGGTGGTCATGAGTGGGTGAGCAGCAGCAGCTAGCAAGGGGAGGAGGGAGAGCGAGAGAGAGAGAGAGAGAGAGAGAGAGAGGAGGGTGCACAGTGATGTAATGCTGGAGCAGGGCATTGGCCAAGCTGACAAATCACAATGAGCAGAGTGAGAAAAGGGGGGGGGGAATGAGACAGAGGGGAGGGGAGGAGGGAGGAGAGGGAAGGTTAGGGGAGGCGAGGCGTCTCCTGTGAGCAGAAGCAGGTCGGAGGCTCCACGGCAGCGAGATGTCAGAGTCGTAATCGTAGCAGAAAGGAAAGGGAGGCACCGACCGAGGGCTCCGGCGAATGGATTATGAGAGAAGGAGGACATAAAGGAGGACGATAGCAGGAGGAAGGGACGGACGGAGGCAGGGAAGGGAGGGGGAGCCTGGGAAAAAATCGCTGCGGCCATTTGCACCACTGCAGCTTCCCGGCCTGAGTGGCTGCCTGTCTGTTCGGCTTCAGCTGTCTGTCCTAAAGCCGGCGTCTGTGGATCGAGCATCTTTCCCTGTTTTATCACCTTCCTCTGTGTGTGTTTCTCGGTGACTGTGTTGTGTGTGTGTGTCTTCTTCTCTTGCAAATATGATGAGACAGACTCCTGCACCCCGGAAGGTACAGAACTCCAAATGATCGTCCTTAAATGTTGGGATGTTGCTGTTATTGTTGTCATCATCCATTTGTTTTGTTGGCAGAGCTGCCTGTAAAGGTCATGCCTGGAAGTTTCAGCTATTCCTCATTCTGCTTTGATGGGAATCGCCCTTTTTTTTTCTCCTCTTGATATTCCCAGAGTGGAAGTAGAAGTGAACCTGCAGCTGGGTCGTGCTCTCTTTTGATTTTTTTATTGATTTTTTTGTGAACTCACGTGCCTTTTTTTTGCAGAGTTATTTCATGTGTGTGCAGCAGCTTCAGTTGTATTGTTCTGTCTATCCTTAATTTGGGTTCAGCTTGCACGAGTCATGCCTTCCACAGCTTGTTTTTTTACGAGGTCAATGATTTTAGTCCGTCGGGGGAGAATCAAGGGATTTCACTCTTGGTTGCAGATGTAATAAACAGGGCTGATGCGATGTCAGTACAGCCTGTTCTGTTATCCACAGCACGACACTATGGCTTAAGTAGGCTGTCAGCTCTTATTTGGTACAGCTGTTAGCTCGGGCTAATTTCTGCTGAATGGTCCAGCTCTAATCCAATAAAGAACGATAACTGACCAAAGCGATGGCCGTGGCCAAGTAGAGACAGAGAGAGTTGGTCGGGTAGAAGAGAAAGTGTTGCACAGCGTCTGCACAGATCTGGGTTAAATTCTGTTTTAATGTAGTTATCACCGTATAGGGAAGGCCTGTGTGGAGACGACGTACTCTCAATGTCCATTTTGTAGCTGTTTTGGCTATCTGCAGATTGAGTTTGCTCAAAAATTGGGTATATACTGTATTTAGGGGACGCTTTATTCAGGTCCATAAATTCCTCACAATTTCTGATAATGTCCTAGAATGTTTCCAGGACAGAACAACGTAATGTGGCACTAATCATGAGTAAAACGGAGACAAAGTTCAAGTGGTTCACTTCCAATTAATGATTCAAATCAACCAATAAACTAAAATAATCTATATTCTTTTACTGAAGATGAAAAATTTAAACATATGAATCAACTATTATTGAATGATAAAGATCGTTTTTCAGTTGTTCTTTCCAGGAAACTTTCTTGGAAAAAGTTAGGATATAAAGGACGGATAAAGTAAAGTTGTACCAATATTTATTAATAATCAAACAAACCAGTGATCGTAGAACATGTACTTTACACAACCCAATCGTCAGAGGTAAATGTTGGCGATTTAGGTTTATGCAAACAAGGATATGTTGCAACTTTATATTTCTTTATGTTCAATTTTCAATTTTATGTTGTGACAACACTGATCATGGTTCTGCTCAGTTTTATATCAAAGTAGAAGAAGAAGAAGGAGTTAACTTGGACTCTGGCAAACTACTTTTACCCAAATAACAGACTAATGGAAATGTTTTTGCCACCACTTTTACCTTGTGTTGGACTTTATTTCTGAAAAAGTTCATTCATTATAGATAATCCTGTGGATCATCCGTCCAGCTGTACAGCCGATGCATGTAGAATTAAACTCACATGAGCCTAAAGATTCGCTTGCAGGGAAACCAGATCTTTAAATATGAGTTCTCTCATGGAAATCAACTAAAAATAGAGATGCAGATTTTTCCTTGAGAGCACATTACAGTGTAAGTGTTGGCTTTGATCTTCTTAGAATAAATTGTGGGATTATCTCCTCTTCCTCAGGATGCTCTTTGTTGTCCTTTACAGCAAACCTCTCCTTCTCTAAGCAGTTTAACTCAAACATTCACAAGAACTCAGTTAAAAAAGATGCAACCCAGATCTGGTGGACGGACTCTTTAGAAATCAGATAAGAACAAAGAGTGGATATCTCTCTGCACACTTCACTGATGATCCACTCAGCCGGCCGCCTGTGCAGCGTGTCTGAAACAAGCGATGTAGCAGGATAACAAGCTATTATCCCAGTATGAGCGCGGTGCAACAGCTCTGGTTTCAGATGAACCTGCCGTGTCCCTCGAGACACAATGCAGTCATTTAGGTCACGGCAGCCGTACCAGCCACTGTGTCCATGTTGTTACTGAGGTTTTTTTGGTCACGTGGGTGGACGAGATGAGGCCCCGGAGACCAGCGAGGACAGGGAGGAAAACAAAAGGAGACGAGATCTGTAGGGACGTTACATGATAATGGATTCGTTGTGAGCTTTTTACTGTCAGTAAAAAGTCTGGAAAGTTTTTCATCCTCCATTCATTTTGTCCTTCTGTCTGTGATTTCCAGTTTAATATGAACTTTGCCTTGAATCACTAACCCTGGCTGTTTGTTTCCTTCCCTTCCCTTCCCTGATCCTCCTTTTCCTCCTCCTCTCCTCCTCTTCTCCTCCTCCCTCTGCTCCTCAGACCACGGCCAGAAGGCCCAAGGTGAGCCCAGTCTTCAAAGTCTTCAGGGCTTCCCATTTCATTTATACGTGTGATTGCTATTTCACTTCATGCAGCAGTTTGTGAGTGAGTGTTTGAGCGAGTGTTGCTGAGACAGTAGTGACAATACATCGCCAGACACGACATCCATTTTGTCTTCATTAGAGGAATCACAATTTTGGTCAACAGTGCCAACATTTTTCTACTTACATTGCTGTTTTTCTTTATTTTATCCTTTTAGACTTCCTCACATTTATATTTTAGTATTCCAGCATTCATGTGTTCGATATTTTTGTTGTCAAATTTCTTTCTTTCTGCTTTAGCAGGTGTTTCTTTTGCTCAGTTTTGTCTTTTTATTTGTCTGTTTCACTTCGTTCCATGGCATTTTCAGCATATTAATATTGCTTTCTTTGCTTTCTAATATTGTTTTTTTGCTATTATTTAATTATGCTCACTATTTGAAAATCAGATGTGGCCATGATGGAGGTCCAATAAAAAATTGGCAAATGCAAAAACAGGGACTCATCTCTCAATATGACAAGAACATTTGACAAACCTACAGTTAATGAATTTCATACTGTTTCGCTTTGTTTATATGTGGCGGACCCTGCCACCTTTCTAGCTTCAAACAGTGTTCTGGGGACCTTATTTTCCTCTGAGGACATCTTATGTTTATTCAGTTATTGTATTATTACCATATAAATATTATAAATATTGGTCAGGCAGCGCAAAACAAGTGTTTTTATAATTACATGGACATTCTTGTTATGATCAGTTTTATGTGTTGGGCGTGTACCAAACAAAATATCTGCTCATTTCCAGCCAGATTTTCAAGTGCACCATCAGTCTGACTTCCATAGTCCTCAGCAAGTAAAGCGTGAACAATGTAATGATGCTAAGCACCCAAAATTAAAAGGATAGTGTGACTAGCAGAGCGTAAATTGTAGACTGAATTCAGGAAGCCAGATACTAAAAAGGTTTAAATCCTCAGCTATTGAAGATTTCAGTCTGTTTTCAATTAGCAAGCATGTTGAGGAATCAAATAAGGCTGCAACTACAGATTTTTTCATTGTTGTTCATTAGTCGATTAGTTGTTTAGTACATAAACTATGTAAAATGTCGAATAGTGTTTCCCAAAGCCAACGCTGACATCCCAGAAATTCTTGTTTTTTATGTCCACAACCAAAGATATTTAGTTTACAGTCACAGAGGAGGAAAGAAACCAGAAAATATAAACATTTATGATGCTGTGATCAAAACACACCTGCACATATCCGATCAGAAATACTGTTTTATAGATGTTTACAAAGACAAAAACAAAAAGGGTTCTTTATGTCAACATATTCATTCAACGACCTCCATTATGGCCCAATATTACATCACCAGACAGCCACTTATACCGAGCGGGATCTTTTCATCGTCTTTCTATCCAGATTTCTAATGGTTCAACTTTCTTTTGTTTCTTTAGCAGCCCACCCGACCTGCAGGTGGGAAGGGGGCTGCGTCCGGCTCGGCCTCGGCCTCAGCTGGGGAGATGAGCAGCAGCGAGCCCAGCACGCCGGCTCAGACCCCTCTGGCTGCTCCGGTCATCCCCACCCTCCACTCCCCTGGAAACCCGCCGCCCCCTGTCCCCAGCAAGGTCTGCATCAGCTCGAAATATCTCGCTGTAGTTAGCAGTGTAGCAGATCTGATGTTTTACAGTCGGTGTGAAGTGAGAAAGGCTGCCTGCCGATGAATTAAGAAACATGTTGCATCCAGCAGATACAGGGATAATTCTATATTTAGGGTTAGGGTAGTAACCAGGTGACTCAGCCAGCTATGAGGATACATTTTTCTCTCTTTTAAAACCAATAACTACATAATCAGGCATCGGATTGATTGCTGAATCTTTCCATCTTGTTGGCACGGTGAGTAATGTGTTACAAAACCACAGAGCACAGCGTGCCAACAACATCACAGACGTCTTAACACTCGGTGCATAAGCAGTAGTAGTCGAGGTGTGGGAGTTAAATTAGAGGTGACATTTCTTCTCTATAGCTCCTATAAATATACATGTTTTTTGACACAGCTGTCAGTTTATATTGGGTGTCATCCAGGAGTCACCGGGCATCATTGGAGGCCATAACTGGCATCTAACAATACATTATGCAAAATTCTGAAAACACAACAGAAATTTCAGTCGAATAAATGAAAAAGAAATACACAAAACATGAAGTTATTATGCATAATGTCGTGCCAATCTGTTAGTTATATAATCCATTCACCCACTCATTTACAAACAGAATATCCTTTTGATGGTTACAGATGCTGGATCGTATGTGAGACCTATAATGCGTTTTAGTTTTTTCCCTTTCCTTCAGTGTTTTATGTAGGCTCTTTTGCCAAGTCTGCTCCAAACACTGCTCCTGAAACATCTCGTCGGTAGTCCTGCCTTTAATTCCTTGACTTTGTGACATCACAGTACGTCACCATGTCACACGTTTGCAGAATTACGCCTATATTCACGGTAACTGGAAGCTGAAAACACGACAAAGCCGACCGGAGACACAGGGGATGTGTTTTTTGAGCATTAAAGCATAAAAACCTCTTCAAGTAGTGACCCAAAAAAAAAAATTCTGAACCTGAAAATGAGCATCTGTTTCATTTAAATAAGTCATTAACTGGAGATAACGAAGAAGTGTCTGTATCAGCTGCCTTTTAGTCTGCTGCTTCTCAGAAATGAGACAATCGGTAATTGCTGAAGTGATTAGCTCTGGAGCACACAGTCAATTAAGCACGATTAAGAACCAGTGCGTGACCAAATGTTAGCCAATTTTAACCAGTAAAGTGGCTTAATGTTCTGTTAATTCGTTAATCATGAACTGGGGACGGATTGAATCTGTTGCGTGTCGTTTGAGCAGCCGATAAAGAGCAACATGTATGAAAATGTCACGTATTATCACGTTAACATTTAGCAAAAGTCAGCTGCTATTTGGTCTTTTAATTTTTACGGCGGACGTGATCAGTCTGATTCATATTTTATCCCCTCAGGAGGACGTCGCTATGGAAACACAGGTGCAGTGATGTGGCGTGATGTGATGTTTTCTGCACTTGATATTGAAGTGTTGTTTTTCTCTCACTAACATTTATAACAAGATGTCAAAAGTGTGACTTCGAGGCTTTAATTGGCGTGTGAGGTGGCTCTGTCTGTCACAGGCTGCAAAAACAAATTCTCATCTATTGCCAGATTGATACTGTTCGTGTGTACTTCCCGATAAGGCGTGTGTGTGTGTCTTTTCGCTGACTTTCTCGTGTCTACAGGTGGAGTCAGTGCATGGCAAGTGAAATTAAAGCTTTCTTTCTAACACATAAAAAGCCGAAAGTGCCGTCAGAGTGAAAGCTTTGTACTTGATATATTGCTTTCATTATTCACTGAGAAGAAACCTGAAAGTGAATCCATTAAAGAAACATTAAAGAATGAGAAACTGGAGCAATAGAGTGAGGGTGAAACCTCCTTTTGTGTCTTGCAGCGCTTTTACTTTGTTAAAATGTGTGATTATCTCAACATCTTGCACCAGTAACGTGTCGAAACTAATTAAATTGCTACTTTTCCTCCCATCTGTCCTCATAACCGATCCTCGCCACCATCCTGTATCCAGGAGGAGGAGGCACTGCGTGGTCAGGTGAAGGACCTGGAGGAGAAGCTGGAGACGTTGAAGATGAAGCGGACGGAGGACAAGGCCAAGCTGAAGGAGCTGGAGAAGCACAAGATCCAGCTGGAGCAGCTGCAGGAGTGGAAGAACAAGATGCAGGAGCAGCAGGCCGAGCTGCAGAAACAGCTGAAAGAGGCCAAGAGGGTAAGAAGCAACAGATGGACGAGCGTATGAGTAGATGGACGGGTAGCAGTGCTGTTGTTTTTGGGTTTTTTTGACCATTTTTATACGACCAAATGACAAGTAATCATGTTTTTCATCCAAGAACAATACTCGTGTCAGGTGGAGGAGGTCGTATTTCAACTAAAATCAGACAAATGCACACAAATGAAATTTTTTGCAGATTAAATATTTGCATAATTGCCAGCCACACCCATGTAGCAGCAGCAGCAGCAGCAGCAAACACAATTCTGCCTTTAAATAAAGAATAAACTGAAAAATTAAAATGTATCACGAGAAAAGAGTTGTAAAGACTGTACTGAGATTATATAGACAACAGTCCATAACTGTGTTTTTCTCTGTGTGTAGGAGGCAAAAGAGGCCATGGAGGCGAAGGAGCGCTACGTGGAGGAGATGTCGGACACGGCGGACGCCATCGAGATGGCCACGCTGGATAAGGAGATGGCCGAGGAGAGGGCGGAGTCTCTGCAGCTGGAGGTCGACTCGCTCAAGGAGAAAGTGGATGAGCTCACCATGGACCTGGAGATCCTCAAGCACGAGATCGAGGAGAAAGGTACTGACGAAGACGCAGAGATGATGTTTTCAGCTTTTTATTTTTATTTTCAAAATCAAAAAAAATACAGGTACCACAACCACATTCGAAGCATTCCTACTTAGATACTTCCTACTTCCTACTTTGCTTAACTCATTCGTAACCGTGCATGTGGAAACTGACAAGAGCTTTTATGCAGAAATAATAATTATTACATGTATGTTGCGTTAGTCGCCTCAATACATTTTTTATTAAGGCAGCAGATGTCTTTCTGCTTTAACGCATATATATATATATTTTATCTTTAAGGCTGTTAAAAAATAAGCCTGTACTGTAAGCTGTCTAAAACAGTGTGAAATGCTTAAAGTGGTCTGTACAGAAGGGAGCAAAATGAAATAATTAAGTTTCTGTCTGTGAAATTGTATCTCTTTCTCTCTCTCTATTCAGTTGCGATGAAGTAGCACAGGAGGAGAAATTTGTCGGGCTATAATGTGATCAGACTGTTGAAGTAGTGTGGAGAGAGTCGGTCTTCGGTGACCTCTGAGTGCGGCATGATGGCGGCTGATTTATCGATTTCTTTACAGCTGCGGCAAACAGTGATCAGAGCCAACTCAAAGAAAAGCCCCATTCGTTTAATTAAAACGATCCATGTTCTCTTTTGGCAATAACATCCAGCAACATCAATTCTCTTCAAGTGTCATTTGGTCACATAAATTAAAAGTTGTTCTTGGTCTTTTTATTACCCTGCATGAAAAAAGAAGTGTGTGTGTTTCAGTTGTGTTTTTTGTGTTTTTTCTCTAACAGGTTCAGATGGTGCCGCTTCCAGTTACCACGTGAAACAGCTGGAGGAGCAGAACGGCAGACTGAAGGAGGCACTGGTCAGGTAGGTGTGTCGGCACTTCCTTAAATCGACTCTTGGACTGCAACTAATGATTATTTTTAACATTGATTGATCTGTCGATTATTTCCTTGATTAACTTATTAGTTGTTTGGTTCCAAAAGCCCAAGATGATGTGAAACAAAAACACAATGAACACAAAGATATTCAGTTTACTGTCATAGAGAAGGAAAGAAACCAGAAAATAGAAAGAAAATTACTCAAATCGATAAAACTAATGGACATCTCATCCTGCAGCAATGCCAGGGAGAATGCATGTTGCGTCAGTAAAATTGACAATAAATAGAGATAAGAGAAAAGGGAAAGAGAAGTTCTTGATCCAGATGTTGATGGTTTCCTGTTTTTGTCAGGATGCGTGACCTGTCTGCATCGGAAAAGCAGGAACATGTGAAGTTGCAGAAGCAGATGGAGAAGAAAAACGTGGAGCTGGACACTCTGAGGAGCCAGAAAGAAAAACTGCAGGAGGAGATGTCAGCGGCAGAAAAGACCATCGACGAGCTGAAAGAACAGGTCAGTGTTTCACAGTGACGAAAATCTGCCTGTTTTTACGTTCAGAGGAGATCTTTATTTTGGATTTATGAACTTTTAAAGCTTATATTGGTGAAGTCATTGATGAAGGAGACAAATAAAACCTCTATTTCTGATGCTTTGTTTCAGGTGGATGCAGCCTTGGGGGCGGAGGAGATGGTGGAGATGCTGACAGAGAGGAACCTGGACCTGGAGGAGAAAGTCAGGGAGCTGAGAGAGACCGTCACTGACCTGGTGAGTGAAAGTCATCGGTCTCATTGACGACAGACATGTTGAATGAGATTAAATTAACAAAAAACACAAAGTTGATCCAGTTCTTAATTTAAAGACTAATGACCGAAGACCCGTTCATTTCCTGCTCTGACCCTCTGAGTATTTATAGGACTGAGGTCAGAGAAAATTAAAGTGCCACAGTTTGCTGAGTCATTTCATTATTGATATGGAGTCATTAATATGTATGTGCTGCCCTCTGGTGTTTGTGGTCGCTGAAGTCATTGTTGAGTTTCTATTTTAATTAGATTGAAGTCCACTTCTGTTTTTGACCTCGATCAGAACAGATGTTGCTTGAGAGGAAACCCGACTGGTCTGTCATTGTCTCAGGCAAAAGTTGTCAACTACAGGATGTGCAGGATTTTGATTGATAATGGCATCTTTAAAAACAATATGGTGGCATGAGAGTTTTCAAAGTACACACATCAAAGTAACAAACAAACAAACTACATCCAGGAGTCAAAACATTTTGAGACATTAGAAATGTGTTTGTAATAAACAGAGGAAGAGTCAGGTAGTTAGTGTGAGGAGCATCTACAGCAGCGCCACCTACAGAGACACAGACTGTACTACAAACCTTGCAATTATTTTTTACAGCTGTTGCATTTACAATAGTATGTATGTAGTATCAAAAAATTGCAGTTCCTGTAATTTGGATATTTCACTTGGAAAAATAACCTCAAGCAACATTTTCCAAAATCTGAAAAACAAAAAGAATAGTCATAATAAAAAGCTCCCAGTAACAGACCCTGTTTGTTTGTCATCGTCTCACCCTTCAGGAAGCTATAAATGAGATGAACGACGAGCTGCAGGAGAACGCCAGAGAGACGGAGCTGGAGCTGAGGGAGATGTTGGATCTGGGCGCTGCGAGAGTCCGAGAGGCCGAGAAACGAGTCGAAGCCGCTCAGGAGACTGTCGCCGATTACCAGCAGACCATCAAGAAGTAC
Organism: Pagrus pagrus; assembly: GCF_965226575.1. Classification (NCBI taxonomy): domain Eukaryota; kingdom Metazoa; phylum Chordata; class Actinopteri; order Spariformes; family Sparidae; genus Pagrus; species Pagrus pagrus. The sequence goes on from NC_140202.1 coordinate 24,789,400, forward strand.
CGAGAGCTCACAGCTCACCTGCAGGTACGCAGTTAGTTTTTAATGTAGCGTATCGAGCATGGTGTTCGACCACACATGTTTCTGCCTAATGCTGCGTCCTGATTCTACCGTTGTGTTTTCTGCAGGAGGTGAACAGAGACCTGACCAGCCAGCAGGAAGCCTCAGCAGAGCTGCAGCAGCAGCCGCCTGCAGAGATGTTCGATTTCAAGATTAAATTTGCAGAGACGAAGGCGTACGCCAAGGTCAGAGACAGAAAGAGCTCTGTGGTCTGAATAATGAGGAAGTCTGATAACGTTAAATGTGATTCTGTATCAGCCTGAACGTCCTTTTTTCAACTCTCTTATGGTTTAGAGTTTGTAAAGTCAAAACTTTGAAGGTTTTAAGTTTGCACCAGATTTTAAGTCAGGGTCCATATATTATTTTGTCTATGTTGTGTTTAATCTTGTGTGTATGTGTCTGTGTTTGTGTCCAGGCCATTGAGATGGAGCTGAGGAAGATGGAGGTGGGTCAGGCCAACAGACACGTCTCTCTTCTGACCTCCTTCATGCCCGAGTCCTTCCTCCGTCACGGCGGAGACCACGACTGCATCCTGGTGCTGCTGCTCATCCCCAGGCTCATCTGCAAGGTAAACACTTTTATAAATACATTTCCTCCAGAAGAGGAAGAAGGAAGACAGAAATAAAATCTTTTTGTGTGTGCCTGCAGGCCGAGCTGATCAGCAAACAGGCCCAGGAGAAGTTCGACCTGAATGAGAACTGTGTGGAGCGAGCGGGACTGAAGGGAGCCGCCGGGGAGCAGCTGAGCTTCGCTGGCGGTTTGGTCTACTCGCTCAGTCTGCTGCAGGCCACGCTACATAAATACGAGCAGTATGTTTCATTAGGGTCCATAAAGCCAAGAATACACAGCAGGAGAGAGTCTGAGCACTTCAAATGTTTTGTGTTTGCTAAGTTGTAAAAAGAAATGTTGTTCAGTTGAATTTAATGTTGCTCTGTGTGTGTGTGTGTTTGTGTGTGTGTGTGTGTGTTTAAGGGCTCTGGATCAGTGCTCTGTTGATGTCTATAAGAAGATCGGCTCTCTGTACCCGGAGATGAGCGTCCACGAGCGTTCTCTGGACTTCCTCATCGACATGCTGCACAAAGACCAGCTGGACGAGACGGTCAACGTGGAGCCGCTCACCAAGGCCATTAAATACTATCAGGTACACACACACACAAACACACACACTGATATTCATGATTATATCAGCTAAATCTAATGAAGCAATGATCTGACATGACGAGGATATATTGTATTCAGGTCCACTTATCGATGTTTGTCTTAAAGATTTTTTGTGATTTGATTTTCTGTTAAAAAGTCAAATGTACCATGTTGGACCTCGTTTTGCTAACAGATGCAGTTGTATAGGTACATTACAGTGTTGATGTTGAACAGATATGTTATTCTAGCTTGTGTCAAAAGCCATAAAACCATAATACTGTACCTGAACAACAAAATGACTCGTTCCTCAGCACCTGTACAGTATCCACCTGGCAGATCAGAACGAGGAGTGCACCATGCAGCTGGCTGATCACATCAGAGTGAGTACCAACATCAACATCAGGACAAATGTCGCACTTCATACTTCAAAATAAAAGAAAAAGACAAGCCCAGCAGCTCATGTGTTAAAAGGAGTTGTGACAGTGTTTATGCAGTTTAAACAGCTGTGTATCTTGCTGCCGTCCCTGTACAGTTTACCCAGAGTGCCTTGGACTGCATGGCGGTGGAGGTCGGTCGCCTGCGTGCGTTCCTGCACACCGGTCAGGAGAAGGCCGACCTCGCCGTGCTGCTGAAGGACCTGGAGACGTCCTGCAGCGACATCCGGCAGTTCTGCAAGAAGATCCGCCGCAGGATGCCCGGAACCGACGCACCGGGAATACCATCGGCACTCAACTTCGGACAGCAGGTAACCATGGCAGCAGAACCCCTCAACTTGGACAACTTTTACTTCATCATTACCGACTAGAAAATAAATTATTCTTCAGTAGAATACATACATTAGTCTTCACCCGGTTGTGATGCTGATGTTTGTCCCGCAGGTGTCAGACACCCTCTCAGACTGCAGGAAACACCTGACCTGGGTGGTGGCGGTGCTGCAGGAGGTTGCAGCAGCTGGAGCTCAGATGATGTCGCCTCTCGGTGAACAGGAGGGGCTGTCGGCTGTCAAACTGGAGGATGTGGCGTTCAAGGCGGGAGAGCAGGTACACGTAGTGATACTTCAGTTTATCTGTGATGGAAATGCCCCAAAAACAGTTCTGCGAAGTGTTCTGGTTATAAAATATCTCACTATCATTTTCAGATTTATGGATCCCAGGGCGCCAACCCCTACGAGTGTCTGCGGCAGTCATGCAGCATCGTCATAGCAACCATGAACAAGATGGCCACCGCCATGCAAGAGGGAGAGTATGACTCAGAGAAGCCTCAAAACAAGGTGAGTCACCTCGACGTGATTTCTCTCAGCTGTAGTTTTTGGTTTTGACAGAAGGATTAGAAGATTCTTGAGTTTTGACGTCATTCTGTTGTCACCCCTCAGAACCCTCCACCCGTGGATGTGCGTTCAGCAGCTCTCCGAGCTGAAATCACTGATGCTGAAGGCCTCGGCATGAAGCTGGAGGACAGAGAGACGGTCATCAAAGAGCTGAAGAAGTCTCTCAAGATCAAGGTAGGTGAACACACATCTTTCTCACTGCAGATTCACCAAGAATAAAAACAAGAACTGCAGAGTCACTATGTTCATGTTTTCAGGGAGAGGAGCTGAGCGAGGCGAACGTCCGCCTCAGCCTCCTGGAGAAGAAGCTCGACAGTTCATCCAAAGACGCAGACGAACGTGTTGAAAAGATTCAGACTCGACTGGACGAGGCTCAGACTCTGCTGAAGAAGAAAGAGAAGTGAGAACCGGCCGTAGATTCAGACGGTACAGTCGTGTTCTGTAACAGAAGTCTGCAGCTGTGTCATGTTCTCCTCCTCCTCCTCTCTGCAGGGAGTTTGAGGAGACGATGGACGCTCTGCAGGCCGACATCGACCAGCTGGAGGCAGAGAAGGCCGAGCTGAAGCAGAGAATCAACAGCCAGTCAAAGATGGACGGGATGAGAGGAACCGGCCCGTCAGGAATCGCCTCCATCGTCACGGGAATGGCAGGAGGTAAAGAAGTCACATTAACACACATGCTTAACTTATATCAGAGCTGTTTGTATTAGTATTAGTAAGTATTCAAACACTTTTTAACCATTTTCTGGTTATTTATCATCACTTTAACTCCAACGACTGTTTTTAATTCCACCTTTTGACCCTAACAACCTAAACACCTCCCCCTTGTCTTCACTCTTTTCTCCTTGTATGACTTCTTTATAATCTTTTACTTCTGCAGAGGAACAAAAAGGTATCTACTCGTGTTGTTGATCCTGCATGCTAAAATGAATGATGATTTAATCATGCATGGTTTGACTGCAGTTAAATACTACTTGCATGTTTTATTTAGGGTGTCTGCATGTTGCTTAAAGTCTTCAGAAGCGCTAAAGGAACTTGGTTTCTTAAAAAAGGCCTTTTAATGTGTTAAAGTATTAAATTTAGTTCACAAAAGTCTTAAATTAAAGGTTTTTGTATTTGTTTGTGGGCTTTCAGTAGTCACACATCTCTTTTATAAATCCAGGACACATTGTCCATGCTAGTTATCCCTCTTACTGTAATACAGCACAGAATGATTGTGTGAATGTAATGTGGTATTATAAAAGGTCTTAAAAAGTCTTAAATCTAACGAGTTGAACCTGCAGAAACTCTGTTATTAAACCATTAAGACTGAGAAGGTTTTATGTAAATATTCATTACAGTTATTAAATGTGATATTCATCACATAAATCTGTTTTTCATGGCATGTACATCATCTTAGTGCATGATCTTAATCAACATTTTGCAAGTCTGCAAGTCAAACATGAATATCGACATTATTTCTTTGTTTTTATTAAACATATATTACATTTAATAGAATTACACCGGAGCAGAAAAAGTTTATTTAAACTGAGACTAAAGGCAGTTTATCTGGAGTGTTTCATGAATGCAAACACTCACACGAGTATAAATAAAGGTTTGGTTCCTGTCAGATGTTCCTAACGTGTACCCGCTCTCTCTCTATCCTGCAGCGAACATGATGACCGGTGTCGGCTCAGGTTCGGGTGTCCAGGTGATCGACTCTCCTCTGCTGACTCAGCAGATCGAAGCTCAGAGACTCTGCATCAAACACCTGAAGAACGAGAACAACAGACTGAAGGTACAAGTCACCTCTACACCACCTCAACACCTCAACTTTTATACAGATTTTACTCTTTACTTCATGATGAACCCTCAAAGACATGAGGAAATGCTTTTTTTAGTATCATAGATTGATCTATGTTTCTGCTGTCATGTCTGTATTAATGAGTGTCCACGTCTTTCCCCTCTCAGGCTGAGAAGATGCGCGCTCAGCTCGCCTCCCTGCCTCCTCTTCACGTGACCAAACTTCCCTCCAAAGACGGAGGACGTCCCGAAGTGCTCTCCAGCGCCCTCTATCGCAAAACCGACCAGCTCCTGGAGACTCTGCTGCAGATGAGTGCCAACGTCAAGGTGGTGGACATCACTGGGAAATCTCCAGGTAAGTGAGTGCCATCAAGCAAGTTGGTTTGTGTCTTCAGGGTTAGGGTTTGATATACTCACTGAAGTAGAAATGTTTGTAAATGAATTGCATTCATAGTTATAGTTTGTTTTGAGATGTCTCCTCCACATCTGAATAGAGCAGGCTGTGAGATCGTTCATCATCTTTTCACAGTGGTATTACACGTTACTCACTTTAGGGACAACTGTTTTGTTTGTCCTGCAGTGACACCTAGTGCTCAGCTCCTGGAACAGACGGCTAGATTACAGTCCCTGAGCGACACTCTGGGCAGACTGAAGGTAAACACATCTTCACACCTGCATTACACAAATAAACACTCACCTAAAATTCAGTAAAATTCAAATGTCCTCCGCCACATCTCTTCTCTTTTCTCTTCACTCTGTCAGGATGAAGTAGCCGAGCACGTCATCAACCACCAGCCTGGAGCTCGAGTCACGTCTGATTTCGCGACGTTCCCTTCGACCACGTTTGTTAAGGTGAGAGCGCTGCTACAGACACGCTGCCACTCACAGCTCATCACTTATTTCTAGTTTCCATTACTGTGAGATCATGCCAGGGGTCTGATGGTTTCCAGGTGCATGATGGGACTTACTCAGTACAAATTTATCTGATTTTGAGTCAAAGAAATTACATTTTTCCCTAGAAGTAACAGCTGAAGTATACAAATAAACAGAAATAAGGCAGCAGCAGTGAAAAGGATGAATCAGGACTCCCTACCCTCTCTCAGCTGATCTAACACTAAACTCTTTTCTGTCTTTAGGCGAAGGAGGAGAAGCAGACCGACTCGGTGCTGGTGGGTCGGGTCATGGTGCCGTGTCCCCGCGGCCAGGAGCAGGTCCACCGCCTCGTCCTGTCACAGTGTCAGCTGCAGAGAGTTCACAGTCTGCTGCGGACCTGAGCTACACCTGCCCCGTAAATCCTGCCTGCTGCACCAACAAAACACCACCACCACCACCACCACCTCTCATCATCAGCTTGGCAGCCTGGTCTCCACTCCAGGGCCAAACGTGTCAGAACAGGAAGTAAAAATCGTGATCATGACTCCATCTTCACTTCTTACACCAGAAAAAGAAGAAGAGATATTACGACTGCACTTACTGCATGCTGCCCAAGATTCACTGTATTTTATTTTAATTTATCACACTCGTCTGTGGCCCTGGTGTGGAACCTGCAGTGTGCTTTGAATTAGGCCAGAACGTTGGATGTCGCTCCATGTTTCTATGTCACACTATCGGCGCTAATGTTGCTGCGGCTACACAGGAGAAGAAAGATCATGACTGTGTTGTGAATTTTAATCAGGTGTCACTGTTGTGTGCTCCGTTTTTAAAACTTGATTGTCTAAAGGGAAAGAAGGAATATGTACGGAAGCCCCGAGAGGCAAGTAAGAAAAAAAGTAAACACTCTAGTGATCAATATTTTAAAGTCTGAACAGGTGAAGAAAATTATTTAGGTTAAACTTTAAAAATGGATCACTAGAGGTTTTGTTTTTCTCTTACTTGCCTCTCAGGGCTTCCGTAATTATTTGATTTAGAAATTACACTGAAAAAAAAAAATTATTTGTCCATTTAAAGTCGTGGGCATTTTACTGTGGTTTGATCAGTAAGACTTTTTGCACATATTTAACAAGTCGTGAGTGACAAAAGAAACAAAATCCTGCACATTTGCTTTGTTGATTTAAAGATGTTTTACTTGTGATTTTATGAGAAAATCATTTTGGCAACTGAGTTAAATGCAAGAAAACTTGTTGAGGATTTTGTTTTTTGATGAAAACCTTGTTGGACTGCACAGAACAAATGAAGCTGATTAACCTCAAGGGATCTACTGTGGAAAAAACAAACTCTTGTTTATTTAAAAACAGATGAAGCATTAATATGATTTAAATTATTTAGTATTTATTACACTTGTGGTGTAAAATCCTGTACGCTGTTATCATCTTCTTTTACATGCTTGATATAAATGAAATGCCGGTTGTGTTGGTAAAGTTACTGAATTATCTACAGACTGTATTACCTGTTGCTGTTTCAGACTTTGTCCGAGCCTTAAACCTGCAGAGAGCCTCGAGCTGAAGAGCGGTCACCTGCCTTATTTTTTGATTCGTTTAGACCAAACCTCGTTTGAAGCAAAACTACATCTTTGCCAAAGAATCTTTGTTTCTCTCTCACCGCATTTGCCACGGCTGATTTTAAAGGCTTTTAGTTTTAATCCATGCTAATTATCTTATTTATGATTTGTTAGAATATTTATGTTTACACGGTACTGTCATAGCTTGAAGTTTTATTTAATTAATGGGCATAGTGCATCTACTTAACTGTAGTTAAAGAGGAAATATGCAGCTTATTTATTCATTCTGTTATTTATCTGTTGTCTCAGTGAGCAGCTGATGTACTCGACCTGCAGCTTGTCTAACTCGTCTTACAGTTTCCTCGTGTGGCTTCCTGCTCTTGCACAACCAATAATTGATCAATAAAGACATTAATGCTAGTGTATCTTTCTGGGTCTTCACTGTCTTCAATCAAAACATGAAATTAAACAAAAATGTTCTAGAAATCTGGTTTATTTTTACATTAAAAGTCATTTAAACCAATTAAAACATTCCATCGGTCTGTAAGTAAGAAAGTACAAAACAGTAGAAATCAACTTTTCTACATAATCTTTGAAATGCCAGCTAAAACATTTGGTCACATATAAATAAAAGCTTTTGTTTTAGTTAAGTTAGGTAGTTTTGTTCTAAAAATTGTAAAAATGTTTTCATATCATTGATTTAATCTACAGTAAAAAGTGTAACTGGTGTGTCTGATCAGAGCCACGCTGTCCTCCTGCCCAGGACTCGACCGGTGATCCTCTGAAAGACACAAAAACATTCATTTGATTAATACAAATACAAACAAATACAAAGCTGAGGAAACTGGCTCCAGTCAAATATTTATTTTCAGAGCTGGTTTTATATCAGAAGTTGTCCGATGAATTTGTGTTTCTGTCGTACCTTGTTGTAGAGTTGAGCCTTCAGCCGGTACGATCGATACTCTGCTTTTCTTCTTTCCTCCTCCTTCCTCCGCTGAACCTCCGGCAGATTCTCATAAATCCTGGAGAAGAGACAAAGTTCAGATTGCTGTACAGCTGAGACCTTTTTGATCCTATTGTCGTTAACAAAATTAATTAAAAGTCACATTCAAAACAGGACAAATGTCAGCTTACTGTTTGGACCTCTGAATCATCTCCTTCCTTGGAACAGCCCTCCTGAGCTGAGCGGTGCCTTAACAGAGAAAAGAAAGAAAAAGTTGTAGTAAGACCTATAAATACTACAACAACACCATCAATCTTCTTTACAATGCATGTACAAAAACTGTATTAAGAAAAGATCTAGATCCATAAAACATGCAGCTGTCAGACACCTCAGTTAAGGATCATCGTACACTAGAAATAGAAACACTGTTTCCTGATGAGTACCTGCAGGCCTCGGCAGCCTCCCTGGTCCTCTGGGCTGGCAGAACAGTTCTTCTCTCTCTCTGCTGAAGACTTCCTGCAGCTTCCTCTCCTCCACCTGCCGAGCCAGGCACTTCACCCTCTGCCTGGACTGAGAGATGAACTGCGGACGACGCATCTCCAGAGCCTCCTGCAGGGTTGAAGAGGAGCATCAATGTTTTTAATAGAGAACCATTTACTGTTCTTTATTAAATGTCTTATGATGTGACACGTTTGATCAGAGTGGACACCCGACATGTAATCTTAAAGGCCCTGAAAATATATTTTCCCAGTCAGCTTCTTACTGTAAGTTTTTCTACAAAGAGAAACTAACCTGGAGAGAGATCCGTGTCAGACCGGAGGATGTTGTTTTGGTTCTTGGGTCTAAATCAGTTTCATGGTGAAGTATCAAGCTGGGCTGTGTGTTTCTGTCTTCATGGACTTGTCTCTGTCTGAGCGGCTCTCTCCACGGTTTCATTCTGCTGTACGGTTCAAACCAGGCGGTGCTCGGCCTCCACGTCGACTCCTCTTCCTCCGGCCGATTCTCCTTCCTCGCCTCTGTCCTCAGCTCGTCAGCAGAGATGAACCAGGAAACGCCTGGAGAGGACGAGGGAGATTCAAACCAAACACTTCAATATAAGGATTACTGTAAAACAAATATACTGTGTACATACACGCAAAAATACAAAACAAAGGGCACAGACAGATCATCTGTTGTCTGACGTACCCTCAGGGTAGGTCTTTGGTGGGCTTCTCTTGCTCTTTCTCTGCCCTCCTCTTCCTCTCTCTGAGCTGGATGAGGAAGACGAGACCCGCCTGTGAGTTCTGGCTTCACCAGGTGACGGGAACGTTGTTCCAACATCTCGGGTGTGACGTTGAGTCCTGTTACTGATGAGCTCCAGATCACCTGAGGAAGAGGAAAACAACAGTGTGAAGATTTTTTTAAAGAATTACTGTTACTGCAACTTTACTATCCATGTTTTTTTAACCAATTGTCAGGTTTCAGTTACAAAAACACAAACTCCAAATGTTTGATAAAGTTGGGGTCGTCTTATATTGAAGGACCGAACACAACACGTCGCCACAACAGCGGAGAGATACTGTATGTTAGGGTTTTTTGTAGCCTCAAATGTTGTAGTTAAAACAAATTCCACCAGAGTCAGGTGTTAAAAAACTTTCGGCCCGTCTTATATTTGGGCCAATACAATAACAACACGTGACATTTGCAGCCGACTATTTTTGACTGAGGAAACACAACAGGCACTCAGTGATTCATCATGGAGACAGCTCAGGAAATATTGTGCCCCATGTGTCATCGGTCTTTCTCGGTAAATGTTTTTCCAACACTAAAGAAAACCAAATGACTTCCGCACACTGACCCGCCTGGATGCCTTTGCTGACCAGTTTAACAGCCTTCTTGGCTGTCAGAGTCCTGGAGGGGCCGTGTTGTGACGGGAGGCTGTAGGTGCTGGTGGATGAAGCAGAATCAGCAGCAACCTGAAGACCAACGACATCAAAACATTAGAGCCGTAATAACCTGTTTTTATAAGTTACTGTATTTGTGTGTCTCATCTTTGCTCCTATACAGATCTTTGTCACAGACCACATTTCCCCACAGTTGCAGGGTATCATACATGCTGGCTCATTGTCATGGTTAACTGTAAACTTACTGATTCATCATTGCCGGTGGTCTCTGACAGAGTGATGCTTCTCCCTCTCCTCTGTTCCCTCCCGTCTTTCTGCCTGTTGATGGTGTTGTACAGTTTACTGAGGCTGGAGCTCGTCTTCAGGTGCTGGACTCTGTGGGCACCGAAGGCTCGGATCAGCCTCGCCGTGTCCACAGTGGACATGGAGCCAGACGTGGTGGACAGGGTCTCTGACTCGTCTCTATCTGCAGGATAGAGGAGCTGACTCTGGGAGGAGGCATGAGAGACGCTGGAGGTGAAGGAGTCCTTGTCTGCAGGTGGAGACGCCTCCTCTGTTTGGAGCCTCTGTCGGATCAGAGGTTCACCTTCAGCCTTTCTACCTCCTCTGACTCTCCTCTCCAGATCTCTGGCTTCACCACCCACATTCTTCTTCTTTCTTTCATCTTCTCCCCTCCTCCCTCGCTTCTCTTCTGGATCACCATACACCTCTGACATGTTTTCATCCTGAGTGTTATGAATAAGACGAGACAGACGCTCGAGCCGCTCCAGCAGCGATGCTTCTCTGTCACTGGTGGGTCGGGACTCCTCCAGACTCCACCGGGCAGAGAACCTCTGCCACAGCTGGTCCAGAGTGCTGCTGCTCTGCTGGGCAGAGTCCCTCCTGTCCTGGTCTCGCTCCAGTTCAGCCTGAGGGACAGAGCTTGGGTGCAGGCGATGGCTGATTTCAACATGAACCGGCTGAAATCTCTCACTTCTGGGCTCTGGTTGATCATAGCAGAGGAACTGCACCGGGCTGGTCCCCTGGTCTCTCTTGGAGGTCTCTTGGTTGCTCGATAAAGGCACTCTGGTGAAGGCAACTGGCACCTGAGAAGACGGCTTTGGAGCTTGAGTCGCACGTATTTCAGTATCAATCTCTGTTGATACAGACACACCTGTGAAAAGAGAGAAAACAGGTGTTTTAACGCGCACATTAAAACATTTAAAAACAAATATGGGAACATCAAGAACATGTTGCTTTATGGTAGAACTGCAACAGGAAACCAATCAACAGAAAATTGTCAACTATCTTGTTAACTCATTAATGGTTTCAGTCATTTTTCAAGCAAAAATGTCAAACATTTGATGGTTCCAGCTTCTTACATACTGTACGAGGATTTGCTGCTTTTCTTTGTCATTTATTACAATAAATCATAAGATATATAGTTAGAGTCTTTTCTGAGCCATTTCTAACGCGTCTGCATCTGTAGCAATGATTTTCTGTGTGACCGGCCCCTGAATACATCGATTCAATTCAAATAATGTTCTCCACTATGTTTCTAACCTTTTCCCAAAAGCAGTTAATTTTTCTGCATTGCCAAACTGTGTAACAACATCCTTTTCACCTCAGTACATTTAGTGTGTACATTTGGGATGTTTCCATTATACTGATTACTTTAACCAGAGTGACATACGTTTAAATTAACCAATGACAGATAATGTATCAATTAATGGACAGATGATTCTTGTTCCCCAACATCTGATGAAGACATTCAGAAGAGTGAGTCTGTATACTGTGTGTGTGCTGAGCTCACCTCTGTGTTCTCCAGCCTCGCTCATTTTGAAGGTGGTTGTTTTCAGCCTCTTGCTGTAGATCCCCTCTGTGTGTCTGATGGAGACTCCACGGTCCAACCCCGGGTCTCTGTGTCCGAGGACCTCACTGCTGAAGCGTGGAGGCACAGCGTCGTCTGAACCTGGTCAGGATCCAAAAGTGGCTCATTATCTCATGACGTGTGTGTCCTTATGTTTAAGATAACAGATGAATAAAACTGCTGGAAAAGTGACTAAAATCCTTCATTTTCAAGATGTTCAAAGACATGGAGTCTACGGTCTCCTCTCCCTCCGTCTCTGCTGGGGCCCCAGCTCGCCTTTGTCTCTCCCTGCCCCTGAACATGAATAATTAATGCTCTGCCGGGTGTGTGTTACAATAGAGCAGCTGCTGCCCAAAAGGCTCAGGGGAAATGAGAGCAGAGCCTCCTCATTCATCTCAGATTCAACTGACAATTCAATATTCTGGATTTGATAAATTTCTTAATTTATCATTTGATTAACTTTTTCACTCAGGGCCCGACGGGAACAGTTGCCAGGCTGTGATTAGCAACCATATTGGGAAACTGGCAACCAATTATTGGCCTTTGATCACTCAAATCTCATCATTTGTTCCAAATTTGAAGAAATTCCTTCAAGCGTTTCTGAAATATCATGTTCAAAAGGATGGGACGCCATGAGAAGACAAGACAGGAATGAAGACACTATGCCTCCGGCCATGGCTATTTCCGGCATGGAGACATAAAAACATATAATTATTTACTCCCCTGCCCAGTTATTGTCAGACGAGCCAACAACGGGGCGGAGCAGCAAACTGCCAGATCCGCTCTGACCGGCCTCGTGCTGTTTACAGCTTGTTATTTACAGCCCGCCACGCTGTTGCTCCTGCACGTATCTCAGCACATCGTCACAGCTTGAAAAAAGTGCAGATGATTCTGCTGTCAAAAATGCAAGTTGACCAAGAGGCTCAATAAAATTAGATATGAGTAGACGGTACCTGTGTGGGTGCTCTCAATGGTGGTGTCGGTAGAGGAGCAATCAGCCTCGGTTTGAGGGACGTAGAAGAGCTCCTCACTGCCGCGGGGTTTGTAAGGCAACAGCACAGGCACTGCTGTATGAGGAGAGGTAAAAAGAAGAACGGATAAATAGGAATAAAGTTATGTTGTTATTCATTTCCTGTGATCTAATTTAATTAAGAATGCACCATCATCACACCCTTTAGCCAAAGTCCAAGTCCTTACACAGTTTGTTCTTATCAACACCTCAGTTTAGATCTCTGCCCTCATTTATAGTGTGATAAAAAACATAGTGAAGCGCTAAGTTTTCTTTTTCAGTTAAAATCTATTATAAAACTATAAAAGTCACTACCTGGTGATTCAGTGGTTAAGGGTCTTGGTGACACCGCAGCTCTGTGACTTGGTGTAAAGAACTGTGAGGATGTGGAGGTCACCCTGCCCTGAGGCACAGGGGTTTTAAACAGCGAGGAGGTGTCGGCTCTTTCTGTCCCTCGCTGTCTTGTTGGCTCTCTATTTTCGTACCACTCTGGTGGACTGGACAACCCGACACCTTCGTCTGGACTGCTGGCAGGAGAAGACGAGTGTCTGAGGGGGACAAATTCTTTACGAGGCAGTCCTGTAACAGCAGAGGCCAAGCTGTGATCGTTGGCTTTGGGGGACAGAGTGAGATGGACATGTGAGACGTGACCTGTCTTGGGTGGAGATTCAGATGTAGATGAACCTGTGGTTTGCTCAGATTCATGACCAGAAACCGAGCTGTCCTGGACGGATAACTCGTCATCTCGCCTGGAAGACTGTGTGTTGTCATCTTTAACATTCACATCCTCTCTACCTACACCCAGAGAGGATGGAGGAGGCTCTTCACTTTGGCCTCCTACAGCATCTTCCCTCCTCTGATCCCCTGATACTGACTGAGAAGTCTTGTCTTCTTCGTCCATGGTGGGAAGAAGCTGCTTGTTGGCTTTAGGGTGGTCGACTGCTCCTGTAGAAAGATCTGTCAGGTGGAGCGGTTCCGGTGCAGGACTGAGAGGAGGTGCAGGTGACGTGGAAGGCGAAGGGGAGTTGGAGCGCCTGCGGGTGGCGATGGTGATAGATGTGATGGCCCTAGGGTTCGTCCTAGGGAGAGTTACCCCTTCTTTGGCAGCGATCTCACGTATTTGAGCCTCTAGATCCGGGTGAGGAGGGTTTTGAAGCTGCATGCTGGAGTCAGAGGGATCAGTGCTGAGGCCCTGCTGTGCCTCGGGTGGCTGGTTGTTAGCGTCACTGAGGGTGGTGAATGGCTGCACTTGCTGAGCTGCTTCCTGCCGCCTTGGGACTTTAAAGCTGGACTCTGCACTGCTCTCTGTGTCTGTGCTACCCTGACTCTGAAAGAAAGGAAGAAAAAAAATAAGATGTCTGTATGAAACTGTGAGACCAGGAAAATTAAACTGTGAATTCATCCACCACAAACATTCAAAGAAAACATGTTTCACTGCAAAACTGCACCAGAAACCAGATTTATCAATTATCAAAACATTTGGCGATTAATTTTACACCACTGACTAATCGATTAATCATTGCAGCTCTTATTTGTTGACACACCACGCCTGCAAAACACCAGTTACCTCAAGCATGAAATCTCAACTGTCCAGAGATTGGAGGCAGACATCAACAACAAAAACAACAAAAAATGATTATTTTTTCAACATTTGCATGACTACAAATTAAGCTTTTACAATTATGACTAAACCAGTGTTAAGATCTTTTCATCAGTTGTTTACCTTGATTGGGTTTTTTAACAGCAGCTCTCTCTTGATCTCTTCAATCCGCTCTCTGTCTTCTTTGTCCAACTCGAGAGGCTCACACTGCTGTCCTGATATCTTCAGCTTAATCCACTCTGCAACACAAAAACATTAATACTGGAACAGGAGTTGTGGGTGTCTATGAGGGATGAAACAGGCCCAGTGTACTCTACATAAGGATGACGACAAGGATGTGATTTATGCTGCAGCAGTTGCTTTAAAGGTGCATTTGGATATTAAAATTTGTATAGCATGCGACTCCTCTTACCTCTGGCTTTGCTCTCCTCCTGGTCGGTGACACTGGGTGTACTGGCCACCATGGTGGCAGGAGATTCACTCTGCAGTAATTTGGCCACTCTGACTGCCAGCGAACTCTCACTGCTTCCATCACTCAACACGCCCTGGTCAGCGTCCTCGAGGATGGGCGAAGAGGAGCTACTCTGTACTGGATCTTCTGTAGCAGTCTGTTTTTCCTCCTCTGCCATGTCTTCAGGAGTGGAGGTGAGCTGTTGTGTAGTCAAGGCTGGTGAAGGAATGATGATTGTTGGCTGTGGTGGGACTGTGTTGTCAGGGGGAGCAGCACTGCAGCCCTCAGGTTCTGCCCGCCGGGCTGACTGAGAGAGGACAAAAGACGACCCTGCACCTCTACTAACACTGCTATCCTGTGGCCTTCTGTATGTACCTGTAGCCGGGGCTGTAACAAGAGGTTGTGCGGATGGATAATTAGGTGGCCCCGATGAAGTCACACTCTCTCGACCAACAGAGTTTTCTCTCAGTTTCTCTGAGGTCAGCATGGAGTCGGACGAGGACCTGGCCCACAGCAGGGAGGATCGAGTTCTGGGATCTCCAGTCGCAGAGGAGGAGGAAAATGAAGAGTCCTGGAGTTGGCTGGTTTTCTTCCTTACTGATAGGAAAATGTCCTCATCAGAGAGTGGGAGACGGGGGGCTGCAGGGGAAGCCACAGAAGACCCAGCAGAGACCATGTTCTCTGCCTGAAAGAGCAGTTTACGGATCTCCAACAAGGCCTTGGAGCTAACAAAAGAAGCTTCTCCGCTTTGCTCCATACTACGGCTCGTTTGCAAAGGTGACTCCAAGTCACTACGTAACGAGGGGTCAGAGCCAAACCTGTCTCCTGGCTGGATGGTGTTCTGGCTGCTGGTTAAGCTGCTGTCCCTCTGCCGTTGTAAGGCCGTCTGCAGTGAGGAGGGATAAGAGTCTTCCTCAGGCTGAGAGGAGGCGGCCAGTCTGCGTTCACTCTGGATGGACTCTGAATCTGATGAGAGAGAAATCTGTCTGGTCCGCCCTGGAAGAGATGCAGCTGGACCAAGACTGTCCAGGCTCAACGGGATGGATATACTTGAGTCCACCGACAGGATGCTGGACCTGGAAAACTCTCCTTTATGGAGACTGCCACCTGAAAATACAAAATGGAAGTATTCTTTTAATCTTTATGGGTAATTAAGGTACATTAACCAATTAAAAGTCTTTTATAGACTTTACAGACCAAACAAAGAATCAATTAATCAAGAAAATAATCAACAGATTAATCGACAATGAAAATAACAATAATCCTATTAAGAACAACGGCTGTAAATCACCTTCAGAGAGTTGGGTGCTCTTGGTCGGGGTTCCAATAGATCCTTTAATTGTACAGAGATCAGTGGGAGAGAATTCAGGCTCTCTGATTGGGCCTCTGGGTGCAAACGGAGTTAGGATTGTTGAGGGAGACTGGTCAATCCCCAGGTTATGGAGATACAACTGCAGGAAAAACAAATACAGAACATATCAGAACCAACAATACTAATCTACACTTATACACATTTTTTTGCATGCTGAATAAAAATATTTTAGGGTTACTATCTGCTGAAAGTGAATCTGCAAAAACAATAATACATGATAATTTATTAGTCATAAACATATTTTAAATAATATTTTTTGATGTAAGATTTTCAGTTTTTCAAATACCGGAATTCGTTCTTCAATGTTGAGCTCTCGCGGCCTGGGCTGAGGTGGTGGTGTTGATAGCTTTGAAGTCCAATACGGGACGTAGTTATCGACCTCGAGGCTCATAACAGAAGAAGCTCCGACCGAAGTTCCTAATTTTACTCCACTGTTGTAACTATCTTGGGAACTTGAGAGTGTCAAATCTCGATCAAGCGACACGTCACTGAACTGACCGAGGCTCATGCGAGGCAATGGTTGAGCTACGGCACTTGACTGATGATGGGCATCATCCTGAGTGTGACTCTTCTCTTCTTCTACACGTCTCTCTGTTTGCTGATCTTTCTTAACTGACATGACCACTGTGTTAATAGAGGAGTGGGACTGTGACCTGTCAAAGGTTGAGACAGAGGGTCTCGTTGTAGACCCAGTGTTATCTTTGTCACTGGGAGCCCTGCCCACCGCCTCCCCTCTTCTTGAAAAAGAGGGATCTGTGGAGGAGCTCTGTGTAACACCCTGACTTGCAGCAGCTAAAACAGGAGGCTGTTGTAAATCTCTCGCCTGCTGACTCAGGAGGCGATTCAGGGTGTCAGATACTGCATCGTAAGCTTTCTTTTTAGGAGAGACGCCAGCAAAACCTTGCAGTGCCAAGCTATCAAATAGTGACGTCTTGCCTGAAGTTTGGTTTGCCCTCCAAGCATCTACTTTCTGCATATAGCTGAGACTTGGGAGAGACTGGACTTGTGCAGTAGTAGCTTTCTCTTGGCACTGATTTGATGAGTCTGGGTGGTGGACATCAACCACAGGAACATCTGGCTGTGGAGAAATCTCTGTGCTTGACTGATAGGAGTTCTCTTTATTAGATTCTATAAGAGAAAGTTTAGCCTTGACACTGGATTTGGGTGGGGCCTTAAAAACACCTGGAGTGGACTGAGACTGTGGAAGGAAACCCAGGTACGATCCATCAATCCCTGTTTGGTTCCCAGATGACCAGAGGTCTTGCTCTCTGGGACCCCGTTCAACACCAGTTGAAAATGACCCTGTCCATGGCATGCCACCCAGATTTGTTCTGGTGACACTTGGCTTGCCTTCAGACATCTTTGTAGGATATGGTGTGAAAGACTGACCAGGTTGTGTTAGGCTTTTCCGCGGTTGGTTTTTAGATTCAGCTTCACGGCTGCTGTGCCTCTCTACCTCAGACAACAGCTCTCTGTGTAGCTCTTCACTACTGTCATCAGGTCGAGTGCTGCGGACCCCCATGGTGATGTTACAGACCTCAGATGACAATGTCCGCGATCGATCTCTATCAGGTTGTTGTGTCTGCTGCTGGGGACGAGAAGCTTCACCCGGAGGAACTTCTCTTCTCACAGTACTTTGGTCGATCTCTGGTTTGGAAACTTGAGTGCTTTTAGACTCTTTGGAAAAGGATGCAGCGATCTTCACAGAGGTCTCAGAGGCAGAAGACACAGCACTGCTGCTGCTGCTTAGCATGCCGATATCTTTCTGAAGGAGCTCCAGAAGATGCTGGGCAGGAATTTCCTTATTCAGAAAGAATGTCTCATCTTCAGCAGCTTGTCCTGCCAGCTTGTCTGGAGGGTCAGTTACAGTGTCTGAGTCCTTCTCCCTGTTGCCTGTATCATTTCTGGATGGAACTTCCTGTCTGTCAGAGTCCTTTTGTCTGCCTTTGTCCCCTGGTGACAAACTGTGCTGAGACAGAGAGCAGCAGCCGCTCGCTCCTTCTTCAGACAGGCTGGTCACCTGGGCCAAAGGGTGCTGGGACAATGAGCCACGCTCAGAGGCCTGATCCTGGGACGGAAAGCGAAACCTCTCCGACGCCATGGAGATATCGGGGTACGCCCTTTAAAAAAGTAAATAAAATTATAAACTTAATAACATTTAAGTGACACGTTGCACAAAGCTGTGATGACAGAACCAATATTTGACTTTTATTTTATTTTATTTTACCTTAAAGGGACAAATTCATTGTCACTTTGTTGGAATAAAGAATATTCAGTGAACATGTGCTCCACTCCAGAGTGGACAGGAAACAGGGGAAGGGCTGGAGACAGGTTACTGTCCTGAAATTCTGATAATACAAAAAATGCTGATTGTTATCCACATCATTGTTGACAGGCTTATAACTTACAACTGAAATGTAGATCAATTCAATCATGATACAAAAAAAAAGTATGCTATAAAGTATAGTTTATATTTTGAGTAAAACCTGCAGATTTTGAATTGCACATCTTGTTATTCATTGTTTTATTCAATGTACTGTACATACCTGGCTGCAACGAGGGCTCCCACCGCTGTTGAAGCTCCCAGCCATCTGTTCCCTGTCTGTGCTGTCCCTGGTCCTGACTGGCACTGCCATGAGTCTGAGCTCCCAGTTGGTTCATGGATGTTTGTCCAGCAGACTGACTCACATCTTCATGTGCTGGCAACTGAGGAGATGCCGCCTCCCTCTGTGAACAGAATCATCAAACAACTCACTCTCACTGTTTTCTTGTGAACAGTTTCTTAGGAGGCTTAAAACAACTACAACAGCAGCAGCAGGTATTAAATGTGTAGTCTCTGGATTTAGTGGCAAGGAGCATCCTGTGCTAACTGTAATTCATCCTGGAAAATATTGAGCAACCCCTCCACCACCTGCTGGTCAGACAGCAGAGCAGAGAAACTTATTCAGCTCCTTTATATATATTAGGTCATTCCTGCCAGCTGCCATCCATCACATTTTATAAAGAGCCTCCTCTGTGTTGAGACAGAGGGCTCACCTGTCACTGATGCGCATTTATTTAATACCTTCATTTGAAATCATATCACAATATCCTTCATATCTATAATGCAACCTCACAACTCTAGATTATTACATAACAGACCAATATCTATTTATACAGTTTTCAATGTACA
The DNA here is from genome assembly GCF_965226575.1 of Pagrus pagrus. NCBI lineage: Eukaryota > Metazoa > Chordata > Actinopteri > Spariformes > Sparidae > Pagrus > Pagrus pagrus. Next base: position 24,808,421 of record NC_140202.1, read on the forward strand.
GTTGATTCCAATAATATCCAAACAAAATCTTGCACCTTGCAGCCTTTAGCATTATCTAACAGACCTGCACTACTAATGTACATCATATTACTGGGCACTATCTTTGCACAGTGTATATTCAAGATTATGGGCTCATATTAAGTTCATTCTGATTTTATTTCATTCTAATCTTCATTTATTAAGCATCCTGTGATCCCAATTGCTTGCCTATGATGACAGACATAATGTAAAATAATGTAAACACTTCACGGAAAACTTCTTTAAACTCGAAATAACCGAATCACAAATAAAATGTACAGCACACTCATTTTAGAGTAAAAAGCGTATTATATAATAATCGAGTTTAGCTACGTTATGTTATGTACCACATATGAATGAGTTGACAGGCACAGCAAAAGTTAGCAAGCTAATGGCAACCTGTTGCCGTTAGCTTGGTGAAACACATGCCTACGTAGCCTCTTATACGTTAACTTGCAAGTGATTAGCTGCCAGTCATCCATACAACCAATATTACTAACGATGGAAAACACAGATTTTGTCTGGCAATGGCGTTATGTTTTTAATGACTATGTTAGCGATGTGTTATAGTCGGCTAACTACTTAGCAAAGAAGTTAGCTAGTTAGTTAGCTAGCTATAGGCAACAACCAACGATTGGTAGACTCTTGCTAGGTTTCTCCGGGTGAGAATTACGTGTAAGCGCACGTAAGTACGATACCAATGTAGTGAAGAGACTCATTTTCACCCAGGAATCAAAAATACCTCTGGAGGCTCCATGTTGATGTTGTTGTTATCAGGCCGCCACAGTGCGCGCGCTTCCCCCAGCGCGTATCCAAGGAGCGTTGCTAGGAAATGTGGTGGGAAACCGGAAACTCGCGCGAGAGTGGAGTTGATGATTTATGTATTTGATTTTATAAACATTTTTCTTCGGAACTTTAATTCACTTCTGTCTATTTTAACGAGTTTGAACGCTTTAACTTATTATTTGCTGTCAATCATCATGACGGCACAGACACAAACGAGTCTCGTCAAACCCCGCCCACTTTACCGTGATTGGCAGCCTCGCATCCAATCACAGCTCCGAACCACAATAACAAACGAGTAACTACCATTTGATTGGTGGAGCTCCGTGGCGGCAAGGCAGAGCCTGATTGGTTAAAGCCAGGTGGTTGAACATTCACCGTTAAAACGCGGAAATCAGAAGTCAGTCATAGCAACACTAAAATTTGCCTTCAGAAAAGACAGATACAGCCTCGGCACACCTGTTCAAACGCACAAGTTGACATCATGCCGAGGAGGAAGGAGATTGTTAAAGGTAAGAATAAGGCTGTGAGTCTAATTTGATTTGTAATTTGATATCTCAGTTGCTCAGTTTCATTTACTGGGAACTTCACCTATTTCGTCAACATGTTAAGCTAGTTAGCTTAGTAGCTGGCTAGCTAACGTTGTGGCGTTTGGGTGAGCACCAAATCGTGTCACATTTATCCACGGACTTTGACCCTGGCCTCGGTATATGATTAATAAAAAACATGTATGTCATGGATTTGAATTTCACCTTTTTCTACCTTTCAGGTGGCGCTCCTATTGCTAGAATCCGAGAAAACTCGAGACTAATGCACACCCATGTGAGTATTACTGGAAATCTTGCACTGTGTCATTATCACTGTGGCATAACAGGTCTGTCCAGTTTTAATGTCGCTGCTGGTAACATGCCACCATCAGATAGAAAGCCATGGCAGCTCTTACTTTGTTTTAGTCAAATTCAAACTGTCCCTGTAATCCAGCCCTTATAAAAACGAAAACACTACAGTTAGGGTACATTACACTTTACATAAAATAATCTTTGTGCACATCTAGTTTCAACTTTACAACAGTCCCTGTTGTGACAGGTGACAGCCAACACACGATCAGCTGATCTTTTCTCCTTCTTAGGAATCTATGGTGGATTTCATAAATGGACGTCACTCTGGGGGCTCTTTGCTGGATGTCGTCACCTCTGTCTTCGGTAAGGCATTTTCTGGCTGTTGCAGGTTACTTCAAAGTCACCATGGAGAAGTGAGCTAGGGGGTATTATTGGATTTTAAACCAGTGTTATTCATCTTATTTATTAGAGATGGCAGATGTTAGACAAGCTGATGGCGGCTAACACAAATTCACAGCCTTCTTGGTTAGTTCCTGAATCACCCTGTGAATGCCCATGTCTGTCAATATATATATCTAGACACATCAAGTTTAGGTAAAACAAGACAGACATGGTGGTTGCTAATTGGGCTTTTTCTCCCTTACCAATTTTCTACTTTTTTGGGGGAAATCATTGCTTCAGAGTTGCAAGGGTTATTGCTGGAATATCTGCACGGATGATATCTACTTATTATCAGGAGTAGACAGCACAGCACATATACAGAGACCAATTACAAGGGTGTGGAAGGCAATCAGCTCCTTTTTGTGACGTTAAACTGCAGATTGCATCCTGTTCAATGTTGCCATACTCTTCTCTACTGTTAATATTGTTTGCTGAGCTGACTATCAAGGTTTATGGTTGGCCTTTTTATGCCAACTGTGTTACATTCCCTTTTAAGAGTGAGCGAGGAGACGAGCTAACCTGTCATTTTATTGAGAGAGGTTTTGGGTGTGAGATCTTCTTTTGGAAAACATGAGTCAGAAGAGGGCAGCCAAGGGATGAAATGGTAGGTGTGATGCCACTGGAAAGCTAAAGTGTTTGTAACTGTTCTGAACAAACAAACATTCAGACCAAGTCAGGCGTTTTGGCGAAAATTCCAGTCTTCCCATTCAATCCGAGTGTGGGCAGTGCACAACTCAAGTGTTGGCGTCATGCTGTGGTAGCCTATCACAGAAGCTGGCAATCAGACACTAGGAATATAACCTACTACTATTGTTAAAATAATTCTTCGTTGATTTAGAACTGGAGGAAGGAGATCGGAGTCAGCTCAAAGTTCAAACAAGGGTTTTAATCTTGTACAAGAGGAGCATTCACAGAGCAACACGCAGATCAGTTACAAAGTGAAGACTCACTTTCTACAGAGGAAATCAGGATATTTATCTCTCTCTCACTCTGGGTGTGTCATCACTATAACAAATGCTGATTCAAGCCTTCCTACAGAGAGGAGGATGTTTACCATTAGTTTCAGTACCTTACTTAGGTCATAAAACAAGGCAATAAAACAAGGTCATAGAAGAGGTCACAAGTCACAGGTCACCGTTCACATTTAACAGTCCCTCACAAGGGGGCTGTGTAACATCAATTCACATTCTTCTACATGTAGTACAAAATTCTCATCACAACTGTAATACTTAAGATCAAAGTTTTTTCTTGTTTTTTCTTGTTTTTTCATGTTTTCTTATAAGCATTTGTTGACATAACACATTCAGTGTCAGGTCAAACAAACGCTGTCATTTGGCCAAAAAAGACACGCGCACAAACATTCAGGTGTCTGCTAAATTGCTCTGAGTTTCTATTCTGTTGCTTGGGGCCCAAAACAACATTGTGCTGCCAAGAGACTGAACCAACAAGGGAGGAGAAATACTCTGCAAAGTTGTTGTGGATGGAGAAAGCCTCTGTGGAAGAGTTGCTGCTCCCAAGCTGGAAGCCGGAAACCGGGCATTATACACAAACGGTTCACAGACCAACGATGAGACTTGTTTCCTCCTGCGCTAATCACAACAACATCTGATTTGGTCTGATTACAGCCTCAGGCAGACTGACAAGCATAGCGTCATAGAAACTGGGTGATGCAACATCATTTAAATATGAGGTCATAGGTGCATATTTTTCCAGCAGTCTCTTCTGGAAAAGTGCTTTAAGAGTTGGACTTGTTCACATGAAAAGATGCAGACAAAGCTGAGTAACAAAAAACAGAGCTAGAGAGAGATGGTCAAAGGAGTTGTGAATGTCAGATTGATGATCTCTCAATTTAGATGTTGGACAGGTGAGAGGGGAGGTGGTTTCCTAAGCCGTATGAAGAACAGTTCTGATGTATACAGTACAAGCGTATACAGGTGCAGTTATTCATCAAGCTCATTAAGACTAGGAAAGGTTAATAGGCAAGTTCTGCTACTGCACATGCAACTAGTAATATTCTTTACTGAACTATACTTTCCTGTCACTCACTAATGTTTATGCACCATCAAGATCTGAAGGACAACAGTGATGAAACAGATTATTTACCCTGTTCTTTTATAATTCTGATTAAAATGTGTTTGGTTCACCTAAAAGAGGGCACTAGAGTGAATAATTGGATCCTTTTTGTGTTTGTCTCTTTCTCCCAGGTTTAGATTTTATAAGGAACAACCTGGAAGAAGACCTCATTTATTCAGATGATGAGGACGATGATGATGAGGACGATGATGATGATGATCACTTCTATCCACGCAATCATGCCCACAGGACTTTAGAACCACATCCACGAATTAGACAACTCACTGACGAGGTATTACACCTGTGTTTCGTTTTCAGAATCAGAATCAGAATCAGAATTCCTTTATTTGTCCCGCAAATGGGGAAATTTCTTAAAGGACCTGAGCTTCCTCAGCAGATGGAGTCTGCTCTGACCTTTCTTGTATATTGCTGTAGTGTGATGAGACCAGTCCAGTTTATTGTTCAGGTGAACTCCCAGGTACTTGTAAGACGTCACCATCTCAATGTCCGTTCCCAGGATGTTCACCTGAGTGCAGGGTTGTTTGCGCCTGCGAAAATCCACCACCAGCTCTTTGGTCTTCCTGGCGTTGAGCTGGAGGTGGTTCCGCTGGCACCAGTCCACAAAGTCCTGAATAAGTTCTCTGTAGGCTCTGTCGTCCCCGTCCCTGATGAGGCCGACGATAGCAGAGTCGTCAGAGAACTTTTGTAGATGGCTGTGGGGTGTTTGGTGGGAGAAGTCAGCAGTGTACAGGGTGAACAGGAAAGGGGCCAGGACTGTTCCCTGTGGGGCCCCTGTACTGCAGACGACCGTGTTCGACACACAGTCCCGAGTCCTCACATACTGTGGCCGGTTGGTGAGGTAATCGAGGATCCAGGACGTGAGGTGTTGGTCCACCCCCGTGAGCTCCAGCTTGTCCCCCAAAAGTGCAGGCTGTATGGTGTTGAAAGCACTGGAGAAATCAAAGAACATGATCCTCACAGTGCTTCCAGGCTTCTACAGGTGAGACAGTGATCTGTCCAGGAGGAAGATGATGGCGTCGTCCACTCCGATACCAGACTGGTACGCAAACTGGAGTGGGTCCATAAAAGAACCCACCAGAGGGCGGAGATGGACAAGGACCAGCCGCTCCAGGGTCTTCATCAGGTGTGAAGTTAGAGCAACTGGTCTGTAGCTGTTGAAGTCCTTAGGGTGAGGGATCCCGTCTGGACCCGTGGCCTTCTTCACCTTCATCTTCCTCAGTTCATTCCTCACCTGGATAGTGGAGAGGGACAGATTGGAGCAGGGGGGCTGAGTGTCGGATGGGGGAGGTGGGTGAATGTTGGGGGGGCAGTGGGGGGAGTCTGCAACATGAAAGCAGTGGAGAGGGAGGTAGAGGTGAGAATGGGGCAGGAAACAGTGGGGATGGAAGAGGTGGTGGGGGGCAGCAGAGATGACTGGGCCGGGGGAGGGGTGGGTGTCTGGTCAAACCTATTGAAAAATTGCTTCAGGTCGTTCACCCACGTCTGATCCCCGGCAGCCTGGTTTCCTCTGCCCTGAGATTGTTTTAAGGCTTTTCCAGACTCCACTGATGTTACTCTGCTGCAGCTGGTCCTCCATCTTCCTCCTGTAGCTGTTCTTCCCCTCTCGGATCTTCCTTCTCAGCTCCTTCTGCACAGCCTTCAGCTCCTCCTTGTTTCCTGACCTAAAGGCCCTCTTCTTCTCCTTAAGGAGAGCCTTTATGTCAGGGTTGATCCAGGGTTTGCTATTTGAAAATCACCGTACAGTCCTGGTGGGTACAGTGTTTTCAACACAGAAGTTTATGTAGTCCGTTATGCATCCTGTTAAGCTGTCAATGTCCTCCCCATGAGAAACACACAGTTCTTCCCACAAAGTAGAGTCAAAGCAGTCCCTCAGAGCCTCTTCAGACTCCTCAGTCCAGGTCTCCACTGGTTGCCTGTTTACGAGGGGCATGTACACAGGCAGGACTGCTTTGACTCTACTTTGTGGGAAGAACTGTGTGTTTCTCATGGGGAGGACATTTTGGGGAAGAGATTGGAGATTAACTTGTATCACTTACCTCAGATTTTTTTTCACCAGGAGGCCGATAAACATGCAAAAGAATTGATAGAAGAAGAGGAAAAACGTAAGGAGAGAACAGAGAGGAACAAGCGAAAGAAATTGGTCAGTATTGGCACAATTATTAGGATTTAACATCATTTCGTGAATGTTGGTTTTGCTTTTTTCTTTGACAGTGATTTGCAACACATGTTTTTTCTTGCTGTTACAGCGTAAAAAAGAAAAGAAAAGATTAGAAAAGGAGAACGCAGTTAAAGACATTATACCTGTAAGTATTCTTTGGTTCTGGAAATGCAATACAGACTGCGAGACCTTCTCCAAAGCAAAGCAAAGCTGATTGTTTGTAATCTCATATTTTTTGTCATCTCAGGAGGGAGAACGAGCGAAGTCAGACTCCTCAGAAAATCAGGAAGAAAATCCTGTAATTGAAAGTAATGCAGAAACAAATGCATCTCCTGAATCTGCTAGAACACAACATGCAGCAGAGGCAGTTGCATGTGATGAGAACGGTGGTAAAAATAAAATTGAAGAAGAAAATATTGTGGAGGAGAATAAGAAAAAAGATGAGGAGCAAAAGGTTTGTGGAGATTTTTTGTTTGTCACATTACTGTGTTTGATTTGTTTACATTTGCTTGTGAACTCCGGTTTGACATGATAATCTTAAAACGATCACCCTGTGTTTGATTGTCCTCAACAGGATTTGGATTTAAATAATTCATATTCTTCGACGACTAAATCGGTGCCAGAGGAGACGTGTAACCAGAAGCCTGCAAAAGAAAGAAAAAAGGAAAAAACTAAATTACAGGAAGTTCAGCCGTCCAAGGAGAAAAAAACAAAAGAAGTGCAGAAAGCTGAAGCTCAAAAGAAGAAAGAAGAGAAACCTGAACCCAATAAAGAGGTGGGAACACTGAAAACATAATATTTATGTTTCCTTAAGGCGTTGATAACAAGTTGTTTGCCACACTCGAGTCACATCAGATGACAACTACTAAATCTTGTCGTTTTATCAGTAACTTATTTTAATGGATAATACACCTATTTTAAATGATTGTCAACCTGGAAAAAAAAGTTATTTTCTTTTAAAAAAATCTCTATCTGTATTTTATGGGGTCAAACAATAGCTGGTTGGTCTTGAAATCATCTCATCTTTGACAGGAAGCCTCAGGCAGATGTGTTTTTTCCTGCATTCCTCAACATGCAGTCAGTTTACTAATGTGCTGCCTCTAATTTTAACAGAAAATTGTGGATGCTAAGGCAGAAGACCTGGCAAAAAAAAGCAGAGAGCTTGCTGGTAGGTTCTATTTCCATTGAGAATTTGACAAAACGATCATGTGAAGGTACTGAAGCAGGCACAACTGTCTCTGCTCTTCCCTCCAGGTATTGGTAATCGTTTGGCTGCCACTGGTCAGTACAAGATGGCAGTGAAATACTTCACTGACGCCATTAAATGCAACCCAAAGGAATTTAAGTAAGAAGACAGACTTAAATTGACTTCAGCCTTTCGTTAAAGCATCCAGAAGCATTTACCGATAATGACCTTGAATTCTGTTGACATGTTTCTCAGGTTGTTTGGAAATCGGTCACTCTGTTTTGAAAGACTGCAGCAGTATGAAAACGCTCTCAGGGATGCTGACCTGGCACTCTGCATGGAGCCAAACTGGATAAAAGGTTTATTTAGGAAAGGGAAAGCTCTCTGTGGGCTCAAGGTAAATCACTGCTTCTGTATCCAGATAACCTTGCTTTGGTGTTTTCCTTTCATGTTGCAGCTGGCTTGGCTTTTTTAGAAAAACACCTCCTCTTGTGGTTAAACCTGTTTGCAAATGAAGAATTTGATCGTATTGGGAAATAATTTCACTCAAGTTCAATGCTTAACTAATAGTAAATGTGCTTTATTACCTAATCGTTAAACCTTTACTTACTGCCCTTTATTCCTCCTTCACTTCTGCAGAGATACTACGAGGCCTCACTGATCTACAAGGAAGTGTTGCAGCTGGAAAGTTCGAGCAAGGAAGCAGCGCAAGAGCTGAAACGGGCACAGACGTTGCACCTCATGGTAAGAGAAGCTCACAAGGCATAAAAAAAATCCCCTGATTGTTTAATAAATGACTGTCACTTGCTCACCACAGTGACTGAAGTAGAGAACTGAGAGCATGTAAAGCTCATGTGAAAGTTAGCTGTGGTAACTTGTGTTACTGGCTCTGAATGGTAAACAGTTGACACAATAAAAGGAAATAGAGGACCTACAGCTTTTTGGATGTTTGGTTGGAGAGTCCAACTTTCTATAAATGCAACGCTCTCACTTCCGGAGCCGTTTGTTGCCTTCACCTGGTTTGTTTTTCACTCTGTAGTTTACGTTCATGTTTTAGTTGGTCAAATAAGTTTCATTTATTCATGTCTTCTGGTGGTTGGACAGGTGTATACACCTTCCTGAGGAAGAGTCTTTGTTGTGGCTTTTCAGCAAAGTGTGAGGTATCGGTCCATGTCAGAAGTTTTGACACCTTCAGGTTTCCCACACTCTTCACTGATTCTGTGTGGAGGGGGAGGTGGACGCCCTCATTTGTTATCCTTGTCAGTCGACAAGTCAACAACCATCTCTTATTTCGTTGAGGTGTTGAGGCTCAGGATGTTGTTTCTACACCACTTACACCGCTGTCACACTGGACAAAAAACCCGCTAGCATCTGGCTTTTATCTATATTGTGAGCTGCTACACTCGGCTTTCACTCCCGAGTCAATTGACTCTGCAGACGTCACAGGTGTTTGACGGCTCTGATCGGCTGTGATGGAGACACAACACCAGGGGGGACATGCTAATTGTCAGGTGCAATGCTATCATGTGTGTTAAAGTTAGGGATGTTGGAGCGTTAATAGTTTTCCATCGGTCTCTGTGCAGCAGCAACATGGCGAGCGCAGTGCAAATCAATTTCCGCTGTCAAATTGCTTCTCATTTCATTATATGAATTGCGTTTTACATCCTTGATGCCTCTCTTGAGATTCTCCTGTGCTTCACTGTAGATGTTTTGTCATGTGACCTGAGAGCTGAAAGTTTTAGAGGGGATTAGATGCTATTTTTAATGTCCTGGTAGTTGGTTTAAGTTTCAGATGCAAATTTTCTGTCAGTTTTGTGTTTACTGTGTGTATGCGGGTATGATGTTGGCTTATGAGGTTGTTTTTTTTGACTGCCATTTTAGGAAATGGGATTCACCTGGGCGCAGAGCTCCGAGGCCTTGAAAACACACGCCACCTTAGAGGAAGCCGTTGAATCTCTGTTCGGTGGCGACTGTAATCCCGGTCCTGGAGGTAAGCGTTTCAAAATGTTTCTCTGCAAAGCTGCAAAGGTGACGCGTCGCTTCAATGATGAACTCTCTGAATGTTTGTCGGCTCTCTTCAGAATTCGGTGCCAGTAAGGACAACGCGGATCAACCGTTGGTCCAGGAAGATGACGAAGATGCGGGAGAGTGGATCGTCCGACAAACAAGTCGTCCCAGAGCGCTGCAGATCAGAGATATTGATGCTTTGGACCAAAACAGATCAGACTCTCAGTCACCAACCCCTCGTTCAAGAAATTCTGTGAAACCGTAAGTTGGATGCTTGTAATTAATGTTCATTTCTACATGGATGATGGAAACGTTTCCTAACACAGTCGTTCTCAACCTTTTTAATGCTTGTGATCCTTTAAAGTGACACAATGTTCACACATCACATGTCTCTCAGATTTCTACCTTTTAAATTAGTAGCTTAGTCTTTATGTTATTGTCTTAAACTCTCCTGATACATATATTATTTTTACATTACTTGTGTGCAAATAAGATAAAAATTGGGGAAAGACCTGATTATGAGATTAAAAGTCAGAAAAATTTGAGATCACTGGTGTAAAAGGTTAAAGATTTCTTGTGTGATCTCTTGTGACGTCCCAACCTCCAAGAAGGAAACCGCTGCCATAATGTTTGTTATATATGTGCAGTAATTCAAGTTACTGTGATTCATATTCAGTTTTTCTTGCGATCTTCAGTTCACAGAACTCAGTTTGTGTCGAACTTTGGATCCTTTGAATTTGGTATTTACGTGATCATTTTCCGAATCGTACCCATAGTGCAACATCTTTCTCTTCTGTTTTGTATGAAGGGAGCTGTTCCCCATCTGGGTCGGATCCTTGGCCCCTGCCGTCACCTACACAACGCTCCACGAGCTCTTCAGCAGGTGAAGTACCTCAGTCTGATCTCCTTCACACCTCTGAGCAGGTTTTCATTTTAAGGATGTCGTTCAGCACTTTGTCAGAATCAGATGTTGTCTTGAGTTTACGGCTTCACAGTAGACGCAGAAGTTTTCAGCAACAAGAATACAAAGAATGAAAAAGGCATGGCAAAGGTTAATTTAGATTCCCTGATATATTTTGGATAAGAAATTGGCTGACGTTGTAGTGTTGGTATATGACCACCAGAAGGCTCAAGTGTATAGACTCTGAGCCTGTTATGTATCTATATTATTGCTGCTTAACTAATGTCTTGATTTGCCCTTATTGACTCCAAGATTAAAGCTTGTGTGTTAACCTTCTCTTCCTTTTCTCTCTGTTAGAGCTGGGACGGTTTACAGCATCAAGATGCTGCTCGAACACCAGTGTGCCTTTGTCAACTACACCAAGAAGGAAGACTGTGACCGAGCCATCCAGTGCATTAATGTATGCATCTTTTTTACTTGTCTTAGTGATATTTCTTCTTGTAAACGGTATTTTTCATTTAGGGAGTGTTGATATTGACCAAAATCTTCAGCTGGAGCCACAAAATAAACATCTTAAGCTTAAGTTCCCTGATGTTGCAGACAGCAAAGGCACACAGATTTATATTTGGTGTAAGTGCAAAGATAAAAAATCAGATAATACGAGTTTGTATTCACAACTTGGCAGATTCTAAGTAGAGTCTAACTTTGAGACGAGAGTAAAACGTATTGTTTGATTGTGTTATTGAAGCATTGACTGAAGACCGTGGCGCCTTCACTCTGTAAAGTTATTCCTACTTTAGAGTCTGTCTGCTTCTCTTTAAAACTGTGGCATTATTTTCACATCACACAAATCGACCCTGACACAAATCTTATCGGTTGTGTCTCCATAAAACCAATTTTCTATTCTAAGCTGTGAGGCTCTTCAGTGCGGCTCTGATAAATGTCACTTAGGCCATTTATTTTTCAACACAGCAACTTTACAATATGGAAGGAAATGTGGTGATATATAAACTTTTCTTTAGCCTGAGCCGTTCCTTTAACTCTTGTTTGTTTACACTTTTTCAGTTATGACTTCTGTAAACAAGTGCAATATCAATAATTGTAGAACAATGATGGAAAATGTTTGGATACTGCTGGATTAGTCTACCAAAAGAAAATGAATCGCCAACAATTTCGATATTGATTGATCGTTTCAATCATTTGTGATTAATGTCAAACATTTGCTGGTTCCAGCTTGTTATTTCTGAGGATTTACTGCTTGTCTTTGTCATTTATGACAGTAAATCAAGAATATTTTGGGATTTGGATGGTTGGTTGGACAAAAGAAGTGATTTGAAGACAACTTTTCAACAGTTTATAGAATAAATGGATAATAAAAGCAATTGTTAGTTGCAGCCCTCGTTCTGGCCAGGAGTGTTAACTTTACAGAACGTACGTTGCTGTGCTTGATGAGCAAAATTGCTGATTTTAACTGCTGTTAATGTCGACATGTTTTCAGGGGATGGTGGTCGAGGGGGCTCCACTGTCGGTGCGATATCCCAATAGAATCCACAATGGACTTGGTATGTCCAGAGCGGCCGCCACTGACCCATACTCACGCCCCGGGTAAGAACATGCTTTTCTTCTTACCTCTATTGATAAAAGCACTGTTTAACTTTGAGTTAAAACTTTATCTTCAAGTGTAAAATTATTCAAATCATAGATATTAGAGGGGAAACATGTAGATTGTCAGTTGTATTTCATTGTTTTATCTTTAACTGGTGGATGTAAGTTTTTGATGTAAGTGATTTTTTTGGGCTAAAGTATAAAATGGTGAAAAGGCCTCCTGAATCTTGAAGTAAAAGATTGTTTCTCTCTGTTGTCGCAGCCCGTACAAGAAGGAGTGCTTCTTCTGGAGGACCACGGGCTGCACGAGACCAGACTGCACCTTCAAACACGACCCAGAGCACAAGAACATTGACAAGGACAAATTCACCAGTAGACTGGGAAACTTTAACATGTAGGAAATCTAAATTGACAAGCATGCATCATGTTTCCTTTTGACATTTGACACAGTGGTGGAGCCAGACTGGGGCTGCTTTCTGTCCCCCTTTTTGTTTTTGGATCTTTTTTGGAAGAATAATTGTGTTTTGATGCGTTTGGGTTTGATTCGTTTGCAATTTTCTGGAATTGTTTTCACCGTGACGGCCCCACCACTGTTGTACGAATACAAAAGGACACAACAAACTTCATCATACTGCTGTATTACTGTATTAATTTGTGTGCATCCAGCTTTGAACATTCCTTTCCAATCTGGTTTTGTCAGGGATTACTTCTGATTATCTAATCTGTTTAAAGATTGTGTTAAACACTTGATTTTTACTTTGTATTGTTTTAAAATCATTTTTTAACAGATGTTTCTGTTCTCTCAGTCACCACTAGGTGGCACTGTAACCTTTTATCCCTTAACTTTAGGGCAGCAAACATTGAACTGCTCACACATTACAGGCTGTGATTGATGGTTAGTTTTGCTACCGGCACATTTATTGTGTTCTGTTTAATGATGAAGTTGTGCTCTGTGATTAGAGTGCAGGGGCATTGAGTTTTGTTAATGTGCTGCGTAACTAATGGTTCAGTTCAGTATTTATGTACATTATGTATACGTTTTTAATGGCATGTCTGATGGTGAATCTGTTTAAGTGATGTTTGGACACAAACTGTCACACATTAAGTGCCTTTTAGTAGCACTGTAGGCTGCAGTTTATCATGGGTCAGCCCAGAGGGATTAAAGCCTCAAATTGGAGAGTGTTAATGTTGTGCCATACACATTAAAGGACAAGTTCACCCAAAAGCGAAAGTTCAGTCATTATCTACTCAAAACCAGAGATTCACAGCAAAACAGCGTTGCAGCATTTGAAGTAGATGGGGGAAATGTATAGGTACTGGTTATATAAACTGCTCAAACATGTTCTGATGTACGTTGTATAATTTGTTGAGAACAAAATGACGTAATAACAGTCAGTGGAAACCAAAACCATCAACCCACTGAAGGCTGGATTCGAAATGACAGGCTGACTACAGTGAGGGTTTGTGTTAGGTCAGGGTTTGTAATCCTAAACCTAACCTGAAGCTGAAGCGATTAAAATACAAAACATTGTCCGTGTTGCTCCCATATTCTGACTTGACACACATGAACACACTGAAGTCAGAAGAACGACTTCCAAGATCGTGAAGTGGTGCCATCCGAGGAGCACATGAATGCAGCAAAAGTCTGCTTGAGGGCCGTCTGAACTGGATGGCCCGAGACACTGATTTGAAAGGACCTTATTTACGCCCTTTTTGAGGCTGAAATCTTCTCTGTAGCTGCTAAGCTAAAAGCTCAAAGATATAAAGAACATCTTTTCAAATCAATTTGGGATCTCAGGGCTTCTGGAGAATTGGATTACGCCGGACGAGCTATATGTATATATATGCTACTTTAAGTTTAGTTTAAGAAGGGACAGTGCAAATGAAGAAAACACAAGTTAATACATGAGTTCATTACTATTTTTCATCTGTAGTCGCCTGGCCTTGGTCTTAAAAAGGCTTCCTAAAATACAACAAGACAAGACAGACGGTTAAGAACATTTAAACCAGAAGCGAGACACAAACAGTACATATAAATGCTGCAGGGTTGTAGACTATGAAACTTCACCTGACTTTCCATCCGCATGAGAGTTAGCAGGTAATGACTGAATTTCCATTTTTGGGAGAACTGTTCCTTTAATATATATATTTATATATATATACAGAACAGGACCAAAGACTTGGTGTAGGTGGAGCAGTACATACGGATATGAATCACGACAGAGAATAATAAAGTCGGCTTCGTGATAAACCGCGTCAGGCTGAAGCAAGATTCCTGAGAATGTAACTGAGTGTAATTTGGGAAATCACTATGCGGTCGCTGTCCCGCTATCAGCAGATTAACCCCGGCAGCAGCTGTGTATCCTGTTGCAGTGTCCTTGAGCGAGAAGCCCTCTGCAGTCGGCCTGAGTCAGAGCAGAGTGCCAGTTAAACACCTGAAAAGTAACCATTGTCCCAGAGGTTTTATCTAAAGCGAGGTTCTTCTAATCCTAAAATACCTCGCTCCAATCCTCCTGACTGCGTCTCCTCGCCCGTTAATGTGGGTGGGATTTGTGTAAGATCCCTCTTCGCTGAAGCCCAGCCGGTTTGTTATTTGACTCTGGAGCAGTCCAAGGTCACTCTCTGTGACTCCTGTTACGCAACGTGTGGGGTGTGAATTACAAAACCTTCCCAAAGAGCTGAATAATTACCTAAAAATGAGGTCGGGAGCGGTGGAGGGAAAAAAAGTCGAGGCGTTTAGCTGTGAAAAGTGCTTAGTCTTGACCTCGCAGATGGAGCAGTAATTGGCTGATGGTGGCATACCTCACAAAGCCCTTTTGATCTGTGTGAGATTTGAGAGCATGAAAGGCCTGTAATACTAACAACATGAACTCTGGGTGAACCCATAGGCAGCACTGGGACATGCGGTTCATACATTACCAACTCGCAAAACAGGGGTCTATATATTTAATCTTATTGGTCTGCTTGGCTTTGCTTGGCTTAAAACCTGTGCAAATGCAGATAAAGTCTGATAAGAGGTGAGGGTTCACAAACCGGCTGGAGTCAACATCCCGCCACTCTGAGCCCGGACGAAGCCAATCCCTCACTTAACTAAAGCAAACAGCAGGAAGATTAAGTGCATCTTGTTAAAAGGCCGCTTGGTTTGTAGAGCTTTTAGCAGATTTCTCTCTTTCTCTCCCTCCCAACAGGAGGGGAAAGGGGGAAAAAAAACAGAAAATGAAGCAGCAGACATGACATGTTGCTCTCCCACTCTTTTGCTTCTTGATATATTGCTATGCAGCAAAAAAAATCCTCCCCACTCCCCCTCAAGAGAAGTTTAGAGTTGGCGTAATTGAATGCGTTGCTGCTATCGCAGGGACACATAATCTAATTTTTATTCTAATTCTGTGGTTTCCCTCCGCTGCTAAATAAACTATTGATGTGACGTGAGGGAGTAGCTGACTCACGCTCTGTATCAACAGTCTGATTTGTTTCTCGGCAAGCCAAAGTAAATGCTCGGCTGCAGCCCTGCAGCCGCTCAGCTTACAGGCCTCTGTGTGAACTTCATAACCTTCCCAGCAGGGCTGCTGCTGTTTGCTTGTCCTCTTTAAAAGGAATGACACTTCAAACATAGCCGAGTGTGTGTTTTGGAGCAACACACCTCATTTTTGTGCTTCATTTCCAACAAATTATTGCAGGAACATCTTTAAAGTTTTTTAAAAAAGGCCCCTGAAAACGTTTTTCCTCAATCATCTGCTCGCTGTGAGTGATGTCCTTCATAACACACAATTTTCTGCTAAAGCTGGATTAGTTTTGGTTATATCACAAGAGAAATATCTGTTCTTTACTGTTTTTATCCGTGCTCGTCTCGCTGTTTTTAAAGCAGGGAGGGTTTTTCAGGCAGTGTGAATAATCCAGCGAAGATGTTCGGTCTTGTAGATTATTTCTTTTGCCATAAAAGAGACAAAACGCACAGTAAACAAAGTTAAAGATAGATTTGATTGTCTGAATAATATCGTTAATGTGAATCTGTTCGGCTGCAATAATCGTGAAGTGAACCTCTGATATCGTGACATAAACATTTAATCTCATTTATCCATCTTTTAATTTCATTTTGTCAAAAAGAGTCAAGCTTTTCAGCATGAAAGTCGACATTTGTTATCTTGAAACGATCTTAAAAGACATTTAATTTAACATCTGATACCTGCAGACACCCTGACTTTAATGTAGATGTATAAACAGTTGTGTCTTAATGAGCGTGGTGACTGAGATCAACAAGATGTTCTGATGTTGGACTCGCACAATGGGGGAGGCATCTGCTTCACTGCGGTGACTTCCTAACCGTCGGCTGGATTCCTTTTGTTGCTCTGTGAAATGAATACAGTAATTGTCAGAAAGAGAAATTGACCTTCTCTTTAATCTCGACAGAGGCCCCCTTAACACGTTAAAATAGCGCAAACCCAATTAGGGAATTGATTGCTTGCTTTCATTTTCCTCATTTGCATCAGGGTCATATAGGGAAGATAAATTAACGTCTAGTCTTTTGTCCACGCTGTCATTCCTGGTTACGGAGCATCTACTGCTAAGAAATGAGCAGGAGAGAAGTCTTTTGTGTCCCCTTGACGAACTCATCTCTGATTATCTGCTGTTAAACACCTTCAGAAATAAAGACTTACAGAAGATTAAACAGTCCTCTTTCATACTGCTGTCTGAATTCACAAGTTTTTATGTTAATGAGATCATTCAAAGGGAAATATCAGAGTTTATGAATAGGTCAGCGTGAGCCTTTCTTTATTTCTAGCCATATTTAAAAGGTCTTCTACAGGTTTTAAATGTGATGTTTCCATTCAGTTCCCCATGATTAAAGAAAAACCTCCATTTCTGTAATTGCCAACATTGCTTTTAGTTTGTCTCTACAGCATTATGTAAATCTTTATTATACATTCATTTAGAAAAAGGCTCAGTAATTTCCTTAAAACAGCTGGGCGCTGTAGTTTCCAGCAAACGCTTATCAAATAGAAATAAATAGTGCATATGCTGGGGACTATTTTCAGCTGTGGATTCATACACATTTGATGCACTGTGAGTATTTGCAGAAGCAGGACGGTGAATGTGGGACAGTCATAATAAACGGTGCCATGTTCATCTTCATGTTCAAAAGAGGAAATCTGATAAGTTGCCTGAAGTGATGCCAATCCAGGAAGCGTCGGTCGGGCCAGAAGCAGAGCCCGGCCGATATATTGGTTGGCCTATCACAGCTATATCGGCATCAGCATATAGGCTGTCCGATATGAAACCATATTTTCTTCAGAGATCACAAAGCAGTAATTGTAATTATTTGTAATTATTATATTCCCAGTAAAGTTGGTTCTAGTGCACTGATATCAGTCAGGACAATAAAGTTTACTAAACAACAACATTTGAGGGATCAGTGCAAATAACACATTTATCGATCAATGTCATGCTCGAGTCTGAAGCAAGTATAAACCCTCCGTGATGTCATCAATTGGTTTGTGAATTACCACTTTGAAGACTTGGCCGTTGGAGCCAGGAGTAACCACATCTGGAAGAGAAGGTGGAGCTGAGGAGGATCTCCGGATTGGATCTGACTGAGAACCTGAGGACACGCCATGGTAGCGGCTCGTAAATGACAATGTAGCCACGCCCTGAATCATAATCCTGCTTTATCATTTATTTTACTCTAAATGGGACCAGAATTAAACTCATTAAGAACATGTTTACTGAGGTAATAAGTCAAGCGAGAAGTAGGGTCATTTTCTCATAAGCTTACATACAATCAGACCAGTGCAGTTGCCCCCTGCTGGTCATTAGAAAGAATGCAGGTTTAAGACAGCATTGGCTTCACCTTTTCAGACCTAGAAGCTACAATTTGTCCATATTCGACAAATTTGCAGTCAATGGTCTGAAGACTGGAAGTCTGAAAATGAAATAAATCTGCTCCTCATCTCACTGTGAGGCTACATTAGCCGCTACTAGCATAACACCTTGCATTGTCGGTAAGGTAGGCGCCGGATATTGAAAAGGAAGAAGAATGTGTGGACCAAAAACAGGCTGCATTGATTTTGATTTTCCTTTTTCAAACTGTTTTTTTAAAGCTGACAATGATGTAATAAGATCTATCAGGCTTTGGATACGCAGACAAAACTTCTTTCAGATCAGCTCATTGTTGGTTTTGGTCTTTTCGTGGGATTTGTTGATGAAAAGAAAAATATTAAACATCTGCAGACATCATCTTCCAAACTTTCTTTTTTCCGGTGGTTGTTTTGAAAGAAGGAAAAAGCTACAATACTTTTAACAATAGTCAACAGTAATATAATGATTTAAATAGTGAACACATCCGGTAAATACACTGGTGCTGCCTTCATAACAACCATGTCTTTTATGTTCCTGCACGTAAACTATGTTCAGTAAAGCTGTCTGCCTGCATCCATAATGTACACTCCCGTTTCTTTACATTTGAATAAATTATTCAGCAGTGCAGCTTTTTATGTGTACATGATATGTGCATGTTTACGTTCACACACGGAGACTGTAGGGTGACGGGGAGGATAATGGCGTTGAGTCCCTTTGTTGTCTCTCCTGATAAATGGCAGTTTAAAGGTTGAATCTCACATCTCTTTCATCTCCGTCAGACGTGCACAGACACAAATTCTGTCGCTTTATGTTGGTCTGTGTGATCGATTGAGGAACGGCCTGTACGGGAGCACAGTGTCATTAACATGATTAGAAGCTTGTAAACAACAAAAAAAAAAAAACGACTTCTGGGTTTTTGCGGGATGTTAAAACCTGGGCATGCCTCGACTTGTGTTTCCTTCAAGTATTTACGTAACTTAATGGGGCAAGAAATATGCGGCCTGTGTGTGCGTTGGAATCATTAAATCCTTCCCGTCAGGTTGTATTTCATCTCGCTATCGACCTACGTATCTGGAGGTAACATGTTCAAGGGCATGAAAAATGTCAAGGCCTGTAAATCCTCTCATTGTTGCCTGGAGGAGTTTGACTTCCAATAATTGATGCCCACTTCCATTCATCACCGTCCTGCAGAAGTCTTAATGCTCAATCTCGCTCTCTCTTTTTCACACATTGTCCTGTGGCTTGTCTTCCGCTTTGTGTCATTCATTTTTTCAAAAACCATACATTAACCTCTGGAACATTGTAAAAAGTAACGTCACCATTAATCTGCCGGTTATTCCTTCGGACAGTGATTTATAACAGGAGACACTTGTAATAAAACTTTGCCCTGCAGGCTTCTTTTTACAAAACTGTGTGCTTCCTGTGTGAATGAAACCTGCTTCCTTTAATACAGATAATGTCACCTCAGTTAAAGCCTTTTATTTAAAAAAAAAAGAGATTTTGCTCCTTGAAGCCATCAATCCAGTCAAATTTACGACTTCGCCACTTTTGCGCCACGCCGAGCTTTATTGTTTAAACGCCTTGTGTACGGGGGAGACAAGGCAAACAAGCTGGTTTGCTGTGTAATGTTTACCACCTATTTAAGCAGCGCTGAGGAGGCTGTTTATCTCTCTTGCGCTTATAGCAACCAGGATGTCTGGGACGATTTAAGACTTCCTCCTGCTCACCCGCTTTGCTTCTTTTTCCCTGTTTGAAAATGCTGCAGAGGATCCATCTATTCCTCCCGTTGTAATGAACCTCCCTGGGGGCCCGGGCGCACCATGTGAAGACGCCTTAGTACCAGAGCGATTCATTACCTCGGAAATGTGAGCTTTTGTTCCGTTTTCAGCGGAGCCCCATTAATCTTGGGCTGCCTCCTGGCATGCAGGCCAGGTACTGCTTTGGTAATTACAGTTAATCATCATTCAGACGTGCACATGGACTGCGGGCTCCTCAGTGGTTTACATGCAGGGGCAAATCTGCCCCCTTACACAGTTGTTTACCCCCCTCCAACTGTAACTCTGTGTCCCAGTTGCACCATAAAGCAGCCTCATTTTTTTTTCTTTTTGGAGAGTTTTCAGTAAATTGTGTCCGTTAAGGTTTGGCCTGCCCTGCACAAACAAGTAAACACCCAGCGCCGCCCTCCCGGCAACCCGCCCTCTAAACATTTATACTATCCAGCTGTCAGCGGTGCACAGTTACCGGAGCCTACTGTTCACCTGCCGTTTATGATTGTGATTAATGGACAGATTACAGGATGGATGATTTTCAGGAGCAACAAGCAGAAAGAGACCATCTGTATGTTCTTGCAGCAGAGGGACACGTGGAGGCGGATAACTTCATCACCCGGGGTTTCCTACTGTCACCGAGAACACACGCAGAGCTGCGAGAGCTGACATGTTTACGTTTACAGAGTAAATAAATAATATAGATGGTTGTTTAATGGTTTGTGAATGTGCTTATTCCCCCCAAACAGCCCGGTTACTTTATCGTACATTAGCTGTAAGCTAGCAAGCAACGGCACGCACCGAGGGTGTGTGTGCCCATGTGTTTACAATCAGGTCAGCCTCTGACTCAACGCAGCACTCACCAGAGACTCTCCTCTCTGTAAGACTCTGCCCACACAACACTCTGCAAATGTCTTTCGTGTTGTTTTGATCGAGAGATAGTGTTTGCACTTTGGTCTAAAATATCTCGACAACTATTGGATGGATTTCCTTAAAATAATGAACTGATGGTCAGATTCAGAGGACGAATCCTATACCGTTTTTTAACGCAAGTAAACCAGCTAAAAATAAGGAATGGACTTCTTTCCTCGATGTCATGAACGCGCCAGAAAACAGGTAACAGCAGAAAGCAGCATGGAGGACAGTGACGATGTTATGGTGGTTACTTTTGACCATTTATTATAGCGGGAAGAGGCATTTGTTCATTGTTTATTGTCCAAGTAGCGGACATTGGGCATTGGACATAAATATATATGGGGCCTTCTACTTCCAGCTTTTCAAATGAGAATATCTTAATATCTTTATATGTAAATATCTTTGGATTTTCAACTGTGGTTCAGACAAAGCAGGCGACTTAAACGTTACCTAAATGATATCTAAATCCCTATTTTCTGACATTTTATAGACGAAACCTTTTATAATGAATGTAAACAAATGTCAACTGCTCCGATTTCGTATTCAAATCCCGGTAAAGCAGTGCAGAACAAATACAAGCTTGGCTGTTGGAAGATTTAGTAGAAAGTATAACCCAAATGGCATTATTATATAATTCAATGGGAAAAAGGGATTTCCATTCTGAGAATAATGAAGCATTACTCTATCGTTTATCGTTTATTATTAAATAGCTCTAAAATATTCAGTAAAAACGGCTCATAAAGGGGGTAGCGTCGTGTCAAAACTAAACTACCTCATCTACTTCTGCTTCGTGTTGTGATTACCTGATATTGCTGCATTCATCCGTAGGTTAAACTCCTTAAACAGGTGGATAAAAATGTACTGATAATACAGTCAGAGCAGGAGAAGCAGGGTGAAACAGAAGAGACAAAGACCAATGTGTGCGCCCACAGCAGGAGGGAATGCACCAGAATCTGTGTGAAGGGTCACAACTCTCATTTTGACAGTTGAATTTCTTTACTTTACTGATTCTGCTGGTTATTTTCTGGTATCTTTATTTATTAAAGCGGGATTTTTCTGTTTTGGAAGCACACCTTATCTTGAAAGCACGTCCTACTGTGTTTTTCCTTTGTTGTTTTTTCTGATATGAGTCATCTTGTGAGAGAAGGTGTCAGTTTTTTTCCACAACAAAACCCTTCAGCTGTGTGGTTCCCCAAAAGAACAGCCAGTCAGCCATCCATTCAGCAAGATGAGAAAAGAAAAAAAAACAGAAAGGAGAAGAAAACACGAGCGTCTGGGGAAACTGTGAAGACTCTTGATCAGCTCGCTGTTGCACATTCCTCTAAAGACCAGCCACAAGCTCTCAGGGTATTGATTAACATTTTAGATATGAGCAGAGAAGAGAGACAATGTGTGCTGTTCTATTAGCAAAACGAGCCCTCAGAGGTTTGGTTGTTTGTGATTTGAATGAGGATAAACTCGGCCGCTTAAAGGCTGCGGCAGCAAATGAGATGAGAGTTTTTTAGTCTGGCTGACCTCCTTTTAAAGGGGAACAAAAGCAAACTCAAACAAGAGCGGGCTGTTGTTTGCTCTGACTGATAAAAAAAACAAAAAAAACACAAAAGCTAGAGATTGGTAATGACGGCAGAGTATGCTGAAGACATTCAGGGTCCCGTCTGTCGGAAATGAGAAATGAGCGAGGGCAGCGGCCTGTTATCTGATGTCAGAGGAGGAGAGGAAAGATTTCCCCGGGTTTGTTTCGCACCTGTTGCGTTGTGCATGGAGTGTGAAGGAGGAAGAAGCTGGAAGATGTCCTGACTGTGTCGTCATCCAGTATTGCAGACTCGCTCATGCATTCACAGAAAAAGAACACCTCTCTTTGCCCCCCTGAGGAATTCCTGCGAGCCGGGAACCAAATCTGATTTGGGTCATCAGACCTGGTTCTTTCTGTCAACAATGTCAGTGCTGCACAGTCACACGTCTTTCTCGTTTGGATCCAGAGCCCCGAGAAACTGTGAATTATGTCCGGCAACACTGTTAAATTAAAACTGTATCTGACAAAAATGCGCTCAAAATCAACAGATTTTTTGTAAAACAAGCATCCAACAGTGTTATTAGTCTTTGCAGGACATAAATTACTGTCAGCCCTGAACTGATTCTGAGATTTAACCTTTAAACTGCCATTTATCAGCGAGGACAACAAAGGCAGTCAACGCCATCATCCTCCCTGTCACCCTACAGTCAGTGTGTGTTGACATAAACATGCACATATACACATCAAAACCTGCACACCTGAATAATTCATTCAAATGAAAAAACAGATGGATGTAGTGAGACAGTTTTACTGAACGTACTTCATGTGCAGAAACACAACAAATCTGGGTTGTTACACGGACCAAGGCAGCGTTTTAGGCATTTTAAAATTACATTAGGCACTTTAATCTGTGTAAGACTGTTGTCTGAAGTGTTTTGGATTTTATTTGAATGCATTTTGCTTCTTTCCGGGCAACCAGAAGGCAGAAAAATCATTTTAAAAGAGAAGTCTGGAGATTTTTTTCATTAATATATGCATGAAAAATCCAAACCAACAATGAACTGATGCTACAAACAAGTAACGTCTGTGGATCCAATGCCAGATATATCTCAATCTTGGTAACAGCCGATGTTTCGGGGTTTCTGGCTCTCCACTGATATAAAAAATGTTTTTTATTAATACATAAATGATAATATAGTCTGAATAATCCAGCGAAACTGTTTGGTCTTGTGCATCTTTTGTTCATCTGGTTGCCCTTTCACAAGTTATTAAGGATCTAGATATCGCGATATCGTTATCGTGAAATCGTCTGACCACAATAATTATGTTGTGAAAATCTGATATCGAGACATCCCTACTCTCCACACGGACTGTTTACCTGCACGCAACCAAATCCTGCTCCAACATGATTGGTTGATAATACCCGAACTACAAACAGACAACAAACAGAAGCTTTTGAAACCAGCATCTCGTCCTTCGCCTGCAGATTCTACATTCATATGAAGATATCTGTTTACAGAGATTAAATATATCTTACTCCTCTGTGCCGCGGAGCTCCAACGAGCCACAACACTGTTGCACCGGGTGACATACTCCTTCATTACTATGAGAGTACAGTCACTATTCACTGGAGCACCAACTGTGTGTCAATCCACAGCTGAAAATAGTCCTCAACAGATGCACTAGTTACTTCTATTTGAGTACTGTTTGCCAGAGACTGCAGTTCCCAACTGTTTAAGGAAATAATGAAACCTCATAAAATAATGAAAGCGTATATTTGTGAGCTGCTTTTAAAGGTTTATTTGTCAGAGAGAACCACTGGAGGCTGAGAGTCCCAGGCTGATAAGGGAAGTCTTGTTTTTTTCATGGGTATTGCTGACAAAAAGAAAAATAAAGACTAACACCAGGTGTACTCTTTAAAGTTGTAGTGATATATGTGCAGGTATAACAGTATTTGAATGATACGTGATGCAGAAACGGCTCCAGATTCTTCCACTGGCTGAGTTCAGGAGCACGTCTTCCTCGCCGAGGCCTCACCGATTGTTTGCTTTTACCTTTGTGTCCTCCTCACCGCTGCCACCTTAAACCGCGAGACACCTGTCCCTTTGTGTGACACTTTCCACACACACACCCACTGAAAAACCTCTGGGGGTTTCTGCCCAGTCATTTGGCACATTTTTGATGTTGAATCAAAAAAGACAAAATGAGAGAGAGCGAGGAGGGAGCGGGGAGGGAGAGGGAGCAATCTAGGCTTTCCACTCCAGTGAAAGGCACTCTTTGTTGAGCACTCCTCTGCAACCTCCCCCCCCCCTTCCTCTTCAACTCAACCCTCCCTCCATATCCACCCTCCCCTCCAAAGCCCGGGTGGATTTTTCATTAAATGCTATCAGAAATGTGACTGGTCCTATTCATGGGCAGATGGAGGGCTGGCTGTGCGGCTGGAGACCAATACCTTCACTGGAGAATGACAGGAATCTGGGCTGTAGGTGAAGGTCCGGGCGGGTATATCTGCCCGACTTTAGAGAACCTGACAGAAGAAGAAAGAGGGAAAAATTCGCTTTTTCCCAAGGTTTTCTTTGTGTGTAAAAGCACCTTTTTTTTTTTTTTTGCCAGTTCTGATTATGTGCGATGCGTTCTCGCTCCGATTTTCTCCGGTTGGACCTCCTTTGTTTGCAGAGAAAAGAAAAACAGCCTCACATTTGTTGTATTCAAAGCCACCTCAGTGTTTTCTCTCCCCTTCTCTGAGGCTCCTCCAAGTAAGACCTCCTTGTCCCCATTTTTTTTTTTTTTTTTAAAAGAAGCTACTTAAAGAGTTAAGAGCACTCTACCTAAACAAAACAACATATTGTGCCTCTGTTTCCTCGGACAAACAAGGTGACCAGATCCATCCGCTGTTCATTTCTCACCAAAGGAGAGAGATGAACCTCTCATATTGTTAGAGAGCGGTCGATTATGTCACGGGACAATGGAAGGCAGCGGGTCGGAAGAAAACACAAACAATGATTTCCGCAACAGCAATTTAATCCTCTGGCGTTAAAACCTGACACAAAAGTGGACAAAGGCGAGGAGGCTGGCACGAATAAACCCCCGAATCTGAAGATTAAGCAAAAAAAAAAAAAGAGGATCCTTTGTGTAAAAAGGCCCTTTATCTGCTTTTGAAGTCTGTGAGACCTGCCAGCCGTCCTCAGCCTCTCTTTGTAACCGGCCCCCATGTCCCACAGCAAAACCACCACCTCACTTTCATCTGCCCGTCATCTTAGGGGGCAATTAATGCCATTCAGGTCTACCCACTACACAGCGAGAGGAGAGAGGGTGGGAAGGCTCATCTACTTGTTGAAGCAGGGACTTGACAACAGTTTAGTGTAG
Organism: Pagrus pagrus; assembly: GCF_965226575.1. NCBI lineage: Eukaryota > Metazoa > Chordata > Actinopteri > Spariformes > Sparidae > Pagrus > Pagrus pagrus. Next base: position 24,833,866 of record NC_140202.1, read on the forward strand.
CCTAATTTGGTGCATATAAGGCAAGTGTCATTTCTCATCTGATAGAATCCAGCGCCCGCTCTCCTGTCTCCCTGTTATTATTTATATTTGATTGGGCTTCTGTTTACAGGCAGGCGGCGTGGAAACCAGCCAGGCTGTTGCTTAATGAATATTTCACTGCCTCCACACAATAAGCCTCCCATGATAGCCTTGTGAATAACGCCCTGCTCTGCAATTCTGCCGTGCGGCGTTGCAATAACTCCCAACTCATACTTGATAAAGCTGCATGAGAGGAGAAGCCCCGGGTTTTTTTTTTTTTATCGCTGACCTTTTTCGCTCTCTGCTGTAGTTCCTTTACTCAGGGGACTCCCGCCGTTTCTGCTCTGCTGTTCTCATACAGCGGGACCCCGGCGTCTGCAAGAGGCAGGGGAAATAAAGCCTCCATTTGCATTACGTAATTTCATGCATTATTCAGAGCTTCAGAGAATCATTTCACCTAGACAACTCCTCAGAGGGCAGTGAGGAGATAACTGTTAGTGACAGGACTGGCTCATGAAATGCAGAGTGACTTAACCACCCAATCTGCAGATATTATCCCGGCCTGAATTGGAAATATACACCGGCAACGCTCGCACAGATGCGCTCCTACAAAAAAAAAAAGAAGCACACACTCGCTTGTTGTTTCCATTTTTTCATTTTTATCACTGAGGGGGAGAACAAGCGATATCAGATGCACATTTTTACCGTATATCTGTTTTATGATGCTGTTGATGTTTCAAAGGGATTTCAAAGACGGTGGAAAACCACAGCACAGATGAATAGTGCTGTATGGGTAGGAGTGGATCAGTCTTTTTTTTTTTTCTTTCCTCACGCACAAAGAGGCAAATATTCTGAATTCAGACACTGTTAGATAATGATGTTCTATTTCTGCTTTCTCAGCGCGGCTCCTCTGCAGCCTGTTATGTTGCAGTCGTGTCGAAATGAGGGAATATGTAAAGATTTTATTGTCGTAATGTGTCTGTTTTTTTTTTAATGGGCTGCATTAGTTTGGAGGCAGAACTCGCAACAGCAGCAGCAGCGGCGGCGGCGGCGGCTCCATCACCAGGCAAAGAGAGTGCAGACAGGCCAATTAGGGCAATCAAACAGCAACTGTAGCACATAAGCTGCATAGCAGGGCTGCTCACAGCAACTGGACATTGTTTCTTTATTGTCTGAGGCTCACAACAGAAAAGGAGTCTGAAAGAGCCCACAGCTCCAACGGTGGTGCAGTTGTTATCTCGGCCGCAGCAACACAAGACTACAGAGAAATACAGCTTTTCCCCTTCTAATCATAGACAATGGAGTGTATTTCATTAAACCAGATAATGGTGTGTGCATTTCATTACCATAGATAACTAGGAATATTTAGATGAGGGATGAGGTGCTCATAAAGCGCCAGTTGGTCGCCATGGTAACCCGGATCTTGGCAAACAAAAGAGTCGGGGAGAAATGTTTGCTAGGGGATGGAGAGAGAAAAGGGGGGGGAAAAAACAGAGAAAAGAGGGAAAGGAGACACACAGTCCCAGGCCAAAGCAACCACGCCGAACGCTTTCCATGTTGTTTTTCTTCTTCCTGCATCCATGAAGAGACTCAGGTGACCACCGCGATGCTCCTTTGTTCTCAGAAAGTTAAATATGCTTCCCCTCCGTAGGAAACCCGGGATAATCACATGCTAATGTAGCCGCGGGCTCAAATAATAAACTTAATCACCCAAATGTGGAAATCAACGTTCAGTAAGAAAACCTATCCATCCATCTTGCTCCGCTCCTGTGAATTTATTACAACCCCCACGTGCCTTCCTCATGCTGCCAGTCAAACCTGACTTTATGTTGTGTGAATTTCAAATGAAGACGCTGGCTGACAATAAGAAAAGGGCCTCCGAGCCCTAAATCAGCCCAAACCGTGACCTTGACCTTGGGAGATGGTTCTCATTCATCCTGTTCCAGAGCTGTCAGTTTGAGGACAAAAACCAGGACGGGTTATATTACTGTGGCTGACACTAAAGCAACGGGAATCCATTTCTTTTTTTGGCAGCCGGCAACATTAAGCCCTGCTCCTCAGATATGAGTCTGTCATTATTATTGGTGGCTGCAAAAAAATTAAAGGCTGGAGTGAATGACAACTCAATACAGCTGATTTGGCATTTGCAAAATGTAGCAAAGAAGACAGCAGCTCACATTTTTAATCATAAATTGGCCAGTCAAGCTTCTGTACGCTGTAATTACAAGTTCAGACACGACTGCTTCAATTAATTTAACAGATTAAAATATATTTTACACTGTCTTGTCATCCTGTCGAAATGAATATTTTTCTTTAGATGAAAAACTGAAAAGACACAGAGGAAATGAATGCTTTTATCTTTTATTTGGTAGTTTTTCTTATTGCACTTTTTGTTCGGTTTATTTAACACATTTGTCCTTTCATGCATCACAAGGTTCGGTTAAAAAATCTCCTCTTTTAATGATTGTGTTTCAATTCTTATCATGACTTAGAGTCTACAGTGAGGTGGCAGTGATATACTGTTTGCAAGGTACAACGCAGTCTGAAAATCAATGATTATTATACAGTGTACATTTCTTTATCTGTGGTATTAAATTGTATTGTATTAATGTTATTAAATTGTTTCTTTTTTTCAAGTTTAAATCACGATTCATGTCACTGTAACTGATAATAACAACAGTAATAGTGTAACAACATATGGGAGGCTCTGTAACGTTAGCATTGCAACATTTTCACAATCACAATGCTAACATGATGATGCTAACCAGGTATGTTAACAGTTGCTACCTTCCAATGGGGACGTGTTAACGTTTATTCAAGACCTCGAAAGTAGAAACTTCACAAGTTTTGATGCGTTTGCTGCCAATTTCAGAAATGGTGAAGGCCATGGAAGTTCACTTTTCAGTGGATGGTAAGTTAGTATATCGTAAATTTACTCAGATGGAGCTTTTCTTCATAATTTTATAACATGTCTGAACAAAATATTGATTTTTACGGCAGCCTCATCTTTTGTTTTTCGTTGCATTTCCTGCATTACATCACCCGCTCGCTAGCTTGCTCATTTGTTAGCCTCAGTGGCTTCTAGACGCCGTTGCAAAGTAGAACACCAACACGACCTCCCATGTTGTCACCACAAGCTCACGAGTTTCATCTGAAAGTAGCAAATCTTCACTGAGTTTAATCTGTTAGCATGCTAAATTCTGCTAAGAGATCATGAATGTATGCACAAAATGTTATGGCAATCCATAGGTGCTGAAGGAAAAGTAAAAGGATCGCCAAAACTGTAGGACTCATCCTCTGGGGACCATAAATATCTGTGCAATGTATAAAGTAGTAGTTGTGGAGATATTTCTGTGTGGACCCAAACGGTGGACCGACCCGTGACCCTGCCATCCGTAGAGCCATGCTGCTAAATCCTAATGCTGATATAACGCCATCACCAAAATGCTTGTGTTGTATCTATTCAGCCATTTTCAGTGTCTGTACTGAATCCACTTGTTGAATCAATTCATTCTTTTCATGCAGTTTTAATCTATTTTCTTGACTGTTATTAAATTCAGAAAAAACATCCCGGCAGATGACACCAACCGAACACACAAAATAACTGCACATGACCCGCACGTGGAGTTCAACCATTATGTGAAAGCAGATAGGACTCCATATGGACGATGTTTGCTACCCTCCGATACTCCACTTTGACAGGAATGTAGCACTGCTGTCAGACCTTTGATCTAAAATAAATTCAGCTTCTGAAACTTTTATTCATCCAGGGATCTGTTTTACGGAGCATACGGAGGATGTTCTCACTAACACTCGGCCTCACATTCAGCAGCACTCGTCCATATGTGAAAGTCTCAAGTTCATTTTTAGAGTTTTGTTCATCAACATTTAAGGATCTGATTAAAAAAAAAAAAGGGTTGCTATTCGGATTACATGAGGCAGAATTCATGTTTTTTTGAACGGACGTTGAAACAAGACAGTGAGAATAAGGCTTGTTAAATTATTATGATATTTATGAGATATTTAATATAAGCCAGTGGTGGTCAACAGCTAACAAGATATAGGTTCCTTACTCAAAACATACTGGGAGGAAGCAGTACACAACATTAAAGGGGCAGTTCACCCCAAAAACAAAAATAAATATTTTACCTCTTACCTGTTTATATATTTCAGCTGTAGAGATGTCTGCCTTCTCTCCAATATTATGGAACTAGATGGCACTCGACTTGTGTTCCACAATGCGCCCAAAAAAACACTTTTGGAAACCTCAACAGCAATGTCTTTCCAGAAATCATCACCCAGTTACTCAAGATAATCCACAGACCTTGTTGGGAGCATTTCACGTACAAACTATTGTTTCTTTTCCGCCAAGCAGAAGGAAGCGTGCATCTACTCGTGGATGTGTTTGCATGGGAAACTGCTTTCACTCATTAATTAGCTGCCAGTCTCCCAACCCTGCACACAGGTGATCTGAATCCACTGCAATCAGCCCAGAGGGATGTTGAATTCAGCACCACCTCACGTGATGTAAACAAAGCGGAGACTATGGCGCAACAACTTGCTGGAGTAACATTAGTACATCTAGGCCGAACATCTATACCAACCAAGGTCCCAGGCCGGATTTCTCCAACTACTGTCGAATCACTTGAAACTCCTGTAGTCTGAGCCCGGCATAAACTAACATTGCAGCTCAGCCAAGGAGGACACTGTTAATGTTTACACGTCCATGAGTAGATGCACGGATGATACAGTTGGCGAGTGTAGTCTGTTGAAAAGAAAACAGTTCCTATATGAATCTGCTCACAATGAGGTCTGTGGATTATATTAAGTAACCGGGTCATTTTGAGCCAGTATCATCTAGATCCATTGTATTCGAGAGAAAGAAGACTTCTCTAGGGCTGATTTCTCACAGTGTAACAATAAAGATGGATAAACAGCACTACAGATAAGAGATAATACAGGAAGCCATCCCAAGTAACGGCACAAAAAAATCTCAGTATTGGTCCTCATGGCCTGTATGTCACACGTGGTTGGTTGCAAATCCAGCATTCCCTCATCCTCAGTAACTTGAGAAGGCACCATTTTCAGATCAGAATTCATTCATCAACCCACACAGAACTGGAAATGTCTGGTTTGAACACCAATGACAACATCTGACAAGCCATTACAGGTGAGAACACACACAAAACAGGGTGAAACCAGCCTGCGACGGTCAGGCATAATAATGTGGATTCCCCTGATGATGATGGTGTGTGTGTGTGTGTGTGTGTGTAAGCAGACTCCAGTCTTGGCCCGCAGTAATAAGATCAGCCTGTTTGGGCCCGGCAGGCTGAGCCTCTCTCAGGGTGGCCCATCTGGCCAGCGCCCAGGCCACGGCGCCAGCCACCGGCTCCACTGTGCGGGGACCCATCTGTGGTCCTGTGTGGTATCAACCATTACACTGCCAGGCCTGTCCCGACTTGCACATGGGTCCACTGGTTGGTTGGTGTGTGTGTGTGTTCTGCAGATGGGATAGTGGGTCAGCTAATGGTAGCAAATCACTCTCACTGATTGTCTGAACCCGCCTGAGGTGTACAGACGGGCGGTATTCACAGCAGCAAGATGTTTCAGTGTGATAGTGTCAGGTGAGCTGCCTGGTGCAGGAAAACACAACTGGGAACATCTAAAGGTACTACAAGGAGTTTTCAGATGTTTATAAAAGTCTCAGTTTAATACCGATGCCTCTATATGACCTACATAAGCAATCAAGACCATCAGCGAGAAGATCATCTACTTCTTTTTAGTTGTGTCCTGCCACCGGGTCTGCGTACAGACAGGAAGAGCCTGTGTTTACATTTTCCCAGTGAGTATGACGTTAGCCAGTTAAAAAGAAGCAGGAGGGGATTTTTCTTTAGATACTTCTGTTGTTGACATTATATTTTGTGGTTTTGATGGTGGAAACACCGCTTTTGTCTAAAGGGGCCTCCAAAATCGACAAAATATCAAGCTTTGAGATATTACACACCAACAATCCTGCACACCAACATGTCCAATAAAACTGGAAAATCACAAGCGGTCATCCCCCTTTTTTATCCCAAAACATGTTTATTTAATGTATTATTAATAGTATTTTGTTATTAAAAAGAAGAAAAAAGGTCTTTGGGGAAATACCAGAAATGCTTCTTTTCGTCTCAGCCGACTGGAGGGGTGTGTCGGTGTGTGTGTTTGATTGACAGCAAGCCGACAGGCTGAGTGTTGCTGTTACACCGTAGGGAACGAGAAACAAAGTACACAAACTTGTGCTGTAGCTACATGTCACGGGCACACAGCGCGTTGTTGCTACTGAAGAGTCGGACCACACCTGCATTTGAACAGACTGAGGTAATTCTTCTTGCAAGGTTGTTCACATGCTGCAGCTGAGCAGCTTATCAGCTATCTGGACTGCTAGCAGAGCACTTTGTGTGGCTGAACGTTTAATAATTTAAGGTGCAGCACGAGGTGATTTTAACACAAATCAGACATAAATGGAAGCTTAATAAACAGAAATAAGAAATACAAAACTGTCTCTGAGCCTCTTTTCTGTTCTCAAACAGTATAAACCTGAACACTCTGACTCCAAACACAATCAGCTGGCACGAATGCATCATTAGATTTGGAGGTACATATATTGTCGACCACACGTGCACACTGAGAATGTGATTGCCATCCAGCCATGCAGGCAACTTGACCTGTAATACGTTGTATCTATTGCCTGTAAGTGTGCAGTTTCCTTGTAATTCAGTTTCAGGAAGACGAACGCGAGACGAGGGAATGCAGACATGACAGCAGCTGCATAGCTGAAAGATCACAAGAGACAGCCGAGCATGAGCTAATATGAGACAAGACACATCTGCCTCTGAGATCTAATGGTCCGTGAGGTAGAAGAGCACCGAGTTTACTGCATATTAGCGGTGGAGCACAAACAGGACTGTACTCTGAGGATTTTAGCACAGAGCAAACAGAGCATAATATTTACAGTACATCAGACTCAATCGGTTTAATCAAAGGGCGGATTCACAGGTAGGAAGGAAGTCATGTTTGTCTGCCAGTGTGCTGGTGCATCATTCTGGTCCAGAACACAATGGATGGCCATGAAAAGTAGTCTTGCATAGACAGACCTTTTTTAAGCACTGTGTCAACACTGAATAAAGATCTGGCTGCACCTATTATTATTATTATTCTGCGATTTGGGAAAACACTTTGGCTTGTTTGCATCAGTGCCCCTTCAAAATACAGCGGCTAGCTTGTTTAAGTTTGCACCATCCGTGAGCAGGTTAGTGTCAATGGTAACTTGCCATTTTTAATGTGGAGGTTGTTGTTGTTTCTCGTAGCGACTGGGATTTTAAAACAGTAGCATGCAGAAAGCAGAAAATATCCAAATGACCGACAGTCTACATCCAGTGAGTCAGACTAGATGAATCCTAATGTCTCCAGTAATGAGTCTCTCTAGCAACACAAACAGGCCAAAGATTTCAATTTCCAGGTGAACAATCTCAACATTTACTTGATTGGCACAAAACTTCCAGACGACTACAGAGTCATTCGACCTGGGATTGATTGCCAGTTTCCCATTGAAGACAAAAGCCAGATGTTAGTGGGTGTTAGTGGGTTTTTCTCCAGGACGTAAGGGGTTTAAGCATTGTCAGTGTAAGCATCTTAGCATGTTGACATTAGTAATTAGCTCAAAGCACTGATGTGCGTAAGTACAACCTCACTTTCTCTGTGGATTACTAGAAATAATTCCACTATTACGAAGCTATCAGCAAGCTAGTTAGCTCCAGGAGAGTGGGACCTCTTAAGAATGAACTGTTACAACCAAACCTTCTACCTTTCATATTAACCTCTTTATAGCGCCATGTTACAACCCATTAAACTCCGTACTACTGCATATATTTCAGACATGGGTGGCCACAGCAGCAATTAAAGCCCTGGCAGCGCTAGTGTTAGCATTATGCTCCAACCATAAAGTAGGTGCCCGTATCAGCATTGTCTTAGTAAAGGTTATTTCCACCGGGTGAAAAAACACTACAAGCAGACTTCAAACGCCTCGCAGTGCACTCGCCTGGCTGCACAGTTTAAAAGCTCGACATGGTGTGTGGGACAATGGCGGCTCTCGAAAGCATTGTGGTAATCAGGGGCCAATGGAATTTTCCCTGCATCATTAAAAAGGGATTGGTCTGTTCACTGCGTTCATGGGAAGTGCCGTTAGTTAACCCAACAAAGGTGCTCTGGCTGTGGACCCCCAGAGATGAAGGGCATCACAGGGGCTCAGTGAATCCACCTCTAATCCTCTCGGCCCCATTGTACCGATACACTCTAAACCCTTTGACCACTTCCCGCTCTAATCTCTGCAGATTTGGGTGAGTTAAACAAGTTTCTGATCCGTGGGCCTGCAACTTCCCTCTCCCTCCTCCTCCTCCTCCTCCTCCTCCTCTTCCTCCTCCGCTGCTCTCCTTGCTCTGCAAGTTTGCTTACAGCAACTTCCCCCAGGAGAGTTTTTACTTCCTTATAAATAGATGCAATCTATAGACTGCAGACTTTTCTAAAGTAGTACAAAGTATTACAAGGTTCTTTGCAACACACTTAAAAAACACTGGATTAAAAATTCCCCTTTCTGTGGCGTCATATATATATATTTGACCCAGCGCTGGCGTTTTTTATATATTACTTTAGGGTTAGTTGGTGATCTTGTGAAGCAGCCACACATTGAAAATGGATTAAAGGTGCTGTGTGTAGGATTCAGGGGGATCTATTGGCAAGCAATGTAATATAATATTCATAATTACAATCACATAACCTCCGAACAAACCTTTTGTACCTACGGAGGGAGTGGATCCTCTTCCACAGACTCTGCCATGTTTCTATGGTAGCTCAGAACGGACAAACCAAACACCGGCTCTAGAGAGGGCCTTTTGTGCTTTTAGTGTTTTAGCAGCCACAATAGGTTGTGTGAAGTTAGGTTAGGTTGTTTTTTTTAGTCTTATTCCCAATGGGATGATTAAAAATCGGGTCAGCCCGTCCAAACCCAAAGATATTCAGAGGAGGAAAAGAACCAGCAAATATTCACATTTAAGAAGCTGAGAATTTTGACTCTTTTGCCCTAAAAATGACTCAAACTGATTGATTTGTTATCAAAATAGTTGATTAGTTAATCGTTGCAGCTCTATCAAACAAGACGACCTATAAAAATGGATTCAAGACAATAGTATTTATGATTTATGACTCATTAATATTTGACAACAAATTGATTATTAGATGAATCAGTGCAGCTCTGATCAATATGTAATTACTGTTCTCCTGAATGTTTGTTTACGCATTAAAATCTGACCTATTAACTTAAATAGTAAATGAAATAAGAGTGAAAATACTAAAAAATGTTCAACACACTTTCCTAGAACGGAAGATTGCTCACTTTGTCTGATCAAAACAAAGATATCCGGTTTATTATTATATAAAACAAGGAAAAAAGCAGAAATTCCTCACACAGGAGAAGCCAGAACCAGGAAATGTTTGGCATTTTTGCTAGAGAATTTATTTAAATGATAAACCGGCTCTCAAAATCGTAGCCAAAAATATCAAAATATTCAACATTTCATACAACACATTAATATTAAAGTGCTCATTTAGGTTTTTTCTCGGGTCTCCGGCTCTGAGGACACTGGTCCACATTCCTCTCAGTCCCACCACTTCCACCATGTCAAGAGGAGATTGTGTTTATGTGTGTGTGTGAATACATGAATGCCGAGCCCGTGTGAGGAGGAAGGGGTGGAGTTCTCAGCTAAGTAATAGTGGGGCTGCCGCATTCAGGGAGCCGGTGGTCGTGACAAAGCACTTGACAGGCCGAAAGACAACCCCCTAATTTCAGGTTGACCTTGGCTTGTTTAGCATTCCCCATTGCTGCTGGTGACAGTGACACGTGTCTGGGGTTGGGTCGACTCTAGGAGCCGCGGGTCTGAGAGGGGGGCCCGGCAGAAGGTGTGTGAGTGCGTTTGTGCAGATGGACGGACCGTTAGGGATGCAGTCCCTAAATTCCCAAGAGAGAGGAGGCAGAGGTCAGGGATCAAAGCCCCCAACTGACTCCCCTCCCCTGCTCTGTGTCTGGGGACGTACCGAGAGCCAGAATGAAGCGCTCCTCCGGCCGGCCGCATTATGCAGTTTGTTCAATTAATGCAGCGACGGGGATGGCAGGGGTGTGCGGTAGGCTGTTGTTTGTGTCTGAGACTGTGTATGTTTGCATGGAAAGGGAGTGCTGTGTGGGTGTCTCCTGTGCCAGGCTGTTGAGGCTTGCACAATGTAGCAGTGCAGCTGGCACGTGCCATACACACACACACACGTACACACACACACGGACACACACACACACACACACAGCAGAGTCTAGAGAGGTCTTTTAATTAAGGGATTTGTTAATTTTCTATTCAACTTGACAGTGATGAATGGGGGAGCAGTGCCTGCCCGTCTCAGCCTCGGCTGCTCGGCAGACAGAGCTGCCTAGGAGGCCTCTGGGTGCGATCATCACGCTCTGAAACCGTATTCACGCATGAAGATTTTTAACCCTTCAGAAGCCAGAGCCTCTGCATTAACTGGAGCTGGAGGAAGAAAAAACTCTACCAGACGTGGCTCGCACTGTGTAGCAGCCTGTGTGGAGTAAACAGAGTTAAACAATGGACACATATTGTGGGAACAAAGCGAGATTTGTTGCTGCTGTGTGGCTACAAAAGGAAATAACTCTTTATTGATATCTTGGCCGGTTACCAATTGAAGCTTATCATTAACTCTTTTTAAGTGCCTGTAAATGACTAAATGTACATTAAGCCTTTTATTGCTTCTTGCTTACTATGAAGTGGACAATACTACTGATTATTTTATTCTCAAGCATTTGCAAGAAGCTGTTGACGTGACTTAAAACTTTAATAACAAAGAGTGTGTATTAGTCAGCATCAGACAGCTGCAGCAGGCAGAATTATGTTGCCAATTCTACTAAGAACAAGGAGAATGAGCGCATTATCACATTATTACACTAATTTATATTAAAGATTAAAGCTGGTGTTATTCTCTTTCTCTTATTTTCTTTGTTATGAAAAGACCAAAACCAACAATGACGTCAGTATACTCCCAGTATTTTCTGATTTTGCAATCCAATCGAAGGAACTTACGTTTATGCAAACCACAAATATGTTGACACTCAACATTTCATTAAGCTGCGGGTTGAATTTTATGTTTTGTCTGCGTCTGATTAGATTAAAATACCGGGTTATGTCGCCACAAACACGTCCAGACGTCTCGTTTAAAATATCCAGGGGTTTCATGCTTGTAGAAACGTTGATATGATACGTATGACTTCTTCATATTTGAACGTATTCATGTTTTGCGGAAACGTAAAATGCCAACATTTTATTCTGACTGCAGAGCTGGATTTTCCTGCCCTGGGTATTGCAGTGATCCCCAAGTCCTAAGTGGATTAGGTGTGTTAATTGCATAAACATCTGCACGACGAAGCTGTGTTTAGATGGGACTGCATTGTTTCCTTGTGTTTCTGGATGTTTTCTCTCTACTGCACTTCCTTTATTAAACCTGCGTTGCACTGTAGCCTCATTAAAACTTTATTATTTCTATTTCATTATCCTTTAACTATTATTTTACGTGTTTTAAATCCCCTTTGCCTCGTCGACAGCCCTTTTTGAATCACCCTTTACAGATGAACTCGCCTTGACTCCTGTTTCCACACCAGAAATCTCTTTGTGAGATCAGCTGCAGCCCTTCGTCAAACGATGGTCCTCCACATGAAACTCTTCAAATGTAAAAGTGAACGTACTTTATATTCATTATCAATACTTTCCTTTGTTGCCGCCAAACACGTTTTGCATTAAGAGTCATATAGGCACCCTGAAGCAGCAGAGCCACATGTCAGATTGGCCCCCATGCAATTTATCTATTGTGATTTGGCAGCCATTCATCTTTTAAATGCTCTCTCATGATTTCCTTTGTGCACGCAGGAGCCGGAGGTGACCTTGAAAGTGGATCATGTGGTGTATTCTGATGATAATTTATTCTCACATACAAGAAACTGTCTCACTAACATGGTTTTCTTTATGCTTTGTGCCGTACACACTCGCTGGAAACTGTAAGAGCAGCAGCCGAAGGATCCGCTGTGCAATTCAGGATTCATAGGGCCATGCAAATAACAGACGCACTTTTCTGAGGGTGATTTTGGCGAGATTGAAAGTCAAATTCAACACCAACCACAGGTCTCTTACTTTAGCATTTTTATAGATTTCCAGCGTACACAATCATACAAATATTCTTAACCCATTACTGACTAACGACTGCATCCAAAATGTGAAGGAAAAGCCCCACATATATATATTTTTCATGTCATAATTGGCAGACGAATCTGATTAAAAGAAATCACAAAAACGAGTTGAACATTCATTTGTCAAGCTACATATCAGATTTACACTGAATCAACAAACATATTAGTCAAATGAGAGTTGTTCTGAATCCAGTGGTACCAAGCATTTGATATCACTCTTTGTAGTCTTTGAGATAAACCCAATCTGCAGATTATTTTAACAATTATTTAATGGATTGACGTCTTCAAATTGCCTCCTTTGTCCAACTAACAGTCGAAAACCCCAAAGACTCTTTATTTACTGTCATAAATGACGAAGAAAAGCAACAAATTCTCACATTTAAGAAGCTGAAACCAGGAAAAGTTTGACATTTTTGTTTGAAAAATGACTGAAAGGATTAATTGATCAACGAAGCAGTTGGCAACTCATTTTCTTCCCATTGACTAACTGATTAATCAACTATTCGCTGCAGCTCACACTATGACATGTATATTAAGTCGTTAGTCACGTGGCGTTACTCATTTTATCATTATCACACTTTCACAGAAAGTAAAAATACAGGTTCCTATGAGCCCTGGTGAGTTTGTCTCAAGCAGCTCAGGTGGTTGCCAGTTTGTGCACGAGCTAACGTTAAAGTTGCTATCGTTAGTTAATGCTAGCCAGCTTACAATAAGGGAAGTACAGAAGCATTACCATGATTCACAATCATAATAACGTTCTTGAGGAAAAGCGACTTTTATTCTGCACTTTCCAACAAGCTCATTTCATTATTATTTAACTGAATCCAGAAGCAGGAACAAAAAACTATGGATTTTAAGGTTTTTGTTTACATTGACTGACTAAACTGAATCATTTTCAGAGACTCCCTGTAAGTCTGTGAAAGACTGATATTGATTTTTTTCATCAATAACCCCCCCCTCCCCTCCCCAGCACCGTGAAGACAAACTGGATCCGAGCTCCAATTTTAAAATATAAGACATGCAAATGACTTTTGTCTCAACTTTGACTGTCCTTAATATTTCACACGACTGTCTGACAAAAATAGTAACATGGTCATTGTCTCTCTCTTCTTTTTTTTTTTTGGAGTCTGTCTTACTGAGCTTTGACCGACACACACACTCACACACACACACACACACACACATGCGGCACACTCTGTTTTAATGCATATTAATGAAGTTAAACGGCCCACTGTAGAGAGGAGACAATGGAGCAGAGGATGGCTGGTTGTGAGCACAAAGCCGTGGACTCGGGGGAAGCAGTTGCAGGTGCAGAGAGGACACAGCAGCTTCACGTGGAAACGACTCACTATAGGTTCATCAGTGCAGGAAGGGATCTGCTAATGTGCTCACATGATTCACCCTGATTGTTTTTGTCGTCATGTTGTGTGTCAAAGGTTCATTGTCGACCCAGGAATCATCTGTTAACTCAACACAGAGGCCTGTCCGAGACCAGCCCAGTCACCTCCTTCTGCCTGCAAATAACATGACGTCAGACTTTTTTGATTTTGTGCAACACATACAGGGTCGAGGTTGAAGGACGGGTCAAACAAAACACAGGACTTTCACCCAGGAGATCGATGTCAATGTTGACTTAACTTCGGGTCCGAAAACAACAATTCAGCTTCAAATTCAGTTTTCAAAATATTGATGCTCTTGTAATAGGGTGAATGGTGTCTCTGTAGGATCACAGCGTTACATACATGTTTACTGCACCTACACAGACCTGGGATTTGTGTTGACGACACTGGTGTTGCAGTCAGAAACTGTGGCCAAATTGCACAAAAGGGCATTTTCTACATCATGTTGCTTTAACAGATGTGACGTACAAAATGTTATCTTTAACCCAACCAGTAGTTTTGCTGACTGGATCTAACCAAACCGAACCACAACAAGGAAGGATGGTTGGATGACGACAAAGGTCACCTGACAGCATTTAAACGTCAGATCTGTGTGTCACTTCTACTTCTGTAAGTTAAAAACTTTTATCACCTGCTTGTAAATTAAAGAACAGCTGTTTTCTAACAAGTAAACTGCGAAAAAGGGTCAAAATTAGGGCTGAGACGAACAATTTTCATTGTCGGTTAATATGATGATTCGTTGTTTGGTCTATAAAATGTCAAATCATAAAAATATCGTTCATTGTGTCAGTTAGGGATATCGCGATATACACGATAATCGATAATATCATGTGAATAATCCAGTGAGGATGTTCGGCATTGTGCATCTTTTGTTTATGAGTTCATCTGGTTGTCTTTTCACAAGTCATTGAGTATAATTGTGCTTTCTAGACAAGTCATGGTTGCAGAGTCTCTCTCCACCTTCCTACACTCGTAGTTAAAGGTAGATTTAATTGCTTAAAATTTCTAGAAATATCGCGATAATATCGTTATCGTTAATTCGTTCGGCCAAGATAATCGTTTAGTTAAAATCTTATACCGTGACCCCCATACTTTCTTTTATCAGTCCAAGCTGTTGTCCTCAACTGTCTTGTTTTGTCCACAACAACAAAGACATTTCGTCTATCTTACTCAAAGCAATGACTCAGTTCTCAAAATAGTTGGCAAATACTTTTAGTAGATGACTCGATTATTCAATTAGAGTCGATATCACCAACACAGTTATTGGTTTAACCAGCTCCCAAGACATTGTGGCCTATTTCTCTCCAAGTCTTCTTTAGATTCAGAAGTGCACGAGCACAAACAGCCTGATAAATAATGATGAGAAGAAGGAAACAAATTAGCCTCTCAGCCGACAGGATAAATAATTCTGCTGTAACACAAAGAGATACTCTCTCAGTGATAATATTGTGGGAGGGGAACTGATTTTCCCAGCTCAGTGACTCCTGCTCTGCTCCGTGGACCCTCCTCTGGCTCCACACGGATAATCAAGTTGAGGCAGGCCACGCCCCCCCGGTTTTATTCTGGGGAATTTATCAGCGCCTACATGTTGAGTGCGCTGCACACTGGACCCAGCGAGAGCAGAGAGTAGAGCAGCTGCACAGACTACCCAATGCTGACATCCGAAACGCCTTTCCACTCCTGCGGATATTAAAACTCTGCAGCTCCAAACTCCAGGATGGATTTTCTAGAGCGCGGGTACCTGGAAGCGCGGTCTCCTTATGATTACACCTTTAATTTTTGGAACGACTACCTCGGCCTGTCGACACTTGTCGCCAAAAATAAGAGCCCGTCCTGCAGCCCCAACTCAATCACCGAGTCTCTGAAAGCGACCCTGGGCTTGGAGGATGACTCCCCGGTTTGCTCCTGCGTAATTGGGCACGGCAGGGACACCGACGGACACTTGGAGTGCTGCTGCGCGGCTCCTGGCTCCCCGCCGATCTCCATCTACGATCTCAAGGAGCGCATCTCGCTTCTCAGGCCGTACGAGCAACTTGCTGGCGATTCACAACTGGTGGACAGAGATTCACCCTCCTATAGGGGAAGCTTCGCCGGGCTCGACCTGCTCTCCATGGACAGGAGGCGCAAACAGACTCAGAGAGGCAAACCCGAGCCGAAGGTGTGCGTCTTCTGTCGGAATAACGGCGCGCCGGAGGAAGTTTACGGCACCCACATCCTGAAGACAGCGGACGGGAGAGTCCTGTGCCCCATCCTCCGGGCATACACCTGCCCCCTCTGCAGTGCCAACGGAGACAATGCGCACACCATCAAGTACTGCCCGCTGTCTAAAGACCAGGCGAGCCAGAGAGTGGCAAAGGGAGGCAGGGCTGTGGGGAAAAGGCTGAAAATCTTCTAAAAAACGAGGAGTGCACTGTAAATTACTAGTGTGTGTGGCAGTAATCTTTGCCCCCATTTCATGCACAAGACAAGTCTGGAGAGAGATTTTTAATTGATTTTGTTTGATGTGTCACAGCTTCATTAGTCTCTCTTGTAACTCTATGGGCACATAGTTTACACCTGGACGCATTACGCGCAACATCTCCCCCTTCCTGCAGCAGCAGCAGCAGCACTCTTAAATGACTTGGTGATCAAAAAAATGAACCAAAGTACTGTACAGATCGACCTGTGAATGACCACCTTCATGCTGTAATCAGAAGTTTGCCAGAACAAACAGCCCTGCTCTGGGGTTCATGAGATGCCAACATGAATGAATATGCAGCACACCTGATATGAGATGAATGTTTAAAAGTCCCATACTTGGATGTGAGAAGTCTTGACAGGCCGTGAAAGATGCAAGATATACTTCTTTATATCGAAGCACACTTTAGTTTTTTTCCTGAGATAAATGTTTTCTACCAAAGGAATACACTTTTGTACTGAAACTTAGCTCTTGTTCTCTTGTTTATATGTTGGATGTCTTATATTCTTTACGTGACTTTATGTGGATATAGTATTTTGCAGATATCAACTGAATGTAAAGACGGCAGGAGGCAGATCTGACATGCAGTTCACCGACATGCTCTTCAAGTAGCTCCGAGCTTTCAGTTTCCTGTCGTGATGTCAAACACACAGATGCTGAATTTGACTTTTTCTTTCACCTGATATTCTTGTAAATGTGTTAAAGGGGGTGAAGTTTTAGCGATGAAAATTCAGCCCGACATTCCAAAGTCTTTATCTGTCAATAGAAAATGTTTTATGTACTTATTTTTACCTTATGTATCATTGGGAAATATATTCACTGTAAATGACCCTCTGAATAAACACGTAATTTGCATTTTTCTTCGACTACATGCGACCAAAAACTGATTGGATACGGCGTGAATCATTCACGTCATGATGGAGGTGTCACAGCTCGTTTTGTCACACATAACTGAATAAGCACTTTCACAAAACATCTGCAATAGTCGCACTGACACGAGGTGCAAATGTGCCACCCAGTGTTCAAAAGCTTCAATGACAACATCCCCTGCAGGAAAGATCTCCACCAGACTCAGAGATAGTAAGCGCTCGGTTGTTTGATCAAGATCAGAGCTGAAACTAATCATTATTTTCATTACTGATTAGTTGTTGGGTCTAGAAAATGTCATAAAATGGTGAAAAATGTAGATCTGTGTTTCGAGATGACGTCCTTAAATGTCTTGTTTTGTCCACAACTCAATAAATTCAGTTTACTGTCAGAGAGGAGGAAAGAAACAAGAAACAATTCACATTTAAGAAGCTGGAATCAGAGATTTTTTTCATAAAAATGACTCAAACCAATCAATCGAATATCAAAATAGTTTGCGATTAGTTGTTGCAACTCTAACAAAGATGATCTATCACACTGGGTCCAACAAAATCATTTATTTTGTATGATGTGTGATGGATTGGTCTTGATATCTGTCCTGATATATGTAACCTCGACTACCTGGGACAAACAACTTGTGAAAAACCTTCCTACTCAATGCCAGAAATTAAAAACAGCTCAGTTACTTTGTGGTAAAAAGTCCCTGTATACCTGCACGTTGATGAGTCTGTAATATAGTTGCAAGTTTTCTTTTAACACCAAGTTTACATGCAGCACTGTCATCAATCAGTCAGACTTTCTACGCATAAAAAGACAACTGGTGGACGTATTTGGTTTGAGTTTGTATAAATAGTTCTACATTAAACTTTTCAAAATAAGATCTGTGGATTCCTGTGAATTTGTGATTTAAGAACTGATCAAATACTGAGTCCTTTAGGAAAGTTTAGTTTTGTAGAAGGGATATAAACTCAGAAAAAAAAACATTTTTAGGTAAGGAATTGTGTATCCAACCCTAACCTGAGCTCGTCACACACTTTCACAAACATCTGCAATAGTCACACTGACACGAGGTGCAAATGCGCCACCTAGTGTTCAAAACCTTCAATGACAACATGCCCTGCAGGAAAGATCTCCACCAGACTCAGAAAGACAATAATTATTGCGATCAATCGATAAGTTGTCAGAAAATTGTAAAAAATGTAGATCTGTGTTTCGAGATGACGTCCTCAAATGTCTTGTTTTGTCCACAACTCAAAGATATTCAGTTTACTGTCAGAGAGGAAGGAGAGAAACCACAAACTATTTACATTTAAGAAGCTGAAACTGGACTTTTTATACTCAAACGGATTAATCTATTATCAAAATAGTTGGTGATTAATTGTTGCAATTGTTGCAAAGATTGGTCTTTGTCATATGAGACAAGTTTGGGAAGGTGTTTTGAAATCAGCTCCAATTAGAAACTATTCGACTTGTCCTGATGTGCAAAACCTCGACTATGTGGGACAAAACTTGTGAAAAACCTTCCTACTCAATACCAGAAATGAAAAACTGCTCAGTTAGCTTGTAGCCGAAGGTCCCTGCATGTTGCACGTTAATAAGTTAGTGACATCAGTGACAGACCGTATCCAGGAGAGTTTCTCGCAGCATTTATTGCCTCTCCCTGTGTAACAAAACTGTTGAGTCAACTGTCTCTTTAAATGCCGAGCAATCAATGAGCGTCATTGACCTCTTCTGGTCATAAATAGAACTGAGAGCATCTCCCTCTACAAAAGCCTTCAGATGATGACACAATAATGTCACATTTTTACAATTGTGAGGAGTAATCCTGCTGATTACATCACTCGCGTCTCATCTTTTGGTTTGGCAGCGAGGATGATTTTCAGTTTGAGAGCAGAAGGTGGAGGAGGACATTTCCTGGCTTAATGGTGTCACCTACTGGCAAAATAATGCTTCTTTACTGGCCTTTTAGGCTTAAAATCAACACTTTTTAGCCTTTGTAGCTGAAGAGTGATGCTGGGAATACTTCTCTATAGCACCATACTTTATTTGCTAAGTGTTTAAGCCTTTCTTGTCTTTATCAGGTGGTAATTTTGATGTAAGATGTAAGATTTTGTTCCCAGACATAATTTTTAGCAGCTTCTGACACGATCACGAACTTCACTCTGCTGATAAATGCTCTAAAATCTTGATTATTTTCCTTTAAAGTTGTTTTATTTTTGATTTATCTGCAGGGAAAAAACAGTGTCAGAGGTCACAAAGTGATCCTGACACCGTCCTACAGCCGTCACCAGTCTGAAAGCATCCGTCACTAAATCTGTGTCCTTGATCAGAAATCTGAATCTCTTCCTGTATCTCAACACCAGCTTGATGCCTCCTTTACAACAAACACTGAGGGTGATTTACAGGTACCCTCTGACTCATCTCGGGATGTTAAACAGCAGGAGTGTTTCTCTTGTGTCAGCAGACACAGATAGCACTTTCTTCTTCTGTGGTGTCTCCCACACACACTGTGACTCATCAATTTGCAATCTAAATAGATCGAATGAATACGTCTAAGGATACGACAGCTGCATGTAGGGCAACACGAAAGGGTATTTGTCTAGTAAATGACATTCAGAGCAACTCAACAAGAAAATATTACTTCTTAAAGTATAAAGTCTTAACTTAAAGCACCAGGCTTCTGTGTAATTATCAGGAAAGGCTTTTGTCATCTGTGTTTGTGGGCTAATGTATGATTATTCACTCATCATTCATTATTCAGTTACAGCAGTGGACAGGCTGCAAACACATCCATCTATTTAAGCACCAAGAAAATTAATTTGTTGTCTTCTATGGCATTAAACCCTTTAAGTGCCTGGCTTTTAGAGTACATGCCCTGCTCACTTCACTCTAACTGGGTTGTGGAAAAGACTTTGTTTCAAGTCATTTTCAGGTCCGACCCGGTGTTTTCACTTTACTGTCGTGGATTTTGTCGTTGATTAAGAGATGCATCTGAGCCTTCGTTAAAGGAGAATAAAATATGTCTTCGGAGATGCATAGAGTGATGAGAGTAATTAATTGAGATGTTATTTGAAGGTAGATTAAAAATAAACCTGCTCTACCACATCACGCTCTGCCTGCCTCGGCTGGGAGTGAGTCTGAAAACCAACGTGCTCTCTCCTCACTGCAGCAGTCTGCTATTGGCCTGGAGGATGCTGACAGCACTGATGTTCCTCCGTGGCGGAGGAAGGGGGGGGCCAGCCTCACTCTATAAAAGCCGTGGATCTGCAGCATCACCGAGCTGGTGCAGTGCAAAACGCTCGCTCATCCTCACCGATGGTGTGCAGAACAAGGGGGACATAAAAAAACCTTCTGAAACTTTAAACATCCATCCTTTTCTTAAACAAACAAAAAAAATCCACAACAAAAAATTCATCATGAGCTACGATTCCTACATCTCCTACCGCCGTCCTTGGGACAGCTACAGAGGCTTCCAGCCCTCCATCAAATCCTCCATGTCTCCCTCGCTCTTCTCTTCTCCTCGAGCTCCTCCGTCCGGGAAGAGGATCCTGAGGCTGGCCTCCTCTTCCCTGCCCGATGGGTCCGAGCGGATGGACCTGGCTCAGGCCAGCTCCATCAACACAGAGCTGCTAGGTCTGCGCTCCCAGGAGAGGGAACAGCTGGTGGGTCTTAACGACCGCTTCGCCACCTACATCGAGAAGGTGAGGCACCTGGAGCTGCAGAACCGGGCCCTGCTGGCCGAGCTGGAGGCGCTGAGGAGGCGGCAGAACGACCCATCCCGTCTGCAGACGCTCTACGAGGGCCAGGCGCGGAGTCTGAGGGCCATGATAGACTCGGAGAACGGGGAGAAGATGCGGATGGAGGCAGAGAGAGACTACCTGCGTGATGTGTACGAGCAGATGAAAGAGCGGTATGAGGAGGAGACAAGGAGGCGAATGGATGCTGAGGAGACCCTGCAGAGGGCCAAGGAGGAGGCCAGCAGGGCCGTGCTCTCCAACTGTGACATCGAGGCCAGCGTGGTGTCTCTGTGCGATGAGATGGTGTTCCTGAAGAAAGTCTTTGCAGAGGAGCAGACAGAGCTGCAGGCCCAGCTGCAGGTGGCTAACATCAGCGTGGATGTGGAGGTGTCCCGGCCCGACCTCTCCACCGCCCTGCGAGACATCCGGGCCCAGTACGAGCGGCTGGCCAACAAGAACATGCAGGCCGCCGAGGACTGGTACAAGAGCAAGTTCGCAAGCGTGGCGGAGATGGCAAGCAAAAACAACGAGGCCGTGCACGCCATCCGGGAGGAGACCATGGAGTACCGGAGGCTGCTTCAGTCCCGTTCCTCTGAGATCGAAGCTCTCCGGAACGTCATCGACTCCTTAAATAAGCAGCTGGAGGATCTGGAGGAGACGCAGGCCAAAGATGTGGCAAAGTACCAGGTGAATGAAGGATATTTGGATCCATCCACCCTATAAGGGATCTAATATGTGGAGCCTGGTGCAGTTATAAGTATTCTGCTTTCAGATCAGAAACTTCTTTAGGTTTTTAAGAGCCTTTCTGTTCAACAGGCGCACAGGGAACAGCGACAGGACAGATAAAAAGATGGAGTGTAAAGGTCATCGTGGTTAGACACAGATAAGATGGAATAATGAAGAATTAAAAAAAAATTGCAGGAGGAAGCCATGCTTCTTTTAAAGATGTAAATGTAAATGTATTCTCTGCAGCAGCTACACCCTCCCCATCTGTAGTACTCAGCAGGAAATGAAGACAGGCTCACAGCAGAGGTGAAAATCTGCAAGGTTACTGTCTGAATAAACCGAGAGGGAACAGCAAAAAAATAAGACAACTAATTTCCATTTAACTGACCACTTTCCAATCATTTACACTTATTTTAAAGCAAATCTCTTCAAGCAAAAACACCCCAAAATATCTATTATAAAGTTGTGTAAGTCCTACATGTTTCTGGGTTGATCTTCTTGATATTTGATAATGAATGGCTGTGTTTTATCTCTGTTCACAGATAAGGATAAGCGAGCTGGAGCAGGACATCACCGACGCCAAGCAGGAGATGGCGCGCTACCTGAGAGAGTACCAAGACCTTCTCAATGTGAAGATGGCCCTTGACATTGAAATAGCTGCGTACAGGTGAGATCTTTGTCTCCGGGCTGGGAAATATGTTGTTGTTATATGAGACTATGCACCGTCTTAGATTATAGTTATTAGTCTTTTCCTGGTTTTAAAGGCTGTATTACAATAAAGTGTTGTGATTTTCTGAACTCTCCAGACTGATTTACATGTTTCTAACACATTTTATCCACATTACTGTTGATAATTTATCGAAAAACTTTGCAAACACTTGTGATTTTATGACTTCCTCTGGTGCAACATGTTTTTTAATCTCCCTTAAACTACATAAATGATGTTTTTCAATTTTATTGCAAAAATAAGCAAACGAATGCACAGTAAAGATAATCTGTTCCTCCTTCTTTCAGGAAACTTCTGGAGGGGGAAGAGATCCGACTGGCTTACCCTTCCCTTCCCGGCCTAAACTAAAACCTAAATGCCACCAGCCTGGCATAAAACCTGAATACTTCATCCCCTTTCTGATCGCCTCTGACCTGATCATCGCTCCTCTCCCTCCCTCCCTCATTTCTTTTACATCCCCTCCCTCTGTCATATTCCCCAGCCCCCCAAAAATACATTTTCATTTACTCCAAACCAAAGCTCATCGTTCTCAAGACAGATGCGCCCTTGTGCTAAACAAGAGGTCCACCAGAAGTCCCCCTTCTTCTACACACGATATGACACCACACATCACGAAGATGGCAAATTGTAAAAATGCAGAGTGGCTGCACTGCATTAGTTACGTAGCTATATATCGGACAGCAATATTGCTTTGGCTGAGTTCCTTTCCATCTCACGTGTTTAAGGTCCAAGCAGCAGAGTAACTATTCGACTCTCCTGAAGCCTCGTTGTGCAAACATTTGACCAATTGTTTGTGAAGGAGGACAAAGAAAATCCCTTTTATGCCTCGCTGCTTGGACTTTAGCTGTGGTTAAACTGATGCAAGAAAACCTGCAGGATAATTGACCGGGAACTCTACCAATCGATTATGCATTGTCCTGCACCCCTGGTTCTGTAGTAGTCAGTGAACCAGTAACCTTAAACAGTTTATTTTCACTATATTAAAGTCTCATTTTTGTCCGTTTTAGTTATTCTTCCTCTGCATTTACATCTATAATTCTACAAGTTTGGGTTGGTTTGATAATCAGAGTGAGTTCCTATTCGGCCGGTTGTTTAAATTTCTAATTTCTAACAAAAACTGTCTTTTCTTGCATCACCTTCTGGACATGTAAATGCTGTGGAAGACTAATTGTTACTGGTTTCTCCTAATATTCATGCAGTGTGTCTCGCGGCCAGCTGCGTTAGATTTTTGTTTTTCCGTTCTGTGAGTTCATTCAAAGCTAAACGACGCCACTGAAAGATAACTGCAGGAGCTCCTTGTTGTTTGTCTGCTGGTGTTAGATGTCAATGGTGCTTTTACATCCGTGAAACTAATACAAAGTCTGCACCATTACGCTCGGTCATGTACCTGTAACAGCCGGCAACAAGCTGAATAAACATATAACTGACCTGCAAATCAGTTCACATCTTGTGTTTTCTTTTTGACCTTGTTGCAGTGTTGTGTCTCAGCTGTGGCTCTCAATTATTTACCTGGGTGTTACCTCATGTTAGACCGATCAGCAAATGAGTATTTACAGATTTAATCAAGGTGCAAACATAGAAAATACACGGAGATGTTCATTTGCACAACATGATCCTAAAAGAGATCAACAGCAGCCTCATTTTAGCCTTTCTGTCATAGAAAATACATTTTAAAGAGGCAAAAACAGACAAATTCAGTCGGTTAGTTACACAGTTGTGTTAATCATCTTTGTGTTTTAAAAGCCCTCGATTGTAAAATTGGCTCTGATTAATTAAATCAATTAACATTTAGTCATAATGACCCAAATCCAATTCCAGGGCTCTTACTACATCAGTAGTGAATGATGTACAAACACCTGCAAAATACAGCTAACAAGAAATATACATTTTTAAAGGAAGCCTTAAAAAGTAAAGGTGGAATTTATCCACAGAAATTGTTATAGCAGTGGTTCGTAATGACAAATTAAAGGAGTGTTACATCTGTGACTGAGAAAAAGGAATAGGAATGGTCTGAGTTTCGAGGATGCCGTTATTAAACATTTCCACTCTGAAATGCTGTATCACGTAAGCAAAACAGGCTTTACAGACTTACTTACGGCTCTCAATGTCACGGGAACGACACACAGCGGCACTGCACCATTTCCCATCATCCCAAGTTCCTGGCAAGCGGACGGGAGCTGTAATGTGTTGGTGCCTTGCCTCAGCAGGATCATCAGTCACCAGGCTGACACCACAGCATCCCACTGAACCCTGAAGAAACACACACACACACAAAAATGCAGTTTTTTACTGTTGAGAGTGTAAAACAACAGTTCAGCATAAATAATATGAAGTGTTATGTTGTGTCATTGTCTCATTTTAAGAGCCAGCTGGTCTCTGTTGTCGAGAACATCAATCTGTTATCAAGTAATTAGTAGTATTCTCACTACTTAAATTTCATATATTTTCTATGTTCTACTGTTTTATAGAGTACATTAAAGAATGACTCAGTCTGTTTTTTATTGAGGCAATAATTATTAACAAATATAATAATAATTAGAGTAACCTGTAATTATGCTGTTATGGCACACCTGTCACCTGCTTTTCTTTTAAACTGTGCTAAAGTTCTCTGATAAAGAAAAAACAAGTGTAAGTAATAAGTAAGCCATGTAGACATTTTTTTTGGCAAACATTTTGATGTGTCCTACCACAAAAAAAAACAACACAGGTTTTTAGGGAATGTTTTGCATCAATGTGATAAAACACTTGGCAAACGAGGAGCTGGAGGAGAATGAACAAATCCTGGAGGTAACAGTAAGCCAGGTGGACTTGGAGAGGACAGAACCAGAGGACATGTTTGTTTAACTCTTGAAATATAGGCCCAAAGATAACATATTTAACAAACCGACCCAACTTCCCTCCCAGGAAAAAAGAGCACCATTACACAGTCATTTGTTTCTCATCTACATACTGAAATGCCCACTACATTGAACTAATTCATACAAATTCAACATAACCCTTGTGACAATGCACCACTTCACTGTGCATCAAATGCCCCCTGGAAACATGCAAAGCAGCAGGGGTGGTCCTGGCTAGATTTACGCCCTGGGCGAACCATCCCTTGACACCCCCGACTAAATACAAAAAGGTAACAAGAACAGAGAAAAAAACAAGATCAATAAATGAAATACAGTATATTAACACCAATGTAAATTGCACAAATCCTTCATCACAGGATCTAATAACCATGCTTGAAAAATCCCTGAAGAAAGCTAAAAAAAAAAAAAAAGCTACTCTATGGAGCATAAACAAAAGATTCCTGCAGTAAACTATTTCGTATTTTACATACAAGTCTTGTTTTGCATCATCCTATTAATACCATCTGAACGGTTCCAGTTATGATAACACACCAGTTTTGCACATACAGACACACACACACACACACACACACACCTGAGGAGTCCTGCAAGGAACATGTGGCTGCAGAGGTAGATGGCTCCTCATCAGACTCCAGGACCATGTCTGTGGCTGCTGTGGAAGTATCTGACTCCTCATTTTGGCCAGTGGGTGCTCCAGCTCCAAAATATTTCAGAAGTGCCTCTGAATTTACAATTAAGATACAATATATAAGTTAGGTCACACTTACATCACACATGCATCAGTTACCCAATTAAAATGACCATAATGCACATTTGATTAACATTTGTTAACATCCTATTAACTAAGCGTAACACACTACAAATTATTCAAAAAGCTATATCACATGTAGCTTACAAAATGCCATGTCAATGTATATTAGAAGTTATTTAAGTTAGCATATAGCGTATAGCGTTAAAAATTCCACAGTCAGGACTCTGTGTGAATTTGCACTTGTTGTGTTGCAAACACAAAGTAGCCCAGGTTGCCTATGGGTGAAATTGGTTGCATGACATGATGCCTCAATTCTAATAGTTGCTAGTTCAGCAAAACTACAAACCAAATACAGTCGTCTTCTGTGGCTAAGTAGCAACATATTAGCAAGAGGCTAATAAATAGCCTATAGGCTACTGTCACTCACGTCACTCATAGAAATCTGCATACCTTTATCTTTTGCCCGTTTCTCCTCTTCTTCTTTTCTTCTCTTTCTGAACTGGGCACCTGACGGCTTCTTTGGTCTTTTACTTTGATCCATGATGAAGACGAAGACTCGACATCATTACCGATGTCACGTGATGTAAACAAATTCACGTAGATGCCCGTTGGAGGCGGTTTGTGTTGTGTGGCCTGGGATCATCAGTCTATCCCCCCGCCCCTTCTGACACACACACAACCTGTGTGACTCTCAGCAGCGAGCTGACGTGACATGGAAATGAGCGGTAGTCCAGAAAACTGGCGAGTGTTTTTATTTTTTTTTTTTTTTGAGGGCGCACATAGATTGCGCCCTGGGCAAAAACCGGCCCTGCAAAGCAGAGGCAGTGGATGTTGTGAGAGTCTCTAAAGTCGCTACAGGGAGTCTGCAGCCGCTGCCGACCTGAAGCCGATCGCCCAAAAACTTTTAAAATGGGGCCACGCACAACGTGCACCGGCTTCCTGCCTGACCATCTGCCTGTGCTCCGTCAAACAGACCAACTTCTCACACCACAAACCAAGCCGGAGCCTCAGAAATACAGTTTAACTCCACTGCTCAGTACAATGTGCTACCTAGGCTAACACTAACAAGCTAACGTTACTGGCATTAGCTGCTAACGGAAACCTGCCTCCTTCAGCTGACCTTGCAACTAATTAAGTGCACTGTTTTTACTTTTTACTTTAAGTAAGCACACTAAATGATTATTTGCAATTTACATTTGTGGCTCATTTAAAAATACACTTACAAAGACGTTGTAACAAGTTGTGTAATGGCGCCCTCTACTGATCGTTAGTGGACGTACTGTGTAATTTCCCGCCGGTCTCTCGTCAGTCTGCGCTGAGCTCAACTGTGAGAGGTATGTACTTAAGGCAGCTTGTCCATAAATTTAAATTACTAAGTTTAAATGCTGGTTTAGTTATTCTTAATATCAGTAGGGCAGGTAGACCACATATTTTCTGTTTGTTATTCTGCTTGTAGGGTGAGTTTTGAGAGTTTGAAAGAGCTAGCTAAACACGTTTCTGCTGTGTGTGTGGGCTTGTCGGCCATCAAGCAAACAAGAGGCGGTGCCGTGAGGATGTAGCCTGAGATCGTTTTTCAGCTGAACCCTAAAACACGGATACTTCTATACTTAATTTATATTTTGCTTGTTTGACTGATACCACTTTTCTGCCAAAATTAGTGGGTATAGGCAAGTGTTTTTTTAAACACGAGTCAACACGCTAAAAATACGGAGGAAGAAGAAGTCCGGAAGAAGGACAATGGTGTGAATGCTTACAGCGTCCAAGTGCTGAATAAACTAAATGTGCTTTTCTCAATGTTTTTACCTTCAGGTGTCCTTCAGTGATGCATTATCAATTGACTGGGAAGTTAACCATCTATGGACAGACAGACAGACTATTGGGCTTTTGGCACTTAAAAAACACTTATGTCTGTGTGTGTTTTTGTTTTTCATTGTTTCGAAATGGCTCTTAAAAAACAGATCTCGACAAGATTGGCAAATCCTCCTTTCAAGCCACCACCTCTTACAGTTGCCATAGTCTTTTTTTTAATTTATTTTTTTTTACAGTTGCCATAGTCAAAATCATTGGCAGTCCAAGAGTGATTCCATGGGATTTTAAAATATTAATATATTACATTAATAATTTGAAAATTAAATATATAATAACAGATGGCAAAACATTAGCTAAATTGACCCTTTACGAACAATTTGGCACCAAAATTTCACAAGGTAAAACTATTATCAGAGGCCACAGCCTCAGGGGCAATGAGCCCCCTTATTTCATCAACGTGGACGGAAGAACGATGTTTTTCCGAACCACTGACATGGAGGTCACGGAAGACCAACACCGAGAGGCAGAGGCCCTGCTGCACCCTGCGTCGCCTCTCACTCACCTGAGTGAGCGTCACACTTCGCAGGGCCTCATGACCGTGGAGGGCCAGTTGGTGGAGGCGTCACCAGTAAAAAAACTGCGTCTGGGAAGGACTTCATCCTCCTGAGGAAAATCACTTTGCAGCAGGTAAGCTGTAAAGACGTAGGTATGGTTCATGGACAGGTAGAGATGAAGAAGAGGAAGAGGAGATGGGAAAGAGAAAGGGGCAGAAGGACAAAAGAAGGCGAACAAGAGATGGGAAGGGGAAATAGAGAGAGATAGAATGAAAGAATAAAATAATGTATTCCCTTATCTTAAAGAGGGAACTGACAGGGTCGAGGCGTGCCTCTGGAGGGAGGTGGCGGTCCAACAGCTGCAGGTTGGAGACAGACTCAATGTGACACACCTGATGGCTGCAAGAAATTGCTGGTCTGCAGTCGACCACTAACACAACCTTTGAGGTACTGTCTTGTTTCTGTACACGATTATTTTCCCCTAATCATTATTTTTATGACTTTGAACCATACAAGAAAAAGTAACATTTTATTAGGTTTTAAAAAAAAACAAAAACTGATCTCACACCATATGTTTATTTCATCGCTCAACAGAAGCCAGAGAAAGTTGTGAAGGAGGCAGACATCCTGGGGGTGTTGGAAGACACGGGAGAAGAGTTCCTGCAGCTGCTCCTCCATGATGACAGCATTCTGGAGATCCAGAGGGAGCTGTGGGAACCCATCAACCACAAATTAAAAAAGGGACCAATTAGAGGTGTGATTACAACACAGGGTAGCAAAATAATAAAATTAGAAGTTGTTCCAAAAGAAGAATAAAGAGGGTGGAGGGGGCATAAAAGGAGGGGAAATGTTCTAATCAGTTTATAAATGTTCTGTTTGATTTTGTTCAATGTAATTTTTATCTATTGGTGTTAATCTGTTGTACTTTTAATATGTTCTTATTGTTCTCATGTTCAATTTTGTTATTAAATGCATTCTAAAACATTCTACCCATTCTACGTTTTTATGAAGTCACTGGTACTCAGCTACGGTTTAAGTTGTCTATTGTCAGTGCTTAATTGTCTTTATTGTAATGAAGGAAAAAAAGCATAATTTCTGAAAGTTTTGACATTTGAGGAAAGAAGAAGAGGAAGGAAGAACGAGTCGTAACACCTAAACTCCACCAGATCCATGTTCGGTCAGTCTCCGGTCCGTCTCCGGTCCGTCACAGTAGTGGAGCTGATAAGTTTCACTCTAGTCTATTGTGTGTACTTCCACCGGCTCCGGAGCACGGTGCAAGATTTTCAGCCGAATTCAGCACAGAGCAGACAAGAAGTCAGACACGGAAACAACAACATAACATCCGGTTAATTTTCAGATTAAAACACTCACAAAAAAGAGTTGACGGACGAGGGAGCGCAGAGCTTAACTGTAGTGAAGCCGCTCCGCAACGTACGTGCAACCAGTGGAACTCCTGGGTCAGGCTGGAAATTGCTGTGTCACTGAGACAAGTGGAGAAAACTGAAGAAACTCCACTAACAGAAGGCAGAAAAACTGCCGCTAGTGCTGCTGCTGTTGGTGATACTTTAACATTTTGAGAGGACAAGTAGATGATCACATTCATTTCTTTTTTATGTCTGTAAGGTGAAAAAAGAGGGCGCTAGCCCCAGAGACAAAATTGGTATCGTCTGCTCTCCTCCAGAAATTTAGGCTCGAAATTAACATTGTGGCTTATGGGGGAGTTGCTGGAGGGCTTGTCGCTCGAGGGCTTCTACAACCAAAAGTGTAAGTCCTACATCTGAAATAAGACCAGCTAAAAGCCAACAAGATTGCCTACATTTCTATGTACATATTGTCTATGTGAAGTAAAAGCTGTGGGATCTAAATCAAGCTGAATTTTTTCTCAAGTTTTTCCAGCTGCTCTCCACTCTAGCGATGTCACACACTCATATGTGCTACTCCTCAGTAAGGAGAGTAGCTATTGGCTGTCTTAAAAGTCGCTAAATGATGTCATCACCTAGTTTGCATAATTTATGTATGACACAATTCCAACCCTCCTCCTTTATCCGGGCTTGGGACCGGCAAAAGTGACCCAAAAGAGACACTCTGGCGGAGTTACTATTTATTTATTTATTTATTTTTAATTATTATTTATTCTGCCTAAAGAAATATATATACACAAAAGTACACACGAACTCAAAATAATCTCACTTATTTTCTACACAACAAGAATTGGCTTAAAAATATTAAGATGTACAAAAATAACATAACTCAACATACACATTCACCACGCTCTCATGCTCATAGTCACTCATATTTAACACATTCATTTCAGTTACACTCATTTGTCTAATATACACATTAATAAGACCTTCCTTCCACATACACACTGCTCTCTTACACTTGCACTTAACTTCCGCGGTTAGCATGTGTGGCGTGACCCGGGGTCATGCCTATGTTCCCACAGCCCAATGGTCCCACAGCCTTATGTTCCCACACTTTTTGGGTTAGGGAAGGGGAAGAGGTTAGGGTTAGGGAAGAGGAGGTGGTTAGGGTTAGGGAAGGGGAAGAGGTTAGGGTTAGGGAAGAGGAGGTGGTTGGGGTTAGGGAAGGGGAAGAGGTTAGGGTTCGGGAAGTGGTTAGGGTAGGAGCATAGGGCTGTGGGAACATAGGGCTGTGGGAACATAGGCATGCTACCGCGTGACCCCACACATGTGAGCAAGCAACTCAAAAGCGAACTCATTTGAAAATACATCCTTCTTCACCGTTTACTTACAACTGGCTGGCTCAAACTCTTAACACTCTTGAACATTACGTTACCTGATACTTATGTCTGTTACTACGAAAACTATTATAGACATCTGAAATTCACAGACAGTAGCCAACATGGGGACGCCCGCCGCGATACGAAGCTTTACACTTAAGCTGTCTACACGCTGTAAACTTCTCCAAAACATACAAAAACTTTCCAGAACGGTTACTACAGTGTTGATATTAGATACCAAACAGAGCTGGACATCGAAAAACAAGTTTTATCGTACCTGTGGATGATGTAGGGAGACAACAAAAGTTATCGTCTTTGCTCAATCCAGTGCTCGTTTATTTCTGAGCTGCGCATGAGCAGAGCATGTAGCTGAAGTCTCCTCACTGGATCCACAGTAGCACCAGAGCGCCATCTACTGACTAGTTTGGGTATAACTTTAGGTGAAGTCTGTATAACCAGTGTCAGATCATTCAAATGTTTACAAAAAAATTAGGGGGGTGTCTGTTTACATCAAAAACTTAAAATGTGGCTATTTCAACCCACTACAGATTCAGCACCCTGCTGCTCACAGACTGACTTAAATGAGTAAGCAGCTGAAAATGCCGAAAAGCTGCAAAACATCATCAGTCAGCTGGTGCTCATAGCAAGCCTCACCAGACAGCGTCAGTCCATGTCGGATGTACAGGATGGAGCTAAGCGTCTGCAAGGACATCCCATTTCTAAGTTCGATTTTCACCGCACTCATCTGGCTGAATACTCTCGACTTCAGCATTCGAGTTTGGCAACAATCTTGGCTATTTTTTTCTATTTCTCCAGGGCTCCTATTGTGCTTAAGAGTTTCCTCCACATGTAAAACTGACATGTACTGCACTGCTTCGATGTTGTCCGGCAGTCTCACCCTCAACTCATTAGTGCGGGAGATGGTGAAGGCTACACACCGCTTTCGGACATCGTTTTCATTCTCAGGTGCAAGGTGAAGCTCAGATGCCTTTGACTCAAAAAGGTAACAAAGGTACGGTTTGGGACTGATGTATCCATCTATTGGCCCTTTGAGTACATCAGGATTAGCCAGTGGATTCAGCACCCTGCTGCTCACAGACTGACTTAAATGAGTAAGCAGCTGAAAATGCCGAAAAGCTGCAAAACATCATCAGTCAGCTGGTGCTCATAGCAAGCTTCACCAGACAGCGTCAGTCCATGTCGGATTTACAGGATGGAGCTAAGCGTCTGCAAGGACATCCCATTTTTAAGTTCGATTTTCACCACACTCATCTGGCTGAATACTCTCTTGACTTCAGCATTCGAGTTTGGCAACAATCTTGGCTATTTTTTTCTATTTCTCCAGGGCTCCTATTGTGCTTTAGAGTTTCCTCCACATGTAAAACTGACATGTACTGCATTGCTTCGATGTTGTCTGGCAGTCTCACCCTCAACTCATTAGTGAGGGCGATGGTGAAGGCTACATCGTTTTCTACCTCAGGCGCAAGGTGAAGCTCAGATGCCTTTGACTCAAAAAGGTAACCAAGGTACGGTTTGGGACTGATGTATCCATCTATTGGCCCTTTGAGTACATCACCATTGGCCAGTGGATTCAGCGCCCTGCTGCTCACAGACTGACTTAAATGAGTAAGCAGCTGAAAATGCCGAAAAGCTGCAAAACATCATCAGTCAGCTGGCGCTCATAGCAAGCCTCACCAGACAGCGTCAGTCCATGTCGGATGTACAGGATGGAGTTAAGCGTCTGCAAGGACATCCCATTTCTAAGTTCGATTTTCACCACACTCATCTGGCTGAATACTCTCTTGACTTCAGCATTCGAGTTTGGCAACAATCTTGGCTATTTTTTTTCTATTTCTCCAGGGCTCCTATTGTGCTTTAGAGTTTCCTCCACATGTAAAACTGACATGTGCTGTATTGCTTCGATGTTGTCCAGCAGTCTCACCCTCAACTCATTAGTGAGGGAGATGGTGAAGGTTACACACTGCTTTCGGACATCGTTTTCATCCTCAGGCGCAAGGTGAAGCTCAGATGCCTTTGACTCAAAAAGGTCACCAAGGTACGGTTTGGGACTGATGTATCCATCTATTGGCCCTTTGAGTACATCACCATTGGCCAGTGGATTCAGTGCCCTACTGCTCACAGACTTGATCAGGCTAACCAAGCTGTCAAGTAGCTTAAGAGAATCTACCTGCTCTGCTTACAGTTCAGGGAGGTTATGGAGGGTTAATGGTGAGGCTCAGGGGCTCAGGGTTGAGCTCCTCTGAAGTGAGGTGGACTGAAATCTGGTCTGGGGCCACCTTGCGCATAGCTGAGCCTCTCATATCTGATCTGGAGAGCAGTGTGACTTTTAAGCAGCTCGCGATAGTCAGAATTAATATCGCAGTGCTTCCTCCCCAGATCAGTGTATTCCTGCTGCAGGTGGAGTAGAGCCTTTGTGGTCTCATCCAGGCCAGTTTTCTGCTGCTGGAGCCTGAAATCAGTGTCACCAATGTGTCCAATCTGAAACGTTGACTTTACCATCTGTTGTTCCTGTAGCTGGGAATAGCTGTGCTGAGTTTGCTGGAGGGCCACAGCAAATTTCTGCTTTTCCTCCAGAATTTCAATCTGTTTGGTCAAAGCTTCTTTGAGCTCGACATGTTGCTTCTCATATGTGATCCTTTCTTCTTTCAGAGCAGAGGAAATTTGATCTACTCTTTGCTGTAGCTCTGAGTTTCCTGTCTTCTCCTGTCTCAGGGCGTTTTTGAGTTCCACCTGTCTTTTCTTGCTTTCTAACTGTTCTGCTTTGAGTTGATCGACCATGCTCTGAAGCTTAGCGTTGGTACACTGATACTCAAAGATGGTCTCATTTTTCTTCGACATTATCTCGTCATGGCGCTCAGAGAGAGAGATGTGTTTAGATTTTAGTCTCTCATATTCTGTCTCCATCGCCCTGAATTTAGCTATGATATCTGTGTTCTCCATCTTCAATGTCTGAATATCATATCTCAGATGCTCCGAGGACACAGATGTTTCTCTCAGCTGGCTTTTGAGGATTGCCAGAGAATCGAATGAAGCCTGTTTGGAACGCTCCTGCTCAGTTTCCAGGGAAGATCTTAAATATTGTTCAGCAGCCAGACTCTTTTCCAACGCCACAGTTTTCTCATAAAGTTCTTGCTTTTGCATTTTTATCTTTTTATATGCTCTGGAGTAACGAGCCTTCTCCTTCTCAATGGCCTCTTCAAGTCTGCTGCAGGCCCATGTGTCTTCCTGAAGCTGTTTTTGATCAAGCTGCCTCTTGTTTAGGGCAGTCTTGAGTTCATTCTGCAGACATTCGATCTCAGAAGCCAGTTGTTGGTTTTTCTGAGTCAGGAGGTGCAATTCTTCTGCTTCGTTCTGCTGCTGGCAGACAGCAGCCTCATAGTCCCTCTGGAGGTCATGGTTTCTTGTTCTCTCGTCTCTGAGCTCAGAAGTGTACTGGTCAACTCTGTCCTGCAGTGAGGAAGCAATGTTGTCCTTGGCTTCAATAGTGCTTTGGAGATTCTGAATATTGAAGCGCATGGATTCAATTTCATCATCTTTCTGTTGACTTTTCTCCTGCTGCTCACTGCTGAATTCTTTTAGTGCCTTGATTTCGGCATGATTCACCTCGTCACGCTCTGCTGCTTCTTTGTTCAGACGAGAGGATGCCTCCAGATCCTTCTGGAGCTTCTCAATCTCCGTCTTGTACCTTTCAAGATCAGCTATCCTTTCTGTGTTTTGTTGTTTCAGCTTTGTTTTTCCTAGCTGGAGCTCCTTCTGTGACTTCTTTAAATCAGTGACATGCATTTTTATGAAATCCAGTTCAACACGAAGAGTGTCTTTTTCAGCTTGCACCTTCTTCAGATTCTTTGCAAGAGTGTCTTTCTCTTTTTGCTCCTTCTTCAGAGCCTCGCTCTGTCGAGCTTTGGCTGATTCTGCCTTTTCCAAGGCATCTTCAAGAGCAGCGTTGGCTTTTCTCTCCTCATCCAGAGCTTCCTGAAGCAGATAAGAGTGCTTATCTGATTGCACAGATATTTCGCTCGTATCATCGGGAGTGTAGGAATCATCTCGACTGCTGTAGTCAGAGTGCTGATCCTGATCCTCAACTATGATTTCCTTGTCAAACATGTCAATTTTCTTCTCAGCTTCTCCTGGAGGCTCCTGAACTTCCTCTTCGATCTCCCCCTCAATCTGCTCTTCGATCTCCTCCTCAATATCCTCTTCAATCTCCTCCTCAATATTCTCTTCAATTTCATCCTCAGCATCGTCTACAAAACAAAGGTTCCCAAAGAAATCATTCTTTGGAGTCCATGGAGAGTCCACCAGTACCTCCAGGCAGGAAGCCCCTTGTGGTATTTTTTTCTCCGTATCCTTATTTTTAAGAAGTGACTGCATCTCGATGATAAACTGACGTTGTAGTAGCTTGGATAAATCCTGGCTTGACAACAAGTGTAACACCTGCCTACTTACCTACCTACACTAGTAAAATCAGCAGTATGTGTCTTATAAGGAGGGAACATCAAAGCAGAATGGTGACATCAAAGCAACTTGATGATGAAAGGCATTCTGATTCTAATGTAGGACTCTAGAGTCCCGGTCATAAGGTTCCATGACAAATTCCAAACAAACAAACAAACAAACAAACAAAAACAAAACCACGCCTACAGCATTCGCACTAATACATTCCAGAAAAACAATGTAATATTAATATATTGTTATAATATTAGAAATAAAGGATATTAAAATAAAGAATTCCGTGCGTGGAAGAACATATGAAGAGCACCGACTGTTATAAATCAACTTTAAGTCACCTACAGATGGCAGTAGAGTGCAAACACGATACACTTCCCGTGGCGCACACCGGAAGGGGCGTGGCTTCGGCTACTTTGACTTCCTCCGTACAAAGTTGACAAACATGGCCGCCGCCTTACGCCGATAACATTTCTGTCTCCAATGTGAACTTAAAGCGCGTGTTGCTATAATTAGTTGTCATAAGGAATTTGTTACCGTATATTTTTTTTTTCGCCGACATGTTCCAGGTAATCGGCGGCAGGAGCGTCCAGGCGGCCCGGCTCCTCGCACCCAGGAGCGCCGTTCTCGTGGAGGCTGTCCGGGGCAGAAAGTCCCGCAACGACCCGGTGGCCAAGTCCAAAGAGGGGCGAATCAAAGTGCCTCCTCCGGTCGATCCGGTGGAGATGGTCGTCCTGAAGGAGAGATACTCGCAATACCAGCTGATCATGAGGGCGCTTCGGTGCGTTAAATGACCAATATAACATGTGTTTAATATAGGACATGTCTGGTGCGTTAACGGGTCAGGTGTTGTGGGAAATCCTGGTTTCCTGCTCAAAATCTGTCCTCCTAACAATTGTTGTGGCGAAAATCTCTACCTCAAACTGTCAAACGTTTTTATATAAATCTTCCCAAACAACCCTGATCCGATAAAGCTGCCAAATTTTGATTGCTTGTACTTGTAATGTGTCAATGTCAATGTAATCTGCAGTCATTTGCAACAAAGCTTTATGTGCTAGGCAGTTAAATGATACAATTACCTTCCATCAAGTTAACTAGAAAAACTAGAATAGAAATGGTTTGTTTTAGGTTTTAATTAGTTGAAAAAAAAACGTTTTGTATGTTAAGCAAAAATACCCACAATGCACTAGTTATAGTAAGCTGAATGTTTGTCTTTTTTCCCTTTATTTTACAAAACAAGTCATTTAAATATTTCAGCAAGGAATGTGCAGAACATTTGTAACAAACATACTTCACTATTTTCTGGCCAAGAACAATCATATATTTTCCTCAAAAAATACAACTTCATTATGCTGCTGGTCATTGCATATTCCTTAAAATGATTTATAGGGTTAAGATTTTAAGTGTAAAGCGCTATCATTATCAGTTACAATGACCCTTAAAGAAATGAAAACAGAAGGTTTTTTGGTTCAATAAAAGCTTTAAAACAATTTCAGAAAATGTAATGTTCTGACTAACATAAACTTGATATAAAGTAGAACTATATACATTTGTGGTAACACTGATATGGTAGAAGTCTACCATAGATAAGCAAATGTAGTGTCATACTGCGGTATACCTTGAACCGTTATATCGCTGCAACCCTATACATCATATTGATTCTGATTTGACAGAAAATATTAAATTAAATTAGTGAATTATTCTGGTTCTTTCCTCTGTCTTTGCCAGCCTGGAGTTTAAAGAGGAGGTCCTTCGAAAAAAGTACGAGGAGGAGACAGGCTCCCTGGCCGAGGAGAGGGCGAGGCTGGATGCGGAGGAGCATCGCGCTCTCATGGCGTGGAACAACGAGGAGAACCTCCGCTTGCTCGAACTCCGGTAGGTAGCAACTCAAAATGACGACGTGAAGAATAAGAACCTAGTTTAAAGACATGCTTTAAAAAAAGGATTTTGTCCTATCCTTAAAGTATTAGCTCAACTTCGTCCTTAACTTTTCAGGACACTGAGGCTCCAGAAGGAAAAGGAGGAAGCCGAGCGCAAGCAGTTGGAAGTTGTCATGAAGCGTGAACAAGAACAGCAAGAATTCATCAAAGGAAAGGAGAGGGAAATTCTGCAGCTGCAGGTAAGACTTTCTCAATCTGTGCTCATCATCGTTCTGTTTTCTCCCTTCAAACTGACGTGGAAAATGCACGTTTTCAAAATTTCCACTTCTACAAGCTACTTTTGCATGGTTTTGTCGTCTATTTTTCCACAAATCAGAGAAAAGAAGAGATACTCCTAAATACTGAGCCCTGGCTTACTTTTAACTTTATACTTTCAATCTTTGCAGGAGGATGCAAAGAACTTCATCACCTTGGAGAACTTGGATCAGCGAATAGAAGAAGTTCTGGACAATCCAAAGAATTACAACTTTGCCATCGACAAAGAGGGACGAGTTGTTAAACAGACGGTGCTGCAGTGAAACACCGGACCGACCCGGGTGTGTCCGTCTCAGAAGATAACAGGACTGTGATCTGAGCTCAGTCTAATTAAACCTGGATTTTCTTCAAACAAGAACGTTATCGCACCTGATTAACGAGGAAGTATCTGAGGCATTTCCATCAGCAGATAACTTCTCACGTCATCATAAAAATATGAGCTCGAGTTGAGAATGAGACCGTATGTGATGGACAGTTTAACCACAAGGCCACGCTGCCTTTATCTTTATCTTTATGTTCCTGTTTTATTTTTGTCCTTATTTGAGTTCTGTACCTGGTCATAACTGTCTTCTCATGATGTGTATGTAAGTAAATTAATGTTTATTGGAGTTTCCACTGGTCTGATATCCCTTTGTTTTCTTTACTTATCAATAATTACACGCGAAAAACTGAACGGGAGCTTAATTACAGTTTCTTTTTACAACATTGTGGCAGACTTCAAGAACTTAGACTTAAAAATAACAAGTTAG
Source organism: Pagrus pagrus (assembly GCF_965226575.1). NCBI lineage: Eukaryota > Metazoa > Chordata > Actinopteri > Spariformes > Sparidae > Pagrus > Pagrus pagrus. Next base: position 24,872,256 of record NC_140202.1, read on the forward strand.
TGGACACCATGGTGGGCTCTGAAGTGTAATGAGTGGGTTTTTCACATTACAATCACATCCTTCAGTCCTGCATTTGAAGCTGCTGCCCTGTAGGAGGCGCTGTGTGCAGCTCTCCTCACTGTCCTCAGTGTTTGCTGTCACAGGTATTAAAGCAGCTCATGTATGACAACGTGCTGCTGCACCAGTGTAATCCTCTTCTGTCAGTTAAAGCTTTCGGGTTGATGGGATGATGATGATGGTCGGAGGGGAAGATTTCAAGAGAAACTCAGGCGACCTGCAGCAGCTTCAGTGTGAAGCTAAACAACAACACCGGACCGTCTTATCTTGAACACATTATGGTTTGGAGACAATGTGGTTAAAGGACAGAGCAGTTTTTCTTTGAAATTTATTTATTTTTACCTTCATGTTCATGCCATATTGACAAAGTTTACATAATGACCAGAAAAATATACATTTTAGACTTTAACACAACCCACAACAAACATTTAAGTTGTTTTTTAAGCAGAACTGACAAACTTTATGGTTTCAGCTTCTTCACTGTGATGGTTTTCTGCTTTTATCTATTTTATGATCTTGTCAACTGAATATTTTAGTTTTTTGATTACTGATGTTGCAGAAAAAAACACATTTGAGGATGTTACCTTCAGCTAAACCCACTCAGAGTAGGGTGGATTGGATTTCTAACATTATAAGAGCATGTTATTACAGTTGATGTGGTCTGCCTTCAGTCTTCAGGATGTGATTTGAGTTGTCGTAATGCAGTGAACACGTTTAATGTGATTGGTGACTGAGGTTAACAGGATTGTTCAACATCGGCAGCAAAGGTTGGGGATTAAAGGTAACACGACAGAGTACACTGAGATGAACTCTGAGATTAGCAGCTGTTCTCACAGCTCAGTCAGTATCACAGTGATGGCATCCGATATTTAATCAACGGTGAGCACTCGTATAGTTAATTTATACCTAAGTCAGTTTGTTTCTTTGTTTTTCTTTCCACTAGTCTGAAAGACTTGTTATGGAAGCAAAACAACCCAAAATTATACACATTTTTCAGACTTTCCATTAATGTTGTTTCCTTCCTTGTGGAGTGATTTTACATTTCAGGCCTTCAGACAAAACAAGGACAGAAAACAAGATGTGGTTTGAAGTGGCAGACGTATGCACCAAGCCAGACAGGCTGAAAATCACTGCGAGAAACAGCACAGTTATTATTCCAATCCTTTTTATTGTGTGTAGCAGGTGTGATTACATCAGCGTACAAACAGCGATTCTTGAGTGTAATTGTAGTTTTTTGTCTCTGCCCGATATCATCTATGTTCTGACTCTAAACGGCTATCGATAATACACACAGACTAAAGCTAACGATGGCTTCAAACTGACCGTAATGCTAATAATGAACGAGCGTTGTTCTTGAGCACCTTGATATTAGCAATAAATACATTCACAAAATGTAACTGTGGAGGCAGGCGTGAACAAAGATGGCAGAAAAACTGAACAGGAAGTGATGTGAAAACCTTATTTTCTCTCGTGCAACACGTGTATCCTTCAAAATAAAACTCGTCGAGCGTGCTTTGCTCTGAGGCACTGGCAGTGATTGAATGTAACTAAGTACATTTACTCAAGTACTGTACCTAAGCACAATTTTGAGGTACTTGAGTTTTTCTACTTTATGGAGCCTAATACTTCCTCTCCACTACATCGCAGTGACTCACCTATATTTGTCTGGCAGCTTTAGTTACTAGTTACTTTTAAACCCAGTATGAAGTTGCACTCCAGACCTGTAAGACCTTCACAGAGCTGCACTTGTTCCTGTTCTGTTGTCGCTAACAGCTAACGCTAACACCTCAGGTAGTTCTGAACCAGCTCGCTCCAAGTACAAAACAAAAAACTGGTTATAAAAAAATAGGAAAAAATAAAAAACCTCATTTATAACTCGGAATAAAAACATTCAATAGAAGGCTGTACATTTGTCATACATAGACTGACTTTATAAAATCCTATTTTGTGATAAAAAATATAGCATTAGCTCACATTAGACTGAGAAATGAAACTTTAAAAATCACTTGAATATTCAAGTATAATAACTCAGACGTACAACACATTCACCGGAGGAAAAATACTGCTGGTTTTCTTCAATGAATAAAGGTTTGTGGGTGTTTTTACTCATTAAACCCTCACTTTGGGTCTCATATTGTTGATAAAAAATCATTGTTTATTAAGAAACTTGGTTATTCAGCTGCCCGGGGTACTTCTCAAACCTCCTCTCTGCCTCCTCGCTGAACGCATCACCTGCAGAGATGAAAAAATAATGAATAAAGCAGTTAGAAAAGTGTAAAAATTGGACAAATTTGACGTTAACATCTGGTCATTTGGGTATTTTTTGACTGCTGCTTACCGATGTGGCAGTTATGGAGCCAGATTCGATGTCCGTCATATTTGCAGTTGCATTTCATGCCGTTGTTGGTGAAGTCGCTCTCGGCGACCTCCTGATTTGGATTGATCACGATCTGAAGAGGTGAGAAACGTAAAGGGAACATTTTTGATTTTTAGGACAGAAAACAGTGTTGGAGGACGTTTCCTGATCCTGTTAGTGAAAGTACTATTTTAAGTGCTCACCTGCAGGATGTAGTTTCCAGGTTTGACGTCTGTGATGTCGATCCACTGGCAGTCGATGTCGTGACGGTACAAATCCCAGCAGCCCACAGTGATGCCCTGATCACCAAAGTTGGCACACTCGTACCGCTTAGAAACACCTGGGTGGGGAAAGATTGATTGATTTTACGATGCATTAATGAATCCATAAAAACCTCAAAGATGGCAGGAAAATTCATCCTTTATCTTTGTCATTATAATCACTTGTTTATCTTCTCTTTGTACTGTCTTGGTTCTCCTGACCAATAAAATCATACCCTGTGATTCAACTCCGATGCGTCAGACTCACCCTCCTGACAGTCTGTGTCCTCCAGACAGAAACTGGCTTTGTGTCCCTCGGCCACTTTGGTCCCGTTGGCGTTCAACAGATCATAGTGGGTGAAGATGTCCATGCTGTGGTAGTGGCTGTAGAGTACAGAGAGGATGTTGTTAACATTTCTTCATCTAAACAAATCTGTCCTCCAAAGACCACACTGATGAAGACAACATTACCCATGACAGGCGTGCCAGACCCACGAGTGCCTCCCGGCCTTTGGCTTGAAGTCGGCCCGGCCGATGTTGTGGATCTGGGAGGAGAAGCGGAGCAGGCGGCGGTGTCCGTAGGGCCAGTTGGCCTTGGCTGCAGATTTGGACAGACAGTCCTCCTCGGCAGCACAGTAGAGCATGTGCAGAGGACGATCCTCGATGTAGACCGTCTGCTGGACCAGAGGGGCGTTCAGGACGAGGTCAGAGGCCGCTGGGAACAGGAGTAGATGCAGGATTGGACTCGAGTCATGTCCCTTATATTATAACGAGTCAAGATCAGATCACTTTACTTGCAAGTAAGGGTGAGCGATTTGGTGAGGGGTAAACAAGACTTTAAAGTTTGTTTTAAACATCTGTCTCTGTCGTCGTCACTCACTGTCCGAGCAGATGACTCCAGCTGAAAACTTTGCAGCCGACTTCTGGCAGCTGACAGTTTTGTGATGCTGGCACTGACTCAGAGACATCTCGGTCCCCGTGCACTTCAAACCGCTCATCACCATCTCCGTCACATTACTGCTGTCCCAGTACCACGTTTCCTTAGATTCGGGGTTGAGAAAACAGCAAACAGACACACAAAAAGAAACACAGCGCATCGATCAGGAGGTAATCACTCCCAAAGAGAGTTCAGTGTGGTGTTGCAGAAAAACAGATGTTCATGACTCATTTCTGGCTGCTCACTGAGGACACAGTGTGACGCTGAGTTTAAGATCACTGGAGGACAATAACTTCGTGCAGACACTGAGCGATTCAGTAATTGTATTACTTGCTGGAAGGCTTCTCAACGCTACACCACTGTAAATATAATTATAGAGCAGTATTTTGTATCATGTTGCTTTGTTGCAGTTAATTCAAAAGATATCGATTGTATTTTTTTAACTTAAAATTGATGTTTGTGTCTGAAATTCTGAATCATGAGCTCCAGGTGTGATGTTGTCATGAAGAATTGCAAATTTGGAAGTTTTTCTGTGCCCACTTTCCCTCAGACCAACCTCCTTATTTACTCCTACTCAAGTCAATGATTTACTACATCTGCAAGAAGCCACAGAATAACTAAATCAGTCTTGTCCTGTAATTGTGGTATGTTTTCTTCTGTGGTGGTAGAAATTTGGTCTCTGCGCCTCTCTAGGAGGATTTCTCTCCAAAAACTAACTCCAAAACTTTACATTTATTGCTGTTACACACTCCATAATTTTGTTTAATTGCACATCAGTACATCCAAATCATCCTTCCAGTTTAGTGCTTCGAAACTCGACACAGCTCCCGGCTTTTCAAAGCTGCAGCAAAGAGCTGAGATTTAAATGCACTATTGGGTGCTACACCACATATCAGGACATCTATCTTTATATCTTTAAGGTAGCTGAAACTCAGGCTGCACAATATTGTAGATAAAACTGACATGGGATAAGCTTTTCTTCTCTGTATTCTCTGTTTCTACAGAAAAGAGTATTTTTATCTAAATATCTCTCTGATTAGAATAAATAAGCATTACAAGTTAAACCCACAACAGCAAAACTAGCCTTGAAATGAAGCGGCATCTGCTTCTAATATTTGCTCCTGTAATTAAGTTCAGCTGAGTATGTCAGTGTGGAACAAATCTCTTCATTTAAGGTCGGTCCTACTTACATTGATGGCATGCATGGAGTAGCCGAGCCCTAGCTGCCTGCAAACCACCATGGCTTCCCTTGTGGTCCAGCCTGTGCTGCACACTGTGCCCCACTTGGACCCAACCTGAACCTCCACCCGGCCCTCATAAGTGCTCCGGCCGCCCACTATCCGGATCTGTAGAAATGTCCTGCTGGGAGTCAGTGAGGGGACACACTTCCTGTCCTGTCTCTGAGCTGTCTGGGCTCAAACTAACGTTGCCCACACGCAGTCCTCCGGCGGTGGAGGATGTGTCGTTAAAGCAGCAGTTTGGTTAGACTTTTCTAGGAGTGAGAACGTCAGCGTGGTTTCCAGATGAGGTCACCACTTTGGGTTCGGTGGTGAGTTTGATTAGAAACTTTGTGTGAGTCTGTTCTGGCTTTTTCAGCCCACATAGAAAACGACCAGAACAGTATCGTTTTCTACGCAGGAGAAGAAACATCTACTGCATATGGAACTTATAATTTACTGTCAGACATTAAAGTGATAGTTCTGTTTTTTTGAAGTGGGTTTGTGTTCATGGTCAGTGTATTACATACAGTAGATGGTGGTCAGGACGCCCCCAGTTTGAAGATCCTTGCACAAAAGCAAAGTGTATTTTAGGCACCTAAAAACAGGCCTAGCTCAAACAAAAGTATAGTAGTTTAGGTGTGCGCTATATTTAGACTGTTTCCTTTGGCACATATTTCTTTCAACCATAAAAGTTTTTGGAGAAAGAGGGGAAACTTCTGCTGAACCTGCATTTCTTTACTGGTTGTTTAGAGGGTTGTGTCATTTATTTATAGGTGTTTAGTGCTAAATGACTTTAATTACTTCAGCTAGTGTCTATCTGGCTTATCTGCTGGTGCTTTTACGTAACTCTGTTCAGATGAATGATTACTGCAAATGCTGAACTGTCTGACAGCAAGAAGAAATGGAGAAAATATACTGGGTATAGATGTTGATTTTTTTGTAAGGTCATTTCTGTCTCATTTTATTGTGTTTGCTGTGCTCCTGAGCTCCTCTCCACACCTGCCCTGCATCAGCCTCGTTGGCCCTGTTTTCCCCGGCCTATCAGCTTCCTTCCTATTCTCCTGTGTCTTCACCTCATTCCCCTCACCTGCACCTGATCCCCTCGTCAGTTTAGTTTGTATTTAAGTCCAGTTGCCATGTCGGAGCCTGATTATAATCGGTTTAAAAGCCCAAACAATCCGAATCCAGAATAATCAGAATAATCAGGCCCAAATCGGTTGCAGAGCGGTAAATTAAACCTTTTCATAAACCGATTTAAATAAAAACCGTCCCATGTTAACGATATAACCTGATTATTTTCCAGCTGCGTTCTTTCTGCACACCGTCTGGACGTGAAGGCATAGTGACATACGTTTCTCCAGTTTGTATTTATTACAAATAGATAGACATCTATCTTCAGGACAGGGAGCTGATCGAACATGTGCCAAAAGAGATAAAATATCTGATGAGGAAGAGGAATGCTTTTGCACATATCACACAGCTGTTGCATGTAAACACTAGACCCTGTTAATCCCATCCCATGTAAACAGCTGACCCGAAATCTTCAATCAGAATGAGGTAATATTGTCCATGTAAACATAGCTACTGGTTCACCAGCTGCTCCTCCAAACCGAGCATGCTGACAGCCATCTACTGAAGGTAATACACCGAGTATGGATGGGTACAATCATGTCCAACCAATTGGATCACTGAGTGTTCATGACAGTATATTTAAGTTGCATATGTCAAATAAACTGAAAGGCAGCTCTGCTCTGCTGCAGACAGCGTTGTTAATATTAACCTACTTGCAGGCCCTGGTTAGCGTAGCCCAGGCCCAGCTGCCTGCAGGCCACCATGGCCTCCTTGGGGCTCCAGGTCTCTCCACAGATCAGACCCCAGCTCTGCGTCCCGTTAGAGTCTGAGCTCAGCAGCTCCACACGGCCCTCGTAACGGGTCCGTCCTCCAGTGAGCCGGATCTGTGTGGGGCCGAACGGGTTAGAGGCTACAAGGCAGAGTGTGGATGCACAAGAGACAGGCGGGATAAAAACTCTATTTTGGGTGTCAGCCACGGTCTAAAATCTTTAATGTTAACATAATAAAATGTACTTTACTGGTGGCTTATATGACTGAGAACTTGTAGAGTTTTTATCCCGCTTAGTCCGGCCTCTATGTGCATCTACAAGGAACATGGGACAGTATCATCTGGTAAAGTACAAACTGCATGACCAGATATACTCTGTGTTAAAAGGAAATCACTGTTGTCACAAAAACGTATCTCCAAAGACACATTTTTCAACAATTAATCAGGTCTTAATTCAGTAAATGTAAATATTAATCAAACACAATGACAAATGAGATTACTGTTTTTCGTGACAGCAGTGAAGAAGTGTTGATTGAGAGTGAAAATGTGAGATTTCTGTGAGTATCAGCTCCAAATCTAACATGTTAGAGCGAACTGAAAACACGTCTAAAGCAGCAGAACTAGATGAATGATTAATACAATAAATATAGTAATACAAGGCATTTTTTTCACAAACTTCACAGGTAATCTACACAATTTCCTGTCCTGACTGATGCAATAAATAGTGTAATAATAATCAAGTTAACAGCACAAACACAAAATGAAACATTTCAGCGAGGAGGTTCAGGTCTGACCGAGTTCTCGAAGCCCATGTAGGGCACGTTGCAGCGCACGGCGGCGTCCTCCATGTGCTGACAGTCCTCCGAGGTGATGTTTTTAAAGGGGCAGTTCCAGATGGACTTCTCCTGACCGACGCACTTCACCTCGTTCATGTAGATCGGACCCATTCCTGGACGAATCAGTCACATGGACAGACAGAGAGAAGCTTAAAAGACTTGTTCAGCTGCAGCATTTAATGCGCATTTTATAATATTCTTACTGTAGATCAGATTAGAACAATCTGGGTCAGTTCATGAGCTGCTTTTTGGACTCCAACAAAACTCTGGTTTCAAATTTCTAAACTAATAAAAACCCGAAACAACTGTCGAACAGTGATATCTTTTGATTTTTTGTTAGCTAAACTTAGCAACGGTAGCCGTTACTAATCAATAATGCTGTCCACCCTGCTCTCCTTAACTCCAGTCATATTAAAGGACCCCTACTGCAGAAAGTTTGATTTCCATTTATGATTTTAAAGCTGGTCTAGGCGCTTTATGAATATAGTGAAGGTATCAAAACACTCAATCTACTGAGAAACGAGAAACTGTGGCATCACAACAAGCCATCAAGACTGCTGTTACATTGTGATGTCACAACTATACAGTTCCTGCTCTCAGGAATGTCCTCAGCACGGCCAATGGTTGCATGAACACTGGTAGAGCTGAAATACAGTGGGCGGGGCCTACTCAGGCCTGTGAGAACTGACCAATCAGAGCAGACTGGGCTTTAGGGAGGAGGGGCCTTAAAGAGACAGGAGGTAAAACAGATCGTTCAGACAGAGGGCGACTACAGCTGCTGCTGCGAAAGACAGTATGAGAAAATAAGCTTTAATTTAACTGCTACCAGAACTGCACAACAAATGCATCACCTTTTCATGGAGCTGACTAATTTCCCTCTGGAAAAATTGCTGTTAATGTAAAATCTTTAATGATTTGGATGCAGGTGTCTCATTGCACCACAGAGCAAAGAGCAAAACAAACACTGAATCATATAAAATGCCACAGGTAACTAACTACCTGTAATATTTCTTCCAGCGTTCAATCGCTCTACTGTTTAATACTCCTGTACGCCTTTCAGACTAATCTGCAGCTCGCTTTTCAACCCCAGGCCTGTTTGCTGAGTGTGCATGTTCTCAGTCAGCAGCACCCGCTTTTACATCCACCCTCTAAACTCTCACTCCATCACTTCGGGGTCGCACCACCGTGAGGTGATCGAGTTATGAAATGTCTCTGAAAGGAATTCCTTCAGCGGCGCTCGTTTCCGACTTCAGTGACGTTCGGGAATGTTTCTTGGACTCATTCAGCCGGGTGGTGGTCTGACATCCACCCGAGCACAGAGCAGGTATGCTGCTGCCTCCTCCGCCGACTTCCTCTGCGGTGGAAATCATAATGTACACACACGACAGCAGCCGTCCCCACCCAGAACTGCCCCTTCAAAAGACTGCTTGTTTCTTCTTCGGTGGAGTCTCGGGGAAGTTTACCTAAAAGCTACACACACCTCCACGTTCTGGAGAATCACCAACGAGGAACACACACACTGAGATAAATATTTTAATATTTAGCTGGCACTTTTGTTCTGAGTGACGTGGCAGCACAGGAACACTTTCAGATAGTATAATTTTTCATAGCAACGTTACTACCAGCTACTGCAGGTAATGCACTGACTAGGGTAAGTACCTCATATATCCACACATCAGAAGACCCCAGCTATTAACTAACTAAGGAATGTAGCACCTTAAACCTGCCTAAACTTTTGTAAACCCCTCTGGCAGTGAGAGTAATTACACAAATACTGTCAACGTTGCTCCTATTTGCTGTATCCTACTCTGCCGCTACTCTTGCTTCCCACTTGAGCTCTGGCAGACCAGTCTTTAAGATGAGCCTTTACAAACAGCTGTTTGAAATGTAAAAACCAGCATAATACAGAAGTAATTTCCTTCCCAAGGAGATACACTCACTTTCTCACAGACACACACACTGCATCATTCAGCTGCTCTGAGCCATCAGTGAGGAATTTTGAGTCAGATTTTGCTTTGGAGCCAAATTTTCGAAGCAGTTTCCAGCCAGCCGACCGAATGAGTCCAGTAAATGTGTGTTTGTGTGTGTCCAGAAGGGAGAAGCCGGGACAATGATTTCAATAGAATGATAACTAAGTATTTCACTCCCACTCATCTCGTATAAAATGACCAGAAAAAAGTAATTTTATCTTAAGACTGTTTTTACGCTCATGTGGAGGCCAGACGGCTCAGACACAAGCTGCACTTGTAAAATCAAGCGCCTCATTTTCACATGAAATGGTCCGTCGCCTTTTTGGAGTAACAGATGGTTTTCTCTTCAGACACTCAGAATAGCTGTTTAATGAATAAGGAGCTGGGAGAATTAATGTCAGGAATGTAGCGGGAGATGGAAATGATACGGTAAGATTCGTCTATTATTGTAGCAAATCTGGTGAGAAAATGTTTACTGTGATGAAGTCCTTCTATCATGTCTTTGTTTCTTTTCCTTCTCCATGCGTAACATTCCTTTACTTATTAAAATAAGCTCCAAATGAAGGAATCCGTAGAGGAATGTGGACTTAAAGGACAGATTATCAGTGCTCGGGGGTTAAGGGATGACCTGAGAGATAAGACAGGTGGCTGCAGATTGACAGCTGATGACTGAAGTCCAGTCTGGAGACACCTTCTGCCTCAGGTGACGGGTTTAGAGGGATTTAATGTGATGCAAATGATCAACTAAAGAGCCAGCACATTCTCGTACGATGCTTTTTTCCTGACCTTGTCCCATGCGAGCCCCGGTGAGAGCCTCCTTGGCGCTGCCGAAGCCGAGCTCCCTGCAGACGACGCTGGCCGACTGCAGGTTCCAGCGATCGTCGCACACCGTCCCCCACTCGTTGTCTTTCAGCACCTCCACCCGGCCCTCGCCCAGCTTGGCACCTCCCTTCAGCCTCACGTTTCTCTAGACAACAAGCAGACACATAAAAAGATATTTTAAACTGCAGTACAAAGCCCAGATCTGAGAGCTAATATTTCTAAGATTAAGAAGAAGAAGAAGAATAACCTAATCCAGCTCTTTAAGGATCCTATTCCATATCAGCGACAGGTAAACAAACGATTAATAAACTATATTTCTGAGAAAAATATCCAGACTGTTTGTGCTCAGTAGCTGTGGTCAGTGTGGACTGTTGAGCTGCCCTTAACTTAAATACCACTTTACCGAAGTTTTAAGTTTCTTCTTCAGGCCACTGTTCTGCATGAAGAGCGGCCCCGGCATGCAGCTGACCACAGCCGCCATGCCGCCCTCGCAGGTCGATGTGGCGTTTGGCTTGCTGAACTCCAGCGGGCAGGCTGCCAGGTGGACCTCTGTGCCCGTACACGCCACAGAGTGAAGGTGGTAGTGGTTCTTCTGTCGCTCCAAATATAATCTGGAGGGAGCAGAGACACACGCAAGGATTGACAATGGATTAAATGACTGAACTGATGCATTAGTTGTATTCACAGTAGGCAATTAAAAATGTAAAAATATGCTGAAAATAAAAATAAAAAAAGACAGCAAAAAATGACTGAAAATTATGCTACATAATAACCTTGTTTCACAAAGAAAAACTGAACATACTTCTTTATAAAAAAGCTGTGGGTCTGTCATTACAGTCGTTACAACATTCACACCCATTAACTCACATTATAGTAAGAATTAAATATATTAGGCTCACACAAGCAAGCACAGATACTGTCTTAAATTATTTAAAAACTGTTGAACAAGAGGAAAAACTGCAGTTGTCGGGGGCCAGTAATCTGTGTCCAGTTAGGCAGAATACTCCATTAAATTGAATGCATACATTTAACTTGCAAAAACATTAGTTAGAGCCATTGTTTGATATATTAATAAAAAATGCAAAATTACTTTTTTGCCAAGAGTTAGAGGAGAAGACTGACACCACTCTCCTGCCTGTATGGTAAATATGTCGACAGCTAACCATAGCTGTGAAACAGCACCGCAGATTCGTACTTATTAACAGTAACACACAGATCTTTGTTTAATCTGAAGAGAAACAATGCTTAAATAACTTGTTTTTGTCCTGAAAGTCATGCACGTTCTTCCTATTCGCATGTGGACAGCAGGCGGTAACACTGCAGGGGAAGGATGGGGCTAATTATTAGCTTTCTCTGTTCTTGGGAACATCCAACATTTTTGGGCAAATCCCCCTAAAACTTCTCATCAGTTTATTCTGTTTGTGAGGGAAGCAGCGTGTGTTTGGGTCTTTTACAGACAGCTTGAATTTTTTACCCACTGACTTGTTTAATCTTCAGTTTACCTTTTGCCAGGGCTGCTCTGTTTAGACTTAGAGTTAGCTTTAGCTTTGGAAGTCGGCCTGCAAGGTAAACACGGGTTAGACTGCAGCACAGTGAGAACGAAGTGACAAAAGGTTACACGATGCACAATTAGGTTCAAAACACCGGCCGTTACACCGTTCAAAAGGATGTGTCTCCTTCAACACACCGACGAGACGCGCAGATTTGTTGAATGCGACACATGCTTTTAAAATGACAACAAACACAAATGTGACAAAGGATCAAAACACATGAAACTTGGACATTCTTGGGTTATTTTCACATACACATTGCATGGCCAAAAGTATGTGGACACACACTTTTCCGTAGAAACTGTGCAGTTTTAGTGAGGAAATCCAAATGTTTCTTTTCCATGACTGAATAAACAAGCTGTTCAGGGAGGAGAATAAGGTCCCCAGAACACTGTTTGAAGCTAAAAAGGTGGCAGGGTCCGCCACATAAAAACAAATTAAAACAGTAGTTGTTGTCCTTTAAGGTCAGTTTGTTTATTCAGTTTATTCAGTCATGAAAATGAAGAGGGTTAGGGTTTGTGTCAGGTTAGGTTAGGGTTCAACCTAACCCTAACCTGACCCTCCTCCAAAAAGCATGCCAGAGTAAGGAATGGGATTTCCAGATGTTGCATCACATTAAAAATCCGTGAAATAAATAAGCCCCATGTTACTGACACAGCACAGATTGACAACATCTGTCCTATCAAAAAGGTTTAAACTTTCTAATCTGTGCACTAGATGTTGAAGTTCCCTTGATGAGGTCAGTTTTTTTTACAATCTGTGCCACGTCAGTAGAAATGTGAAGAAAAAGACAAAAAAACTGAAATGAGGAGAGAACCCAACCTCCACACAAGGCAACCATCTACAACCCATTCACATGCTGCACATCATCATAATGTGATATTAGAGAGAGGGGAGCTGAATGGTTATCATCTACTCCAACAGGGAAACCCACTGTCATAACTACAGTAAACAGAGTGCAGACCGAGCCGGACGGTGGGTTTTCCCCGGGGTTGACTGTGTACCTTCCACCGGCTGAGACATTAACCTTTGGCCTGGACACCTTCTCAGCCGCTCGCTTTTTCAGACGTCTGCAACAGTGAGACAGCCAGAATCCATCACACACAGGAGAGAGACTACATGCAAACACACACTGTCTCCGGGCTGCACGCATACATGTCTTTCAATACAGGAGGGTCAGTGGTGAATAACATGTTTGACATTCCACAGGACTCCAGTATATCATGTTACAGACTTCAGGTCACCAGTGTAAATGATCACAATTACACAACTATTCCAACTATGCAGATTTCAGCACTATCGTGGCCATTTGAGCCTCATTCAGCAGCTGCGACAGCTCAGTACCTACCTGTTATTGGCTGGTGATACAGTAGAAGTCCAGTCATCGACTGTGCTGTGATTTTATGGAGATTGTGACAAAACTAGCCAATTAAAATCCAGTAGATTTCTCTTTAAATGCACACATATATGTAATTTCTGCTGTTAGGGGTCAAACAGTAAACACAGAAGATGTAGCATGGGAAATATTGCCTTCACGTGTCGTGAGAAATGCTTCGGCAGCAAAACCGTTGTTTTCCTCTGGTTTGACTGTACGCAGGCTTTTCTTCACTGCAGTCATTGTTGTCTGTGCATTATGAGACCGACCAACCGTCCTCCCCTCCCTTGAACCCCCCACACACCATTCCCCCCCAAGCCGCAACCTTCACACACGCTTGAGAGAAAACACAAACTTCCCCTCGTACTACTGTGAACCATCTGCAGGGGATGAATAAAACGACTTCCACTGGAGCGCAGCCAGGAATGTGTGCAGTCATACTGGAAGAACAGACTAGGAAGAGACAGCGGAGGTCGGAGAGTCCACTGAAGTAATCACTGTCCTCTCACCCCACAGCAGGAGTACAGAGGGTTTTAATTTGTGGAGAGAACAGTGTGAAGAGGTCTTAAGTGTTTTAATTGGACCATTAATCTTTTTACTCTGTCCGACTGTCCCATATGATTCATTATTTCTAATATTTGTGAACACAATGAATGAACCCAATAGATTGTGAGAGGAAACATTTCTTCTGGTTTGCATCTGCATCATAAAAAACCTCCAGGGATTCATAATTTGTTATGTGTTATCTCAGTTTTCTTTTCTGAACTACCACATTGTGCCAAACGGAGCCCCGCAGATGTGAAACCACATGGGACAAACACACACTGCTTCAAACTTTTTCATCTCTGCAGGCAGTTATAATAATCGCTCTTCAACTTCCTCTGCAAAGTAATGAACAGAGGCAGAGAACATGAGATATGTGACCCGACCAGGACAGCGTCTTTTTCCAAAAATGAAAAACAAAAACATCCTCTTAAGGAAGAAAACAGAGCAGAGACAATCAGAGGCACATGTGCTTTGTTGTCGGGCTGCAAGTTATGGCAGATGGAAGATAAAGTTTACACGCAGCTCCTCTCGTATCCACACAGTAAACAGCAGGTCCTATAATGTCCACTCTTTACTGAACAAAGGCGAAGATCATGCTTGTGGTTTGGTCAACGTGTTGCCACTTTGCTTTACGGACTAAAGCCACAGGAATGTCAGACAGGGCTGCAGCAAACATCCCATCCTGAGCGAATGAGAGAGTCGCTAAGTGGTCTCATTCTCACTGTTGGTGCAGGGAAACATCCTGCAGTTGCAGCTTCAACCTCGTGATGAACACCAGATTTAGGTTATTAATAGCTGGAGTCGAGCGATGTACTTACTTGTAGAAGTTCTTGTTGACTTTCTTCTCATGGGGGAATCCCAGCATGCCGCAGACCACGCGCGTGTTTTTGATGGTCCATCCCAGGTCGCAGATCTGCGCCCAGCCGTCCTTGTATTTCACCTCCACGACACCCTCCGAGATGGGCAGCCTCTTCTTGGCCATGGCGACCACGGGCCGGAGACGCACCTCCTCTACCTTGTTTTCATCGACGTGGGCCTGTTTGGAAAAAAATCAAGGCTGACTCTCAGTTTGTTTTTAATCAATATAACCCATTTCAAAATGGACCACTAGGATCTTTTTTTTCTTCATGCTTCTGTACTTTCGTACTTAAACCACTCAGAAATTGTAGTACCTCATACAGTAAATCTAACTATCATTATTATCACACACCGTGATTTGACATTTAACAGGGCTTGAGTTTGCAGAGAGGAGCAGACTAAACACTGAGTCACAGCTATGACGGAGAGTAATTTAGGTTAAATCTTCTCACTCACAGCTCATAAGTGGTAAAATGTGACTATCTCTGATTACCAGCTTCAGACTGAGTCACTTCCACCGTGGTTTATTTGGGGGAAAAAAAACTGGCTGTGGTCGCAGATTGAAGTCTGGACGCCACATCTGACTGAGCAGAAACAGGCAGGCAGAGGGAGAAGTCGTAGAGAGTCCGCCCACTGCAGATCTTTCTATGTACAGTTACACCTCATCCAGTAATCCAGGCTGTTCCCAGTGGTCTGTGGAGACGATTCCCCCGGTCTAACCTTGTTCACCTCGGACCAGTCACAGTCACACAGACGGGACATCAAAGAGGACAAATGGAAAAATGATGACCAGCTGGAAAACAGCTTCAATCTTTACTTATCCAGGGAAGGTTTAGTGAGCACACTGGAGTCTTATTTAGAAACACTCTGCTTCACATTCATTCATTCATCGTTCCCACCTGAGAGTCCGTGAATGCAAACTCTCTCTGAATGACTCCGCTGGAGGAGGTGGGAGTGAAGGGAGCACAGAGAGGAGATCTTTCTGTATAATAATAGGATTAAAGACGATTATATTACTCATGCAAAGCAATGTACTGGTCGGTATTCATTAGTGAGGTATTTCCACGCTCTTACTCCCTACAGCTGTCTGTCTCAGGGTTATTCTCAGGTTTGTTTTTGTTCCCAGAGAGTTTTCTGTGTCGTCCCGCCCTACTGTGCTGTGATTATCTAGTTTACTGTGCTGCCAGAGAGCTTCTCATCTCAGAGACGAGGATTTGAGGGCGTATCATTTTTAGACCCTACTCGCACGGGGACTAGTATCACCTGTCGACCTCGAGTCATTTGCAATAATTGCGGAGGAAATCTGTGATCTTAATCTCATGTGAATCGCATATTAGCATATTTTGAGGTCATGTGATGAGACCGGTCCAGAGCGGATCGGCATGTCCGTTTGATTTGGGGTTGTGTTTCGTTTTGAACCGAAATACAGAGCCTTGGCTGCATATCCAGGAGAGAAATTCAAGAAAAATACAAACTTATCCTGAGCAAATGTGCCACACAAAACACAAATATAAGGTTGTAATTTGTTGTAATGTCCCCTGGTTCAAATTTAGGCACCAGAACTACACATAGTAGGGGCGACGAGAAGGTGCATTCAGATTGTTTTTGTGGGATCTGCTGAGGTTTGGACCTTCACAGACATGAGTTCAGTTGCTTCTAGTTTGCAAACACTGGCAAAAAAACATTTAAAAAACCACAAACCACAAATTAATCAGACACAGACCTTTTTGAAGAGCGAACTGAATACTGTACTTTCTAGTCCACCGAGGCCTGTCAGATATCTGTTTATCTGCATACAAGTTTGTTTGTTGTCTTTGGATGAGAGCTGCAACTGAGACAACATCAGCTGGATTTCACATCTGCTCCTCAGCCTCCCAGAGGTCACGACCCTGCTCCTCTCCACAACCCCACAAACAATCAGACAAAGGAACCGATGCCGCACTCTGTTATGTGAGGTATGTCAGGTTTACTGAGGGAGCTCTGCACACACTTCATCACCTCAGGACAGTTTTTCTTGGAGAGGCTGCTTCTTTCGGCAGATTCAGACACACAGTATGGAGCAGAGCTAACCAGCACCATGTGTGCTGCGGCTACAGGTGGCGTGGCACTGAGGCGTTCAATGTTTACCATGTGGGTTAAATCTCACAGTCTATAGGCTGTAAACACAACTGTTTATGGTCGTATAAAAGCTTCTAATGAACTCTGAACCTAATTTTTACTGCAACAAAATTACAAAATCTCTTACAACGTTACTCACGTCGATAACATTTGAGTCCACGAAGCCAGGGATCCTCTCGTCTTTGCACACGACGCCGGCGTCCTCGTCGTGAGTGCAGTCGCTGTTGCCCCAGCCGCGAGACCTGCAGTTTTCAATGCTCTTCTCGCCTCCGCCACACAGCACGTTGTCCAGCCAGATTTTCCCTGGACAGGCAGCAGACTGTCAGTGTGGCTCCAGCACACTCCCAGGCCTGCGGGGGAGTAATCAGTCCAGGCCTGGAAGTGACACACTGGTGCTCTGGGAGCTTACAGCAGCGAGCTCTCCACAGTTTGCACTTATTTTAGAGGTTTTGAACGCTATGAATACAGCACACAGTATATCTGACCAGAAACTGGATCTTACCTTGGCCCTTGCCATATTTGGCACTGTGTGTCCATCCCGTGGCTGAGACGAAGCCCAGTTGGCGACAGAGCACGTTGGCGTTGAATATCGAGAAGTCGTCGTCACAGATGGTTCCCCACTCTCCCTTGTAGAAAAGTTCCACCCGACCCTCGTTGTGTTTTCGCGGGTACCCAGCCAGTCGGACCTTTAGCCGTTCGGTCAGTGGCTTGGGGGACGGGGACGGGGACGGGGATGGGGACGGGGATGGTGTGGGTGCCGTCTTGGGTGTCGGCCTGGATGTGCTTGACGGTGTCGTCTGGGCAGAACAGCAAGTAATCCAGAACCCGAACAGAAGGCTGAATGCTAACCGTGGCCTGATTCTTGACTTCTCCATAATGTCAGCTGCACGTGAAGAAAAAGAAAAGACACATCTGAGATCACAAAGGGAGATGATTTCATCTTCACATCAATAATATCTCATGGGCATTGGAGACTGTCTCCAAGCTTCTCTGATTGTTGAGTGTAGAGTTGCTCCAGCAGTTTGATTCAAACCATCTGCTCACTGTTGACTTGACTATGAAGTGAAGAAGAATAACAGACATTTTAAATATGTCCAATGAAATGAAAGTTTATGAAATTAACAGCTGCTCGTTCACACTTCTCTTTTTATGGCTTTTTTGTCCAGTTTCTTTCAATGAAGATGTTGTGCTAAAGTTCAGTTTTCCACTTTCACTCAGGACGTTTTAATCGTCGTAATATTCATTCATATTTCTCGACACAACAGGCCACCTTTTCCCCACAATATGTCCACTCTGCTCTCTTAAACCTTCCTGTAGGCGCTGAATGCTAACATAGTACCCGCTATTGATAACCTGGCAGCTACGCTCCCTCTTAGCTTTTAGCGAGTGGGGGTTGTTCCCCTCCGGAGACACAAATACAGTAGTGTGATGTGTTTGTACAGAAACCACAACCTTTAGGTGCCCTTTTCCAACACATGTCTGACTGACTGCATCGCCTGAGTCCAGTTTCACGGTTGTGTGGACGGACACACACACACACACACACTCAAACTCACACTCACACTGAGCTTGTCATGTGGGGCAACGTTTTTGTGCAGATATTCTGAATCTTAAAGCTTTTTAAATCATATTTTGTCTGTCTTCATCTTATTGTTGATAGTCAGGAACAAACACAATTGTTTTATCAGTCTTTCCACATTGCAACTGTAAGCAACAAGTGCACATTGCCTCTCTATGGATGAATAAAGGGAAATTCTGAGAAATGTAGGAAATCACCAAGTAACGGTTTTAACAATTTAGCCGAACTCTCAAACAACACAGTTAACTCAGCATATCGTCCACATACACACAGTTTTCCTGTTTAATGAGGGAACTAAACAGTTCACAACCTGCTTGATCATCTCACCTCCCGTGTGGCTTCATTGCAGTAAAGTCTCCAAGTTTCCAGATCTTAGAAATTACT
The DNA here is from genome assembly GCF_965226575.1 of Pagrus pagrus. Taxonomy (NCBI): domain Eukaryota; kingdom Metazoa; phylum Chordata; class Actinopteri; order Spariformes; family Sparidae; genus Pagrus; species Pagrus pagrus. The sequence continues at coordinate 24,890,964 of NC_140202.1, forward strand.
TAAGTACAGTGTTGTCATCACTGATAGAAACAATTGCTAAGAAAACAAGACAAAATGGAATTAATTGTAATTGTCCTGAAAGGGGGACGGACCCGCTGCTATAACAAATAACTTCCGCCCCCTACAGCGTTGCCAAGTGGTATTATTGTTGGCACCGCTGATGGAAAGACAGCTTTTATCCTCAGAGCAGACCACCAACACAGGACAAAACCTGAGTTTATCCATTCATTTGTAATAAAATGGAGACGAGCCTGACAAGATCACCAGCAAACTTTAACTGCTCAAAACAGCCAGGTGAAAGTGAGGTTTAAAGGTGCAGATGGTGTCATTATTCTATAACCATCACATTGTGCAAGTAACATTTACTTTAAAATGACAAATCAAAGCAAAAAACGTGTCTTTTGCCAGTTTTAAACAAACATTCTGCACAGAATATGCACCATAATCTAACTATTTACAAATCCTGTAGCTTTTGTTCCATCACACACTCCAAAGTATCTGACTTTAATAAAAAAAAGGCCAACAGTTTTATATCAGGCCAACACTAATTCAAACCAACCCTCTCTCTCTCTCTCTCTCTCACACACACACATTGAACTGTTTCTCTTCCTCTCTCGCCCCTCGCTGAAGCAGCTCCATACCAATGTGCTCATGGATCAGGTCTTATGAAAGGCTCAAATCAACCAGGCGGCAGTTCTCCACATCAGCACGACCGCGTTGCATCAACACACATTGAAACACAAAAACACACATGCAACTCTGTTTGTGTGTTTGCTAATCACACCCAGAGGTCTGCACCTTGTTGGCCCTCAGTAGAAACAGCTCCCTGGGCAACAGATAAGATTTTCCTGCCGTGCTGCGGTGTGTTGCTGTTGACTTCGGAGGAACTTTGGGAAACTTTAAAAGCAACGTGAGCTTGAGACACATCACAAAGGACAGGATGAGTGATGGAGTAAGCAGCTTTATAGATGATATGTGGAAGGAAAAAAAAGAAAACTGCAGTGGCTCAGAATAGAAACAGACGGTGGTCAAACGTTTTCGTAGAAATCCTGAGAAAGTGCAATTAAGGGTTTGTTGGATTTCTCCGCCTAAAGAGAGAAACCAAACTACAAACTCAAAGAGAAAAACCCTTAAGCCATTAATAAAAACAACTTTCTAGCTGTTTATTCTCCTCCAGCGTGACACTCGATCTGTCTTATCAGCTACTTTAAGAAATCAGAAAACTCCCACTGATGGAAAGTTTCAGCACTCATCTTCTGGAGAACAGCTGCAGAACATCTGGACCGTGAAACAATTAATAAACATTTACATTACAACTGCAGGCTTGCTGGCTTCCAAGAAAGTCGGAATGAGGATTTTGCAACCGAAAATGTTATATAAATATATGTTATATATATATATAAATGTTATATAAAGCGTTAATAAATAAATCCACAACTTATTCAGCCTTAATAAGTGTATCTTAGCACATTTACAGTATATTTCAGGACACCACACAAGCAGAAACTCCTTTGAATACACCTCAGACCTACTTTTCCAAGTCTATATTTGGCTTTGGGAACAAATTTGCTCCCTGTTGCAGCATTCCTCACATTTTTTCCCTTCTAATGTTGAGCATCCTGATAGTAAAGGAGGTAGTTTTACTTGTATATATAAATATATAATGAAAAAATACACTTCTGTAGATGGAGCTTGAGTTAGTATGAGGTGGACAGTTATTAAAGCAGTATTAGCCTGAATGTAACTCATAAGGCTACTTTCAGAGAGTCTTTGCTGCAAATTTGCACATGAAAATGTAAGTTTTGCAGCTAAAACACGATTCTAACCTGTGTTTCTCTTCATCTCAACACAGACCGGGAGTGTTATGAAACGTGCCTTACCTTATGTTTGCAGTATGAGGAGGTTATAACGGTTCCAGTGGAGAGTGGGGAGCTGATCCAGAGCTTCCCAAACTGAATCCCCCACAGACAAAAAGATCAATTAATATCCCAGCACTTGTGTTAATTCATGTCCTCCGTCAAACACAGGTCTCATCTGCGGGACAGTGGTCCACCTAGCAGCCAATTTACTCCTGACGGCGTTATTGTCTGCAAATTGCCAGCTGTGCAGCCCTCACTGAGGAGGAGGAGGAGGAGGAGGAGGAGGAGGCTGAAGTGGGCTGGATCTCTTCCCTGGAAAGAAAGACACTAACTCTTTCATGGATGGTTCTGTAACAGGCTGTCTGCTCTTGCATAAGGGCAAAAAAACGCGAATTTCATTGATTTCACACGGAGGCTACGTGCCTGAGGAGGCGCGACGTGTCTGCAGATTTACAGCCGGAAAATAACTGAGGACAAGTTTCCTTTAACTATATCTCGACTTTAAAATGAATAAGATGTCTTTGTGTTGACCTGCATGTTTGTCGTCATAGTTTCCCCAAAATATGAGTTAAGAACTATTCAAATTCAATAATTATTAATTAAATATTAATTTAAAAAAAATATGACGAGGACTAAAATCCAATTAAGAGAGGTATGTCCCATTAAAACCAGTATTCGGAGACATTGTGGCATTGATTGTGAGTCAATGGGTCACATGACATGGAACCTATTGCAAAAAATGCTGATTTTTAATTAAAAATATGAATTAAAAATATGTGGAGCACTAAAATTCAATTAAAAGAGGTGTGTCCTATTCTTTCAGAGTATTTATACAATTCGGCATTGATTTTGAGTCACATGACATGGAATCTATTTAAAAAAATGCAGTTTTTTAATTAAAAATATTAATAAAAAATGTGAGGAGCACTAAAATTGTATAAAAAGAGGTGCGTCTCATTCAACCGGTATAGAAAGAATACAATTTCTCTCATAAAAATGCCACAAGTCACACAAAGATATGAAACGTTTGTGTTTAATCGTGACAACGAAATAAGAAATTCCTAACTCTGTTACAGAAAGTACATTTTCTTTGCAAAGTAGAAGCAAACAACAGGGAAACCTTGAGAATTACACATCAGCTTGTCTCATTTTAAAATCACATTGCTGAACACATTAATGTATTCTATACAAAAACATGACAGGCACTTCATTTAAAATCAACCCACTGAATACAACTTGCAGATTGACGGCTGAAAAATTGTGTCCACTAAATTTCCAACAACTTTGGGAGTCAAATCTCGTCATTCGGTAGGCTGTGATTCATTTTGGTCCCTGTAATCCATCGATGGACTGATCACTGAGCAAAGAGATTACATTAAAATGGGACGGATAAGCATTAAATGAAATGATGGGACGTGTAATAGCTCTGATAACACACACATCAGAGTCACAAGGTTCAAAATGCTTCAAGTTCAACCTTTCTAAATTGCTCTTAAAGAACAAAAGCCTCGGGGACAATGACCGAGGCCTACGTTAGTATTTTATTTCAGCACATACTGAAGATGGTCCTAAGACACAAATGATCTGGGGTCACATGACTTAAAACCTCCATTGGAGGGATGCATCGAGCTTCTGCATTAAAATGACTTTTTTTTATTTAACTTGGGGAGAAAACTCAGGGATGTAATGCCCTCACTCAACCTCTACTTTCACATGAATCAATATCTTTCCTCTTGCTTTGCTTTCTCTCTACAATGAAAGGGATGCAGCTGCTCAAGGGCACTTCAGCAGGGCAGAGGTTTGGGGTCAGAAAGGGGCTTAAATGTTTCTTTCATACTTTATAGTACAGTCTCACTGACCCCAATACTGATTGTCGACAGCTTTGAGTAAAAACTTGAGTTCATAAACTTTATAAACATTGATTTAAATTAGGAAAGCTACTGAAACAGAATATTTACCACTGAAAGAGGCAGAAACAACCTTCACGACTGACCCTATATAACGGTAACAGTTAATGTTGCTATTAAAGAACACGATGAAATGTGACCTTCGTCATTTGAAAGAGACTGACACGTAAGTTTTAATGTTATTCAACATCCAGTGACAGGAAGACTGAACAAGTAAGTGGTTGTAAATGATTCCCAGTGCTTTGTTTCAGTTTATTAAGACTACCAGGTGGACAGGAGTACTAATATCTTGCAGACAGAAAAAATAACAGCTGAATCGATAGCGAAGTCACCGCTCAAGATATCATCCGTGACTTTTAAAAGCCCAGGTAGGAAATATAGGTTTGTATGTGTAGCTCAAAGGATATCAACAGACACATTAATCCGCGACATAGTAATCGAAAAAAAGAGTGTGTAGATGTGCAACCCATGCACTCCACATAAGAAACTGTGTCCAACGAGAAAGGAAATATTACACATATAAGCCTTTATTATAGTGGCTAAATCAATAAAAATGAAATATTTCCTTCCTTGTTGAACACTCTTATATCTGGAGTACCTGGATTACCAACACTGACTGATTTTTTCTTTTCTAATAAAATCTTTCATGTGATTAACTTTAAGTTCAAGCACATAAACATAAACTCATACTCTATAGTCCAACTGAAGTGACTCCCATCCACCTGGTGTCTACGAGGAATAAAATAAACCATAAAAAGTACTTGCTAATATTGGGCCCAGGACCTGATACGGATACGTTTAGTCCACAAGACAAGAATACGTGAAAGCGAGTACTTTTTTAACCTACAGTATTTCAGGCAGCTGTGGTGAACTTCCTTGAGATGCTTTAGACTAAACTAGTTTCTGAAAAGTCCTGCAGACAATGACTCTTTTGTCAACTTTTGTCATGGCAGGACACAGACGTCTATCCACTGACCACAACAGCAGATCAACATTAACAGCTTCTTATCAACATTAGGAAGCCAGAGAACACAACAGGACCTCCAAATGTTTGACATTTTGCCTGCCACAACCAAAAAGTAACAGTAGCCGTCTAACGGCTGGCGTAACATCCCACTGTACAATTCATTCTGAACAGTCTAAAGTGCTAATGGTCTTTGCAGCAGATTGACATGTAGTTCTTCTTTGGATGTAGTTTGGACGGATTAGGACGGATGCAGGAGCTCCAGCAAGGCTCCAACAGCTCCGAAGTATCCCTGAAAATTAAGAAAAGTTAGAAATCATCGAGCTCATCAAAACGCTGCAGTCGATAAGAGGTTGAGTTATTTACCTCATGCTGTAGGAAGAGTGCCTTGAGCTGTCCTTTAGACCAGTAGTCCATGGCGTAGGCCAACAGCTTCATGGAGAGGGTGTTCACTCTGAGGAAGTTGCCCACAAACACCACTCTCTCTATGTTCTTGGTAATGAAAGACAATGAGGAAATAATGAGCGTGGGTTAAGTTAATTATTTCCAAACAGTAAAAACACAACTGACAAATATTATTCGCTGGTTTCAGTTCGTTAAATGTGAGGATCTGCTGCTTTTCTTTGTGATCCTTGTAGTAAATGAAGATACTGCAGCTGACCTCCTCTCCGCCTTCATAGCCCTGTACAATGCTGCTTGATCAAGACGCCACAAGGCAGCACCGTAAAGAGGCTGAACGCAAAGAGGAAACGACCAGCGGGGACGCCGGTGGGGAACTCGACTTTTCCACAGACTGGTCAACCTTAAATAAGTCCTTAAGTACCAAATTCTGACTGATACAAACACTCATCAAACAAACAAACTCCTGTCACTGACCTCATTGAGAGCACACATCCTGGTGATGGAGCCGATGTTATTGGTGATGGTGACTAGTGTTGCTCTGGCCAGGTCCTCTTTGGACACCGACTCCCTCTTCTCTTTGGACATCATGTTGCCAAAACTACCAAATCAAAACACAACCCACGTTAGACGAACAAATACTGTAGAAGTTGGTGAAAATTCTGTAATAATAATCAAACTGTCCAAATAAGGAAGCTATATGTAATACAAATTAGCAGATAGATGGTGGTATTCAGATGCTCATGGTACATGGAGCTGGTATCAAGGCTTCTTGTTTCCACCCTGGGTCAAGACACAGTAAATTTAGCACTGTGCCGGTTCCCTGCTTCATTAGAAACAGGCTCTACAGTAAAAAGGAAAAAAAAGCTGCTGTAAACCCGCACCTTGAGGCTACAGCCCAGCCTGGCAGTCCAAACCTCTCATAGTCTCCTCCGTAGATGTCCCGAACCAGCTTGTCCACTCGGGTGCTCTCCCCTTGAGAAGCCATTTCTAGAGCTTCCTCGAAAGTAGAGCAGCCGGTCAGCAGGCAGCACAGGCCCAGGAAGGTCCCACCACCGAGGCTGTGAACACACACACACACACACACACACACACACACACACACACACACACACACACACACACGGATGATATATTAACTATTGATATTATAGGAATGTAAATACATCAGTGTTTGGCTGGGCAGGGATTGTAATGTCTAACGTGGGAGTCGGAAATTAAGGGCGAAGAGAAATAAAAGATTATGTACATTATAGACTTCTAATTCAAACACACTCGTCTAGAGTTTCTTTCTGAACACAAGGGGACATTATGTTGAGCGAGAACTCAGTATTCATGAGTCCTTTTCAGAGCCACCAGACAGAGAAACCACAAGTAAAAATAAACCAGCAGAGAGCGTAGGAGGAGGGAAACTGTCGGTTCAACTTTTTCTAACTTTAAACTAAACCACACTAACAAAAGGGACCATTTTAATTAAACTCACAGTCTCACAACTAAACAGTTGGTAAGGAAAGTGGTTTGGCAAAAAACGTTTCACACCAGGGCACCAGGGAGACACGGAGGGCAGACGTCATCAAACAGGCCACCCTCCTGTAAACCCAGTCATCACTTTTATAACCTGGTATCAGCCGGTGTGGTTCCCTAATGTCACGTTGCACGTTTCTGTTTCTTGTCGGTTCTTCTGCACTTGACTGCACTATCCCTCCGTCACTGACATTACATGGCCAGATTTTAAACAAAGAAAAACCAGCATTTCTGTTGATCTTCTCTATTCATCTAGTCATTTTTTGGTTTATAAGATATCAAAAGACAGTGAAAAATACCTGTCACAATTTTCAAGGTGAAGCAGGGTGTCTACTGGTATCGAACAATTAAATGAAATGCTTTTAAAGACCTTTTCAGACAATTTTTTACCAATTGTTTGGGCAAATTATCTGTTTACAGAGCACTGAGGTAGTATAAGAAGGTATAAAATAGGGCTGCACAACATAATAACAAAAAATTATTATTAATGTATACACTTCCATTATATTTCACTAACATCTAACCCCCTGAAAGCATTTTCACAGAGCACGATGCTCTAAGAATTGCAAAATGACTAATAATCCACCAGCCAACGTGGCCGGCGCACAGTACACCTCCATCACTGATAATTACCTGGTCCCCGTAACTCGTTTGTAGTTGCTCTCAGAGTAGACGGCCAGGATGCTGACCCCGGACCCTATGTTGACCAGCAGCAGAGGATAGGGGTTCTCCAGTGTGTAGGGCTTCTGGACGCAATGATCCGGGTCAGTGGGGTTTTCAAAGTAGTAGCACTCCGAGGGTCCGCTGGACATCACCGAGTCGATGTACAGCACCCCCCGAATCAAACAGTCCAGCTCATCCAGCTTGTGGAGCTGCAGGTCCGCCATCTTTTTTTTTTTGTTGGTGTGTTGTTGTTGGAGAAGAAAGAGAACATGGATTACATCACTGAGGGGATGTGGTAAGGAGAACACAGGCAGGAAACAAGGCAGGGAGGGACAGCAGGGGGCAAAAAAACAGGAACCTTTATTACAGTCTGCTACTACCGATTTACAGTTCTTAACAACTGTCTGTCCTTTTCCAATCTTTAACCTGCACACCCTGTTTTGTTTTGCTTTGTTTTTAGCCTTGGCCTATTTGAGGAAGCCTTTTTAACACCTTGGCCAGCAGACTACAGAAGACAAAAATAGCCATTTCACCAATTGTACCCTGTGTTTTATTTATTTGCATTGTCCCTTCTTAAATAAACTAAACTCAATTTAATTGGTTTATGTCTCACCAAAAAAGAGAAGGAAAAATCACGTATGATGTGATGGAAATTGACAAAAAACATAAAATCATCCTTGCATAAATGACCAGATAATAGTGCAGTTGTACATCCCACAGTTTGATACAAATGCAAAAATCATAGTTTATCTTATTGTCATTTCTGTTGCTTTCTCGTGGTGCAGAAGGCAGAAAAGTGATCTTAACAACGTGTCAGTCGAAAAGTTGATCAAAAAGAAAATTATTGCCGACTATTTGATGATCAATTTATTGCATAAATGTGCAATATTTGCTGGTTCCAGCCTCTTACTTGTAAGGATTTGATGCTTTTCTTTGTCATCGATAATAGTAAATGAAGAGTGTTTGTGTTTTGGACTGTTGGTTGGACACTCTGGTCACTTTAGGCTCTGAGAAATCATGAAAATAATCAGGAAATTAATGGATAATTGCAGCCCTGGTCAGAAAATTAATGTGCTTTTATTTCCTGGCAGTTGCACTAGAACAAGACATCTATTTAAATGACCTTTTGTGCTAGTTTTCACAGGCTGTGGATTTCCAGTGCTCTCCATCCCTGCTATGATCGCAGTAATCTCCATCACACGCTATAAATATGTGTGGCCTTTCTCTCCTCCCTGCCCATCTCTGCTGTCCAGCCTGTAAAAACCAAACAAAGGACACCACACGCAGACCCACCGTGCGGAAATCAGACTCAAACTTGTACGCCCCCCCTCCTGTGGCGCAGAGGGTGGTGTGGAGGCTGGAGAAGTGCTTGTTGCGGCCCATCTGCAGGAAGGCGGGCAGGTCATGCGTGGGGAAGCGGATGAAGTGCAGGTTGCCCGTCCTGCCGCACAGCGTCAGGTCCTGCAGCTCCAGGTGCACGTCCCTGATGCCCGTCTTACCGTAGGCGGTGTTGGAGGTGAGGTAGCGGCGGATGCTCTTCAGGTTCTCCACCTCCTCCTGCTCCTCCTCTGCTGTGATGTCTTTGGGCTCAAAGTACACCAGCTTCACCAGGGTGCCTCCAATGTCCATGCCAAACCAGGGAAATGCTGCAAGATGTGAGGAAAAAAATATATGCAAAAATATTATTCACCAAGTCATATTTTGTTTTTGTTTTAATAATATTCTATTTATTACAGATTAAATGCTCAATGACAGTGGGGACAGTTGCATCTCATGTCTCATTGTTGGCCGACATTAATGACATGCAGCCTCATCCTCAGAAGCAGCGGTACAGTGTGTACCACGAACGCCATCTTGTTGCAAAACAGATCCAGGCTATTTACTGGCACTACAGCTCAACGATATTACACTGTAACACCACCGCCAAAATTATGTTCTCCGTTTTAGCATCATCACAGCACATTTAGCAGATTTCTTTTACTATTTATTTTAAGGTGTTCATGTGGCTCGTTACAGGATTTTCTTCCTAAAATCTGTATTTCCTCTGACTGTCTTTTGTGGGGGAACGCCTTTTGATTTTTGTAAACATGCAACGATGCCATCTCCCCCAGTAAATACACTAAGCCCACGCGAGAAATGTTCAACACCTACGCGGCCTCGTTTTCTTCACCGAGTCGGACCGATGTCTCGCCGTCGAGTTGGAGGTCCGCCGCTCGGATGTGGATCTTCCTGCCGAGGCGGATGCCTCATTGTGGGGCTCGGTCTTGAAACAACCGGGCATCTCCCTCTCGGAGCGCGGCTGCTTCGTGGGCGTTTCGTCCTCGTCGATACTTTCATCCTCGCGTTGGTGGCCATTGAACGCCATTGAAAATGACAAATTAGCTACATATATGCTGCAGTTAATGATCAATTAAACTATCGGACGTCAATAATCTCTGTGGACAATGAGGTCTGCGGCTCTACGAGCTAGCTAATTAGCTAGCTAAGTAGCTGTCTCGTCACTCGGCCGGGGTACATGTCCTTTTTATGTTCGCTGTCAGGGCTGAGGTGGGCGGGGCCCGGAGATGATTGAAGGGCGCCACAGCCAATCAGAATGCAATCCGCTCAGGCAGAGAGTTTATAAAACGATGCTGATGTCACATTTTTCTTGAGGTTTTTGGTGAAAGAACATGATGTTTCCACAAGAAGCGAAGTGAAACCAACACTAGTTTATAATCACAACTAATTATGAAAACTAGATGTACAACATAATATAGATACAGTATATCACACTGACTGACACTGGAGCAAGCTGGAGGATTATTTTGCTCTTCATAAATGTTATTTTGCATTATGAATGTACAACACATGGTTTAATTTGGAAAAATTAAATATTTGTAACCCGTCCACCTCATCTTTAGAATTATTCAATTTCTAAATTAGTAAAATAAAGTGCAAAAGGCTTCTTATTACGTTTTTATTATGATATACACAAACGTATAATACAAGTAGTACGGAGATCAATATTATTTTTTCAGGGCGAGTACCGATACCGATCATTTGTAATTAAGGAGACCAGTAAAAGATATATAGAACCAATATACATTTGCAGTAAAAATAATAATCTGAGTGTCAAGACGACAGTATACGCAAGTGCTGAACTTATTTCCATTTTCTTCTTCTTAATACTAACACTCCTCTACATTTATTTGATAACCGTAGCTACTAGTTACTGTGCAATGTTTATTCAGTGTTGATAGGCTATTACATGTGACGTGTAACCAATCACAGTGTGTTGGGCAAGACATTTAGTGAAACCACAGAGTGGTGGTGACAGACATTTTCTAATTATTTGCTTTTTAATGGCAATCGGACACAAAAAACATGCATGCCGATAATAAGAAAATAGCTAAATATTGGCCTTGATGATGGCCAGGCAGATAGTCAATGTATCCCCAATAAGTACTACATATTCTGTATTTTACATAATAATAATGATACCATGGATTCCTATGTAGGATGTTCTGTCATCCTTGTTCTGTGTGACAACAAGTTAGAAAAAGCAGCACTATTTTATCAAAGCTAGTGGTTTCTATGAAAGGAATTCAACATGCACAATCGATATTTTTCATTTTTCAAGTTTATTGACATGATTTTCAAGTGCATAGCTAGAGACAAGTGCATGAAAATTGAGCTCAATCTTAACTAACTCTAACCCTAACTGAGATTACAATTTACATGTGTATCATCATGACGATACATTTAATCTACAAAGCATCATTGCGGCCCATATTTCCTCCTGAAAAGTGCAAAACCTTCTAAATATTTTATTCCCCATGACACTGATTGCATTGACAACACTATTTACAATGAAATCCCATCTTACAGGACACATCACAGTCAAACTTCTTTCTATTTAAAGGAGACGAATACTTGGAAAAATAAAATGTCATTCCAAACATTTACATGATAACAGCCAGAAAGCACACAGGCGCACATCTGGACCAGTGGTCACCAACGTGGGTGTCTTCCAAGTGCAGCAAGATTTGCGCATTCCCAATTTTTTTTTATTGCACATTTTTATGCATCTCTAACTGAATAAAAAAATAGGTTATGTTTACATTAGCTACATTTTTATATAACATTTTCCAACATCAATATGAAAGAAATAAGCAAAAATTACACTTAAAACCCCAGTTAAGTATGCAGCTATTAACATGACAGCTAACATTTGCATCATATTAACACACTTCCAGCTAAGGAAGAAACAGGACAGAGCCATGGAAGATTGTTCTCACATCAAGGACCTTAAACCGACACAATTTAGATAACGAATGCCGATCCTTAAGAATTTTGCCTTTAAATGTTTTTACATAAATTGTATGAAACCCACGACCAAAATAATCATACAATCTGTCATTGTGTTACTAAATAATAGACTTGTAGCGCAATTAAATGATTCCCCTTTTTGCTTGGGAAGGACCCCACTTTGAGACCACTGGTCGAGACCCAGATACAATTATTAAATTTGTTAATTCTTTGAACGCTGACTATGAGACATAATAACTGCTTTGGAATGATTTGACACATTGGTTTTCTTAAAATACATAATTTGAACTATATAGTTCGTGTATATATATATGTACAAATAAATACAGACAGTGCACTAGCCATCGTTAAAAGCACCACTTCCCACTAACACCAGGAAAGGAAAATTGCGTGAGTGTGATGCTGGTTCTCTTCCATCTACAGTCCAAATCCAGTAAAATTCAGCTCCTTGCTTCTCTAATCCTCACTGGATGGCAGCCAACAGTCTTATCATGGAAGTGTTTATCAGAGGAGTGAACATAAAAACATTTCTATCATTAATACACAGTGTCTGAGAACCTTTACAAACCACATATTTGCAGCTAGTGCATAAATAACCTGAGATCCTCACCCAGTGTCATAACCAGAATACAAAGGGTAGATTTCGTTTTTGCTCAATAGGGTCGACCTAATCAAGGCTAAAATAATAAAACACAGTCTGACTTAATAACAGGCCTGTAATTAATGACATGATCAAAGGTCTGGCGAGTCAGCTATTATAACTATGGGTAATTATTAAACAGCTGCCTCACGCCAGCCCAGTCCAGGGACTACAATAAGGCACCATACCCTCAAGATCCTCTTTCCCAAGCCTTAAAGTCTTAATCTTCTCTTCCTTTAAAAGGTACTAAGTCCCCTTAATTCTTAAACTTCCACGCCATCAGTAGTGCACAGGCGCCCACTCCTGCGGCGGTCAGAATGTACTTTGTATTAGCTGGCAGGGTGCGAGAGGAACAAATCTCCTCTGAATCCTGTCGGGTCTTCAGCTCTAGTGAAACCTCAGCTGGTGCAGGCTCAGACGGGTGGTGGTTCTCACTGGAGGGGATGTTCACGCTCGACACAGTATCAGCAGTGTTAGTAGATATCGGTGGTGCAGAGGTGATCTCTTTGGCTGCTTCGCCGTGGAAGATTTGAGCTTGTGGTGTTGAGCTTTGGCCGTCTAAGTTGAGAATAGACGGCTCCTCACATATTTGCACCACATTCTCCCTTACATCCTGCAGTCCCAAACTCTGACCAGTAGACTCATAGAAGTTCTCCTCCGGTTCGTTGTGGTTAGGAGCGATGCCGTTCTCCTGGCATGGCAGTGCAGACACTGTGATCTCAGTGGTGGAGCAGACAGCAGAGCATGCGGGGATGTGGGCCTCGCTCACAGCGCCTGGTGCAGTCTCGCTCATTTCCAGTCGCTCACTGTTACCCGAGTAGGGCTCCTCTGGAGAGCTGGGTGCAGGGATAGCAGGGCTGCCATTGGTTTGTGGATGGATGCTGACGAGGTGGCCAGGCTTGCTCAGACACACGTCGTCGTCATCACACTGAGAGGTGTCAATCCCAGCAGCACCAGGCAGGGGGGAGGTTACAGGTGCAGTTTCTGTCTGCGGGCTGCTTTCAACAACCTGCAGGTGAAATTGATACTTGTCAAGTTTATGTTCAAAAAAAGGAAGTTTGTGTCGTTGTGATGAAGTCTAGTAGAGCTGCACCGGTTACTTGATTAGTTGTCAAATATTATACTATTAATTACCGTTACCTATTTTGATTAAAGACAAATCGGTTTGAGTAATTATTTAAGATAAAAGTCAAAATTCTCTGATTCCAGCTTCTTAAATGTGATTATTTTCTGGTTTCTTTCCTCCATTATGACTTTAACTGAATGTCTTTGAGTTGTGGACAAAACAAGACATTTAAGCACGTCATCCTGGGCTGTGGGAAACATTGTTTGACATTTTTCATCATTTAGTGACGTTTTATTGACCAAACAACTGCTCCGTTTATCGAGAAAATAAATAAGAGATTAACCGCCAATGAAAATAATAGTTCCTTGCAGCCCTAAAGTCTAGTAAAAACACTGCAACTGACAACTGCGCCAAGGTTTAGTTGAATCAATCCCTCTCTGATACACTGTTCAACAAAAACTAAACACATTAATCTTCACAGAGGTAGGATTTACGCAATTCAATAATAATTATAATAATTAAATAGTTGAAAACTAATCGATAAATCTTTGCAACAATATTCAATACTATTTACAAAATAGACATTTTTGATGTACCCAAGTACCTTTTTGTTGTGTCATAGATGCCTTTTCAAAATATGACAATGTTGTTAAGCTAAATGGAGGCTTAAAACTCAATGCAGGGGAGAAAGAAGTACCTATTACAGCAAAGAGGCTCAAAATACACCAGACTGCATCTACAAAACATGTGCTTTGAATATGTGGGTCATTTGGGGAAATGTAGGAAATAGATTAAAGGGAAACTTTGTTCTTGAGATCATTACAGGTTTTTTTAATAACTTATTCTTAAAATGAGCATATTTAGGTGTTCACCTGTGTGGTAGGAGGTTCAGATGTCTCTTCAGGCTGCAGGACAACAGCAGGTTTTATGTTCACAGGAGGGGTGGTGTCCTGGACTGGAGGCTTCTCTGGGGTCGTCAGGAGGAAAGCTGATCCATCGGTCACATCGGAGTCTATCTGAGTTGGAGAGGGACTCCGTGGTGGCCTGACGTCTGTGGTTGTTGTTGTTGTTGATGTTGTTGTTGTTGTTGGAAGAGGATCTGGGCAGGATGGAGTGTCTGATTCCCTCTGTTCAACAGGACCGGATGGTTGAGGAGTGTCCACAGAGCTGATCGATACGTCGCTGTTTCCTGCAGTCACACCATTATCGCCAGAAATATCCTGGATGTCTGATTCAGAGTTTTCCTCCGGCTCCTGGTGAGAATTGATCTCCCTCTGAGGAGGTGGGGTTGCTGTTGTCGCCTCAGTGTGTGGGGTTTCAGGGGAAGGAGGAGGTGTTGATGGAGCAGGTGCCGCTTCGATTTGAGTTGACTGTGGAGGCTCAGCGACCGGCTCAGGTGGTGAAACAGCCTCGGGAACTTGGGCTGCTGTGCTCTCGGGGGCTTGTGGCTGCACGGGGACATCCAGAGGGGGTGAGGCCTGGGCAGCTGGCTCTGGAGGAGCTGCTGCTTCAGCTGGAGGAGCTGTTGCTTCAGCTGAAGGAGCTGCTGCTTTAGCTGGAGGAGCAGCAGCTGGAGGAGCTGTAGCTTCAGCTGGAGGAGCTGCTGCTTCAGTTGGAGGAGCAGCAGCAGCAGCAGCCTGACTGTTTCCACCGTTCTCTGGGATGGGCAGATGACTGGCAGATGGGGTTGGATGGACGTGTGCCCTGATGACAGTCGCTGGAGGGGAGCTGGGGCTGGAATCTGGGGCAAAGCAAACAATGTAACTTACATCTGACTGAATGCACACATTGAACACATCCAATTCTACTCTATAATAATACACAGTGTTAGTGTTGTGCTGACTTACTGTTGATGCCTCTCAGAGCGTCGTATTCTCTTCTAACCTCAGCTGCCATAGTTGGATGGCCACACGCCTCAAGTGCTTCGATGAATTGCTCCGGCCAGTTTTCTCTTCTCTTTAGACAGTCCAGTAGAAGCACCATACTGTTGTAGTTCCCATACATCTCTCTTTTGGCCTCAATCGTTTCCTAAAAATTAGATTTTATTTTTAAAGTGAAGCATTGGGGGGAAAAAAAAAAATCAGTTTATCGTTCATGTAGCGCTCTAGTTCAGAGTCATTATAGCTAATGAAACTTACCCTGTCGTGATCAGTCAAGCAAGGCAGATAGGGCACTATCTCCCTCGCTTTCACCCTGGTCACAATGGTCGGCATATTCCGAATTAAGTACTCCCTGTACAGCTTGTCACTGGCATACGACATCTGTGAAATGAGAAAGTGGGGAAAAAAAACACACCTCAATCATTTTTGGCTGACCTCAACATTACCCGTTATGTTTACATGCATGTTTGTTTACATAATAATAATTTAATTGCAGTATTATGCTACTATATTATCATTGTATCAGTTGTCCAAACAAAAAGTAATTATGGTGACTAGGGTTGCAGTAATAAACCATTTGTAAGGTACACCACTGAATGAAGTTTGACAATTATCATATAGTGTACATTTGCTTAACTACAGTATTGAAACCTACCATATTAGTGTTATTAAATCAAATACTACTAGTACTATAATACTGCTATCCCACTGAGGGTCACTGTAACTGATAATAATAATAAAAGATCTGTAATACTGTATGCCGAGATACCATGCAACTGTGATATTTTCAGAGATTGTTAATCTCACACAGTTGCAACCTCCCTACTTCTGATGCCAGGTTCGTGTGCTGTAATTTTGCAAAGAGGTACTTAAATAGTTAATAGACACTCCTACATTTCAGTAACTGCACCTCAGTTGGCAGGGCAGCCTGGCCACATTCCCCATTTCTACGGTTAACAATTACAACATGTGAGACGTGAAAGTACCCAAAAAGACGGGATGAAACAAGCTCTTTTTCGTATGATCACAAACACATTTCGGGGATTTTTTACTCAATGAAACCGAAAGTGAAAGTGACAATCAGCCAGCCTGCGGCTGTGGGACAACAGGAAAGCATCACATTTTCCTTTTCGATTCAGTTTAGAGAAAAACAACGGTTATCCTTTCTAAAGGAGAGGACACACTTCAGAAACATTTCAAGGTTGCAGTTGCCTAGAGAGAAGAAAGGAAACAGGCCCAGACTAGTCACTGATTAATCACCTCCACACTCCAGTTTAATATCTGAACTTTAAATGTGCAGCATGACAGTCTCAAATGCCAAACACACCCACACATTCTTACATGCTTTTCAGGGTCAAACAGAAAGCTTGGGTACACTTTTTTTGTATTGAATACAGCTTAAAACCTTCACTGTGTTTGTACCTAAACAGTCAGCTGGAGTAATCTGTTGTCAGATTCAGTCAGGGGGAACATTTTCACAGGACGAACCTGACAGCACATGCCACGTCAAACAGAGCAGTATGTTAAAGTTTAGTATAAACGTGGGACTGCAGCCAGCCTCGCTTCTCGTAATGGAATAAATGTCAGAGGAGGCAAAGAGCAAAGTCTTCCTCATTGTATCATTAGCTCTCAGAGGCCATGGTTTACCTGACACACACACTGTGCTGTGTTCAGGCCTTAAAAGGACTGTGGGAATTTTGTGTGTGAGTGTGTATAATTTTCAACCATGCATCTAAGTGTAAAGTGACGAGAGATTGCAGATTAACAAGACAAGGACGGTGGTGTGAGAGGGGGAAAAAGGCACCTTGAAACAAGGGCGACTTATGCAGGACTGGGCCAAATGAATGACCTCTAAACTGGCAGGTCGTGTCAACCCCTTTTCTTGCCAGTCTCCTTGGCTATCCAAGACTGTGGATCAAATTTCATGAATGGCTGATCTGTTTTAGTACAATCTCACAGCTGCTGCTTCATGTCTCAGGACATTTACAGGAATACAGGTATGCAAGAGATGACAAGAAGTGAAAGTAGAGACAGAGACGTGCACGTTGGCACGAGGAAATGACTTATAAAGCTCAACCACTGTCTTAAAATGATTGGGAATCATTTAAAATGGTTACAAAGACCATAGAGATAGATATTAACATGCACATTGTTGGATTATCTCGCAAAATGTGCTTTTCAAGCATGTTTAGGGGGTAAAACAACTGTCTTAAAAGGCTGTAATAACTTTAAAAGGCTGCATACAAACACAAAAGACGATAGAGAATGACACAAGCCTGTTTTATACTGAATTATATCGTGAAAATTACTTTTAAAAAACCCATTTCTTGGTAAAACTAAGAAGGTTAGTCTTAACAAAGGCTGCACACAAACGACAGAGACTGAAACCTGCTTGTAAATAATTCAAATATGTTGTGAAAATGATCCTAGCAAACAGGAATTAGCATTTTTAAAGTGAGCAGGCTACTTTAAATTAACAAATACGACACAACCTAGCTATGTCACCGCTCTTTCCCGAGTTTACAGGCGATTAAACTCTCAAAGAAACACGAATTTTATGTCATAACACACTTATTTATCGTAATGACACAATGTAAAGCTCACCTTGCGTGTTTTAGTGCCTCAGCAGTTCGTGACTCCCTCTCAAACGCTAGTCCTGCTCTCAGTAAAACCTGCTGTCTTGCACACACATCTGCGCAGCGGTTCCCCCCGCAGGTCCCCGTTCTCTGTTCCCATTGGACGACAGCGCCGTCGATCAAGCGGCGGGCCAATAGGAATTCGACCAGGATGTAAAAGAAGGCGGGGCGCGCTTAATCTTGACCCCGGCCGTGACATCTCCTCTGCTGTGATGGCAGCAGAATTAGATTGGATCTCGACTTCTGGTTTACATCTGTCTCTAATCCCTGAGCCTAATCCCTTCACATGAACGGAGGGGGAATCAGGAGGGGACAGACTGTGTTGTTTATGCATGACATAAACAGTAACCAAGTACATTTACTCGAGTACTGCACACATCTGAGGTACTTGAACTTGAAAGTGTCCATTTATTTCTTCTGTACAACTGCATTTTCTCAAATGTAATGCATTATTATAGGTTGAAATACCAAACAGCATATTAAACAGCTAATTTACACACTGATGAGGCTATTATCTAATTACTTTATATATTAATGGCTGGTAAACAATGCATTAATTAGTTATTAGCTGCAAATGAAGTAGCTACCACATGTAGATTATGGGCATGACACTGAAATACTCAAGTAAATGTACAGAAATGACACCACTGCTGATATTATTACATTTTCATATGAGTATGCAGCACAGATTTCAAATGTCCTAATCCACATTTAATCATGATTAATCTGTGTGCAACGACTGTAAGCAACCGCAGATGCAACATTTATTTATTTATGCTTGCCATCATCTTTAATCCATATTTCTCATATCTGTGTCTACCTCAGCAATGCTGCCTTTTTAATCAGTGTGTGCATTTGAGGCCTCCCTGGTGTGTCAGATGTATGAATTGCTGGATTATTTCACTAAGGAGGGTTAAATTGGCAGCTAGCAAAATGTAAACTGTAGACAGTGAAGTGAAAATGAAAGATCTGCTTTTGGAGATTGCATTAAACAAACTACCAGTTAATGGGTGCCCTTGGGGCCCCTCAAGTAGCCTTGACTGTATGTTTGAGGTCCAGGTTTGTGGTGTTGTTGTGCTGCATTATGGTGTTTAAATCTACTGAAATACTAAACTGGTTTTAGACCTTTGAATCGCTGCTTGCATCTCAGTGTTTCAGTCTTTTATTGTTTCTGTAATAATATCAGCTTTTCTTCTGCTTATACATGATGTTTGTGTGTTCTCAAAGCTGAAAACACCTTATTATTGAAGACCTTTCATGTCGTTCTCATTTTATTTT
This sequence comes from Pagrus pagrus, assembly GCF_965226575.1. NCBI lineage: Eukaryota > Metazoa > Chordata > Actinopteri > Spariformes > Sparidae > Pagrus > Pagrus pagrus. The sequence continues at coordinate 24,910,088 of NC_140202.1, forward strand.
TAATCTTGACTATTATTGCTGTCATATTCTTGCAACGTGATCATAAAATGTATCAAGATAAGATGACTTTTTATTGGTCCCATGCAGGGAATAAAGGGATGTAAAAGGATAAAGCGAAAGGTGAGGCCACAAATAGGTCTGCTCATCTGCATTTTAATCCAAAGATCTGCTGAATAAGAACAACACAACAGTTATACGACTAAATTATAGGTATATCAGAACTTTAAAGCACCAGAGGAGGAATTACCCAAGCGAAATCAAGGTCTATGCTCATTTAAAACCAGAAGGTGGCGCCACTTTCTCACTCACTGAGTCAGGAGGAGTCTAACTGTATGTGGCTGTGCAGTAAAACACAATATGCATTAAAAACATGAAATACCTCCTGTGATGTAGCTCTGCGTGACAATAATCTAATTCAACAACACGAACAGTATCTCGATGATCTGAATCACAGGAGGATTGTGGGAAGGATAATGTCATCAGGCAGGATGTCGGTTGATTATGTTGCAGTTCAGTCAAACGGGGAGTAAAGATGTTTGATTGCGCTGCTTGAATGTAAAGATTATTCATGATTAAAATGCTCTTTATCCTGTAAATAAACACTTAATATCTGATTGCATTATAAATGCAGTAATTGACCTAATTTCCACTGTGAAGCTATAGAGGAGAGTTTGTGATTTAAAGGGCCACTTCATCAATTTTACCCCAGTTTTCTCTTCATGACGACTGCTCAGTCTGTGAGATTAGTTTGCACGTCTTCTGTAGCTCTAGAGAAGTGTCCTCAAACTTTCTTATGACGGTGCATCACTAAATTACTAGAGTACCTCTTTATGTTTCAACTTCAAATCTCTAAATAATTCAAGCGACGCCCCAAAGTGACTTGTTTTATCTTGTAGGGAACTCCTCACTGTGGTCGCTTTGCACTGCCCGTCAGTCAAACCATGTGGGTTGGAACAAGTTTGTGACATTTTCTTGCGTGCGTTTCTTTTTGTTGTTTCTGCATGAAGGTGCTGCTCTTGTCTTTGTCTGTTCAGCGATTGGGGGCCATTGCTGCTCAACGTCTTCTGTTTCTTTTTTATTAAACTGAGCTGAAAATGTAAAATATGTCACTGCAACAAACCAAAGATGTGCTTGTCTGAAAATGTGACAGGTTATTATCACAATGATTACTGCTTTAAAGACATTTTGCTTACATTTGTCCTGCAGTCTAGACGTCAGTATAAATAATTTTATGGCTCCAGAGGAAGCTGCATGTAGTCTGATAAATGGCCTCCAGTGATGTCACTCTGTGCAGCATTGTGGGTAATGTAGGCACCAGGTTTTGAAATGGAGAAGAATGTGTGTAATGAAAAAGGTGATTTCTCTCTTCATTATTTGTTTTTCAACTGTCAATAATGAGTCCACCACTGTTGTAGGAGTGCAATGTTTCACCAAACCCAGATGCCTCCATTACCCACAATGCAATGTAGATGTATGCAGCCGTACTCCTGAAGACCTTTAAATACACTTTAATGTGTGAAATTGGTGGAGTTACCCTTTAACAATCAGGGTTATTGTATGTATTGTGTCTGTCAGTGATTAAAAACATCATAAAAAAATTGAGCTGAATCAGCTGACACAGTAATCCTGACACTGAGTACAAACCTTGAATGACTGATGATAGAATTACCAGATGAGGGTTTTACTACATGCAGCAACATTTTAGAGAGTATGAATCAGTTTAGATTAAAGTATGTCAGGTAAACCAGACACTAAACAACACAAAATCAAGTAAAATCCAAACCCTGCGTCTCTCGCTGCAGCTCAGAACAAATGTTGCACTATGAGTGAGTCCTATTTAACTCAAGTCTGCTTCGGTCCTTTCATATCTTGCAGAGCAAACCCTCTTCTTTAGCAGGAAGGAGGATACAAATAAAGCGAGAGCCCGAGGCAGCGGCAACAATCCATCACGGCTGAGTGAGGAGAAAAAACACCATGTACATCTCAATAAAAGAGCAGGACTGTACTCTGTTCAGAGGCCTTTAGCTGTAAAACCACAGTGCACTGGGACGAATATCTGGCGTGCAAGATTCTCATGTAGGGCAACACAGATGCTGCGACTCAGACATGAGTCAATATGGCAAGTTCTGTGTTAAACGTAGAAGCACTCAATGCAGAAAATGTCACCTGTGACTGTTACACTGTCATATATTGTATCACTATATTATTATTAATCATGCAATAATGCAAAAGCAGGATTTTGCCTTTACAGTTGGTCGAGGAGGAGCTTATCTTGAGTTTTATTTCCCAATAATCAATTGATTGTTTTGTTTGTAAAAAGAGCCCAACGTGACACCTTCACAATTTTTGTTTTTTCCAGTCCAAACCTTAAAATTATTTAAAATACATCAGAATAATTCAAATAATTTAAAGGAGAAGCTTCAAATGTTCACGTTTGTGAAGCCAGAACCCTGAAATGAAATGCTTTTTTCCTGAAAAATTACATCAATGATTATAAAAATAGCTGCCAAATGATTGAATTTGTTAATTATTTTAGCTGCAGGTAGTTTGATATATCACAAAACATTGTATCTTAAAATCTCTTCATATATCTTTTGGTGAAAAAATCTTAATTCATAAAGTAATTAATGCTATCAGATAAAATAATCTGAGTAAAAAGTAAAATATTTCTCCTAAAATGTAGTGGTTAATAATAATAATGCTTAATAATGATAATTGAAATAATACATAAGGTTTATTTTCTAAGTCTGAATTAATTTAATTTAATCAGACTAAGTTATTTAATTTATTCACATGGACTCAACATAATGGAGTGAACATTGCATTAAATATGACGCTTTATATTGAATTTATGTCTTAAAAATAGAAAAATATACATATAAATAAAAATATTAAAGCCTTATCGTCATTGCCACTTCAGTTTGGTATGTTTGAGCGCATTTCGAAGCTTTTATAACCCGACTCCGTTCCTCATATGAGCACTTCGACGTGAACCTGAGCTTGTGGGGTCAAAACAAGTGATTTCTTAGAGTAAGTGAAATCATGTCAGTCATCAGATCCTCCTGCTGATCCAACCTGACTGCTTTAGCATAGTGTGAGTTCAGATCTTGGTTAAAGTTCAGCAGTTCAGTCTTCAGCAGAGACTGAAGAGCAAACCCTTCACCGACATACGAAGAATATTTATAAATATTTAAGAATATATACGCTGTGTGAACCCTAAAGGGAGCTCTTACTCGTCTTCCTCCTCCTCCCCCTCCAACATGGGACCTTATAGACTTCATCCCCAAGGCATTTCATTTTCTCTTATACCAGCGTTTTTGTTAAAATGGCCAAATGAACCCAGCATTGTGGCTGCATTACACACTATTACATAACAGGCTTCATTATTGCTCCTCAGACACTGGGTTAATGGATATCGCCAAATACTGTAGGGGAGGGACGAGAGAATCAGGGGGCGACATTACAACGCGGACCGTTTCTTTTGTAACATGGACATGTCATTGAGTGATGATGCTTTTTATTATAAGGTCTTTGTAATAACCATTAGGTAATAGGTCCAAATAAGTCCTTATAAGATGCTTAATAACATTAATAAGACCACATTAATGTTAATAATAGCATTTATAACATCTTATAAGAAACCTTATGAGTGTCTCGTAATTGTAACAGCATTACTATTACCATTTATGTCAGCTTTAAACCCTTACTAAGCTTTTTTGCAGCTTTATTAAGATTAATATATACTTTGTTTTGCATTTATTAGCAGTCACTTGAATAAAAGTTAAGGTGATGTTTATAAGTTGGAGACTGGAAATGTTTATCATCAGTTCGACCTGTCCACAGGCTCAGCGTCAGCTAGGGGGAGGTTGACAGAGACAGGGGAGGGATAAAAGTAACATGGTGTTACTTTTTTTGTTATTTTGCACATTATTTTTGCAGGAAAGGCCTCAAGGTTAGAGTGAGGAAGACCAACAGAGGTCTCACCAGTCCAGTTTGTGGGGAAGAGCATGTCAGGCTGTAAGAGGTGATTATGAGCAAAGGTTAGTTTGACACACTGGACCAATTTCATACAATTAGACATTTAGCTTAACAAAGTATTTTGAGAGTAACATGGTATTTTGCTTGGAGGACTAACACAAGCATTCCTGATAACTATCTACCAGAAATATGCTTTTAATAAGCAGTCCGGACATTTTCCGTGTCAACAGAACCAGGTATTTTAAGCCAAAGCATCTTTTCCTAAAAAAGAAAGAGGACATGCGAATGAATTAATCTCTTTGCAAAGAGGGAAATGCTCTCGCCCCTGTTCCACCCGACCTCTGAGAACATTAAATATCTCATAAAATCATTGTAAACAGTTCCTTTCAGAAGAAAGTGGGGGATGTTTGGCGGCTGGTTTCCTTTCATCAAACACAGCTGTATCTTTCAGTGAGAGGGATGAAGAGTCAGAAAGGAGACTATACCGCTCTGGGTTATATGGAAGTGTATTGAACTCCACCATGATCCTGGTGCATAAAGGTTGTGTTTGCATGAAATGTAAGTGCCTGTGATCCAGGTCCAGGGCTCAGACATGCACTAACACCATCGGGGTCAGAGGTCGGATCTCTGTTGGGGTTTTTTAACGATGTACACAAACAGCAGTGAAGAAAAGAAAAGATAGATGTGTTTTTATAGGCTGTGAGAATCCTGAACTCATCCTCCGCAATCCACCATGAAAAGTTTTAATTTATTTTTGTATCTATTCATTAGTTTTTATAGTTTTATGTTTTTTATGTGTGTAATATAGGGAACTACAGCTAGAGTTTCATTATACGATGGCAAATATTAAACATGTTTTTAATTATCTGGGCAATAATATTAAAGAGTGCTGAAGCCACGCCCCGCTGCTGCACAGAGGATTGTTCGCTGTTTATTTAAAATATATTCATATTGAACATACAGCCTGTCCAAATTGTACCAAATTTGGCACTGCACTTCCTTCGGTCGTCAGTAACAAATCTGCCAGGTGTGAAGTAGATCAGATGAACAGTTCTCGAGATATACGAAAAACAGACTGACAGAGATTCCTTACTTTATGGTAGATTGCACTCAGGGTCCTGTAGGGGTCCTAGCATACATAGTAATTGCGGACTGCTTTTGAAAACCTTTACATCAGCTTGTTTTTGACATATTCGTATTTATTTTTCACTTTGAATTCATGTAATTTTAAATCTACTTACTTGATATAAACCTTGACAGTTTCATCAGTCTTAAAGGAGCAGATATCCTCTTGAGAATTTTGATTTTTGTCTCTTTATCCCAGTAGTAGATGTGCAGAAACGTACAGAAAGATTATTTGTCAGTTAATTTGAATACAAACAAGTCTTTTGTTTTAGTACTTTTGGACTAAATTAGACAGATATACAAATGGAGTCTGGTGGTCTTTACAGTGAACCTTACCGTCCTACTTCTTGTCTAAAAAGCGATAAATGGCCGGTTTGGTGTAATGTCTGTTGTGTAATTTAAGTTTTTATATTGAAGGATTAAATCAAAAAGCTGGTGAAGCTGCTTTTACCCTCTGAGTTTTAAAAGCAGGTTAAGAACTTCTCTTTAAAGCCTTTAATTAGGTTTTATCCTGTTTATTTGTTTGTCTGTGGGGGTGTGATTAGTGTTACATCAGTGCTTCCTGTGTACACATGTTTTATCTCTATAAATTGTATGTTTTTATCCTTTTAAACTACACATATTCAGGACAGTGTTGACTCCCTGATTGGCTAAAAAAGCATGACTCAGTGTCGTTTCCTCCCATGAGAGAGAAACTCTAAAAATACAGTGAATCATAAAAACGAGGAAAAAAAAACAAAGTGACCCAAGGGCAGACATTTGAAGACATGGTCTATTGTCAATGAATAAATTATGTGCAGGAGCACAATCATGCTCAAGAGCTTTAGAGGCTTGTTTTTTTTTCTCCCCCTCTTCAACCTGTAACCTTTCTTTTCACTCAGGCAGACTAAAATGTCAAATCTGCTGGGGCGTCGGAGCCACAGGCGGCCGCCGCTTTACTGGTAAACACACAGACGACTAAAAGCAGGTTCCTTTTCACGACCAGTGAAAGGTTACACTGTTAATGCAGGTCATGGGAGGTGGAGGTGGAGGTGGAGGTGGAGGCGGTGGTGGTCATCCATCTGTCCATCCACTATACAGCCAACCACAACAATGTCTTCATCAAGACTGTTGTTGACTGAGTGGAGGGCAGTGGATATGGCACCCTCTGTTGATCTGTTGGTTCTAAAAGCACACCGGTGTGGGTCCGGGCTAGAGCGCTAGCTGCACAGCTAACTGTGCTTTTTACTCTTATGCATCATGTAATCTGCAAAGTAACTAGTAGCTAAGGTTATTCAATAAATGTAGTGGAGTATAAGTACAATATTTACTTCCAGAATGTAGTGGAGTGGAAGTAGAAAGTAGCAGATATTGGAAATATTCAAAATTGTAGTACTTGAGGAAGTGTACGCATGATTTAAAGGGTTAAGACAAGACTTCAGAAGATATCCAGTATATTTGTCAGCTACAAAATTAAAGAGATGTAAACATTAAAGCATCTAAATTCATTCTGCATGATGAGTACTTCTACTTTTGGTACTGTAAGTATGCTTTGATGCCATTACTGTTGGACTTTTGTACTTTTACTTGTAGCAGATTACTTCTACACTGTGGTATCTGCCTTGTAAATATACATACGAGGTAACGCTTCATTATCAATAAAAGGTAAATGTATAGTTAATTAAACTTTAGTTAATAGTTATTTTACTGTTAACAAACAACGAGATGCTTATAAACCAGTTATCAAGCAGCTGTGAAGGTTTAAAAACACCAGTTGCAACTTTAAAATAAACAGTTTATACAACATTTCATTGTTTCTTAATATTGTAATAACTAATTTAATTAATTATATGTATCTAAAATCTCAAGTAAAACTTCCTGGTGGTTCTTTAAAATCTATTAACTGTGAAAATAATGAATATAAAACCACATAATGCACCTTTATGTCCACTTACTGAACCTACCAGTGTTATTATGTCCCCGGTGTCCTCACTTCTACTTGCTTAAAAAAAAAAAGCCAAATGCAGCTCTCACTGAAATATCATTCACAAATATCATGATTGACCTAAAACACGCAGCTGGATTAGTTCCTGAATTTAATATGCAGAAATGATCTAAATGTTTTCACTGTGCATGTCATGTCACGTAACCTCCTGAATTAAATGGAGAGATTTGATGGTTGCATTGTGTTTTTATCCGTGATTAAGGAGAGCTGAGTGTTTTATAGCATTTGGAGAAATAAAAAAAAAACCCCAACAGAGCAGTCCATATTTGAGAATGTTTTTATTATCCACGTTTATTCATCACACGTACACAATCACAACACACCCCCTTGATGCTCGATGGATATTTACACTGGCTTCACATGTGCACAAACCTCCTCTAATAAAAGTGTTTTTCTACTTGACAAATATTCAATATAGATAGTAGAAATATGTGAAACATCAAAACATGATAGTGTACAAGTTTAATTTACATCTAATCAAGCTCACGACAGCAAACAGGCCACTATTCAACGAGGGTCTGCACTGTGGGTCAAACAAACTAGAAACCAGCTGATTTTACTCTTCTGCTAATAAAAAACGACACTTTCACGTCTGATTCACTACAACATTTTCTCCTCTCGCTCCCAGGGAACCGGGTCCTGCTCCTCCTCCACCTGCGTGTTCCTGCGCCCTGTCCAAAAGTGCTCCACGTCTGGGAAGGTCTTGTCCCCCTCCGATGAGACCGCGTTGGCGACGGCGTTGGCTCCCACTTCTGCTCCGTTCCCCTCCGTTTTCGGACACATTATCCTGGGGAGCTGCTTCGAGCTTCTGCAGGTCGCGATGAACCAGATGGTGACGAGTCCCTGGCGCACGTCGTCGTACATGGTCATGAGGATCACCGGAGAGAAGGAGCTGCATGCGTAAAGGAGCACTTGCGCGAAGATGATCAATCCCACAGGAGGTTTGTTGTACCCGAGCCTGATCCAGGTGAATGTCCCCCACTCCGGCAGCAGCATGAGCCCGAGTGCGCCGCTCAGACACAATAAAACCAGCGTAACTTTGCTCTGGTGCCGCGGGTTTGGCGCGTGATTCACCGCAGAGTGCAGCGCTTTTGTGTAGTAGCCAAGCGTAAAGATGACCGGCATCAGGAAGGTTGCAGTTGGGTAAATCTTGTAGAACAAACTCATGAAGTCAGACGCGCACACTGGCATCTCAGAGACGCAAATAGTGTCGCGGCCACGCTGCACCACGGAGGCGAAAAGCATCTGGGGGATCGGAAAGATCATCGACACGATCCAAATGAACGCCAGGGCTCCGTGGATCCACGTCGGGCTGTACAGGGGCCCCGTGGCGGCGCTGGGGACAAAAGTGTGTTTGGCTCTGGTGGTGGCTGCGAGGATTAAAGTTTTTGCAACCACACACGAGTGCTGGAACCAGTCCGTGGTGCTGCAGACAAAACTCCCCAAGGTCCACGTCTGTTTGTAGTAGGTGACGGCGCGCACGGGAGCGCACAGCAGCAGGATGACCAGGTCCGTGGAGGCCAGGGACGCGAGGAGCGCCTTCACCTCGGAGCCCTTTCCGTTCCTAAAGTCGCGGATGAAAATCAGCAAAACGAGCAAATTCCCAACTGCTCCGGACACGCAGATCCCGATGAGGATGACGGGCATGGCGGTCCTGGTGTCCTCCCCCTGGAGGAGTTGAACTCCTCCAACAAAATCAAAAAAGGTGACATTTGCCGGTCGATCAATATCCATCTCTTCCCCCTTGTGACTGTAAAGTTTAACCTCCTTAAAGTGGAAAACAAAAAGCTCTCAACAAATAAAATCAAATGTTTTTCTTTTCTCCACTTTGTCGTCCAGGAGTGAAAAAGAGAAACCCAAACCGAGCCGGAGGAGCTGTCCAGCGCGCCGCGGTGCTGAAGCGCTCTTAACAGGGTCGTGATCGCATCAGCAAGTGGGTGAGCAGGCTGGCAGGTAGGCTATTTCAAGTGCTGCCATTTAGCATCGTCAACCACTCACGTCATTTTACCAGTGTGGCTCCAGGCTGCAGCCAGCCCAAATGTGAGCGCAGCCTGGTGTGATTTACATCTGAAGCCTCTGAGGGATCCCGGCTGGCCGGCCGTGTCACAAATATGTCTGAGTAAAGAAATTATCTCCTGGATGTCTGTTAATTGTCTCTTTAGATTAAAAATGTAACACTTGCAACATGGCATATTGTGCAGCCATATGAAATGATTAAATAATCATCACATCATGCTGCAAAAATCTGGAATGGCTCAAAGGCATCTACTCAATGGGGACAAGCGTCCATTCAGTACATTAGAAAAAAGCCTGAATCTCGTCTTTATTTGTGCAAATAATGGCTCAAACTCCCCCAACTAACAGAAACATCCTTTTAAAACTAGTCAAGTTCAACAAAGGCCAAACATTAATCCCCTCAACCATCCATTTCAGGACAAACTGAGAAGAGTAAACAACATTTGGAGCTGAACTTTGGTTGACTAAGGACAGAAAAGTAAGTATTTCTGGTTCCTTAAAGAGACACTATGTAGTCTTGAAGAAGAACTCGCAATACAAACCCATAAATATTCTTTCCATCAGTGAATAAACAAGCCGTTCTCAGAGGAAAATAAGATCCCAAGAACAGTGTTTGAAGCTAGAAAGGTGGCAGGGTCCGCCACATATAAACAAAGTAAAACAACGTACCAGCAACAGGCGTACCAGACCGTCGTTAGAGTTCAGGAAAACATCGTGGTTTGGGTTAAAACATCTACATAACTATTGTGACTTCAGTTAGGAACATACCAACATAACATACGTAAGTTACATAAAGTTATATAAAGTATGTAAAGTTTACGTACGGATGGAAAAAGTACCCACCACTGACTTCACTTTCACTCAAGACACTCCTGGTGAAAAGTCGTCTGCTTGTCACACAGGCTTTGTCTATATACTATAATACTTCTCCAGACTTCCTCCTTTGCTGCCACAATGATTACTTTGGCCACTAGAGGTCACCACCAAACAAGAAACCTAAATACGGGCCGGAATCAGATGATTTCAGTCGACATGCATGGTTGTCAATCATCGATCCTCCTTAATCCTACACACTGAACCTTTAAGGGATCCTCATGTGTTTTCGTTAAAGATGAATATACGTATGAATACCAGAAGATAAACTGTTATGAGCTCTTTAAAACCCTCAATGTGGAATCCAGTTCAAAATCCATTTATTGAGAACTTCGCACCTGCAAACGTGATGGATTTACGTTAAAACCCTTTAAAATGACTTAGTTATATTATACATTTCCAAGTAAGAAACCGTGATTAATTGACTACCAACATTTCCTGATTTACAGAATCAGAAACCTGATCTCAGTAAAGTATCTGCTGGAACAGATCTGATACCAGTTCTCTGTTTTCCCCCTGAATGTATCTCGTGCATGTTCGTCGTCAGAATAATTCTCATGTCAAGTAACAGGAAGTGAAGAGGAGTTTGCAGCCTGCTACGACCCAATGATTGTAAGTCACGGTGGATTCACTGAACACTGACAAAGTGTCCGCATTAATGTGGATCACACCGTGGCTGGTACCTGAACCAGCTCGTTAACGTCAGTATCTGGGTCACAAATAAAGAACCATCTATATTCTGTCCTAGCTATTGAATCCCGGCTCATTATCAGTCTAACACAATGACCCATGAAGCAGACTGCACCGCAGAGCGAGGTGTGTTTACTTGACTTGAAGAGCATCCGGATGATGAAGGGAAAGGTGGGGGGGGGGGGAGCTGGTGGTGTTTAGTAGTGTGTGTGTTTGTGTGTGTGTGTGTGTGTGTGTGTGTGGTTGGGGGGGGGGGTTGTATGTAGAGAGGTGAGGGTGCCCACTCAAATGCTGTCACCTCCTCTAAGAGGGCTGGTTGCTAGGAGACGGGAGCCACCATCACAGTATGGGGTTAGGAAGATGTGAGGCATCATGAAGTAGTGTGAGATCTAGACGGATAGAGAGGCTTTAAAGAGACTCTGGAGCTTCAGATCTAATGAATGAATAGTTACACGGTGTCGCTGCAGCGGGGGAAAAAGGGCTCTAGTGGTATTTAGAGGGATGATATAATAGCAGAAGCAAGAGTGCTGCCCTGAGGGCGAGCAGTAATCAGAGATAATTGATATGTTATGGACTGTGCAGGGCTAAGAATACAGGGAGGTTTCAGCTCCCACTGATTTCGCCTCTGGAAAAACTATCAGTGGGACGTGAACGGGAGGCTCAAACACTCGAATCTGCATGTGTTTACACAGAGATGCGTTTGTATGTTCCACACATGACAAGACCTGTAACATATTCTCATGAGTTTATTATGATAATATAGATAAGAATAAGTCATATAGCACATATTTTCATGCAAATACGCAGCATCATTAAACAAGATTATAAACAAAGTTAAACAGAAAACAGAAGTCAAAGTAGGACGTGACACTAAGCAAACTGTTACATAAAAGTAAATAAATTACATAAATGTGGAAGGGCAGGAATCAGGAGGCCTAGCACTGGGAGCCAGGAAAGGGGCGGAGTTTATAAAAAGGGGGTGGGGATCTCACCAGGGCCTTTCTACCTGCAGTGAGACACACCTGAGGGAGCAGCTGAGGCCAGCATTTGTTTGCAGCCTGATTCGGTAGGCCACATTTGAATGATTTGAGACAATAGGGAAACTGTGTAATAATGAAGTGTTTGTTTTTAAGCTAAATTATATGTTTGTTAGAGTCCCTATTGTTTGGTGAGGGACTGAGTTGGAGTTGGTTGCTCAAGCGTATCAGCCGAGGATTAAGCTTCCAGTCACCTCTGATTTAGGGAAAAGACTGCTAGTCTGGAAAGGCACATTTATTTTTTATGATTTGCAAAATGTTTGGCTGTAAAGTTTTCCTCAGTTTATTAATCTGCTTCTGTTTCTTTTTAGTGTTTAGAGCAAAGACACCCCTGGAGGAGCCAGCCACTGTTTTTCCCCGTGTTAGATTTTCTGTTTTATGTCCTTTGTTCGACTGATGGGTAGAGTATCTTTCATGTGTGTGTTTCCGGTGTGGTTTAAGTCACCATAGCTTGTTGTGCACAGGTAATTTTACTGTGCAAACAGTTTTAAGTTGTTCTGTAGAGGTGGTTTGGCCCATAAATTACATACATATTTAATGCTCATCCCTTTTTTATGCATGACTCTACACCTGCCCCTCTGGTAGTGCAGCTTACCCCTATATAACGTTCTCATTTCATCCCTCCTTTATGTCCTGTGTTTAGACGACTTATCAGATTCCCTAGTTTTCAATTTTTTTTACTTGTTGTTAATGAAATCTATATTTTGGATACAGCAGTCTCTGGTTCCAGTTTGTTCTGGGTCCTATGTATTGAATCTTCCTGGGCTACGTTAAGTATTTTGAGTTAGACGTCAGCTCACCAGGCAGCTAACTTCCGGTTCAGCCATTTGCCGATTTAAATGGGAATAAAACAATCAATTGCTGCAGCTCTTCTAGACTTTATCAATGTTATTCGACGAAATGGCTCAAAATCTGACTGTGAACGAGTTATCAGCGTTTTACAGCAGCTTCTTTCATTATGTAAGTCTATGGGGAAAAGTCTTTTTGGGCTGGTGAGCATCCTATGAGGTTGTAACTGCAGAGTTTGGTCTGTATGTCAGATTGGTTTCAAAGCCCGGTGCTGTTCCTGGGGGCTTGAACACAACCAGATACCTTTTAGGGCGATGTCGGGACCTTTTCTAGCCATGTTTGTGGCCAAAACAAGGTGTTTTCCTAACCCTAACAAGGGTTTTTTTGTCTCTAAACCTAACCTCATCCTTGGTTTTATGCTCACAGAGCTGCTTTCACAGCTTTGGATTCTCATTCTTCTAATATACTGTGTGTGCAGATTAATGAAACAAATCACAATCCATTTAAAAACTCTATTAATCCATTGGAGGGGAAAATTACTTGCCAAAAGTTACTTGAAGAAGATCTTCTCCTCATGAGGTGTTATCACGCTGTCAGTCATGATTGCCATTATCCTTTTTTAAAGGTGCTTTAATGTGCTGTCATTTTCCACTGTGCGTCATTTTAAAAAGATAAGTCTCGTCCTGGAACAAAACATTTTCTCAGCGGGGGTCTCGCAAAGGATGAAAGACGTATTGTTGGATCGTACGTGTAGCGTCTGGTACTCAGACTGTAATTGTGGGTCTTTTTTTCTCAGGATACAACCTCAGACCAACTGAGACAGAAGAGCCTGCGAGTCTTTTCCTTTTTTCTTCTTTTCTTTTTCATCTCTGCGTCCACAACCACTCCAGCCTAGACTGAATCGGTATTGTGTGAGAGTTGGATCCCTCACATCTCCCTGAGGGCTTTTACAGAGCCGGAGAAGGACAAAATAACAGTAAAAGAAAATGATAGAGAGGAGGAGGGAGGGAGGAGAGCACGAACAAAAACCCAGAGCTCTAAATGAACTCCAGTAATGTTCCCTTTGGAGATTAGAAACAAAGATGAAGTACTTTTTCGACCACAGGGATGTCTACCATTAATAAAAAAGCAGACCTTGCCATGATACATTTTTGTCCCAGATCCCTTGATGCAGAAAAAGCTCTTACAGTATCAAAGAAAACAAATGCAGGTTTTTTGTCATTAGCCTCATTCACAGAGATCAAAGGTAAAAAGGGTCTCCCCAGGTAACGGCACACACCAACCGTGTTGCCATCAGAGCCTCGCCTTATTGATGTTATTGCTCAGAAGTGGAGAAGCGATTAGCAATTTGTTGTTGATGCTGCGACCCTGTTTTACATGACTCGCTTTCAAGTTGCCCCTCCATCAGCACAAGATGGAGACGATGGATGGCTGCTGACATCGAGATGCTCCTATAGGTGGCAAGACTGACAGTTACCACGACAACCTGTGGATGGAAACCACTTGACTTGCAGAGCTGCTCGTGGCAGTCGTCATTTGTCAGGCAGGCGGATGATTTTCAGCCCCTAAACATCTTTAATTTCGACGCTCGCGTGAATAAATCTGAATTACATTTCCTGATGAGCTGCAGGAAATCCTCTTAATCATCAGCATCGTTGTTTTGTTTATTTGTTTCAGGCATCACGCGAAGGGATAAATGACTCCCTTTAGCAAAAGGGCAGACTCCCGCCTGCAAAATAGCAAATAATTAATGTCAGTTTATAGTGTGTATGGGAGGGGGAGCGGATGGAGATGGAGATGTAGGCTTTTCTTTTTTCCTCCTTTACTCATAAATAGATAAAAAAAACAAATACAACTGCTGGCGTGTTATTTCCAGATTCTGTTTATATCTTCAGCTTAGTGAATATTACTCCCCATCACCTGCTTTTTAATGATTCATTGTTTGTTTTCCTCTTTTTATTCAGATGAATGTCAGCACTATGCTGCTGCCTGCTGTGCCTTCCTGCCGTGTTGCTGTCATGACTGATCATTTATGGACGCTGACAGCTTAAGTGTTCAGACGCTTTACTTCAGTGAAAGCAGCAAAACCTGCTATTACGAGTAAAGGTCTAGCATTGAAAATGTTGCTTTAGTGAAAGTGTGTAAGAAGAATCAAGAAAATGTGTTTTCTTTTTAATTAAAAGTAAAAGTGTGAGAGATATCTGCTGTTTCAGTGTCAGCGACTGATACGCAGATGGTTTAAGGTGTACGGGAGGAGGAATTGTCAGTGATTATTGATGAGGAAACATGGGAGGAGATTTAGAGTTGAGCAAAAAAGATATTCATACTCGAACAAAGGCAGTTTATTTGAGAATTATACATATAACACATATATCCACAAGTTGCAGATGTTGTTTTAACCCGCTCACTTTCTCCTGTGTCCCAGATGTCAATTTTAAATAGGTATCTTAACCAATAGCAGATGGTAATTCAACAATTTGCAGAAGTATTGATCTGAAATATACATAAAATGGAAGAATATTAGACAAACATTTAGAGATGGATCCAGTGTCTCTGATTTTGGGTGGAAATATAACCTTGTTAAACATTCACACCTTTGCTTTCCTTCCTTCCTTTCTGTTTGTTTGTCCGTGCTGCTATGACTTACACTATTATACTCTTATATTTGATATCATTAGACCATTATGAGTCTTTTTGAACCTTTTATATGAGGCTGCAGCTGATGATTATTTTCATTATGGATTCATCAGATGATTATTTTCTCCATTAAACAGTTGATTGTTTGGTTTAGTGAAAAATGTCCAGAGCCCAAAGTGACACCTTTTTAAAAATGTGTGTTTTGTCCAACTAACAGGCCAAACGTTAAAATGTAGCTTTACATTTAAGAAGCTTTGACCATGAAGTTCACAGTCAGAGGTCTGTGAGGCTTCGTGTCAGCGATGATGACAAATGATCGTCCTGCAGAAATACTAAGAGAAGAGTGCCACCATGTGACAGAGGAAGGAAACGCACAACCTGCACCACAACAGTTACTACCAGACTCAACAGTACCAGATTTCTTCCTTTCTAGTGTTGAACAGTTTTAATGTTTGGTACTCAAGAACAATGCTTAAACTGACAACAGAATAGAAATCCAAACATAAAAAATAAAATATCGACGTTGGCTTTTATTCCCAACAACACACTTTCCTTTAAATATTTGTAATATGTTAATAATTCTGATTTATATTAACTATAATTTACCACATGAGATGAAGATAAGATTTAACTTCAGTTTGACAAACTACATATACTGTTAGATTATCTTCATCTTTGTATGTTTAACACATTTTATACATAAAGAAACCAGCCTCCTTTTTTTTTTACCTCATTAAAACATCAGTACCTTGATGTCAACAGAAGATGGCAGCAGATTATTATTTCTATAAATTACCTCAAAACTTATCGATCCTCTCAGCCACTAGATGGAGACGTTCACATGAGTATTAACACGACTGACACCAGCACGAATGGAAAACTAAGAAATCCACATATAGACCAGTTTTTAATGCTGTGTGATGAATTTGATCAGAGTAACACACAGGAGGCAAAACATCCCCAAAGTACTGATGGTCTTCTATAAATCTAGTTATTTATTTCTTTATTCTGGTGCAAGAATATGATGTAAAGCTGGCAATTAATAAATCATTGAACATTAAGGGTCGAAATGCATTCATTGAAGATTGGACTTTGCTCTAAAGGCTTTTTTAAAACGAGGAACAAAACGTTGCTGCTGATGAACTCGTAGCAAGAAAATCTGGACTGCTGTGTTTATTTTTACTTTAATTTGATCTTTTTCATAATCTTGTTTAGTATTAAGAACACATCAGTGAGCCAGATCTATTTTGAATCCGAAATAAGGGGTGTGGCGTTACACCGGTATTGACGATGACTGTGATATTTTAAAAGTGAAATATCGATCTAATTTTGATAAAACACATTTGATCATGTCGTTTAAATAATAACTCGCCTCTCAAGTAATTTCTGTTTCTTTCCATTATTGCTCAGATGGCAAAGCAAGTCACAAAAATGTCCTTTTTTTCCACTTTTGTACAGTTATGGTTACAGAAACTCTCTCCACCTCCCTACACTTGTATTTTGAGGGAAAAAAAGAAATAAAACATACAATTGGGATTGGGAAAAAAGGATTTATTTGACTGATAACATTTCTTACAAATAATATCTTCAGTCCATGACAATGGAAAAAATGGGATTTTGTGACGGCCCTATCCCACATGACACTGTCCTGCTGTTGTAGATACTTTCTACTGAACCAGATGTGTATTAATCTGCAGCTGGAAATAGTCCCTTGCTATATTTACTCCTGTTTGAGTAATAATTGCCAAAACTACAGTGGCCAGCTGTTTCAGGACATTACAGGAAACTATGTTTTTATCAGCTGTTTGTTGTTTTTAAGATGAACACGTTCAGTATTGTTGGTTCTTTCATGGGATTCATTGACTTTATACATTCATTAATCTGTCTTTTTCTCAGGAGTCTGTGCATCACTTGAGTCACTTGTTTGTGCAGTGAGTGTGAATTAACAGCCACATTACACATTTCTGTACAAAATGATCCTATGTGACCTCCTCCAAGACCTGAAAGGGCTTCAATTCAATCAGTTCCACATGTCGGCAGATTAATAATTAGCTGAAATGTGTCTTTTCATGATGTTTCATGAAAAACGGCGAAAGAGAGGAAAAAGCCCGCAGCAGCAGCAGCAGCCTGACTATAATATGTTAATACACACACACCTATAGTCAAACTGATTAAAGTGAAAGTTTTAATGCACACAATAAGAAACCAAATGTGTTTTGTTTATGGCCCTGGTGCTGCTTTTTATTTAATCTAGATGACTTGTATGTTTCCCGCCCTTTATGCACAGGAGGCCCCTCGCTTAATCTTGTTCTCCATCGGCCCCTGTGCATAATGAAAAGGGGGCTTATCATGATGCTGGCCTCGGGGTGACGTCGACTTTTCTCCATTTCCGCCGAGAATAAGGTGAATGCCACTTAAACCACGTGACCGGCTGGAAATCTCCCAGGACCCATAGGTGCCATCGCCGGGGCTGGAAATGGGAACAATAATTCAGAGAGAATAAAAAATGAAGAGTTCAATTGGGAAGCGATTAAAATGAATAGAAGCTTTGACTAGATAAGACACATACCATTTCCTCATCTATTTAACATTCATTGAATTGAATAATCCGGTCTTATTATCGTAAATAGTCTGCATATTTACCCTGAATATGCTAATTTATGTTTGCTGCAAGCCCTCTGCGACTTAATAATTTTTCCATCACTATATGCATATCTCTGCCTTTTCTCCTATAGCTATTTCTAAAGAGGAGTGGGGAGAGAGAGCGAGGGCGAGGGACCTAGAGGAATAGAGGGACACAGTTATATAGTGCTCATTGTTTCTGTAACTTTTCTATTCATTTTTCTTTTTTTCTTTTTTCTGCACTTTGCCCAGGGGCCAAGCGAGTTACATTTCAATCAAAAGATTCATTGTAAAGTCATTATCCCAAACTAGGCCCCGATAATTGGCTGTCATTTTGCATAGTGGTGGCACTCTGGCTTCAGGGCAAATGACTGTGAGTCTTATCTTTCACTTTTAAGGAAAAATAATGGACAATTTATCATTAATCTTCTCCGGGAAATAATAACAAGTTAAATGTCATTCCCCCCGTGTCGCGCCTTACAAATAAAATTGTGTCGCTCGTGGGCCTGGGCTGATCACCGGCTGACCTATCCTCTTCACCGTGAAGGTAGAGGAGAAATTTAACACTGGCAGGCAGCAGGGTGAAGGCAGGTTGGAAAACATTACATCCTCTGCGACGCCTAAATATACATGTAATATGAGTTACAACAACATTTTTTACTACTTCTCTCGTAGCTCTTAAAATGTGGTTAGCTCTGAAAATGTAGCTTTGAGGCACTCTTTGGTTTAGAGGGTCTTCTAGCTTGTGGAGTGGAATAATTTGCAAGTTGTTTGCTAGGGAGCATCTTTAGCTCCGTCCAGTACAAAGCAAACATCAGAAAATAGGGAGTCGCAGTAGCATAAGGCCACAGAGAGCCAAAGTCATGGGACCTTATTTCTCAAAAAAAGATGTTTGGGACTTATAAAGATCATTTTCCAAGTCAATAAAGTCGCAGTTTGTCGTGAAAAATGTAAAATACCATCTTGTTTTGTTGTAAACCACTCTGTGAGCTACATCGTCTCGCTCAACACCAACATGGCCGCCAACTCGGCCCAGAAAAGGTCCTAAAAAAGGTGAAAATCACAATAAATCTGCTCATATTGACGACTGCAGTGATGTGAAAGGAGAGTTGGTCGGTTCTGTGAGCTGCTAGTATACAGGAGCAGCTCTACAATGATTAAGTTTGGTGAGCATTAAACGAGACGATGCCACTAACGAGACTGTTGGCTGTGTCGTCTTTATAATGACGTACCTTCACAGCCTTATATTTCATTAGTTTGATGAAAAACTGCAACTTTCTCAAGCTGAAAATATGAAAATATGTGTAGTTCATGACACGATTCACTACCAAGTTTTTTGGAAAAAAGGTATAAAGTGGCTGAAACCTCAGCTTGTTTAACTTTGTTGTTCTTTAATAACTTCTTTCTATGTTTAGTGAGAAACTGCTCAATCATCGTGCAGCTGGCACTGTGTGTTTTTTAAAGTAAGACTTCATGTCTTTCAGCCTCAGTGAGCGACCCGGTCCATGTCGAGGGCCCTCATCAGTAAACAATATGAGACAAATGGCAGAATGAAAGGTTGACATCAGCAGAGGACGACACTCATTCCCATTCGTTTATCGGATTAGGCTGCTGTGAGAGGACGAGGAGGAATGACTCGTTTGGCATTCAAAGGCAACTGTGGCCCAAAGAGAGGCCTGTTTGAACAGAGATCAATTATCAATCAGTGTATAGGCGAGGAGGGGAGATTACCAGAGCTGTGCGAGTCGTGTTGACAAATAAACCCCACAGATCCTGTCAATGAATGCACACCGACAAACGCCTTTGGCTTTGACACTGGCCACTGCTGAAATTCAGATTAGAGCCCATCTCATCGGCAGATTAGTGCTGTTTATGTCTGCTCCACCACCGCACATCATCTCTGCTGCCATCTCAGCTGCATTAAGCTCCCTGACCCGCTGCTGCGCGGCCAATTATGTCCTTGTAGGCTCACAGGTTGCTTTCACACAACCCCCAAAACCACTTTATACATACATCTGTACATTTTCTGATGATGTCACAACCTTAAACAATCTCACTTAGAAAATACACAGCCCATTAAAAGCAAAGAAGACAGGCCTGCATGCGTGCATCATGAACATGAACACATGACGAGCTACAGCAGCCGTACAGACGATGAACCCTGTCTGCGTGTCGGGAATAATAAACCATCTGGAATCAATTTTAACAATCAGGTAATAAAAGTGAACACGCTTTTAATGAAAGACTAAACTACTGAAAGATCATTTTTAAAAGCTGTAAAGTGGTTACCACACTCTTACCTGAGCAAAAGTATTAAAGATATTAAAGATATTAACATCAATATATACATAATATACTCATTATGCAGTATAATATATTATTGGATTATAATTATTGCTTTAGTTTATCTGCTGAGTAGCTGGTGAATTTCCCTTCAGGGATCAATAAAGTTTGATCCTAATAACATTACATCATTGTGTATTATTGAATCTGCAAAGTAACTACTAACTAAAGTTATCTAATTATTGTAGTGGAGTAAAAATTGTAGTGAGTAAATGTATGTAGTTACTTTCAATCGCTGCTATTGAAAGGAAAATATGAATTTCAGAGATTTCCAAGTCCTTAAACTCATCATTATAAATCAGCAAGACTTTTTAAAAAATAGGCCAGTCTCCCAATCTCTGTATTAATATGTTGATTTTTCAAGGATATCAATCAATCTATAGATAAAGAGACATTCAAGATATGCAGGGAGTTTTTCCAGAAGTGCTTCATAAACTAATCTTACCAGAAAGAAATTCTGATTTCAGATACAGAAAGTTTCCCGGCAAAACCAGTACACACTTTTTATCCTATCTACAGTTTGTTTTACATCCGGAGAACTGGGTTTTATATATATATATATATATATATATATATATATATATATATATATATATATATAAATGATGGTAGTTGGTGTCTGTATGAATTTAAGAAGCAAAACATCAACTTAAAAGACAAGAATCCTGAAAGCACAGGGCAGCGTAAAAATCATCTGGAGTGATAAAGTATAAACATTCAACACTCCGCCATCACATGAATATTTAAAAGCTGCTGGTTAATGCAAAAGGATGAGCAGAGGCCACGGTGCTACTGCTGAAAAGACTGTTTTAAAGACACGAGTGTGGATTAGATAATATACGTTGCTGCCTGAGTCATGAATTTTAAACCATTTGTGCCTGAAAAAGAGCAACAGATGAGGATTAATCTGACCAAATGCTGCTGTTTGCTGACGAAAATTAACTTCAGCGATAAAAGCGTGAGCTCATAATAGATATAAAGGATGGGTTTGACATTGTCCCCAATGCTGTAGTGTCCCTGAATGCATCAATAGCAGTGGTCAGTGTGTCAGTTTGGAGGGCAGGTTGAAGGTTAGAGGGGCCTCAGAGAGCAAACAGACCCCGGTAATCCCGACCTGCTCTTTGAGTTGACCGTGACGGTTAAGAACCGCTGTGAATCCTCGGGCACGTCTGGACGACCTCAAAGTCGAGGAGACGGGGATGGAGCAGACGGGCCTGCCGTAAAGGATCATGGGAAAAGTGGCGTGAAGATGCTCAGGACAAAGGACACAGTTTTGGGGTAGACTGATACTGTATACTGTGTTTTTGTGTTATATCTAGCATGGTATGAATGTAGAAGACATGATCTGAGGCCCTTGTCATGTCTAGATATTTATATCTAAGCTACAGACCCAAAAATATCCTGCAGGTTCCCTGATTTGGTCCATAAAAAGTCAGCAGTTGTTGGCGATTCTCCGGGTGTGTTTCAGGGAGAATCCAAGAAAATTCCCAGTTTGTTTAAAGCTACATTTTTGCCATTTTTTGACATCAGATTTACAATAAAGAAACAAGCGTGCTGAAAGTAAATTGGACCTGATATATAACACTGCAGTTCTGCTCAGCTGGTTCAGGCTCAGTGAATTTTCCCCATGTAACCAGGTAAAGAAACTCTGCCTGACCATAAACTGACTGTAACTGCAAACACTTCACAAATCTTTGTCAGTTTGACAGTTTTAGATCCATAAAACTGCAATTAAAGTACTTTTTGTGGAAATATTTGGTTTATAATCAATCAGGAAGCTCTGTGACATCCTTCCCTTTGATTTTTCTCGTGACGAAGCAGAAGTTTCTGCAGGTGGCGCTCTATGTTTTGCCTATTTAGTCATTGTGACTGTCACTGATCAACCAACCAGCTCTTCCCTCATGTATTACAAATAAACTGTTTCCTGTTAAAAACTTACAAGTGAAAAAGAGTTCTGGTTGGAAAGATCTACCAACAACAGTTAAATAAGTCCATAGGTTGAGTTTCTTTTGTGTTTTATTGATCAGCGAGTGTGAAGTGTTTCTAACATTCGTCCTCTTCCTCCAGGCATTTATCTCGAGCACTCCTGTCCTGAGGAGGGTCACGCTGCTGCTCCTCTGCCCTCCTGACCTGCGAGGGGTCAGCGAGAGCAGCTTTTACAAATCCTGACTTTATAAAAAAACGCTGGGAGAAGCTCCTCATGGGAATTAACTCCACCCAGGCAACCCCAAACAGTAAATTACAGGGGGCTTACATGATTCCTGCGTTCCCCGGGGACATCAAACAGTCGGACGTGGGCTCCGTTAAACTCAGCCCCGCTCGCTCCACTTCAGATCTGCTTCTTCTCTTTTGTTCCACCGTGTTGGTTCAATCCCCTGAAGACTGCAGGGAGGCTGCTCGGGTCTCTGCGGGCTCTCCTACTCGTTCTGTTTATTAAGATGTTTTAAAACGACTTATTTACTGAGAAACAACCTTTATTTTTGCTCAAAAAACAACATTTTAAGGGTAATAGCTGCAGATTCATGTCTTATTTTCGTGTGTGTGTCGTTGATGCTGTTAATTGTCCGTGTAAGATGTTATTTCGTGATGAAGTGTCGCAATTTGAGCCTAACCAGGTAGTTTTCTTGCCTAAACCTAAACAAAATGCATGTGTAAGGTCCGGTGAGCTGGTGTGTTTCAACATCTGTAAGCGAAAAATCACTGCATATCTTATTTGACACGTTGGGACTATTTCCAGCTATGTTTGTGTCGAGAGAGTCAGGTATTTTAAGCTTAAAAATGATCTTTTCCTAACCCTAACCAAGTGTTTTCTGTTCCTAAACCTAACCAGAGCATAAGCACAGTGAAAAATGAACATAAAGAAACTTTAACAGCTGATTGAATGCGTTTTTTGTTTCCCCTGCATAGGATTCAATCTCGTAAATGTTTCTTTTGGCATGAAATCTTCAAATCTGGCAACATATTTCTTTGTTTTTGTTAGTTTGGTGCCATTTGTGACCTGCAATTTGATCCACACATCGACCCCAGATGAAGTCACAGCATCTGCCGTTAACATAACACCAAACCGGCTCACGATATCAGCACACGATCTGAATGATCTCAGATATTGTGGGAACTGCGGTCCCTCTCTCCGCTGCCTGGTCTCGGGGACAATGGCTTCGTACACGCCTGAGTGTTTTTTTCTCAGCTCTTCAGCGGGGAGGAGCCCCCGCTGGGAGCAGATTAGCCTCTTCATGGGGGATGTGACGCCCAGAGAGGAAGTATCAGAGGAGGACAAACACAAGGACAAATCATCCGGCCCTCGCTTAATATTCAGCACAGACACGCAGACAGCAGGAGAGGGCTTCCTCTGAGCCGCAGACTGAGATTTCCTTTTCTTCTCCTCTTTGTTTTTCCTCATTTTGATCTCTATTAGCTGCTACTGAGATGATTGTTGGTCGTCTGTGGAGGGAGACGTTTAAAGGAGCGGGAGGTGGTTAAATCTATGACAACTCATTCACCTTTATAATCACTATAAAGTGTATTTTCAGTTTTATTTTCCTTTATATATTTAAAGGCAGCAAGAACATCTTTAAATCATTTCAAGCTCACAGAAAGAGACAAAATTAAAAGAGGTGATGAAGGAAATAAAGAAATTAGTTCTGCAAAAGTCACAAATCACACGGAGAAAACAGGATTTCACAGTGAAAATAGGTGAATGTATTTGTTTTGAGATGAAAAGAGCTGTACAGTGTTTTAAAATGAAGAGGGTGTGATGTGCAAAATAATCTATGGCACCCCGTTTTAAAAGTTATTTATTATTTTATAGTGAAAAGATTTTTTTATTTGGATGATAGACCTGATTCATCATGAGGGAAATTGTTTTGCAGAACAAAGTAGTAAAGAATGCAAATATAAAGAGTCCAAAAATATCAAATAAATACAATTTTAAATGTGAATTATACAGAAGATATGAACAAAGAGTGGCATATACAGTGCACTTTGCACTTTTTCAAACAAGAAAATAAAATAAAGAGTAATAATGTATATTTTTTGAATGATTTAAAATGCATTTCATGTCTTTAATTCATAAGAAAATGATATTTTGTCAACATCTTTGCATCTTGGGTGTTTTTTCCTGCAGAGATGATTTCACCGCCAACAGATGGCGTCAAACACAAACTTATCCAGACTGAACACATTATATTAGACCAGCACTGATACTGATTTAGAGGAACCTGCATTATAAACCTTAAAATGTTTTAAACTCAGTATTACTGAAATAAAAAGTCCAGTTTGAGGATCTTTTTTGCAGATGCACCACCAGTTTTGAAATGAAATGCACCAAAAAACATCTTAACCGCTGATTTATTGTTGTATTTTCTTCTATATCTTATTAATTTATTACTAAATAAAGGAGATTAACAGTATACTGTGTCGTCCTGCTCGTTGCGGGGCTGATTGACAGCTGCAGGGGTCAGTCCTCGGCTCTTTCCCACATGGCCCTCAGCCGCAGTTTAGCAGATAATTAAAATATAACTCGGACAAAGACCTCTAAGTCTTCAGCCTCAGCGTTACAAAGGCAGAGCCCACGTCCCCAGAGCCGGTAAACCAACACCGCATTATTGAGCCCCGCAAAAGAAAAACACGCCGCTCTCCGCCAGCTGTTCACCGCAAGTGTTGTTGTGGTTTTTGTCGGACCGGCCGCGGAAACAGCGGCGGGCCGCGGGAGCCGCGCTGCGTTCAGGGGCGGTGGGAAATATGACTGTCCTGAGGTTACTGCACATTAATGAGCTGTAATGAATCATTTTGAGCTGCAGTTTACGTTGCTTTAAGATGAATCTGCACCAAACTTGTGTGTCTGAAAGTATCAGCTTCTGACAACAGGAAGCCGAACAAGTGAGGACACCACTTGGAGACTAACCGCTGTAAATTTAAGATGCATGATGCAGGGTCAAATTTAATCCATCCTATAAAGGTGACCTTTATTTTCTAATTAATGTAATGTTTAAATTAGATTCTATAGTTTGCAAACTGTTGTAATGTGACCTGCTGGGTTAACACACTCTGCAGCTTGCGTTCCTGCAAGCAAAATATGTTTACGTGTGGATGTGAGAGCTTGAAAAAAGGGTATAAGTTTGGGAACCCCTGCACTAAGGTAGCCTTGTTAGGGTTAAACTGAAGTCAGCATGCAGTTTGGTGATATCTGTAATGTACTCAGTCAAACCCATCTGCAGCTCATGCTGTGCTCTTTTGCTATCTGCTGCTGAAACTACAAACAGCTTTCAAAGGCACTGACAGCACCTGAACGCAGCTCGCAGGGCCAGGCTGGGAGGCTGCTGCTCTGCAGGCTGCATGGCTGTTGGCACTGAATTAATCTGCTGTGCTGTTTAGAGAGGATAACAGTGATCCACCTTCACACAGTGAAAACACACAGCTGATCTGGATCTCAGACGTTACATTTCAGTAACAGTGTCATTATTATAAGGAAAACACATCATAATACCAACTTTACACATTTATAATCAACACAAATACCAGAAAATGACAACTTGTAGCATCATTAAAGCTTCGACAGTGAGAATTTTGTTTGTTTATACTCCAAATATACTTAAGTTTCAGAAATAAATCTGCTGTATTCACCATATTTAGCTTCTGACTGCTGACTGAACAGACTTTGGTTCAGTTTGGGTCTTGTGTCCTCAGTCTGGATCCAGGATCTCCGGTCCAGTCCAGATAAAAAAAACTCATTATGGATCGTGAGGTCCAGCAGACACCTGATCTCCTCCCCTGCAGTCTAAATATTTGGATTCATATAAAGCCCAGTAACACCAGTATCACCAGTGCTCGCTGCCCAGTGACAGCTGCTGCTCACCAGCAGTGTGAGTCCTGTCCACCACATACACACCAGTGAGGGACAGACTGAGTATCACCACCTTCGTGAAGACAGCATTTATTAGATGTATTCATTATTTATTTATTTATTTATTAAGACGGCTGCTGTCTTCAACACAACCTTTTTTTATTAACAAGCTCTCTTTAATAACACAGATGGTTTCCACTGCAACTCACATGTCAAAGTCTTACAGTAAAATACCTGCTGCTACCTTTGCCAGCATGAAACTGTTATTTTAGTGTTGCTACTGTAAGATGAGATCTTTACAGCGTCACACTGCTAGAAACAATGATTTAAAAATTGTTAAAGTTCCTCAAAAACATCAACATTTACAGCTGTATACTGTATTTACAAAGAAAAGTACATTACTGTACAACATTTTCTGTATTTTTACAGCAATTTGTGAGTTTTTTGGTTGTAAATAACAAATCTAAGTATCAAGAATACAAGTTAAAGTACATGTATGTTTATTCTGTTGACAGATTATCGGCTAGGCTGATTATCGGATCTGATATTCAGCATTTTTCTGATTGCAGATTAAATGAATGAATTTTAAAAAATGATCTACTCCGCCTGTCATGCAACATGCAGCCTGCAAACTAGTAACTAATCAAGTTATTAAGTACATGTAGTGGACATTTGTAGTGAAGAAAATGGAAATATTCAATTAAAGTACCTCGAAATTGTATAGTAGTATAGTACTCGAGTAAATGCACTTAGTTACATTCCATCACTGCTGATAATAAACCAGATCATAAAAACAGAGACAGAAAGTGTAGGAATGAAAAGTTTTTCCTCGTCAGTCTTTCAATAAACTGATGAGTTCTTGCTGATTTACGTCTGTCGACGTGGTTCTGATCCGAAGTGTGTTTACAGGCAGTCACAGCTGTGTGTTTGTGACGCTGTAAAAAGTGTGTGTCACGTACACGAGGACAGGAGCATTTCATTACGTTCATCAGGGGTGAGAAAGTGAGCCCTGATTAGGGTTTCTAATTACCCAGTTTAAACTCTAAGTAGGCCATTTGCACTCCGCTGCTTGAACTGGATCCATCTATCTTGTTTCTCTTGGCTCCACAGAAAGTGTGTGTGTGGCAGCTGCTGGCCCTCATTGTCTACCACAGTGTGTGTGTTTGTGTGTGTGTATATATCCATCTTACATGTGGATTAGCTGTGGTTATGTAACAGCTGTTGGTGTCAGGATCTGATATGAATCTGTGAGCCTGATGAGGTGGATGATTGGCAGCTCCGCTCCCAGAATAGACGAGGAATCTCTCTTTGATGAGGCCCCTGAGCTCCGGCTTGATCTCTTCACGGGGCTTTCTATAGAAAATCTCTTTGTCGTCTTCGTGATTGGCGCGGATAATATCTTAATGAGGCAGATTAGTTTGTAAAAAAAATATTGCTAAACATTTCAGCCCCTCGTTTAGAGGCCTGTTAGATGCCTTTATGGCTCTCAAATAGGTTTTGTCTCTCATGTGATTAGAGGACGTCGAGGGATGTGAGGCAGCCTTAAAAGTCTCATATTGGTCGGCGGAGGATCAGGAAATAATAGGCAATTTGGCAGCGTGTCGTGGAAAATGATGCAGGCTCTTTATGAGCTCTGATGTTTTCCAAATATCAATGTTTCTGAGCACTAAAAGTTAAGATTAAAAGACTCTTTTTGACCTTTGAAACACAATCTCAGAGGGAAAATCTGCTTAAACTATTAGTTTATCAACAGAAAATGAGCCATCAATCGTTTTGATTGTCAATAATGTGTTTTAAGCGTGTTAATCAAGTGAAAATGACAAATATATTCTGGTTCCAGTTTTCACAAATGCAAGGATCTGCTGCCTTTTTCTGTTTTCTATCATTATAAATTGAATATTGTGGAATAATATGGACAGTTGAAGACATTATCGTGCCTTCTGGGGAAATTGTGTAAACACTAACTGATGAATGGATTACAAAAGGAATTACACGAAAAAGAAAATAGATTAATCCAGCACTAAAATGAATGATTCAAATGAGAAAATGAATTGGCAACTTTTACCAAAAAGTATGCAAAATACTTTTGGTTGCAGCTTCTCAAATGTTTTGATTTTTTGTTTTTTCTTTGATTTATGTGACAGTGAACATGAATATATCCAGGTTATGGAGAAAACAAACAATCTGAATCATCACTTTCAGCTTCTGGGAGGCTAAAATGGGCATTTTTCAACAATTTTCTGACATTTTAAGGATTTTGAGTCTAATAAATCATTTGATGTGGAAACGTGAAACCTCCAGTGTGCATACAGTAAGAAGACAGCACAGAGTGGATGAAATCTAAAATAAAAACATAAAATCAAACAACATGTAGACCTACACCCAGGAAACAATACAGCAGGTGCATCTTTTATCACCAAGTGTCATCCTGCAGTTAAACTTTTGAAATTAAGCTTATTATTCATATAATTATCATGCATTTTTCAGAAAGGGAGAATGAGTGAGTCACTTTTGTTTCTTAATATAATAGAAAACATACTATATTGGAAACAAATAGTACATTTTCATGTCTTAAAACAAGTCCAGAGGAGAGCTTTTTGATAAATTGATTATCAGAATTTATTAATTAACAGTGGAAGGAATGATTATTCTGCAGCCAGGGAGAGATGGCTTCTCAAAAAAATGTCCACATTGCTTGTCAAACTTTAAACTTTGTTACCTGTGGTCCCCAACAGAGGGCGCTGTGTGCCTCAGACTGTAGCTGTGCAGCCCACATGTTCATGTTCATGTTCATGTTCATGTTCATGCTGTGTTCACAGACAGGAGGATACTACAGTGAAAGAAACAAAACTGGTCCATAATGTAATATTTCTGTGTGCAGCAGTTGATAAAAGGTGGAAGAGAGTCACTTTCCGCTTGGAGAACAACTTGTTCTCTCCATGCTGATTTGCTTTTAATCATTGGACTTGGATCTGGAGCATTTTGATGTAGTTGTAGTGAAGTTCTTATCTATTCGGGATAAGTATTTTGGGTGTTATCAGATTTCTAAGTGTCCATCATACCTCTCGGGGTTGTGTGGGTAAAACCTGAGCGGGCCTTCATAAATCATGCAAAGCGTGTCAGCCATTCCTGCACGTCGGCTGCGTTTTGATTTGCATGGATAAAGCACGAGGTTTGATGTGATTGAAGGGGAGGTCACACTGAGGTCAAACGCCTTTGCATATTAGTGTTTTAGTTAAGTTATCACAGTTCAAACACAGATAAGATCGACAGAAAATCCACTAGAAAAGCCTCGTCTTTTTAAAAATGTACCATCCTATCCTTGGCAGCCAAACTCCTGGCAGTCTGAGCAAAGCAGACACACAACATTAAGGTTTATTTGCCGCTTGACGCAAGTCTGGATGGAGAGACCACGAGGCCTGCCTGCTGCCCTCACTGCCTGTCTGTAGGATACAGTACCAGATATCTGGACTTCTACCAACCAACCTGCTTCATCGCCAAAATCACATCTTTCCTCGGCCAAAACTTCATCTTGGCACCGCTGAAGTATTTCTGTAGCATCTTCCAACTCCAACAGAAATTCCTTCATGAAACTCGAGCCATTTTCCCTCCACGTTTTTTTTCATTTCAGATAAATCACAACCTTTGCTTTGACACCTGCATTCCTAACTCCCACAAAACTAATTTATTTTCAAACCTCATTACCGCCTCCGCTAAAATTAACTTCCTATAAAACATCACGGACAGATTCCTGCTATCTGAAATAATGTGACCGCAGTGGACAAATGAAATTTAGAGAGCGGTGATAAACTGGACGTGTGGCAGTCAGAACATCCTGGATATTATAATAAAAATATTACAATTATTTCTCCCTGTGTGCAGCAGATATAAATACTTGTTATAGTTGGAAATGAGCTGGTTGCTGGTTTGTCGATGGAGAGAAACGACGAGGAAGGAGTGGGAAGCTTTAGTCAGAAATAGTTAAATAATCACCCACATTTTCATCCTGCCTGTCGACTAAAAAGCTCTCCCTGCACTTCAAATTTCATGGACACGAAGATTTGCTAAGTGGCCCAAGTTGCCTCCCTCTCCTTGCTCGCCACTTCAGAGCCGGTCTGTTTACTCGGTCTTAACCTGAGTGGAAAATCTCAAGTGCTGCTGTCAAAATACCCTCAAAGACAGAAAATCCTCTCCCTGTCAGCCCATGAAGTAATATTTCATATGTGGGCGACAGGAGACGGCAGTGGCTTTGAAATTAGGGAACAAGTGGCGCTCATCAGGGTGCTGATGTGCTCTTGAGCATGGGACTAAAGTGAAGGTGCTCGGTGAACTACACAGGAAGCTTTTGAGTTTTTAATCTATTCAGGAAGTCGTCGTTTGAAAGAGAGATCAGATAACAAAGCCTATGTAGTAAAAATCACAAGAAATCACACGGAGTAGTATCATCACGCATTCACTGACGTTCACAGTTATTATTAAAGTGAGTGTCAGCTTTCACTATCGCAGCTCGTTCCAGTAGTAACAGGCAAAGTACTGGAAACCAGTCTGTCCCAATACAAAATACCCCTGAAAAGGCTAAATTAAAATCTGTGTGAATTAAGTTAACAGACATTTAAACCACAAGGACTTATGAAGTAAGATGGTGTACATTCAAATCTGCTTTGAAGACTATAAATGTGATATTACTCTCCCTAAATTAACCAATTAAGTGCCTCTAACCTGAATTAATGATCTCTTTAACTCGTCTGTCAATACATAGACTGGGATATGATGTCAGTCCACTTCCCCTCAGGTCAGCCGGTGGCAAATTCTCCACTATTTATTGATTTCCTCACACGTAGGCTTGTGCACAGTCCAGCACTACATCACCAACCACCACCAGCAGCAACATTAAAGTGGCCCAGTCCTCCCATCAGTCACTCCCAGGCAGACGTAACCTCACAGGGCCCCCGAGGTCGAACGAGGTCTTTCACAGCCACACGTCAAGTAAGTTCAGACAGACTGAAGTAGGCAACTCAACTGGGAACGAAATCTTCTTCACAATGACAGCTGGAGACAGGAAACAGGGTCTGAACAGTGACAGAGGGACACAAACTAAACAAAAGGGAACAATGAGAAGACGACTAGTGTGCAAAGGATAAAAGACACCAGCAGCTAAATCGGCTTAAAGACAGTTAACAGCTTGTTTAGCCACAAACACGACTAAAACCAATTAAAACATGCAGCAAACATCAGGGATTTCTTGCTGCTGCTGTTATGTTCTGGAAACATGAAATAATAGTGAAACCATCGTGTGAAAAGCATTGACAGGATGTGCCAAACATTTTAATTGGGTATATTGAATATCAGATGCGGTTGACTTAATGTCACGACCTTTGGCGCCTTGGTTTGGAAAATCCGGCCCACAGTGTTGGTGACGAAAACGGTGCCAACATTGCTGGTGGTGCCTCAAACGCCCTGAAACATATAAACCACCAACACATTTTCCTTTGTAAGTGCTTCACAAAGGATAACAGGAGTCTACGGCCATGCTAATGACTCTGTGAGGCTGTATGTTAGCACAAAAGTGCTTTGAGCTAACTGCTAACATGCACACTGACAGTGTCCACATGCTAATGTTTAGTAGGTACAATGTTGGTTATTTTGATTCACTGTTTTAGCATGCTAACATTTGCTAATTAATAGCACCAAATACACACATTTTACATTAGGTATGATTGTTTTGTACCTTGCCAGGGCACCGATCGAGAACCAGGCCCGAGTACGGTACACTCATCAAACGAACTGGACTTTGGGGTCAAGTGTACTCGGTTCCGGGCCCAGGTCCGTTTATGTGACAGCACTATTAAAACTAAACTAAACTAAAATTAAACTCTGGTTGTACCTAGTGCTAATAATGCCAGTTACCAAATGTTATCCAAAGCATTTGATTAAATCAAGTTCTGACCTGATGGTTGTGGGTGCTACTGGAAAAGTTTAAGGTTCATCAAAGTTATTACAATCTGAAGGGAGCATGAATATTTGGACCAAATGTCACGGCAATCCATCCAATAGTTGTCAAGACATTTCATTTTAAGCCAAAAAATGTGAGCCTCGTGGTGGAGCATGAGGAAACATCCGTGGGGGTTATTGGGATTCATCCTCCAGGAACCATGAATATGTGAACAATATGTGAACAACTATTCAGTCGTTTACGTGTTGAAAGTGTAAGACCGACTGTCAGTGCCATCCAAAGAGCCCTGCATGTCTAAAAATATAACATACAAGTCTAAAAGCAAGAAACTAAAACAGCTGATTGCAGCTTGTTGTTACAGGCTCCAACAGGCTGCAATCTGGCTCTAATTTGCATTTATTCATTTGGCAGATGCTTTTATCCAAAGAGATGTACAAATGTGGTACAATCCAGGCCAAAGTGGATCAACGAGAAGCTGCTGGGAATAAGATCCAGAGCGCTGGAGTCCGTGTGACACCCAACACAAGTGCCTCGAGGTTTGCAGGTGCGTGAAGTGAGACACAATGACGTAGGAGTGGGAAATGTTATATTACTAGAGACCTTCTAAAGAGATGGTGATAAAAGATCTGAGACAGCGATTCATAACAACAGGACAGACAACACTGATTATAAGAAAATCTTCCTGAGTTTAATGTCTCTCTTGCCAAAGGACTAATACGTATTTGTTATCTGATCATCGTGTGGGGACTTTCTGCTCTCAGACTAAACTCAGCCAAGCCTTAACAAGAGTCCAAAAATGGCTGCTACTCCGTCTGGGACATTTGGCCCAATGACACAGCTGTAGGGTACAGTCGACCTCCTCATACACGACAGATACAGTTCTCTTATTGACCGACTTCCTGCACAGTGTCACTCTTCCTGTCTTGCTTAGTTTATCCTGTATGATCCTACATATTCGAGGCTCCTAAGTTGTTTTTGAGTCTCACACTGAGGCTTTCAGATGGCGGCCGACCCGACCTACAATCCCAAAGCATTAGTTGACAAGTTCGGGAAACTCGAAGAGTCTGTAGCCACGTTTCCATAAAATGTCAAGCGAACTTTAAGCGAACTTGAAAGTTGTGGAAGTAAACGGAGGCTAGAGGTAAACAAACCAGGGGACAAAATGGAGAGAGATCTTCAGGAATTACTGTCGTTAGGGCAAGTTGTAATTGTTCTTGCATGCCAGCTGTCATCGGCCATGTTGCACGCTGTCCGGAGACGATGAAGAAAAGCAGTGATTATAATGCAGACAGCGGAAACAGCTGTTCACTACGTCAGAGTTTATTTGGCAAATCTCAGACCATCAGACATTTTAGAGAAAAACCACCTCAAGTGAGCGTAGAAACTTTTTTGAGAATAAGAGGAAGTTTTTCTTTGAATTTTGCTGTTTCCATAAAATTTCTAATGCCATATCCTCCAAAATGATTTATGGAAACACGGCTAGTGTGGCGAGTTGGGATTGGGCCTCAAAAAATCAACTATCTTACAAATATGAGGAGTTTTCCGGCGGGCCAACTTTAGCTGACGTGTCTCACTTTGGGAAGCCCTGATCTATAACTTAAATCAATTTTTGAGCAAAAACTCCTTTGAATGGACAAAACAAGACACTTGATATCAGTTTGAGCTGTGGGAATTGTGTGATTTGCACTTTTAGAAAATGATGTTTAACCAATAAATTAAAAAAAAGATGTTTGCATCCTTCTGCTGGATGTTATATAACATTTAAAGTGTCCTGTGTTGATATTTAACACTACATTGTGTCCTCTTTAGTAGCTTGTAGTACAGAGGCCTTCATCAGGGTATCTGCAGTGTGGACAGTCCTCACAGCCAACCACAGACTCAGTTTCACATTCCTCCAGAGGAGTGGAGTTTGATTTGATTGAATGCTGCACAAAAGAAAAGATTAATCACAGCCCACACTCCAGCACAGGGTTGTGTTGTCGTCTGTGTACATGCAGCCCCATGTGTTGTGTCGGGGCTGAACTTCCTCGTCCCGCAGAAGAAGAAGCAGAAGAAGAAGAAGAAGAAGGAGGATAGAGGCGTGACGTCGCTGCCCGCAGAGAGGCCCGTGCAGCAGGAGGAGGCAGGCAGGGACGCGCCGTGCGGGGACGGACGCTGCTGCTGCCGCAGAGCAGACTGCTGCGAGACACACGAGCAGCCAGCCAGCCAGCCAGCCAGCCAGGGCACCACACAGCCGGCACACCGCGGAAACTTTGCAGAGACGACACGCAGCCATAATGCGGCACCGCCCGCCGACCCGGGAGCTGATGTGACTGTGCACACCCCAGAGCAGGGAGGAAGCGGCGGACACCACCACCACCTCTCCCCCGGTTTGCCTCGCCTCGTCACGGTGTGTGCGCGGCAGGTCGGTCGGTCGGTCGCGCTGTCTGTCTGTCTGGAGAGGAGGAGGAGGGGGGGACATGTCCTCGCTAACCGTGGAGGAGGACCAGAAATGGTTACCGACACACGTCCAGGTGACGGTGCTGAGAGGCAGGGGCTTACGGGGCAAGGGCAAGCACGGCACCAGCGACGTGTACACCATCATCCAGCTGGGGAAGGAGAAATACTCGACCGGCGTGGCGGAGAAGACAACCGAGCCGGAGTGGAGGGAGGAGTGCTCGTTCGAGCTGCACCCCGGCGTGCTGGACGGGCGGAGCGGCCACCCGGCCGGGAGCAACGAGCTCGTCCTCACCGTCATGCACCGGGCGCTCATGGTGACGGACATGTTCCTCGGACAGGCGGTGATCCAGCTGGACAAGCTCTTTCTGGAGAGCCGATGCGTGAAAAACGAGTAAGTTCAGCTTGTGTATGCATGTAATACTTGTGTGTGTGTGTGTGTGTGTGTGAGCTTGCAGATAACCAATAGCTGCGTGCATATGCCTCATCTTGCCATCACTTTTATGTTTTCCCACGTTCATTGAACACATCAGGCTGCTTTTTGTCCCATTTTTGACTTTGTGCTCACACATAAACACAGCTGTCAGAGCTCTGGTGCTGCATCAGGGCCCTGCAGACACACCCTCCCTCCTCCCACACACACCAAACTAAACTCTGAGCACATCTGACCGACCACTGAACACCTCACCGAAAACAAACCCTTCTAGAAAAACCTCACTCCCAACCCTCCTCCAGGGCTCGTCCACATTTGTTTTGTTGTGGGGTTGCCTGAGCATAGTTGTTTCCCAACAGCCCTCGCATGACGTAGAGCATCGGGGATTAATGCCTGTCCCAATTCCAGGGATTATCTAACAGATCCATGATCTGGAAAGCTCCAAGGTATTTTTAGCATAACATGTTGTTTTACAAAACAGCCCCAACCTCTGGATCACCGACGTGGATGTAAATGAGTTAGGAAAAGTTTGATATTGCATACATTAAAACATTCAAACTGATGTCCACCCTCAGATAACTCTCATTTATGATCCGTGTGTCACGTTGTTGTTGGAGTTATGCACCCGTGAAGGACAGCTGTGTGTTTGATGAACCAACAAGTCAAGTCCCAATGTCCTACGCTCCCCATGATGCCTTTCAGCACCTCCCCGATAAACAAGCCTGAAACTGTTCGCCTGCAGCTGTCGATTTTAAATATGGTTGGCATAGAAATAAGCAAGAAAAACAAGTGATCAGTGGAGAAATCGGACATTTACAGCTGATTTTGTGGAGGGCTAAAACATTTCCTGCCATCGAAACGTAATGACATGTGATGGCACTTTGTTTACAGTGTCCCAGATGGTGCTTAACGTCCTATACTGTATAGCATTAGCACCAAGGAGCGCCAGAACAACAGTTTCACCTGTTCTGGTGGATGTTCCCTGTTCAAAACCCATAATGTTGACGTGCAAAAGCAGTGTTGACTGTGGGGATGTGTTGCTACTGACCAGCCCAGATTCACTGAATACCACATGGAGACATTGAATGTACCAAGACACCAAACTGCTGACACGTCAACATCTCAGGCTGGATCTAACCTTCAGGTGACCAGCTCCGACAGGGTCGACAGGAGGGAGGACGGCTGGTTCCCGTTTCATCTCATGTTCACAAGTCTGGCCGAGGGGAAAGCACAGGCTGGTAGTCATTTTAAACAAACGGCCATAAAAGGACGGAAACTTGAGACGGGGCGAGAGGAGCGTTTGTGTTCATCATCGAGTCAAAATATTCAATCTGAGCTCAGTCAACAGGGTGTCGGATAGAAAAGGGGGATGTCCTATCATGTACCGGTACTATGGCACTTGTGCAAAGACAACTACCTGTGATGACCTTTTTATTTCTAGGTCAAATGTGAAGATTGGTTGTGTAATTAACCTCTTCAGCATTAGTGCACACCAAAAATGAGGTCCTAGTTGTGGCAACATATTTAAAAAGAGGATGACCACACACTAGGCTCCAACGGTTTCATTGATCACTGATGTTTCAACCATAATTTCCAGGTTTTAAAGGTCCAGTGTGCATTCATTAGTGTATAATCACCTGAAACTAAACATAATTGTTTAGAAATGAAACCTTTATATCTACAGAGGAAGAAGGTCCTCTTCCATGGAGGCTGCCGTGTTTCTACAGTAGCCCAAAAAGGACAAACCAAACACCGGCTCTACAGAGAGCTATTTGTGTTTCGTGTTTTTAGCAACCACCATAGAAAAAGGGTGAGACGAGGGGTATTCAGTTGGTTACAAGTTGGAAAACACAGTTCTAGCCAGGTTAGCCATTGCTGGTTATTGTTGCCAACAAATGCAACAAAAACAGAAGCGCTAATAAACAGTTTATTCTACAGCTTTCACAGCTGTTGATGCATGGGGGCAGCCATCTTGGATTTTTAAGGTCAGGGTCGGTGTTGTGCGTCCGACTTCCCAAGTCAGAAATCCTTCTTTTTGGGGGGTGTTCCAGTTGAAGTAAAGACAAAAGGTCCTGCATACTCACAATCAGATCTGCAGTTCATGAATAAGTTGTGATTGTTTTCATTTATATGTTTGTAGTTTTCAGACCTTTTTTCTCAGTTAAACAGACTTTGATTTGTAAAACTGTTGCAGTTACCCTTTAAGTTAAGACGGTTGTTATTGCACTGCTGTCTATGAGCTGAACTTTTTCAGGCTTTGGTACCTAAGTTGTGACTGTGGCTGCATGGAAACCTTTGGATACAAGGGCTGATACGATGCCTTATTTTAGGTACCAATACCAAAACTCATCATGCTTTTTAAACTGTATCTAAACAGCAGCCTCGTGCAGCAAGTATAGGATAATGGTAAATGTTAAGAAGTCAGAATAATCATGTCTGGCTTTATCTTTGCATCATTAAAACTGTCGTCTGGATGGACACTGAGTCAAAGGCAGTTTTACAGTGTTGCGTCACTCATGTATGTTTTTCCCTTCAGGAGGATTTGTGGTTCTGGGCCGTTCCCAGTAACTCCCTTAAAAGTAAAGCAGTGTGATTTGTGTTATCTCTGGGCTCCCGTGATAGAGTAATAATAGGTTCTTCTAGGGTGTCATTTTAAGGCGAGCTTTATTTGCGCGGTGATAAATGACGGCAGTAAAAATCTGATAATAAAAACGCACGGAAGAAAATAACCGATGAGCTGCTCAGGTGAGATAGAGGAAAGAAAAACAGGTGATTTTCAAACTCAAACAAAAGTCACTCTACATTACATAACCACATAATAGTAAAACTAAAAAAAATTGCACTTAGAGGGGGTTTCAGTGAGGGTTTCGGTGAGTATCGCAGAGGTTGAGGTCAGAGGAGTGTGCCAAGACTCCTTCACTTTACAGTTTCTAATATTTATAAAGCCCTTTAGAGGAGGTAGGGGCTTCGCAGTGATCTAGTGCTCCAGGTTGTATATTACAGCAAAATGGAGATACGGCAGGTCGAAACAGCCCTTTTCTTCCGAACCTCTGACTTGTTTTACTATCTCTAGGATTCATCAGTTTCCACACAGTGTAGGTCTGAATCAGCGTGTTCCAGTCACAGTCAGTGGAAATGAAGGATGGGGTTTAAATTTAGATGTGGTTGGTTATGTAGGAGGATTTGTTCTGTGTAGAAGATGATGAAGAAACAGTGATGATCAGACTAGCAAGGTGGTGTCGATGGTTCGGATTCGAGTCACATGACTTGACAGAAAAGCACTGTGTTCATACTGCAAACGTTAGCATACACGGCTAACTAGCTCACTCCCTACAGATGTTATTCTCAAGTTGTGTGAAGACTGAGTGGAGGCCAGTGGCTACGGCACCCTCTGTGGATCTGTTTGTTTTGAATGCATACAGCTGAGGGTCCAGGCTGGAGGGGATGTTGTCTTCGATGTGCTGCAGAACCAGTTTCTTAAACTGCAGACTTTTTAGGTACAGGTAGTGCTAATTAGCATACTGATACTGATTTTATACAGTATTTTTAAGTCTTCTACATAATCATGAACTGATGAGAATGCACTATTTTGCCCTAGTATGCTTGAAACATCATTAGCTTAAGTAGCTAGCTTGCTGCAGCTATTGAAATCTGCTATTGTCAGTCATTGTAAATTAACTATACTAACTTACTTTATTCTAAAATATTACGACATTTTATAAACGAAACAATTATGAAAAATGACTCTAAATGACCAGTGTTAGCATCTATTGAAGTACAACACAAATTAGGAACGAGAGAAGCAAAACAGCCACACCAGTGCTTTACTTCAAACATGTCCCAACATGTCTCATCTTTATTTTGCAATTTTCTTCATAAAATGAAAGCAGAACAGCTGCCCACAGAGGGGTGGCATGGGAGGATGCAGTGGCCCTGATGTATTTGCATGTCGAACTATCGGTGTAGAGCAGATTCGTGGAAAGGTGGGCGTCGGGTGAATTCCCCCTGCAGGGTCTGTCAGGAGGAAACCACAAAAAACACTGACAAATCAACCAACTGTGGACAAAAACAAGCAAGCAACCCTCAGAAATAAAGTTATTTATTTGCAGTGTTTTTGCTGAAAATTGACCTTGTTACACACAATTTTTCCTTCATAATCAAGTTTCTTCTCAAGAGAGTAATTTAACATTTCAGCTCTTTTTTTCTGCAGATCAGGATTTTTTCAGGGTCTTGCTTGGACGGTTCCTGAAGTGCTTATATTGTAATTTAGCAGTTAGATTAGGTGTTTTTCAACCACTCCTTTTCCAGTGCATTGCTGTCTCAGTTTCACACCCCTTGTCATGTTGTGTATCTGTAGGAGGCAAAGCTCTGATACAGGCCTGAATGTTACTGAGGCAGGCCTGAGAACTGAACCTCCATCTGCTGAGTGAGGCAGAAAGACTGTGTGTGTGTGTGTGTGTGATGTACATCCAGAAAAATCCTCTGCTAAGAGCCGACTGTCTTTCAGTAGCCACTGCCTGGAGAGAATATATCTATAATATCTAATGGACATTCAAAGTTACATAACAGTGTGACCTGACAAGTCATCCCAGATCATATAAATATACTCCAGCTAGTTGTGTGGAGATTTATCAGATTAAAAACATGACATTGGTAGCAGGATATTGCTGCACATGTAAAGGGCTGTGCAGTTGCATCACAAATCCTCCCATCAGCCTGTCTAGCATCATCACAGAAGAGACATGACAGCGTCTATTGTGGTTGAGCTAATAGACATCGTACCATTGTTATTAGCAGAACAGAGGAGACAGAAGAGACAGAGTCGTTTCCAAATCTGGGTCACTGTGACACAGCAGCCTAAATTGTCTTGTCTTTAGTTCCTGTTGAACTCGGTTCAGGTTACAGCACTCTTAGCTACACATTAGCCAGCGTGCTACTGCAAGCAAACCAGCAAGTGCTAATGGATGCTAGTGCAAGGCAACAGTAGCTTCTTCAGCATGGAGAAGAAAGTACTAAACTTTGGATGATATGCTGATTAAATTTGGTCTAATTTAAGCAATTATGGGCTACTTGGGTTGGCGTTGCAGACGTCCTTGTTTCTCGCTATGGGCTCTGATTAAATGGACAAATTAATCTTAATCTGCGGTGGAGAAAGTCAGGACATGTGTGAGGGATGTGTTTTTAAAATGTCAGCCT
This sequence comes from Pagrus pagrus, assembly GCF_965226575.1. Classification (NCBI taxonomy): domain Eukaryota; kingdom Metazoa; phylum Chordata; class Actinopteri; order Spariformes; family Sparidae; genus Pagrus; species Pagrus pagrus. The sequence continues at coordinate 24,950,042 of NC_140202.1, forward strand.
GGTTCCTAGTTAAGTATCAGTGACGGATTGAGCAAGTCTCTCCACTAAATATCAGCAGTAAGATGAAGTGTTTTGAATTGTGTTGAGAGGGCAAAGTTGTATATTAAGAAAAATGTCAGCGGCTGTCCAATAGCTCAAGTCCTCCCAATATAATTGCAAACTCTGAAGGCTTTAGTCTTTTTTTAGGCTGATGTCACTTTGAGGATTAGAATAATAATAAAAAAAGAAGTTATTTAAGAGATTAAACACCTGTTGTTGTGCATAAATCTCCTAAAGGCGACAGACGGTATTTAAAGGACTACAGTGTGCTCAATTAAGAGAAACCCACAGTGCATCTTGTCTCACATATATATAGCCTGATAATTGTGCTGCTTTGGCGAAGGAAGCATCTGGAAACAAAGTTAACCGCAATCTGTTGTAATGCAGAAATTGGCCTTGAACCTCAAACAAGATGGTCTTGTGCAATAACAGCACAGTATAACAGAACTCATTTGAAAGTTGTATAATTTGTTGCAGCCTTTATAAAGAAGCAGATAAGAGTTGCACTGCTTCTGCTTTTGCTTCTGTTTGTGGCGATCTACTTTTCATTATTCATGCATTATTTTCATTTTACTGATGCGATAGCTTTGGTAAACAACACCCACCTCATGAATTTAGACGCTGTAGTACAAAGTTTGCCTGCTCTACATCACTAAACATTTGTTTAGTTGGTGTTTAAGAACAGAACAAAGTCTTAAACCAATATTATTTGCACAAGCATGTTTCTCTCCCACAATATCTCATCATAACTCAAATAGTAAGTTAATTTCATCTGTTATTGTCCTCTTTGTCTAATAAGGATGACAAGATTCATTTTTTTCTTGGTTATCTTTCACTGATCCCTGATGTAGCCCCGAGGAGTTGTGGTTTTTCAGATACAATACTTGGTTGTGTGAAAGTATTGGGAGGGAAGTTGGTGGTGAGGTAAGAGCTCATCGCATCCAGATGTGGAATGTGGTCTGGGTCTCGCGGCCCTGTCTGCTGTTTTCTGCTGAAGAGACAGGAATTTCAGGCCACATTACCAGCAGTGCCCACAGTGCTCCTGGAGGGTTTCATGGTTTGTATCATTGAAAGAGATGTGATAGGAAGTGTCCACTTGATAATTCAAATGAAGTAGCACCACTTACCTACTTTGCATCCTCTTAAGTCCACGCAGAGCGGAAAATATGCCGCTGTTGGGCCTTTGTCGGGCCGTCGTTGAGCACCTTCAGGTGAACGTGGATTGTAGTTTTTGTGTTCCCAGCAGAGTTGGCTCGGATTGGACTTTGCCGGTGACTGTTTTGCTGTATCAGCATGTATAATTAGCAGCAGAGGCAGTTGGTGAGAGATGACTCGCTGAATGTTGATGTCTGTTCAGAGATTTCACACTTCAGGAGAACAGTTTTGTTATGAAAGATCCAACGTTTGTGTTCCCATTTGTTTGAAAAAGAAAAAAATTGGCTTACTAAATCCCTGGGCCATGAGGACTCACCTGCTCTTAGAGATAGTTGCTGAAATATAAACTAGCCTTAGCCTTTACTTTCGTGGTTGTCTGCTGGTAGTGAGTTGTGCTTGTGTTTTTCTTTTGGTTGGTTTAAACAGCCAGCGGTGGCGCTGATGCAGCAGATTGTGTAGCTGTAGTTGCCCCGGTAAACACACCGACCTCTTCGGCTGTCACAGATGCAGTGTCTCTGGGCGAGTCCTGTGGGCAGAGCTGACGGACTGGGTGTCCGGAGGGCGGACCAGCAGCAGTGCAGCTCTTCCTAGCCAAGAGACACTCTGACAGCAAAGACCGGCTCCAGAAGATCAATGACCCCCATGAGAGGCAGCGGACCAGGAAGGAGGCCGAAGAGGTTGTTGTTGTTACTGGAGAAGATAAACCGCTGTATCAGAGCTGAAAGAAAAACAAGTGTAGATGAGATAGGATGCCAACTTATTCAGATAAGAGGGTGAACATGATGCACACTGTACTAGCTAAACTAAGCATGGTGGCATGCTGATGTTAGCATTGCACTCAGAGCACCACTTTGCCTAAGCACAGCAGCTAGCATGGCTGTGTTAGTTCTGTTTCTAAATGTGTCAGAGTGGTGAAGGTGTTTTCTTTGTTCGTCAGTCTCTCGGCTCCTGTAGAGCCTCACAGCGACCCTTCTGAATCCTCGGGTAGACAGAAAAAGATTGCAGAGCTATGTAACTTTAAATACCAACATGTTTGGTGAATCAAGTGCACAGTTGACACAGATCCTGCGCCCTTGGCACCAGTTTTATTTCAGAGAGTCTCTTCTGTCTGGCTCTGATACCACCCAAGCTCACAGAGCCCCACAGAGACTGAGTGCATGCTGGATAAAATAGGTTGATAGCCTACTTGTCTTGTAATTTCAGCCCTTTCCTGACTCGAAGGGTGGTTTCAAGGGATCGGCTTGTTCCACAGAGGACTAGAATAAGACGGTAGCTCCTGGATGAGAAGTTTTTTTCCTATTTGCTCCTCAGTGGATCGGGGAGGGGAGATGAGGAGATGGTGTCATGCTGGGATGGGGTGGAGTGTTGTGATTTCCTGTTTTTGCAAGATGGGGAAGCAGATATGCAGTCAGGCTCTGCAGTTATGCTCTGCAGCTCTGGAATGGGACTGTTTATAAAGCAAAGCCCGTATAGACTCCCACAGATTCCCAAAAAAACAGGCAGAACATTTGGTTATGAGGACTGTAACCAAAAACACTTTACAATCTCAGCACAGTGGCCTTGTTGAACTACACGGGCGTCTGTGTGGGAAGATGCTTTTGGGAAACTGGGTCCTCTTCTGTAACAGACTGTGCTCTGCCTGAGTACGTGGGCTTCAAAATGTAGGCTGCGCTTTTTTGTCTGTGTTGCAGTTTCTGTATTTAGGCCTCACGTCTGTTTACTTACGTTTGTCGTCAGGCTTTTTGCATAAGGTACACGAGCACAGGTGCATCTACGTAAACAGGCTTGCAGCTTTTTTTGCATCGTCTGGGAAAATGAAAAATAGTTTTTGTTCAGCAGAAGCTAATTTCTTCTTCTGTCAGCAGTTGTCATGTAATTGAGTGAACTGAATACCAAAATATAATGACACATGTAGACAAATCACACATCTGCAAGTTTTTTGCTGCTTTATATAGCCCCTTAATTACCACCCCTGCATGGTCGATGGTATGATGATGGTAGTTGTAGGTTTGAAAAAGAAAACCCTCGCATAGCTCTCTGGTCCGGTGTTTGGAATGTGAACCCCACCTTGGCTACAGGGAGTTGGCTGCCCAATCAGGAGGAGGACTGATACTATTGTTGGAGCATCGACGTGAAACTCGAGTCCACGCCTAACAGGCATTTAGGGTAGCAGGCACTGGTGTACAACATCAGACACTCGAGCGAGAGCTGACTCAAGAATCTTTGTGTTTTTTGTGGATATAGAAAAAGCAGACAGGCAGGTTCAGAGCTCGGGGATTTTCTTTTTTGTTTGCATGTAGTTTGACAATCCAGTACAGGATTAGATTCGATGAAATGCTCCAAAGTAAATACCGTCTTCACCGCGTCTTCAATCATGTTTGGATTAGTGAATGAAAAGTGGCACATCTCCATTGTTGTCTATTTATGTGTGACGTAATGTTTGTTGTTCTTGTGCAGCTATAAAAAGCATCGGCAGCATTCCTCTCTCCTCTCCGGGCTCCACCTGCTTGTTATTTGCGCTTCACAGAGTTGAACTGGAAGGAGTGTGGTTGCTAATTGTTTTCCCTGGCATTCTTCTTGGGTGTTACCGTGTTTTCAGGGCTGAACTTGAGGGTCGGCTGCAGGATGATGATGATTACATAACAGCCTGTGCTGTGAATTATATTATGTTTTTTGTTTTTTTTTTCTTCCTCGCAGCCTACAATTATGCTAATGTTTTTGCTGGAGCAGGGAACCTTCCTGTGTCTGTTCCTTTACACAAACAGCTTCACAGAACCAAACAACCTGAGAATAAGGTCACTGGGTTTAAATGTCTGGAAAGCTGTAGATATCAGGTGGCCAGTCTAATAAATACAGATCATTTTCTCTGACGATTTTTTGTTTTATTTTTAGTTTTAGTCACACTAGCTGCCTGGCTACTTATAATTAGTATTAGTTTATGTGGCCATCTTTGGTCCCTAGTTAAATATCCTAACTGTTTGCAATGCAGTAGCATTCGGTGCAGACCTTAGTGTTTTTGATCACGCAGACTATTTATTACAAAAACGTATGAATATCTTGATAATTACTCCATAACAGCCTTACTCTCCTCGTAAACACAAGATACTAGCATGCCAACACGCTAACTGCGATCATGATGTCATCCTAACATTAGCATTCTTGCGTTTTCCCATGATTGTTGAAATGCTCATCTCATGACGCTTGCTGGGTTTTTGCGTTGTCATGCTGTACGTTCTGTTTGTCTGGTTTCTGAGATAGCCGTGCAGAAAGTGTGTGAAGTTCCTTCCTTTTTCATACATCAGTTGGTTTTCCTTCAGTCTCAGTTTTCTTTCATGTCACGTCTTTGATGCTTTAACATCCGCAACTCCTCTTGGTTGCGCGTTACACTTTCTGTAGCATGACATTTAGATTTTCTTGTTGACTCGGCAGACTAGGACATCTTTTCAGTTCATGAACATCCTCTGTTGTAGAGTGAGTTCGTTACACTTGAAGATCTCTTGTACACGTGATTGCCGTTAAATTAGCTCTGTTGTTTAATGTTTTCATTTGAGCTATATTTACAACAGTGATATGCAAGGATTAGTTGATTGATTTACTGGTCAGTCCAAAGAAAATTGAGTGCCGGCTGTTTTGATAATCGATTAATTGTCATTTTTCAAGCAAAAATGTCAAACATTTGCTGGTTTCAGCTTCTTAAATGTGAGGATCTGCTGCTTTTCTTTGTCATTCATGACAGTAAATGACGAGTCTTTCATTTTTGGATTGTTTCTTGGACAAAAGAAGCAATTTTAAGACGTCATTTGAAATTTTATAGACTAAACGATCGATTAATCATTAAAAAATCAAATTGGATGAATCATTAATGAAAACAAGCCTTATTTATATACCTTTTGATATGTATAACTAATAAAAAGTAGAATAAATAATACGTTTATTAGCCACACATTAAAAATGATTATGTAGGCTATATTATAAAGTAAATATGTTCCAACGTTGGTTTTGTTGCATTTTCATGATATTTAAATGGATCTACTGCAGCATGAGTCCTGTCTTTTTCCATTTTCTTATGACTTTGGCTTTTTTGTATTCTAGATTATTTCTAAATGATTTCCACTAATACAATTGCATCATATTTTTTTACAATTAAGTACATTTTTATGCAGGCATGTGTCACTCAGCCTCAGAGTACTTATATGAACAATAGAGGAAGGCACTGTGGTGGAGGTGTGAGGTTAAAATAGCCCAGCAGCACAGGAAGTGAGAAAATAAAAGCAGGTCTTGGTTTCAGAGTTGATAACTTCCCTTTGGCAGCACCAAGTGTCAGAAACACATGTTAAGTGGGGGATTTTTTCTCAGTCATATTATCTTTTTTAACCTGTCACAACGGGCCAGATGAGACTTTCCCATGAGTCACGGTGCGGTGAACTTGTTGGCGCTGTTACACCCACCAGTGCACGGCATTTCTAAGAACTGCTCCTCTGTTTCTCACCCAGCGAAGGAATTTACAGTTGGTGCAGTTTGTTTTCAGTCATATTTATGTAGGGCACTCGCTATGACATCTGACATTAGCATAATTTTACTTCATTGTTCTTGCTTACTGGATTTGATGAGGGAAAACAAGAGGCCTCCTCCGAGGTATTGTGGGATGTCTGGCCACGCACACAGCCTCGCGGTATTAGTAGGATACTCACGCACACACTCTCACCTTGTGTGAGGACAGATTAGCCCCATTCATAATAACAATACAGTCATTCACATCATTTCATGACCCCACTCACAGCTCAACTAATTAATGACTCAGAGAAGTGTTTTCCTCGTATGTGTGTGTGTAATGATATGAAAATTTCATGCTACGATTATCCTGTCCAACATAACAGGATTCACGATGATTATCAAAATATTCTTAAAACTTCAAAATAAAACAGATTTTTTGCACTAAAACATCCAGGAATCACTTCAACCTTCACAAGTTTGTCAGGAAACAAATATTTTCATTGCATCTCAGATAAGACGCACATCTTTTTTACAGGAAAAACAAACAATATAAGAATCTTAAATAAGTAATATTAAATCACAAGGTCATCCTGCACAAATGAAGGGTAAATAAATGGTGGTAGCCTCATGTTGCTGTAGTCATCCATGTCAGGATATTCAAGATTATCGTGATAATGAAAATTCACCACGATCAACTTATTATCACTGTTTTTATGTACACAGGCTTGTGCCTTTCGACTTTTTGAATCAAAGAACCAGATCATTTTTAACAGAAGTATCAATCTCTTGTACTGATGCTTCAGCGGGGAGAGCTTGATGCTGCTCCAAGCTGTAGAGGCGCTCAAACTCTGAGTCACGTCATGCTGTTGATGTAAAAACTGTCTGTGGGACTTTTAGTTCTGGGTCCAGAGGCACCCAAAATAACTCAGCCCACTCCAGATTTCTATTCTGGGTAAGCACTTGTACAAAAAAGTCAAATTCAGGTATTAAAATAATGATACAAGAGCTGCAAATAGACTTATTTATAAGACTTATTTTACATTTATAATGGTATAAAACAGAGAAGAGTAGTAAATCCTCATGTTTGAGAAGCTGGACCCAACAATCATTCTGCCTTTTTGCTTGATAAATGACCAACTAACTGATGAAATCACTAATTGTTTCACTGCTTAATTAATCTTGTGTGTAATTGTTCTCTGCTGCAGGTGGTACCGCCTCAACTCTAAGACGGGGAAGAAGGAGAAGGAGCGAGGAGAAATTCAAGTCACCGTCCAGTTCACCAGAAACAACCTGACAGCCAGCATGTACGACCTCGTCATGAAGGACAAGACCGCCTCCACCTTCGTCAAGCTGAAAGAGCGCATTAAGGGGAAGAGGAGATCCAGCGACGAGGATTCCTCGTCCGCCGTCCTACCAGGTGGTTACGGTACCCTTTGCCGGATGAGGCAACGGCTGCCGAGCGACGGAGGCGGGGAGGAGGACTACGAGGACGACGAGGGGGGCGAGGCCCGGAGGAGCAAGATGAGGACCTTCTTTCTAAGAGGGAAGCTGAGGAAATCATCGGACACGCGCTCCAGCACATCGCTCGGCTCGGAGAGCAGCGAGTCGTCATCGCGGGGCGGGAGCCTCAGCCCCACGGCCGGCATCAGCGTGGTGGTCTCTGATCTGTCCAACTCGCCCAGTAACAGCAGCAACCTGACAGCTGATAACAGCCCAGGTGAGAATGACCAGTGCAGATGTCATGTTTGTACTCACTTCACAGTTTATTACAGTGTCATCCATCCGTTTCTTCATAGCTGACGTGCACAGGGTCACGTTTCCCTCTTGTACAGTCTTTTACAGTCAAGTCATGGACTAATAGTTTCAGCTCTAAACTAATCTACTGCCCCTTTAAGTTTCCTGCTGCAGATCTTGCAGGATAGTGTAAGCGTCAGGGTGGTTAATATAAAAATGTATGTAGAATGTTTCAAAATAAACCACTTCCTCAAAATTATTTCACACCAGCTGTAGTTTTGTTTTTTCTTCCTGTTAATGGTGCTGCTGCTTATCATTTTAGTCTTTAAATCTAAATAGAAAGCTTCATTACAGAGGAAATGGATGCATGGATGAGCGTGAAACAAACTTTCCATATTTGAGATGAGAAGATGAGAAGATGATATCATATTTCCATCCGCCCATTAAATATGAATCTGCAGCTAGCAGCGGTTTAGCTTAGCTTATCATGAAGGCTGGAAATGACATGAATTAAGTTATGAGTGTCTATCAAAAGGTTGAAAACTAAAAAAAAAACTATTCCTTTTGAGGCTCAAAACAGGGAAATAATGTTTGATGAGGCGAGAAGAAAAAAACCACCATCATGGAGTACTTTTATTATTACTATTTATTTCAAACTAGATTATCATCACCCAACACATCTTTCCAAACTTCATATTTGGTATAAGGACAGCTCTAAAACCACACAGGACGTATTGACAATCAAGTATCAGTGTTTTTCACCAATATAATCATACTGTGACCAAAATGTGCATGTGAGTCTGAATATCATGATGTGTTAGTACAAAGAAAATGCTCTGATTGTCCTTATTAATCCTCTGTACCACCGCAGTGCTGCTCAAGTCAGCTCAAATACTGAGAATATTTTAGGATTCAAATGTAATGTAAATGTGTGCATCTCCTGTTGTGAGACAAACTGATAATGTGCCTGCAAAGAATTAATTAACTTTGAGTGAAAATCCCACATGAGCTGTTTTATTTTGCCAGTTGAAAAAGACTTTGTGGAGGCGTGCGGCCCGCTGAGTGCCGTCTTCTGTGTTAAATCACCTGACTGGAGAGATGTTGCACTGAAGCACAGAGCTACAGTTCACATTGTACTAGAAAAGATTCACACAGAAGTAGATACATCAATTTCCAATCACTCTTGCAGCTCTATGTGCCGTCCTGCGGTGAAAAACCTGTCAGTTAAAGCCATTACAAGTTTTTTTATCATCCAATTAAGCTGCCTGGAAATTGAAGTTAGTAGTCGTCCATCTTTTTCTCACTCCTCCTTTCTGTCTTCCTCCTCTTTGCCTCACAGAGCACACAGCCAACACGTCGCCCAAGTCTTCGTCCTCTCTCAAATGTGAGTACGGTGATGATCCCGGTGAGATCACCATCGCAGTGCCTCTGCCCACTGTGTGCGTTAACGGAAGCCATGCTTACGACGTCCAGCCGCTGGACCCAGGCTCAGGAAAACCTGCAGGATCTTTAGGCCTGGGACTGTTGCAGAAGTCTTTGCCTCTCTCCATGTCTCTACAGAACCTCAGCCCGCGGGCTAACACAGACCTCCCCAAAGGCCCCGTGGGAGACGGACGCCGCTGGTCTTTCGACAAGCCCGGCGAGGAGGAGAAGGCAGCCATAGCAGCGGCCCTGGAGCAGAGCGGCCCCATGCTGGGTGATGAAGAAGAAGAAGAAGAGCAGTTTAGACGGGCTGCTCCAGCTAAAGTCACCTCCTCCGCCGTGGAGTCTGAAAGCCAGGGGAAAAAGCAGAGGAGGAACTTGTTCTCTCACGGGAGGAGCGAGTCTGCAGGGAAGGGGCAGAGTCAGTCCAGGGACGAGTCTGAACATGCCCCCGCTGTCACTGAGGAGAAACACAGGGGATGGTTCGGATCGAAGGACTCGCACAGCAAACCCAGGTGAGACACACACTGAGATCACAGAGGAGACGAGTCACACTGACGGCTTCATTTGTTACAACATCAAACAGGTGACGAATTATCATCTCAATATGAATCATGAAGCGCTCGGGAGCCCGCTGGGAGTTCGTACCTGTACGGCTTATATTTCCCTGAATCATAAGCCACAGACTGAGGTGTCTTATTGCCTGTGACCTGAGCTTTTATTTTGAAATCATATCATTTATTATTCGTTTTATATGGTAAAAATAGGGGCATGAAAGAAATTGTTTGTGTGTGTTTCAAAACATCCATGCTCATAATTAATTAATTAATTGCATATAACCATATGATATAATGCAGTCCAATACAGCAGCAAAACGTTTTAAAGTAGCCAAATAAACTTTAAAGAAAGAGTCCAAATTTTTGGGAAATATCGCTTTCTACCACCTATAACTATTAAACTAATTGCCAACCATTTAGATAGTCTATTAATCAGTTTGAGTGATTTTTTTAAGGGGGAAAAAAAATCTTGAATGTGAATATTTTCTGTTTTCTTTCCTCCTCGTGACACTAAACCGAATAACTTCTGGTTGCGGATAAAACAAGACATTTGAGGACGTCATTTTGGGCTTTGGGAATCACTGATCAACATTTTATAGACCAAACAACTGATCAGTTAATCAAAAAAATAATCAACAGATTAATTGACAGTAAAAATAATTGTTAGTTGCAGCTCTGGCGTCAACAGTAAGTAGATCCAAGCTCCAAGTCTTAGTGCTAAGCTAATTGCCTCCTGGTAGTATCAGGGCACTATCGATTGTGTCATCTCATCTCTCAGGAAATAAAGCCTGTTTCCAAAAAATGTTGAAATAGTCCTTTAACGGGTATATGTACTGTACGGCTATTTCATCAGTAACATGATATCCTGCTGTTTGCAGGATAATAAAACTTACCGAAGCTAAAATAAGAGTAAATTCCTCACGTCTATCAAATTACAGGAGGGTCAGATTTCATAATCTCTATTCAGAGCAGCAGCATTGTGTCGAACGGTTATCAGAGTAGTTGTTTACCTTTCCCGTCCTGTGTACCAGCATGGCTGCCAGAATTTGCCTCCAGCTCGGTGCACGTCGCTCCTGAGCTCCTGGTCTCAGTCTCTGGTTACATCAGGTATCTGCAATGCAGATGGAGGAGGGGAGCTGCTCCTGTGAAATTAGCTTTATCACACTGAAGCCTTGTGCTCACTGAAATATGGTTCAATAATAATCATCATTGTTGAGAAAGATGATGATGTGAGCCGGAGTACGCCTTACTCTCTCAGGTTGTGTGTATATATACGAGTGTGTGTGTGTGTGTGTGTGTGGGGGGGGGGGCTTGTGTATACATTTATAATGTGTGTGTGTGGGCAGAGAGAAGGGAGGGAAGAAAAGCCCATCGAATTTTATTTCCTCGTCTAACACAAGCACATTCTTGAGTGGGTAATTTGTTTTGTGGGTGTCACCTGCTCTACTGTACTTTCTCTCGTGCTGCTCTCTGTTGTCGTACTGAGTGCATTACCCATGCAGTTTGAATTAAAATAAATCTTTAATTCAGGTCTAGACAAACCTTTAAACAGTTACTCTTAATTTTTATTTTATTAATTTACTCACCCAAGCACAAAAAACAATTACAGCCTCGTCATGTCTCCATACGCTGAACGTAAACAAAATATTGGACTGATAAGCACCTGCTGATTGGAGCGAGGTCAGCTATTCTGGACCATAGTACACTCAATACCTTTCTGCCAGCTCTGTAACTATACATTTTCACAGCCTACACACTCGCATGCTCTGAGATCCTTGAGGGAGAGGTGCCAAGTTGGCACCGGCAGCACTAAGTAATCACTACACCCAGCTGCATCAACTTCCCTCACAAAATATTACATCATGTGCCAAAGAAAACACACAAAAGGCACAGAGAGGAATGTCTTTGAAGATATGAAAAACATGAATGATTGATCTCAACAATTAATATGAACTTTTTAGTGGTACTATTTGCACAGCAGTTAAAGTTAAAGCCTATGTGTAGAAGCAGATTTTAAAAATGGACTGAAGTACAGTTTAAGAGTGTGTTTCAGCAAACGTTAGGCTTGGGCCGATATTAGATTATATCGACTATCGCGATAACTGCTGTCATTTGCACTATTTTTCCACAATATCGAATATTGAACAGCTGTTCGGTTCCTCTCTGTACAGACGAAGGTAGCGACTGGCTGGTGGTAGAGACCAAAAACAGAGCTAAAAGAAAGTGATTGTTGGACATTCATTGGGCTGAATAATCTCCAAATTCAAGCTAATGTCGCTCTGTGTCTGCATGATCAATCACCTGGCAACTCTTTGCTATCATGTTTGCTATACAAGGGGGGAAAAAAGTCTATATTGTATTTACAGTTTGTTTCACTGCCCCCTAGTGGCCTCAAATAGTTACTGCAGTTTTAAGGCTTTAAGGGAGTAGAAATGACCGTATGTTTCAAATAAATTGGGTCAGCCTTTAAGAATGTATGATTAAAATGTGATTTGAGACAGAAAACCTTCTGCAGAGCAGTATTAAAGCTGTGTGAACAATCCTCACTAATCAAGAGGACTGTGTGCCTTCCTTTCACAGCCTGGTGGTGTCACCTAAAGTAGTGCCCAGCACTGACCCCCACCCACCACCCCTCCCACGTAGCCACCACCCCTCGGGTCCCCCTGTAGATCCTCTGGTTTCTCCACTGCATCACACTAACCCCTTCAGCCCCTCACAGAGCACACCGCCTCCCATCTCCCCCTGCAACCCTTTCTTCTCTCTCCTCCAACACAACCCTTTCTATGAAGTCATGCTACCCGCTCAGCCCCTAAAACCTTCGCTGCCTCCTCTGCCCTATCTCTCCAGCTCCCGGCCCCCCATAGCCACACTCTTTCCGCAGGCGAGTAACCCTAACACCACCCTGACTCTCAAGGGCTCCATCACTGGTACAGACGCAAAGAGCGAAGTGATGGCTAAAGTTGAGAGACGACCTCTTCCTCCGACTCCCACTGAAGGGGAGACACCTTTAAGCGAGAGGCCGTCCAACCCTTTTATGTCTGTAGGGGAGCTGGAACCGGATTCAGAGTGGGACGAGTCCTTTGAAGCATTTGCAGCTGGCAGGCTGCAGTCTCCTGAGGATCTGACCACAGATTGCAAAACACAGCAAAACACACCCAGTGACGATCCACTGGAACACTGCAATAATAAAGGAGCATTACTTCCCGTAACAGATGACACATTACATCATCAACCTTGCACAGATTTTGTATTCGAAGCACATAAAGCCAACAGCCAGGTGACCAACACTAACATGCATCACTTTGACTCATTTGCACAATTTCTGGAGACAATCCCAGAGCACACAAGCTTTGAGAGTGAAAACACAACTTTAAATACTTCTACTAACTCAGCAAAACTGGCTACTTGCACTGAAACTAATCAAACTAACAATACTGCTAACACTAACGACACAAATATGCATCAGGCCTCGTCCGTAAAGCTCAACAGCAGCTCTCCAGATCCTGGTTCGTCAGGTCTCGGCAGTTCAGCAGAAGAAGATTTCCTCTCTTGTGTCTCCTCATATTCGGACAAATTCTCTGCATCTTCCTCCGAGGAAGCTGAGGCGCAGAACTTTGAAAGCCTCAACTTTGAGAAATCCTCAGAGTCGACTGTGGTCAAACCCTCAGAATCTGAAGACGACATCGTAGACAGGTCGAAGGATCTGTCTTTAGTTGATGTAGACCAGCACAGGGATGTTGATGAAAAGGTAGATCTAACTGTTCTGGAGACGTCTGCAAACGTCTCTTTAAAGTCTGACAATGAACATAGAGAGAAAGAAACGGGTGAATTCGACAGATCTCTCGAGGAAGTATTAAATGATTCCTCTGTATCTGAAAGTAACACTAACGATGTGACGACCTCACACCCGTCATTGGACATCATAACCTCCTCTCCAGATGTGAGGCAGAGTTCGTTGGACATCAAGAGCACTGCCTTAGGAGGGAAGGATGCAAGTTCTCAGATACTACACGGGCTTGATTTACTCAACACCAGTCATATAGTGAACAGTCCTTACCAAGACTTCGACGACACACTGTTGACTGAAGCACCAAAACTCTCAGAACTACAACCAAAATCATACGTCTCTTCAAAGTCCGACAATGAACACGAACAGAAAGACAAAGGTGAATCCAACGGATCTCTAGAGGATTTTTCAAAAGTGTTAAACGATTCCTCTGTATCTGTAAGTACTCCGACAAATGTGATGACTCCAGTTGATGAACTCTGCTCCACACACCCGTCATTACACATCATAACCTCTTCTCCAGAGGTGAGGCAGAGTTCGTCTGACGTTGAGAACACTACTTTAGGACGAAAGGATGCAAGTTCTCCTCTACCATTCGGGTTCGATCTCCTCAACACCAGTTCCATTGCGAACAGTCCTAGCAAAGGCTTTGACGACACAATGTTGCACACTCAAGCATCCGATCTGAGCAGCAGCAGCTTTCTTCAAAGCCTTTATGTCAGCGTCGAGTCACAGGACTACGAAACCTGTGTGTCTCATCCAGCCTCCGAATTCTCCACGGCCTCATATCCAAACGAGACGCTACACTCCGCAAACTCAACGCTCTGTGGCGAGCTGAGTGAGATCCAGATGACTGCTGATGCTGCTTTGGGCCAACCAGTTTCCACCAGTGCATGCAAGCCATCTGATGAAGAAGTCAACCAAACTGATCAAGCCCAAGATTCTGGCGCTGAGGACAGGACAGCAACTCTTGAGCCAAGTTTCATGATAGACGGTGACTTTGGTTTTCTTCCAGTGGCTTTGACGGACTCTCAACAGAAGATCACCGAAGGAGGTATGGACGAGTTCTCGAAATGTCCTCAGTTACAAAGTGCTCCGCTACACCGCTCCCACTCTGAGGGAGACCTGACACCCGCCCTAGACGAGGTCCTCCTGCCCTCCTTTGGGAGCGACCCCGGCGCCATCCAGGAGTTCTCTCCAGCTGATCCTCGCCCTGACCTCCCCTCTCTGACTTCCTTTGCTCCTTCCTTAACTCCTGACAGTAGTAGCTTCCCTGTAGCGCTCTGTTCTCTCTCTCCCCTTGCCAACGCTACGGCGAGGTCGCCACCCAGCGTGGCGCGGGCTGTCGCGCCAAAACCAATCGCTGAGGAGACCCAGCAGGAGCAGGCAGCCAATCAGGAGAACAGGTGAGGTTGCACATGCTCAATGAAAAGGTGGAGGTGGAGAGGAAGCACCTTTTTTTTTTTTTTTCCTACTTCCAGAAATTTCTCTCTTCAGTCTCCCTCTGCCGCTCTGCTTCCGGCTGCTTTTCTTCTGCGCCGCCGACTCTCAAGGGGCTTCTCCTTTGTTGTGTGACCTTCTCTTTTTCCTCACTTTGTTACGACACACACACACACACACACACACACACACACACTGGTGTTAATAACAGGACTCCTCTGCAGGTGTCTTGTGTGTGTCCTGGCTCTGTGGTGACAGCAGGGGAAACATAGCCTCAGGCCAATTAGCAGTTATTATTTTACCCTGAATCCTTCCACACACACCCCCTCCCTCCCAACACACACACACATATACACACACACCCCCTCTCTCCACAGGGCTAGCTGGTTTTCTCACACAACCACACTCATTTTCCAAATTCTGAACCAGAAACCGGGCTTTTCTACGAGGCAAAAAAAGGTGTTGTTGTGTCACTGATAGCATTTCCTTTTCACCTCGGGGTAATAATACCTTTAACACAATTACACATGTTTGATTGCACCAACGCATGCAATTACGTCTTTCAGTTTTCAGCTCATTTAATTTTAATTTTCACCAGTATTTCCACTAATGAGGAGTCTTACACTTGTCTAACCTCCTTGTCCTTCATGGGATTTTCAGAGGTTGATCTTTAGCGTCCATGTCTGGTGTCATCCTGGAGGTCAAGAGGAAAATCTGTTGTGCTCAAATAAGGGGTAAACATGAATTACCTGGGCTAAACAATGACATATCTGACAGAGATGAATGTGAGTCTCTGCACTAAGAAAGTGAGGGGTTTGAAATGATAGATTTCCTTGTAAATGTAGGTCACTGACACAGGAAGCTGTCTTTCCTGTGTTGTTGTCGACTTGTACTATGAGAGAATCCTTCAAGTTGACCTGAACAAAGAGCTGGTGTCTGGTGGTTTGCCAGCCAACTGGCCAAGCACGCAAATTGATTTAATTATAGCCAGACTGAGGCATCTCTTTAGCCCATGTAAGACAGTTGTGTTACAGAAAAACCCCCCAAAGCAATGAACTTCATCTGCTCAAGAGGAGGTTTTTAAAAGCTATGATACCTGTATTTCTTTTGTCTGTCTTTACATCAAAGTTTCCCAATGGGAATTACCATTGTGATGTGTGTGATTTTCAGAATAAAACATTTAAATACTAATAAACATTGATTGTCACTTTAAACTAATAAAACATTATGTTCTGCATTAAAATAAGCTTTGTGTATCACCCAAGGCCATAACTGTGTTGTTTAATTATTAATGTTTAGTTTAAACTGTGTAAATAGCCACTAAAAAGATTTTACTCTGAAAATCACTCATTGCACAAACCATCCCCACACTTCCCCTCTGGTGTGTTTTGGGAAAATAGATGTAAATGTGATCATTTCAGACATAGACGCACAAGATGTTCATTGCTGGAAGGTAAATGGCTTTTTCTAGCCATTTATATCATTTAAGAGTTTTGGACCTCCAGTATGGCAGCCGGATGGAGTCCTTACATCACCTGAAAGTCTCTCATATTAAACTGAAAAAGCCACAGAGGTGTTGTTGTATGAGGTTGGATACCTGACTGTACGTGTGTGTGCTGCTTTGTTGTCGTCCCGTCCAGCCCCCACCCAGTGAGGCCCCTGACCACTGCCATGCTGGCTGACGAGAAGCGGACTGAGGGCCGGTCAGTGCTGGCCACCGGACTGGAGAAGCTCAAGTCCACCATCCACCCGGGGAGGAGCAGCCAGCTCAGCGAGCAGGAGACGGACAAGAAGAAGGTACAGTACAGTGTGCTTTAATAACAATGATATAAAAACACTGCAATACTGCCCTTCAGAGGATAACAACAGTAACTATGTGACTGTATTTTGAGGTACAGTGATCATGACTAAATGATAACGAAAAAAGTGGTTCACTGAAAGAAAAAATAAACATTTGTTTGTTGTAGTTCGTCTACCTACGCAGCTCCCACGCAACAGTAATGATGATCATAATATCTTCATCACTCAGCAGATGGTGCGACAAATGTTTCTCAAATGGCTTTATGAGTAATAAAACAACAGCAAACTGACAACAACCAGGGAATGAACACTTAAAGGTAAACATAAAAGAATCAGCCATAGTTTTATAAACATTTAGTTTTTGTTTGGAGAAAAGCTCATCTTCTAATGTGTACTCTTATATGATACATCAAACACTCATGAAACTAAAAATAGTAACAAAACCAGCTGTTTAAGGATCTTTTCAAAGAGGAATGATATATTGTGTTTTTGTCCATCTTCATCGTCAAATATTCATTTTTTTAATTACTGTTTGTTTAAGATTCCTCTTTCCCTGTACCTTCATGTGGAGTACGTGTCTATGTCTGTCTGTATGTTTGTATATTTGAGTCAAAAAAGAGAAAAAGATCTGAAGAACGGAAGAACTGAAGTCAAGTAATGCGATTTTGTTCATTATTGTGAATTTTGTAGGAATCCAGCAGCTAACTAGCAGGTGACTTGGAAAACAAGGGGAAAATTCTGCATCTTGGGTCGAATTACATTATTTTTGACCCAATTTACTTACATTATTTATATAATGTCATTTTACTGATGATTATAGATGACACTGATCTGTTTTAAGAGACAAAGCGATGGTCTAAAGGTCAAAGAAGTGAACTTGTGATCAAGGAAGGTCTGGTTTTTCTTCCAGTCTCTTCAAAATAAAAGTTAAAACAAGAACCTAACCCTCTCTTAGTGCACAGATCTGTGTGCTCCTTGTTATTAAGTTCTTCTTTCTTCCTGTTCGTTGATTTCTCTCTGTGTCTTCAGTGTCTCGTGACAGAAGGCGCCGGCTCGTACTACCACCTGAACCACAGTGAACTGGTCGCCCTGCTGGTGCAGCGGGAGACGGAGCTGGAGAGGCAGAAGGCCGAGTATGAGCGGCAGAAACTTTTGCTGGCTAAGCGGGAGGTGGAGCTGAGGAAGCTGAAGCCGCAGGTCAGAGATCTGGAGGACTACATTGACACGCTGCTGGTGCGCATCATGGAGCAGAAGCCCACTCTCCTGCAAGTGCGCTCCAAGTTAAAGTGACGGCGGGGCGGAGAGGGTTTGCAGTTCAGTCCGCATCTGTTCACTCTAACCTCCACAACAGCTCTTTAGTCTTTTCACTGCTATGCTGTCCTTTTTGATACAAATATTTAGGCACTGAGAGATGTCGAGGCGATGTTTTTTCCAGACGGCATGCTGAAACGCGGCCTCGTCGAAAAAGGGGGTTCGGTTCTGGGGCGGTTCTGAATGTAGCGGGTCCTCAGGTTGTTTTCAGGTTCACACAGCCAGTTGGTTTTACGTTGGCAGAGGAGGAGTGAGCCCAGCGGGGTTCAAAACACCCAGATGCTTCCATTTTGGAATCCTGATTGTAGAAACATTGATTCCTCCTTTTCACCTCACTTGTCACTTCTATCACCTTATCACAGAAGAGAGAAAATGGTAGCGTTTCAGTCCATAACACCGTGTATCCAGCTCTTCACACAGTTTAAAACAAATAAACACTTCTGCAAGAGTGTCAGCTTTCTGCAGGAAGAGGAGAGCGAACAACATGAAGGGGGCACGCTGGTGGTTTTTGCATGTTTTAGCCCATTACCTACAAAATGCATATAATCATTTTTTGCCAGTTCAGTAGCGGACCATCGGGTTTAGATTTTATACCTTCGGGGCAGCCTTTTGGTTTCAGTTTGTCTCAGAGCAGCATGAAAAATCCACTTAAAGTGAACCTGCTTCAGACAGTAATCTGTTTTATTGCCTTTGTATTCGGTCAGTAGTTATGTACTGAAGTTTGGGAGCAGAGAAGTTTTTTTGCTCTGATGTCCAAGATGGAAGTTCCCAGAAAGCATTGTATTTAAAAGCTGTGTTGTAGGTCTGTAACTTTATAGATAATCATAAAACTGACTAATAAATGGTTTCAGCTGTCAGAATATCAAAGGATGGTTATAAATCTGGTTGCCTCAGCAGCAACAGACTGTTGGGCTTAAGGTTTTGTTGGCTAGGCTAACAGTTTCCCCTGTGTCTAAATGCTTATCTAAGCTTATCGCCTTCTGGATCAAGATCCGTCCTTCTTCTCAACACACTCCTGGCAAGAGAGCAAATAAGCGTAGTTCCCTTAATTGATAGATTGATTTCTTGTATTTTCAGTGGCTGCCCAGAAGGAAGGAAATAAATTGAAGTATTTGAAGTATCCTTTGGAAAATAGTCTGCAGTATTTCAAAGTAAACGCAGTATTTGGTTATTAATCAAGTAGCTTCATGCAAAGCCACCGACATGTTGCTCATTCAGTGATGCTCTTCTGTGACACCAGCTGGCCGTACATGTTGTTTTGGACTGACACTCTACAAACGTTCCCTGACGATGACGATAATATCGAGTGCTCTGACTAGTTTTTTTGAAACCAAATGAGCAGCGTGAGTCTCGTCACGTGCACATTTTTCTGGGAACTGATCGTAGCTCCTGAATGTTCAAAAGTGTTCTTAGCCAGCAAGTGAATGGGTTTAATTTTTCTACGCACGATGAGTGCTGTTTTCCTCTTTTGCTTGTTCCTTGCTTTTTTCTTTTTTTTTTTTCCTTCTTTCTGTTCAATGGGCATGTCTTGAAATTACCCATAATGCTCAGCCTAATAAGCTAACTGATTCTCGTATGGGTCACAGTGTTATCAGGTGAAGACAGTATCACTTAGTATCAAGATGAGCCACCACAGCTTCTCTGATCTCATGCTTCTGCCTTCCATCGACACGACGCCACTGTTGAGAAAAATGCCTGCGACATGCCGGTACTTGACTCCCCCCTTCCTCCCCTCTTCCTCCCCCACGGTGTACGTGTGTCACATCCGCTCCTGCTCAAGCACGCATATCGCTACTGCTTTCAGGTGTTACAAAGGGATATATACCGCGTTTTACAGCATATATGCCGTATTGAAATGCCAAATGCTGCCTTATTTTAGTTTTTGTTTTTGAAAATCTCGCACTTCATTTTTTACTTGTCGGGGCTTCCGGGGGGGCAGGTTTCTGAAAACGAGAAAAGCCATCTGTTCACTGAGAGTTCGACTTCTTTTCATGCTTTGTTATCGTTTAAGATCACCGCACAATAATAAATTGTATGCATACCAATAGAAAAATGAGCAGTAACTTCCTGTGAAATGCCAAAAAAAAGCCTTGAAACTTAATCTATGGAGCAGATCGATTACACCATAAAGTATTCAGATATGATGCCACTTTTAACAGCGTTTGTGGATGTTCTTGCACTACTTAATCGTCAGAACATTACTGTACCTGTCTGTTGATATCTGGTATAGTTAGATCTACTTTACACCGTACTGCACTTTCTAACCGCTCTGTGATTTAAGCACTCGGCCTACTTTGACACCACAACATTTTTTTCCAGTTGAGCTTGACGCATACGAAGACATCCAAAAAAAAAAAGAAAAAAAGAAGCGTCTCGTCGTCTCAGTTTTTCTGCTGTGCGATCTCAATATCAAGTGCATAGATGACCATAGAGACATATTCAATGTGACTCGGCACTTATGAAGCGCAACAAATAAAACGTCCTCCTCCATGTCTTCCATTTTTTTTTGTTTTATTTAAGTTTAAACTGATTGTATTTTGTCCTTGATTGTGTAGCTGGTGGAATGTGCTTAAGGTTAGTATGTAAGATTGGAAAGTTTACAATTCGTGATGCAATTCTGTTTCACAAATTTTGTATATTTAATAAAGAATATTTTGTGTTTCTTGCTCACCGTATGTTTGGCTGTGAATCTTTCTTGGGTGGGGTGTGTTTGTGCAGGCTTTTTTATGTTTGCATTCAGGGTTTGTTTTCAGTTTTAAGTTAAAAAAAATATGTGGTATAGAGGCTGAAACATTTACCTGATCATATAACTAAACAAGCTGCTAGTTTTTGGTGCTTTTTATGGCAGTGTTTGTGATATTGACACCTTCTTATTACTACATCTTGACAAAAATAAGGTCTAGAACAGTTCAGATAAAATGCTATCACTCATGAAGATATTGATTAATAACACACAAAAAATATCAACTTATTAGGTAAAGCATGTGTTGAATGAATCTGATGCTCTCAGGCATGAGTGTCACAATACTGACAGTAATTATGTGAGAATTGCTGTGATGACACCTATTCAAATGGGTCTGTTATTCAGTGACGAGAGCCAATTAAAATCAGTTCCAGTTAGTGTCTTTTGACTGGGGGGCAACTCAACAATTTTTAAAAGTACGCACTCACACTGAATCACATCTCAACACTGTCTTCATTAAACAAGCGAGTACAGATAAGGTTGAACTCTTAGTCACCCTGAGGTCTTGAGCCAATGTCCCACGAATACAACCCTTTACATTTTTTCATTTTTTGTATTATTTTTATTGTTTTTTTAATCATATCCTGCTGGAGAAATGCAGCACTGAATTCTTTTATTATTGACACGTGAAATGCTTTCAAACCACGTCGGCACGATGTGTAAACGGTGCACCTGTAGCATTAATTGTTACATTTTCACACTTGATGCCTGACATAGCACGTGATCAATCTGAAAATCAGTCAAACAAGTGAATTTCTCAGGTGAGAGGGTGCTAACATGGCAGGAGACATTCACATGTGCTGTTTTAACACGGTAAATATATATCTAAGTCTAAAAATACTGGAATCAGCATATAGACTTCACAGGTAGGTCAGAGTTAGGAGAATAACGAAGCAAAACCCCAGTGTAGATGTACTCTGTTACAAATAAAAGTAATAATTAAGTGCAAGAGTACAACTTCATATCTGCTGGGCAGGTCGTAAATTTTCCATCAAGGAGCAATAAAGTTTTATCTTAATCCATAATATTAAGTGTTTGTTTTATAAGATATTGTGTTAAAAATATTACTTTGGTGAAAGTGAAGGTCACCCATACAAATAGTACTTCAATAAAAGTATCAAAGTATCTGATATTTAGTGTACTGAAGTATCAAAAGTATAAGAAAAAGTAAATTATATATATATTCACATGTATCTTTTTACTGTATACTGTTGGTCAATCGATTACTGGTATCTCAAATTTGACTTAACTTGAGTAAATGTACTTAGTTACATTCCATCACTGATAATTTTACATCACAATTTATTTACTGATTATATATATATTTTTTTATTAAACTAAGTCTGCAGAGTAACTAAAGTAATTAAATAAATAGTGTAGTGGAGTAAAAAGCTCAATGTTCGCCTCCAGTGGAGTAGAAGTATAAAGAAAAGTACAAGAACCACCAAATGTACTTACTTTACTTGAGTAAATGTATTTAGTTACATTCCATGACTGATAATATTACATAATAATAATTATAATGCTTTTCTAGATACTCAAACACACTTTAAGGAAACAACAAAACATAAAAGAACAATAATCCACGAGTAAAGGGAATTATCTTGTCATATGGAGATAAGTTACAATCACCACATCATCATTTGTTTATTAATTATATTTTGCATTATTTAAACTAAATCTGCAAAGTAACTGTAGTCAGATAAAGGAAGTGGAGTGGAGGTACAAAGTAGCAGAAAGAGGAAATACTCAAGTAAAGTCGACTACCTCAAAATTGAGTAGATGAACTTAAATGTACTCGAGTTAGTTACTTTCTACCATTGCTGTATATAATGTATATAATTTGTGTTTTAATCTATGTGAGGGTGTTCATGTTATTTTGTCCAACCCCATGCACATTTTACTCCTCCTGACTTTAATCCTAAACCACCACCAGGGGGCTATGTTATACTCTTTAAACTCATTCTTCAAACTCAAACATCCTCCACTGCTTCCACAAACAACATTATAACTTCAAATGTCTCTTTTTTATTTGTTTTTAATCTGTCGTGCTCTAAACTGATACTTTTCCTCCTTAACTTCCTCCTTACAGCAGTGAAAACATCTCATGTTCTCCTGGGAAGTGTAGTCAGCTTTCCAGAGGTTCAACCGAGCAGAGCAGGAATAAACTACATTACCCTGCATGCACCCTGCCTGCCAGCTGACCCACGCAGACAGCTCTTGCAGCTGCGGCTCCATGCGGTGCTGCTGAACACAGTTTTTATTTTCGGTTACAAGAAGTGTGTGTGAGTCTGCAGCAGCAGCAGCAGCAGCAGCAGCATGTCTGGATATCCCACTTTCCAGCATGGCAGGTCTCGTTTCGACCAGGTACTTTTATGTTTTAAAGTCTACAACAGGAAGTTTACTCCGTATGTGCAGCAGACAGCTGTTACATGTGACCTGTGGAAGCTCATATTTTCACATAAGACATGTAAAGTCTTAGTGGAGGTGATAGCTGCAGCTTATTAGAGATATATTGTCTCTGACTTGTTAACAGTTAACTTTCCAGTCACCATGTCAGTGTGTCAACATCAGTGTGTTTACAAGTGGTGTCATGTGACCTACTTTTGGAAGTAATCCAGTAGGGGAGGGGGGATTTTCTCAATACAGTTTATATTCAATATCACCAGGTTTGGAGACACATGGTCTTAACTGGGCAGGAGGAGCATTAAAAAAAGATGTAATCTGAAAAGTAACTGGTAACTAACTGCAGTGGCGTAAAACATTATGATAATGCCCAAGAGATTTCACAGATGCTTTTGACTTACAGTAATTTATACATACACTGATGGCGGTAGCTGCCATGCGAGGTGCCAACCAGCACATCAGGAGCAGTTTTGGGGTCCAGTATCTTGCCCGAGGACACTTCAACATGCAGACCAGGGGAACCGAACCAGCAACCCTCCGATAACAAGACGCTGGCTCTACCCCTGAGCAACAGCCTCCCGAGAGATGTAGTGGAGTAGAGATGTATTGTTGCATAAAGGGAAAAATACACAAGTAAAGCACCAACACCTTTGTCGACAAAACTGTTAGATGCTTGAATTTCAGATATTTATCATCACTATTACTTTGTGTAAGTGTATTACGTCTAAATATGAAGGTTTTGTGACCAAAAACGGAGTAAAAATATATTTCCAGTGGTGAGTTCGGGTCAAAAACAGGTCACAGATGCAACACCAGTGATGTAAGCCCTGAAGTGCAGGTGAGATGCGTCCCCCTCTCTTCCAGTGTCGGCTCACACCGGTCAAGTTGGACTGACGCTGATGAATAATTGAATCTAACAGATTTTTTTTTTTTAAAAACTATTCCCCTGCGCCGTGTTTTCACCAGACATCCATATGTTCAGGAAGTCACAAGGCGCAGCAGTGAGTCACATACCAGATTTTTCATCCAAATTAGCAGTTAGTGTAATTAAAGTGAAGTTAGGGAGGGATGGGTGGCTCTCAGGGCTGCGTGGTGTGTCGCCGCGTCTCCGAAATGATTCCTTCTGCTCGGTTATGAATAAATGATCGAAAAAAGGTATTTCTGGCACAGTCATTACAGAGAGTAATTGCGGATGGTGTGAGTGGATCCGGGTCCCTAAAAGATGCAGATAGGAAACAGTTTGTAAGGGGGTATTAATGAGGAGACTCCACCTGGCGTGTTGAAACAGCTGGCAGGCTGTAATATCGCTGTTTACTGGGTGACAGCTGGAGTCTTCTCTCTGCCTCTCTCTGCAAAAGAAACAGTCCACAATACAGATTTGACTGCCTGTATTTGATTTCTTCTTCTTCTTCTTCTTCTTCTCTTCTCAGAGCACGTTTTTGGGTCGGTTCAGGCACTTCCTGGATGTGATCGACCCCAGCACACTCTTTGTGACAGAGGTACACAAACATCATGAATTATTGCTGCCTTTGGTCTAAGGCTGGGCAGCGTGGCCTTAAAATAGCATTGCAGTCATTTTGAGGCCGCATGTGATAAACAGTCTAACTCTCGACATATTTAAATCTCCTCAAAAGTACCTCATAAAACATTAACACAATCAGACTTTTGATGAATTATGATCAGTTATGTGGATTTAATGACTGAGCAGGTGAAGACGAGGTAGAACAGTCTGATAAGTTTGGATAATGGCATCACTTTGCTGTAATGCAGCATTTAAAACCAGGAAAAGACAACAGTATATATAATATATAGCACATATAATCCCATAACACAACTAGAATGGCAGATTTAGATGTATTTCATCAAGATTCATGAATTATTCCCTGAGAAAATAAGGAAAGGTTTGAAATTTACTTATTTATTTAATTTTAAAGACAAATAAAGGGACAGGGGCGAAAGCATAATTATGTAAAGCAATATTTTTCCGAGTCTTGATCGGGTTCGATAAGAACTAAACTGAACCATCTTTTAATCTGTGTAGCTAAGACAGTTCCCAGTGACAGACGCTGTTAACCAAGATTTAATTATGTCTGATGATTATGATTTTTTATATTTAATTTAAAGTCTTTTGAGGTCAAAACAGCACGATAATGTCACATTAAACAGCTTTTAATAAAGAAGAAAGAAACGAAAGAGGAAAACATAAAAAGCTTTGAATTTGGTACCGTATCAGGTCGCAGAACCATTTCTCTCTAAACACCGGGCCGGTCCGCCCGCCCCAACACTTCATGACTCGGTCGTGTTGTGGTAATTCTGTTCATGGACTCATCAGAGCTCTGCTGCTCTGGGTAATGAAGCTGTTAGCGGGCTCTTTGGTGACAGTAATAGCGGCAGTAGCTCCTGGGATGTGATGAGGTGTGGACGTGTGGGGCAGCTGTGAGGGGAGGACACACACACACACACACACACACACACACACACACACACACACACACACACACCTTGCATCCTGCTGAGCCAGGCGTAGCCTCGACTTGCCCCTAATGATGAGAGTGGAACTGGGACGGCTGTGATTTTTGCGTACGATCACATGCGCACACAACGGCAAAAGTACACACCTGACTCCAGCTCAGAGAAAAAGGAACGCACACACACACACATGCATTGCACACACATGCACACACATGCACACACAGATGGCAGCTCATTAGAACAAATTGGAGCACATCGTTGTATTTTGCTCAGCATTAGACAATGATCACACCCCAGAAAGCTGCTCTCATTACCTTTTAGGAAACTCATTTGTCAACTGAAAAGCAGCATGAAAGTTTTAGTGAAACACAATTATCGCACATTGAGCCACATAGTGGAAGAGAAAAAAAACATCTCTAAGCTGACTAAGACTCCCCAGGGAAGAGTGTCCTGACCTAACTTTACACCTTTCTGACTGTTTTATCTGTTTTTTGTCCAATCAGGAACGTCTGCAGGAGAGCGTGGAGCTGCTGCACCGTTTCAAACAGGGAACTCTGCCTCCAGGAGTGACGGACGCACAGGTAAACTCAGCAAGTGACACTTTGTGGTGACAGAGAGAGGTGTTTTGCGTTGACGAGTGTCGTAAATTGTCCAACTCTTTGTTTTGTTCTCCGAGTGTTGTTTTTTGAGAAGCAACACCGTTCAGGGTGTGTTGATTGGTCCTCAGGAAGGGTGAAGGAAACAGGTGTTTGTGGAGTATTTCGAGCGAGGATGTAGCCCCGGAGATGGATGTAAAAATAGCCAAATATCTTCTTGATATACGTTTAAATGCTCCATTTTTTTGTTTTTACATTTTATGTATTTAACTGACAGAAAGGACAGAAGCAGAGCTGTTTAAAATTTCACTGTCCCTGTCTGATAAACCAATAAATAACAAAGCATCATGTTTCTACATTACTTACAGTTAAGGTGGTTACATGAGACGTTCTTCTGTATTTGTTGTTTGTCTTTACAGCTTTGGCAAGCTCAAAAAATAAAGCAGGTAAGATGTTCCTCTCTCTTTTCATCTCTCTCTCTTCACCACTCTCCGATCGCTATCTTCGCCATCTCTGGTCGTTGTGGCACGGTGTCACGAGTTGGCAAACAAGTCGGTTCTTCACACTACAGCTCGACACCTCACCTGTTGACACAGCAAACATCCGAGAGAGCGGACGAAACAGTAAAACGCAACATTTAACATTTAAGACAGTGAAGCAGGCAAATGAAAAGAAAAAAAACAAACTCGGGTGCTAATTAGCAGCTTCGGAAGACGTCTGACTGTCACTGAACTGCAGGTGCAGCCGGTCAAACCAACAGAGAACTATTAACAGGCTTTACTTTAAGTTTTATTTAGACGAGTCATAAACACCAGCTTTGTAAAAATCTAATTATTTTTTAATTAATTCTTTTAATTAATACATTATTTAATG
Organism: Pagrus pagrus; assembly: GCF_965226575.1. NCBI lineage: Eukaryota > Metazoa > Chordata > Actinopteri > Spariformes > Sparidae > Pagrus > Pagrus pagrus. Next base: position 24,976,871 of record NC_140202.1, read on the forward strand.
AATTAGTTGTCAGTTCTGTGCTCTTTTTTAATAGTTTTTCTTAAATTGATCAACAGCATGTTCAAAATGCACATATAAACTCGACCCTCGCCCCTTTTTCTTTTTTCAAAATATGTTTTTACATTTGAAAAAAGTCACCAAATGTCAGTGTTTAGTTCATTCTCAACCCTGCTCTGAAACGGATCCTGGGAAATCACATTCGAGTCCTAAAAATGAATGTTTTCGATCTTTTGTTTAGAAGTTCATCTGCTTGCCTTTTCACTAATTAAGTAGTTTAGTGACAGTTTTGGTCACAGATTCTCTCTCCACCTCATTATACTTGTATTATGAGGGTAATTTATTTAGCAAAAAAAGAGAAAACACACAAAAAATGCAACTCTCTTTTGTAAAACGTCTGTAGATATCACATTAATGTTGTTGATAAATGAAAATCTGATATTGATATTATGACAGCCCTAGCTGCATCTCATGATAATTTTCATGAGCAATTAATCTGCTGATCATTTTCACGATTAATTGATTTATCTTTTAGTCAAAAACAGTCCAAAACACAAAAACTCCTCAATAATTGCCGTATGTGGCAAAGAAGAGCAGCGAATCCTCACATTTAAAAAGCTGGAACCAGCAAATGTCGGTCTGGGTTGTGTTGGACCATTTATTAAAGTATATAAACATGTCGCTGAATACAAAGAAGTGCAGGTGGGTTAAGATTGTTGTGTGTATAGTCGGAGAAATCTTACCAAGCAGAACTGGACTCTATAGGACTATAAGACTAAGACAAGGTATAAGCTTTAACCTCTTTATAGACATGACAGTGCCCTCATCCTTCACAAGTTCAAGATTGGCTTCATGAACACCAGGAGGGAGCGAGATTCCTTCCGTTCCTCTCCAATCAGCAGATCTCCTCTCCACTGAAGCAAAAGAGGAAAAGAGATTTCCATCAGTCTTATCTTACAGCAGAGAGGATGCCGCTCTGACAGAGCTCTGTCGTTTGTCTTTGGTGCGTACGTACGAGACGAGACGACAGTTTACACACAGCGACCAGCAACCGTTACAGTGTTTGTTGCTCCACTTCTGTCTGTCCTCTCAGTGTTTATCTGACGCCGTGTTTTTCACTTTGTTTAACGTGATATTCAATCGTTTCTAGTTACACTTCAAACTTCCCTTCCCGTTTTTACCCCCAGTGCGAAACTTTCCCTTGACCTGAACTAACTGAATCATTCAGCTCTCATTATCGTCTGATTCTCATCATTACGCTCTTATTACAGGCCATCGTCCACCCTGACACGGGGGAGAAGATCCTCATGCCCTTTCGGATGTCAGGTACAGTAGCTTGGTGTGGAAGCCTCGGGGGGAAGCGGGGATCTAGGGGGCTTGTTATGTGGTCCAACATGGAGGCGTCGTTCATCCTGGGAACTGTCACGGCTCAACGGGGCTCTTCAGGTTGTCTGGAAAAAGGTCACACTCAGCTGGGCGCTGATTAAAACCTCTCTCCCACGGTGATCGAGAAGTTCTCGAGGCCTCCGAAGAAGCAAACACAAGTAGTCTGGTCCAGTCTCAGAATGAAAGAGGGAGGAGAAAGAAAGAGACACCAGATATTTAATATATTCTGACCAACATTATGTATTTGAGGAACTTTAATTCTGGCAGCAAAATAACCTAAAATCAAACAATAATGAGTTAAAACAGCGATAATACTGACTGTCTTTAACAGGTTTTATCCCGTTTGGCACACCAGTGGTAAGATTTCAGTACTGCATCTACATACTCACCTATATCATATGGTTTTAAATTAAACTTGAACCTCTCGTATATTGTTAAAGCTTTGTTTTTTAATTGTTCTGATGAGGGTCGTTCTCTTTGTGCAGGTTGTTGGCCTCCTTCTCCCAAATCAGACGTTGGTATCAACCATCTTCTGGCAGGTAAATACCCATTTAGTTATTCATTTATAAAGACGACATGCATCAACATTTCATACAGCAAGTGTATCTGCAGATTTACTAACACATCTCTCCTTCTGCAGTGGTTAAACCAGAGTCACAACGCCTGTGTTAACTACTGCAACCGCAACGCCTCCAAGGTCAGTAAATCCACCCGGTCACCAGTTATAGTGTACGTTAACGGTAGTAAAGTATTTTCATGTGGTAATGTCTCTCGTTTTGCCACTTTAGCCGGCTCCAGCTTCCAAATTCGTGCAGGGATACCTCGGAGCGGTGACCAGCGCAGTCTCCATCGCTGTGAGTTGAACAAACCCTGTGACTCCGATGGCTTGAAGTCATCACACAGCGCTAGATGAGTCACTTAAACCGAGAATAAACCAAAAAACCACCACAGTGTTTGACTTTGGTATAGGTCACTACCTACAGTATATAAAAGTCTGTAAAACCTGCAGTCGTGATGTGTTTGCTTTGACTTGTTTGTTGAGTTGTGGTATAATCCAATACAAATATTGTTGATCTGGGCTTCCATGCATAGCTTAAAGGTTTAACTGTGGTTTGAGATGCTTTTCCGCCCTGACAGGATACATTTTTAAGCCAAAACACCAAATACTTTCAATTGTTTTGACAGAAAAATGGCCAAATTCGAAAGAAGGGGAATATCAGCATAAATTGTCACAATGCTCTTATCAGTTAAACCTTTCTTTTTACCTTTATGTCATCAAAGACCTCAAATGTCAAAAGGCTGTAATACACGTTCACACACCTGCCTGACACAGTGTGGACAACAGGGCTCAAACCGAGCCAATTACTGGTCCCACTGGGCGCTCATCCGGCTGCTGCCCTCAGGCTCGGTGACGGCAGCGAGCACAGAAAAAACTCGCGGGGTGCCTGGAGGGCGGAACGACGGGTAAGGAGGGGGGCAGGAGCTCTCCAATTAGACGTCCGCTCTGGTGACGACCCCCCGCCGGGCTGGGGGACAGCCGGAGGCCGAAGTGGCGGGGTGGTGTGTTATCTGAGAGCACGTAGCCTTTTGACTACAGCTTCCAGTGTGTTAAAATACAAGCCAGTATTTAGGAACGTGTGTCACTTTCCCCCCGATCATACAGTTTCTGGATGTCCGTGCTTTGAGGTTTCCAAAAACATATTTATTCAAGCATTAATTCAAAATAGTCATCAGTGGTTGATTGTCTGTGTCATGTGCACGTGGTTTTCCCTTCAGGTCGGGTTGAACGTGTTAATCCGTAAAGCCAGCCGCTTCAGCCCAACTACCAGGCTTTTGGTGCAGAGGTTCATCCCCTTCCCAGCAGTGGGTGAGTTCAGAAAGCTCAGAGGAGCAGGGATTAGGTCCAGGTCTTTACTAAAACGGCCTTTTAAACCAAATTAGTTTCAACAATTTAGTTTTGGTTTAGGATGAATAACTTCTCCAGACTTTAAATAAACCTCTGTGGAGGCAGATTTGAGTAGAAATTGAAGCCGTCTATTTTGTTTTTTCATTTACATTTTGGTTAATTAAAGATATGGAGATCATTTCACGAATGTTGATAAGGGGCCTTTTAACTCATGACCTCCTCGTTAAAACGGATTTCTAATGGAAAAACATATTTCATGTATCAGTCCTATTAATGATAAATGGACTTTTAATTGTTTAGGCAGCTGACTATCGATTAAAGAAATTGCTTAAAAGCATCCCTGGTCTCAAAATGTATAGTTAGTTTGCAAGTGTAACGACAGTTAGTATGTCAAATTTAGCCGTTAGAAATATTGCAAGTGTTTGGTTTGTCCGCTCTGGGCTACTGTACAAACATGGCGGACTCTGTGGAGGACAAACTCCCTCTGTAGGTATCAAAGACTCATTCTGAGGTAACGAAATCCCAGCGACTCTTTTTTTCAGGTGATACGCTGATGAAAACATACTTATGAATGCCAGAAGATCCTCCTTAATCCTACACACTGGACCTTTAAGATTTTATCATGTGGTGTTTGCTTGTTTGCATGCTAACAATAAGTGGAGTTAATTAGTGAATCATGCTCATGTTTAGCATGCTGTCTATGCAGTACTATGATATTGTACTACATCAACATGATGAGTATTTGGGTAATTGGTTTTTGAGGTATTTTATCATGAACTAGGGTCAAAAGTCAGGGTCAAGTTTAACCCTCTGGGGACCGATAATAATGATCCCAATAATGATCTCAGTTCATGCATCCGGTTTGTCCACACGTGGGCCGAGGTGTGATACGTGTTATTTAAAGAAAATGACACTGTTGACTGTTTCCTCGCTGCTTGTTCTATTTTCATGATGCACACAATTTAAAAAAATTAACAGCTAATATAAATCTCCACATACAGTATATATAAAGTCATTGTTATCCTCAGTGTCTGTCGATATGGCGTCTACCCTTTGGAGCCGCTCTGTGATCATTAGAAATCTCTGTGTGCGAGCCAAGCCACAGCTGAGCCGATTTGTGTCACTCAGTCCGTTTCCCTCTGCAGGGTCACAGACGTGTTGTGAGCTCTCTTTGTCAGACGTGTGTGGAGCCACAAAGCTGGTTTTCATGCCACTCTCCCACAAAACACACAGTCACACCCAGGGGTATAGACCCGTGTCCCAGAATGCCCCGGGCTGCTGGCTCATAATTAAATTGTTTGCCTGCTCCCCCCCCTCTCTCACCATGGCGGTTCTTTCAATTAAATCAACAGGTTTCTACAGCGCAGCCTTTGCCTGGTAATTGGCTGCTCGTTAGAACTCTGCTGCCGCAAACAAATTGGATAATTACCCCCAAAGTGGCGTCTATGTCAAGGCCTCATTTACCTGATTTCTGTTTGTTCATTGTGGTTGCTGTTGTTGTTTTGCTTGGCCCATATAAAAGGTAATTAAAATGTCTAATTGAAGCGGGCGAAAAGCAAAGTGCTGTTTGAATTTTCACCCGCTTGATTTTGTTTGCTTACTTAAGGCTAGATTTATTTGTAATAACCTAATCAAGCGGCGGCCTGTCATTCAATTAGATTGTGAAGACTTTAACTGGAGGGGGAAAGAACGCGCCGCCAGAAATGTACTGGATAATTAATTTGTTGTGTTTTGAAAATATTTGTCTCTATTTGTGATATTTAGGAAGTAATTACGTGGAAAAGTTCTGGGATGCATTTCCGCGAGTGTGCCACTAGTTATTAGATGACAATTAGAATGTACATGAATGTAATTATTTCAAATAATTGCACATTACAGCCAAATATTTCAGCATTTAGCCTCGCAGATTTATAATTAAGTTAATAAATGCATCAAAGTAATTATGAAATTGAATCTATAATTGCAGTTTTTTTTTGAAAATTTGATCCGTTTGCCGTAGTTTTTTGTTATTCCCTGCCACTATCTGTCCCTCTTGTTAATTGGTCTGGATAAAAAAAAAAAATATCCCTTGTAGGTAAAAAGATCTATTTGCTCAGTCAATTGAATTCCCCCTCACAAAGCGACCTGTCAGCCCTGCAGCTCTTGGCGCAGATAACTCTGAACGCTGTTGTCTTAAATTAAAAAGGCTCGCGGCGACACCACTAAACTCTCTAAAATGAGTTTTTCTTATTCCTATTAGAGTCAAGGAGAAAGGTCTGTCTACATTAACATACATTTGTGTTCATTTTGGCTCTCGTGAATAAATCACAGGGTAACAACACTGCTGTTTGTCGACCCATCTGTCACCTTGGTTACGGTGTCCGTCTCTGACACACACACACACGGAGGCACGGTGCTCCGTATTTGTTTATTATAGGCTATAAATGTCTTATAATCTAACAATAAATCTGTGTATGATGCTTATGTAATCTTATTAATTTCAATGAGCATCTTAAAGGGACTCATAAGGTCCTCATTAGCTATTTAACACATATTACAAGGACCTTAATATAGAGCTGTGACACAGCTGCAATAGCTGCGACGTAATCCTTCGGGGCAACTCCGACTGTCAGAGGTTGTTATTCTAAGTGTCTGACAACTGTATGGAGACACTTAAACAGAGAAAAACCTCTCTGTTAAATAATAAGATCCTTTTGTAACTAGAAACAGCAGACTATTGTTTGCTAATTACCACTAAACACATTAGTTGCGCAGGTATTTGCGGTAAAATTTTGACCTGAAGTGCGAAATTAGAAGAAGAGGGGTCACCAAAGTTATTAGAGTTCATCTTGAGGAGAGGACATGCATGTGGACAGCAAGTTAGAGACAGTTTGTCCTTCAGCAGAACATTTTGTCATGATCTTTGATAAGTATTAGATCAACACAGAAAAATGCTAAACTTGAAATCTCAAACCATTCTCTAGTAAAAGATTACCTGTGAGTCCCCTCCTGCCTGATCTTGAGCTCGGAGAGTGAACAAATAATTTGTTAAATAATAAATAAATAGTCAGACTCTTAAAGGTGAGACGCTTTAATTTTTAACAAAATCATTCTCACCTCTCTGCAGCGAGCGCAAACGTCTGCAACGTGGTGCTCATGAGACACTCGGAGCTGTCGGAGGGCATCAGCGTGCTCGACGACAACGGGAACGTGGTGGGAACATCCAAAGTGGCTGCCAGGCATGTATGTCACTCAGCTTGGAAAACCTTTTAACTGATGTGAATTCTTCAGGTGCAGTTTTGTTGCTTTATTGATCGATGCAGTGAATTCAATCTACTGCTTACTGTCAATAATGTGACATCTCTTTCTGGCAGGCACTTTTAGAGACAGCTCTGACCAGAGTGGTCCTTCCAATGCCGATTCTGGTGCTTCCCCCCATGATCATGGCTGTACTGGAAAAGTAAGAGACTATATATATGTATTTTATATTTGATGAACTGGTCAGTTTTCTCAAACTTTATAAGCTTGTTTTGCTTCCTCATAGAGACGATACATTTAGAAAATAAAGGTAAAAGTAGAAAAGACAGCTGACATTCGAACACACTGTATTGGCGACTTGTCTACCTCTGGCACTTCCCCGCATGTGTGTATAATTTTAACAGTATTGGAGCTATATCAGGCTTTGGCTACGCCGGCGCTGCTTCTACTTCACCAGACTTATGAAACAATAATCATTAAGATTCCTGTTATTCCTGATTCAGTGTCACTTTTTGAGGATATGGCCATCGCTGTGGAGTTTCACAATTAATCAATAACCAAAATTAGAGACACTCAGTTTAGACTGTGGCTAATAAACGATCAAGCTTTTCATCGCAGCACGGAGACACTTGTCTTCCTTAAAATGTGTATTTTCTGCAGAAGTTTCTGTCGGCGGTGCCCTTTTTCTTCGTCCGTTCAGCCTTTCTTCCTTCCAATTTCTTTTTGTGCCTGTTTCAGAAAGCGCTGTCTCTGCTGCTGCACACATTAAATACATCACTTAATGTGGGCAAAGGCGTCTTACCCTTTAAATGTTAAATCATCGTTGGAGAAGAGCATTTTCCTGATTAAAAATGTAAATGAACGCTGTGATGAAAGCCATGGAGGCTTTAGTGTTTGGCTATAATACAAGTTGGATTAATTCAGAAATGCACATGACCCCTGACTAAATGACACATCATAATGAATTAACGTCACAAAGATTAATATTTTTGAATGCACAGAGTCTCAGATGTCTTCATTTTCGGAGCTGCTCTCACAGTCAGTGACCCGTCTCCACCACAGAGATTCAGCGTTGTGTGATATGACTGTAATGATGTCTTAATGATGCAACGTGTTTATACGGACGTCCTGTGATCGATGGCCCCGGCTGCGCCTGCGGTGCGCCGAGGAATGCGGCCATCTTTGTAAATCCTTGACAGCACTTGTCCCGACCGCTCCGAGCAGGCGGGCTCAGACAGCGAGGCCCGGCTGCCCAGGTGTGTTTGGGATTCCTGGCAGCTTGAATGACTGAATGAGGGAGGGAGTGCCTTGTGAGAGCGAGCAGAGGGCTGCGAGGTGGACTGTGGGTTGCAGGTGAGGAGGGCTCAGCTATGCTCCATGTCAGCTCGCCTTCACTGGCTCTCAATGGAGCGAAAACAAGGGGACAGAGACGGGCTCCTGGGCGGCCCCTCGGTGATGGATGACACTGCTGAGAGTAGAGTCAGGTCCCTGACAGCAGGTTCTGTCCTGCATGTGCTTCAGCAGCTACGAGACGTAACAGACCTGTAAGTGTATTCAGGACGTGTTATTTATTGTTCTGCGTCTTGAGCTACATCTACCTGCACCGACAGCTTCGGTTTCGGATTTGGAGCCAAGTTCTTGCTGCGATGTAACAAAGGGCTGTGAAAGTGTATCTCAGAAACAGTATCCCTGTTTCAGTTAATGTTTCAAGCTCTAATATATATAATTATATATGTTGTTGAAGGCAAAAATGAATACTTAGTCATTATCTCCTAACCCCCATGCCAAGTTTCGTGCTCCTCAAAACATTTCTGGAGCCTCACAGGAAAACAGCGTAGCAGAACTCTTGAAATATAAACTGTTGAAAAAGACTGAATCTCAACATCAGCTACAGCATTTAAACAATAGCTTCTTCTTCTCCTTCTTCAGCTGCTGACAAAGAGACGCCTCCTGACTTTTATTGTATGTTCATAATCACCCCCACCTCCTTCATGAGGTGTTTGTTTAGTGCAATAATTAGAAACCTGCTTTACACTTTAATTATTCCCCCTCACATGCCTCCTGTACACACAGTACGCAGGCTCTGCAGGAATAGAAGCGAGCTGAACAAAAGGTGAAACAAATGGTCAGAAAGACTCATATTTGACGTTTTATTGCCATTGCATTTATTTGGTTTCTTCATACAAATATATACTCACATCAGGTGAACCCCAGGTGAAATATGTTTTCCATATATAGATCTAATATACTGACATTCTAGCTACTTTCCTTGATTGGTATCAATTATAATGTGTTATGACAATGTTTTCACCTTGTATGCACCTATTACGCTGACACGAAGCGTTCACACAGGCTTATGTTTGAAATTAGTGTCATCAGGTGACAATTAATAACCATCATTAATAAATGGTTAATTTATAGTTAAATAAACGTTGTTTTATAGTAAGTTAATATATGTTTTTTAAAGCATTTCATTGTTAACAGCGCAATAACTATTGACTAAAGTTTAATTAACGATAAACTGACCATTCATCAATGATGGTTATTGTAAAGAGTATATAATGTAATCTTTATATATTGAAATATATATTTAATGATGTACTTGCAATGTATTATTAAATCTGTGAAATGATATAATCTCTCTATATTGACAAATATACCAATTAATGCAGTTTATATACTGTAAAACATATTACCATATGTTTTCCAAATATATATCTACAAATATATGTAAGATATATTATTCTTACATATAAGAATAATATATCTTTATATATTATATATTATTACTACTATATAACACAGTTTCATAAAATTCAGAAATTTTGTTGTGTTTCGTGAAATTTCATGTTTTCTGACATGTCAGGACTTTTTAAATGTTGTGTTTTGTTTAATGTGTTTTTGGAAATGTTGTGTTTTGTGAAATGTTAATGTGTTTTGTTAAATGTTGTGTTTTGTCAAATATTGTGTTTTTTTAAATGTTTTGTTTTGTGAAGTGTTGTTTTTGTGAAATCTTGTTGTGTTTTATGAAGTGTTGTGTTTTGTAAAATGTCAATGCGTTTTGTAAAATGTCGTGTTTTGTAAAATGTCGTATTTTCTGAAATGTTGTCGTGTTTTGTTAAATGTTGTCTTGTTTTGCAAAATGTCGATGTGTTTTGTGAAATGATGTTATGTTTTGACATCAGGGCCACCGTATGATTATATATTTTTTGGTCAGGAAAATACATTGCCACAAGTAAATCCTACTGCTAATACTACCACTAGAAATTAAACGTCTTGTCAGAGTCATTCAGCGGCATAGAGGAGTATCTGACACAACACAAGTCAGCAGGGGTATTCTATTAATTGGTCGACAGGGAGGCTCAGTCACGGTGTCACAGGTTCATGTAAACAGTTAAACCTGGTAAGACCTCCACCAGAACGTGGCCACTAGCCAGTTTACTCAGTGCGAGCCAGTCCTGCATGAAATGGTGTCATTAATTTCAGAGTTTTTCAGCTGATTTGGAGGTTTTCAAACTTAAACGTGTGCCCAAACCTTCCTTCATCACTCACATCGCACATACCTCGCAACTTTTTCTCCCATTGACTTTCCTCTTTGTAATCCACTTCTAGGATGTGTGTATTATGTGTGTGTGTAGCCTAATTAAACCATGGCAGCCATATGTGTTAATGAGCTCCCTCATTAGGCAGTAGCTCTCCTCGTTAGGGGGAGAGGCGTCGCTGGTGGAGGAGAGCTGGAGCGGCTCTTTCTCAAGCTCCTGCTGAGTTCGCTGTCCCACACACTGAAGAGGGGATTATCCTACAGAGGGCAGCGCCGAGGGAGGAGGAACATGGGCTGAGACGAGAAAATATATTTGTGGAGATGGATCTTTAAAAAGTCTGTTTGGTTTGGAGAGAAAATACGGCTTTTACAATTAACGGCAACACAATTTTTAAGCAGGGATTATACATAAGGGTTATTTAAGTTGAGTTAGAACAACATTTGTAGGATTGAACTGTAAGCAGGAAGTTCATGGATTCGATTAATCATCTGGGCAGATATATCAGCTAATATTAATTTCAAGGTTGAGAGTTTTTGAAAAAAGACATGGGTCAATGAATTGTCAGCATGGAAACCTTGATCTGTGTCTCAAACTATGCCTATATTTGAGGGTATTGTGCCTGGAAAGTCATTGAAATACCTTGAATTTGATCTTTAAATTCAAGCTACAAGGTTCCCACACTACATGGTGTGTGAACAACCGATCATTGTTCATTTCTCAGTTTTTAAACGTCTCAACTTTTTCCTTTTGTCTTATGAAAAGTCTGATGAAAAGTTAATAAAAAAACATAAATGTCTATGTTATTTGTTTATACAGAACAAATTAAATCAAATCATATAAAAACATCCCGAGTGCCACCACCAATAAACCTGTGCAGTAACTGTGAAGTCAATAAAGTGACAGGTTTCTGTCTCGTCTGCGTCCCACCAGGCTTCCTCTCCTGCAGAGACATCGGCGGCTCGTCCTGCCCGTCCACAGTCTGGTTGTCCTCGCCGCCTTCGGACTGGCTCTGCCTCTCGCCATCAGTCTCTTCCCACAGATGTCACAGGTACGTCATCCTGAAATCAACTTGATATTAGGGTGCACATATTAAACATTGAGTAGTTGACCATATTCTACAACCACTAGGCCATTAACTAAGAGTTTTCCCTTAATAACCTCCTAGTTAATGCTCATTGATCATAAGTAACCAAGTGTAGGCCTTAAGTCTTTGTAACTCAGAATCTGTCACTAAGAATCACCAAGTAAAAGCTAGAAAATCATGATTAATGTTGTTTCATCGCAGCTGACCATGTCACAGCTATCATAGTTTTGCAACTCCTGTTGGTGTTTTTACTTGAACATCATAATTATTAACCTGGTTACGTTCAGAAAAACACGGTCTGGGTTGAAATATACCCTTTCCTGGTCTTTTTACTTCAGTCACAAAGCTGTGACATTACAAAAACTGGATCTGTCAGTCAGGATGATGGTCCAGAGACAACCCCAAACACACCGATATCGGATCGTGCACGGCCTGGTAGTTGTAAAATATGGTCATGCTTAATAATGACTTAATAAGAGTCATAATGTGCACTAATAAGCAACTAGTCAATGGTTAATATGTGTCCCCTAATATAAAGTGTTACCCCTCTCACCCTGACCGTATTAGATATCCTCCTCGCTCAGGTCTGCCATGACTCAGTCTCAGTGACTGATGTTGATGACCGCGGTCTTCTGACCTCTTTACCGTTCCCCATTGAGCTTCACAGAGGCTCTCCCTCCTAATGAGGCGTAGCCCTCTGAGACTTAACCTGTTCTGTTATGATCTGCCCGGAGCCACTACCGCCTTCATTCACTGATGCCATCCAGGCTAGCGGGCTGACATCTAACTTTAGCCTTATTACCTCCGTATGTGTCATTCTGCTCATTAATCAGCCCGATTTTTGTTTTTCACTCATATCTCTCTCTTTGTCTTCTCTCTGCCAAATGACTCGCTGACACAAGCCAACCGGCTCTGGCTTTAAAATGTTTAGGATTTAATTACCACTGGAAATAGCTCAGACAGCCATATGGCAAAAAACTTCAGACATATGTGCCGCCAACAGTCCTGTGAAAAAGACGCCTCCCGTTCTGCGGAGGGGCCTGTTTTTCTCTCACAAGTCCTTTTTACACTTTCGCAAGAATAGCAGATGAAAAAAAAAAACGAACTCCCCAAAAAGCAACTTGAATGCCCTGTTCCCCCGGACCCCCCGCCTACTCAATTTGTCCCACTTCCCCATTTCACACCTACCAAGACGTCTGATTAGGATTCTGCCTCCGACTCCAACAGCCATCTGTCTCTCGTTCAAATATTAGGAGATGCGAACCTCAAATTAGACTTTAATCTGCCAAATTGGCTCTTTTTGCACATTAGCAGTAAATACGGAACATTTAAAGCTTTTAAGAATTATTTAGTTACAAATGAAACTGCTTCTTATCTTTAAGTAGCGGCTCATGATAAAGATGCATGTACAGCGTAAAAACATACAGCATGTAAACATTGTTATATGTGCCAAGTGTTCACGTTTTTCCCTCCTGACCTTTTCGTTCCCACAGATCAGTGTGAACGAGCTGGAGCCGGAGATCGCCGCGGCCACAGACTGTAAGATTGTGACATACAATAAAGGCCTGTGAGTGATCCCCTGATGACATGACCTGCTGCTCGTCGCCGAAGCTGCCAGAGAGTGAATTATGGTAAATTTGGCCGTGTTATCCGGCGAGCAGTTAGCATATGTTTACAGAGGGAGAGGCAGTGAGAATACACAGTGTTTATGCCAAGACAATGGTTGTTAAATAAGCAATAACACATGATGATACACTGTGATATATGAAAATATACATGATGACACCTCGGGGGGGTTTATCGCTGTTGTAACATGGACTCTTACCAAGGATGTAACGCAAAATAACTGAGCCACGCAAACAGATTTATAGAAGAGTTCGCACACTCGATCAAGCTAACGTGCTTCTTCAGCAAAGGGAGTTCACAGCCTGGTTAGCAGAGACGTGCACACGTATTTCTAGAGGCTGTTGCTCTAACCGAAAGAAACATAACCCCCAGACCCTGCTGCCTACATCAGGGCTGTCCTGATATCAGATTTTCGCTGCACGATTATCGTGGCCAAACAGATTCATGATAACAATATTATCGCGATATCTAAAGAAATTTGAAAAATGAATGCTACCAATGAGATCTATCTTTAACTTTGTTAACTCTGTGTTTTGTCTCTTGATGAATGAAAAATGAATGACCCCTCAGAATAAAATGATATATATATATATATATATATGTATGTATATATAATAGTATATATAGGCCCCTAGCCTATATGTTATCTTAGCTTTTAGATTGGTTCATGTGAAGGTATAATATAAGGAAGTATTGCACAACTTCATTTTTATTAGAGATGCACAGATCAACTAGCCAGGGACCAAAAATGTCCGGTTTCAGGACGACAGGCCGAGCATCCCCCAACGAGACCGCCTGCCCGAACTGAAAAGTCAGTGTGAGAGTCCGGCCTTGTGCACGTCCTCGCTGTTTAGCCTGGCGAGCTGGTTTATAATCCAGCCTGGGCTCTTGTGTTTTTCTGTGTATCTCCATTTTCATTTTGCAATAAACCCTTAACTGAAGAATTTCAATAACCATGAGGAAAAATTAGTGGATAAAGATAGCAGCGGGACTACATGATGATGTATATGTAAAAACTTGTGACGTTTAGTGGCGTAAGATGGTAGAATTGCACCAGAAGGAAGGAAAAGCCTACCTTACCTACCTGAATACTCCCCTCCCTGCGGGAGATTGGGCATCATGTGATAATTTAGCAAACCAACACTTTACTATCTGTTGCATGATTAAAGATTAAATGATTAAAACTTAAACTTAAAATGATTTTAAGCTCATCTGTGAACTGTATTAAGCTTCAAAACACCTCAGAACTGTATCTCATTTAAGGTATATTCTTCTATCTGAACTGTGTTTTGCTTGTTTGTTTGTTATTTTTACCTCGAGGCAGGTAATAGTGAAATATCAACACTAATTTCCAATATTTGCCTTTACTTCCTGGTGATTTAAAGTTGTAACCACCTCTGTGTAATTGCATTCCCTTGTTATAAACTACATTTTATGTAAGTAAAGACTGTATATACACAAACGTCATAATCACAGTAAAATAAAGACATTTTGACAAATGGTCTTTTTTGTATGTATTTTCACTTGATTTATTTAAACTTTCTGTCCTCAGGTATTATCTCGTGTTACCATCTCTGTGATTAACATGTTTGCACGGTTGCCGGGGGAACCCAGCACGGTAGGCTGCGAGGAGGCGTAATTCGACAAGAAGCCACACGCCGGATCGGAGGAGGAAGCTGGAAGGTGGAAGCTGTTGCACACAACCCGAGTGAGACAACAAAAACAAAACCCCATTCAAAAAAAATATCAAACATTCAAAGAGATACATCAGTTTTTATTCTTTTTATTATTCAGGTTTAATTTGTTGATATTAGCATCACATTTGGCTGAATTTCACTCCAACGCTGAGAGTTTTACAGAAATGTCACCTCTAAATTTACCATATCGTGCACTGCAGATTAATTACTGGTGTCAGAATCTTATTTAAATATCTCTAATTAGGTCATTTAAGTAATTCCAGTCACAGTCCATAGTGATCAGACTGCAACTGTTTATTTAAAAAAAATCTATTCAGAACAAAATCTTCTTTTTTCAGTAATTAGCTTGTGATTTTGTGATTCGGCGAGCCTCCCGCTGCTTGACTGAAACTGATGCAATGTGGCAGCTGTGACTACGCCGCATGATTTATCACTCGACAACGCCATTTTAAAACCAACAATAAAACACGTTCAACTTGTACTGTAAGGTGAGAAAATAGACAGACAACAAGTAATCAAGCCCGTAATGACGAAAAACCGGTCGTCTCGTTTTTCCGACCAGTTTTTCCGACACCTTTGCAGCAGCAGCGGGGATCTGGAGACTTGTTCCCCCGGCCCGGCAGCGCTCCGCTCCGCTCCGGAGAGACTTCCTGCTCTCGTCCTGAACTCTCCTCTCTGCTGACTCAGGCGACAGGAGACACAGCGTTTAGGGAGACAGGCGTGATTTTTCCCCTTAAGTGTTTTTCTAACAGACAAATGAGAGGTGCGGCTCTCGTTAATCACGTTGACCTTCTGCCTGACCCGACATGTGATCGGCCTTAACCCTCAGAGAGCTTTTTAGTGTCAGAGTGAGCTTCTGTACTGGTACGTCGATTGTTTTTGGTGTGAGCTGCTGAAGGTTTGGAGATTTTGGACTGTAGAGATGTCTGTGCCCTCTCCAATATAATGGAACAAGATGGCGCTTCTTGTTGGCGCCAAAACATACATTTAAAAACCTCAACAGAAATGTCTCCTTCCAGAAATCTTGACCTTCTTTTGATTAGTTCCATGTAGTAACTATTACACCAACCCTCATTTTGTCGAGCTGACATCTCCAAAACTCTACAACTCACACCAAAACAATCCAGATGCATGATTAGCTCTCCAGGTTTTTTTAACTGCCCCTTTAAATCTCACCTTTGATGCTGTTTATTTGGACATTAAGGCATGCTGAATCTCTTCTAACATGTATTTGCACCTGCAGTGAGTATAGGATGTCCTGGAAACTCAAAACAAGGCATGTGGCCCCTTTTAGCAACTGCAGATGTCTGACGTTTTGTCCGCCTTTTGCAGCGTATTTGACTTTCACGCCTCTTTCTGTTGCTTAGCTTACAAAACAAGACATGAGGGTCAGACGTCAGGGGCTCTTCTCTGGAGCCTCGGGGTCATTAAGAGGAGATTCCTTCCGTTTCTTTTGACAGGTGATTACCGAGGCGCTTTGGTGAAAGGGCCGCCGCACAATGCTAACTACTTTCCCCTCTTTTTTTTTTTTTTGCACCCTCTGGATGGGACTCATTTCTGTGCCCACCCCCTCCTTCTGCTGGAATTTGGAGGAAACAGGTAACACACCTGACACCTGTGCAATGGTCCTGCAACATTCCTGCCACCTCATACAGATACAACTCAGATTTTCAGGGTTTTTTTAAGCACAAAACAATCTGAAAATACAGAAATCCTTCTTTGCTTGGACTCTTCACCACCCCCTGTGCCACAGAGGCTCGAGTGTCTGCAGGTCTTTCATTCCAATCAAACACTGCAGCAGCATGCCTCACACTGATTTGCACATGCAGCCTGAGCCGGAGAGGAGGGACTAATGAGTGAAATCTGCCGCTGTAACGGCTTTTTATAAGGGGAAACCCTGCCAGACTCTTACGGCTGACGTGATGAACATATTCAGCACCTGAAGTAGACACAAATGATGAGAAATAGCTTTTGTTTTTATTTCTAAAACATCTTTTTTTTTGTAATTACATGTTCTGCTTGAAAAGTATGATCTCATATATGTTTTTTTTTTTAACGACACACAGGGTTTAAAGATGTCATCCATCACCCCACACTGACAAATGTGGCACGGCAGAAGAAGCACAAAAGCTGTGAAGTTGCTTTTATTATGTGGCACAACTCGCCCCTGACGCCAGAGGTCTCTGCAGCTTCTCGCCTGTCCCAGAGTCACGCACAGCTGGTCGTCAATCGCCTCTCTGTGGAGAAATCTTCATCAGGAACCGTGGATCTTCTTCCACACGTGCTTCATTTCCTGCTTTTGTTCTTCTGGCGAGTCACCAGCCTTGTCCTCCTCCGACTCAAAAGTGTGCGACAACAAGCTCTCGTCGTCGAGGAAGAAATTTAAATTAACGTGGCTCACAGGTGGCGGAGCGGGTGGGGGTGAGCAGTGAGGTGTTAATGACCTAAGCAGGTGGTAAAAACAGCTTTAATGAAACAAATAGCCTTCTTTCAAAAACAACCTTTATGCGTGGCCTATGTACAATTTAAAAAAAACAAACACTATGATAGAGGTTGACGTTGTTTCTCTTCATCTTTGGTCGTCACACCAAAGATCATTAAACGATGTATCTCCTCATCCAGAGACGTTCACGATGGATGTCATTAAATAATTATTTTTTTTCTCCCAGTGTCACAGAGTAAAACACCTCAGTGAAGAGATGTGCAGCCGTCCTCTAATGTGTCTAATTATACTTAATAATATTACATAATAAATAGTGGTTGGTCCTCTGGTGCGTCAGAAGGAGACGCAGGGTTCAGGGTCGGAGGTTTTGTTTTTAGTCCTCTGAGGTGACGTCTATGTCCTCGGAGCTGGCCTGCTTGGTGGCGATGCGCCATCTGTTGATGTGGTGGTTCCCCTTCTTCTTCTGCTGGCTGTCTGGACCCTCCTCCTCCAGCTTCTGTCGCTTGTACTTAGTCCTCCTGTTCTGGAACCACACCTTCACCTGGACGGACACACGAGCAGGGGTTAGATGGTGATGATGCACATTAAGTAGATGGTCCACTGTGACATTCACAGTGTAGAATGATGTATGTGCACAGTGTGTTTTCACGTTTATTGCTCAAAGTGTACATTTTCTTTGTGTTAATCTAAGAGGCGGGCCTACGAGCCTGATTTGTGACATCACAAATGGCATTTGCCAGCCAATCGTGTGATGTTGAAACTTGAAGCCTCCAGTGCACAAACACTGAGAATGGACATTACTTGTGACCTTTTAAGTATTTAAATGTGGTGATCGTACTTTTTTTCTGCAGAAGCCATGTCAGACACAAGTTAGAGAATTTGTATTTATGTCTTAACTTGTGTGAAGGAGATCTTTAAATACAAACAATATTGCAATAGACCTTTCTCAACGGGGACATATTTGTCTTTACACACTCAGGTGTAACTAATAATATAAATGATGTGTTTAAGTTCACGGGTCCTGGTTAAATACGGGTCTGTTTTGGGACATTTACCATTATTTTCATTATCTATTAATCCGCTGAGTATTTTCTCACATAATCAATGAATTGCTCCAAGGTGACACCATCAAATGCCAAAACCCACAATGTTAATGTCTTGTTATGTTAAGTCTTACACTTAAGTCATGAAAATGTTTGGAGATTTTGCTTGAAAAATGACTAAAAAGCGACTAAAGCGTCCTGGAATTTGACCGATCAATGAATCGGCTGATTGCTTTGGCTCTACCTTTGATTTTTTTGATGATGAATGTGTGCCGGCTAGTAATGGAAAACACTTTAAGTCAAAATAAAATGAAATAAAACATGAATTTAACAATCCAAGCTTCAATTTCTACATTTAAACCCTGTTTAAACTAAAGATTTGATTATTTGGAAACCAGTGGAGGCTTTAGTGGTCATCTTAAAACACCAGATTTATTTTCCACCAGTCACAAAACCTGATTATCTCCTTCTAACTGATCCCTGCTGATGTTTTTCTACACTTTTTTTTGCAGAAATAATGCGTATTTTAAAGGATTCCTGGTTAAACAAACTAACAACAACTTCTCGCCTCTTGTTTTCATAACCGAGCATGCATTAATGTATGGGGGGAAGGTCAGCGGGGCTTAATAGCTTCCTGACTGACTGACTGTGACCTTGGAATATGATATGGAATATATATGTGGCCGGGATGCATTTTTAAAATAGCAACACAGCGCTCATAGTTTCCCCCTGTTGTACTCGGTGACTCTTACGAGGCTGCAGGCTGATTCTGTGTTGTAAAAACCGTTGAAACTCTCTCAAAGAGCCACACATTACTGGACTCGTCACAGTATTATGTGCATATTTATTTAAATGCAACGCAGAAATAAATATTTTCTCACAGTTTGAACGTTTCCCTTCAGCTGCTCAGGGTGATACTGAGGAAAAAAAGGCAATTTTACAACCCGTGACTTGATCAGTCTGCTGGTCCAAACGTTTCTACTGAAGCAGGGAACAGATAGTTGCACCATTTTATCATCTAACTGGAAGATATATATTTTTATGCTGTTACTGTGCACACATTTCAAATTGTCTCAATATTGAGCGTTTGTTTTAACTTCATTTATTTACTGAGCGCAGCATTTCTACAACCCTCTTTTCTGTTATATTCCAAAATCGAGCGGTCGCTGTGAAATATTGCAAAAACGTAATTATATACACAATAAAACCAAAATGGCGGGACTGTTTCCGGCAGAGAAAGTTAACTACATTTCTCTCCATTTTCTCATAATTCAAAATGAGTTGTGTTAATCTGTTTTTTTTTTCCTTGGATATTTGGGGGATATTTAGTCATTATTCTATATTATTTTAGATGTTTAGCTGAAGATAAATCCCAAACATTTACCTGATTATTCCCAAAATAGTTAGCTAGAGAAGTGCTACATGGAAATATCAGTAAATATTTAGATATCAGGCTAAAATGAGGTGAATCCTGATACTGCAGAGTCAGTAATAATAATAATAACTTCAATTTAAAGCAGCAAAATTATAGATTAATTGCAAACTTAGGTGGATAAGTTTTATTTGAAATGCTGTTATTACTGTTTTACATTGTTTATTCAGATGTTACATAGACAGCAGTGGGTTTAATCTTTGGTTGATTGTTATTTACACATCAGGAATTATCTGAATATAAGTTATCATTATGCTAAATATGTCTGTTACAGTGTTAAAGGTGCATTATGAAGTTTTTGGGGGAATACATTTCATTCACTTTTTTATGCCTGAATAAACCAAATAAAGAAAAGTCTCTTCTTTTCATGACTCAATAAAACCAATAAACCAAACAACACAATTTCATACTGTTTTACTCTGTTTATATGTGGCGGACCCTGCCACCTTTCTAGCTTCGAACAGTGTTCCTGGGACGTTTATTCATTTATGGAAAAACCCAAATATTTTCTGTTATTACTTATTAAAATTCTCAGTTTGTATTTCTACACAGTGTACCTTTAATGACAGAGGAAATTAAACATTAACTGGTGTTGCAATGGCTAGCCTTCCTCATATCACCTAACATGTATCAGCTGCAGCCATGACGCAAACATTTATTTGTTGTATTTATATAAATCAGCGGTCTTGAGAGCTCAGTCTGTCCAGGAGCCGCTGAAAGGTGTTTTTAATTCAAGATTAAAGAGCGTAAATATGATCGATGGTGATGTTTAACGAGTCCACAGTGTCTCATGTCCATTAGGCCTCATAATGGAGAATATAAAGAGAGTCAGCTGTTTGGATAAATGCTGCTTCTGAGTTTTACGTCAATCAATTACGCACAAATTACGTTATGTGAATTATGACACGTGAATATTAATTAACAATGTATTTGGTCTGAGTTCTCCTTGGACCGCACCAAACAGCAGAACATCAGCTCACCTGCGTTTCAGATAGACTCAAGCTGTTCGCCAGCTGCTTCCTCTCGGCTCCGACCACGTAGTGGTTCTTCTCGAAGGCTCTCTCCAGCCGGAGGAGCTGGGAGGGCGAGAAGGCGGTCCGGATGCGTTTAGGCTTCCTGGCGAAGGGACCGTGGAGCAGCAGGCTGTCCTGGGACACGTCGTTACCTTGAAAAAGAAACAACGAGGGGCCGTGAGGAGGGTGGAGGAGCTGCCCAGAGGTGAGGTTTGTGACGAACACCTGGTTCCGAGTGGACAGTGTGTGTGTGTCAGGAGCAGTGTTATGGCTGCCTCATCAGAAACGGTTTGAACAGCGTCAATAGGTCCAACGACTCTTCTGCGAAGTGTGAGGAGGTGGTGCTGTAGCGTCATTAGCACAGGTGAGCAACATGTCATCTATAAAGGTATTTATATAGAAGAAACTGGAAATGTGGCTCTATAATATCAATAAAAATAATATTTTTTTTAAATCAAATTGAACCTGAGCAGCTGTTTTCTTTCTGTATCAGGCCCCACAGGGAAATCATATTTTATGGAGTTACTTTACGCACATGAAGCCATTAAATTAAATTAAGAGTATCGCGCATGGACACGGAGACAAACACATAATGAAAAGTGTTTATTCTGTGACTTATTTATAATTTTTATTTTGTGTTCTGTGATTATTTTTGGTCCCCCCCAAAAATAATGCGACACTTTTATTACGCATCTCCCAGAGTACCTAAATAATTTGAGTGGAGTTGTTCCTTTTTAATAAAAACAACAAAAACTGCACAAGCCCGATAAAAAGACATTTTTGTAGACCTGAATATAAACGTTTATTTTTTTGAGGGTTATTATTATTTTTTTTAACTGAAATATTTTCACCAAACATGCTCGGTTCCATTTTTGGGAAAAGAAAAATATGGATCAGATACAAACCTGTAAAATACACATATAACAGGATACACTATTATATATATTTGCATCAAAATAAAGCAAATAAACGTCAAATATTTTGTGTTATTTGTTCACAGTTAAAGTTGTTAAATTAACCCACATTTATCTGTTAATACTTCCCAATATTCTGTCAGGAAAGAGAAACAAAAAAATATTCTCCAAGGTGAAATGTGTATTTGGCGCTAAAACTTCCTAAATGCTTTTTGTTTCCTCTCTGATTTTATAATTTAACAAACTAATTTTCTTCTTTTTAATTATCAGCTGATTATTTAAACTCCTTTCTTCGTTTTTGTCCAACCAGAGGACATTAATGGATACTTAAATAAAATAAAATAAAAACAGATTAGGATACAACAAACTGCCAGTGTGGAAAATTAATTTAGTACGTTGTATTAAAAACTGGCATTTTGTGGATTTGCATCCTTCTGTCTTTAATGTAAAATATACAAGTCAATAAAAACAAATGCGCAGTTTTAATTGTGCCATAATCGCTCGTCTGTGCGCGCAGTTTGCGCTCAGCTCTGTCCGGTAAATAAATCACTGCAGGCTCAGATGCTTCACTGCGCAGGATTTCCTTCTGATTTCTGTTCCCATTATTCTGAGGTTATTATCCTGGGTTTGATCTGTTTGGTCTCCTCAGCCTGGCTGTTGTGCCAGATATTTATAAAAATGAGATGAACAACAACTGTGGTCTGACCCAGGGCGAGTTTTCTTGTATGGGGAAAAAAACCCCAGCGCTTATCTTCTCGTGGCTGTGTGGCTTTGTGAGAGTAGCTGCAGGGCGAAGGGAGAGTGGGAACATGAGAGCTGCGCTGCCGGTGGCCTGGTGGTTTAATGCTGTCTGTGGCACAAATGTTCACAGCCATGTAGTGACGATGAAATATGAAATATTGATGGATTTGATGAGAAAAAACACCTTTCTCCTCTTTCCAAATCTAGTTTATTCCTCACTAGAATTAATGTTTAGCTTGTGGTAAGAGGAGGTAAATCATTGCGCAGTCTGATCTTCAAGTGGAATTAAAATCAGTTTCTTCACATTTTATTTTTTTTACCTTGAAACCTGTGTCCAAAGAACCTGTTCCGGAGCACCCAGGGGTAGAAGTTGAGCGGGTCTCGGTGTTGCGTCCCGAAGAAGTGCGGATGCTGTAGGTGGGAGCCTCCGAGCTGGTGGGGAGCCACGGTGAGGGAGGGGTGGCTAACCGTCTCTGGGAACACCAGGTCCGGGGTCTGATAGAGGGACCTGGCCGGCGGACCCTGGTAGCTGTTCATTAAGGCATCTGTCGTCGGGTTGGAGTAACTTAAAGCCGTCGGACGGATCGGCTCCTCGGCCGTCAGAGGATTCTCTTTGGCGACCAGAGACTCTATCGTGAAGCAGCGCTTCCCTGCAGACGAAAACATCATCTCTGGATGGAAAAAAAGAGACCAGAAGAGAAGAAATCTGTTGCTGGAGAAAGAAGTAAGCTCCCTCTCAGAGGTGCGTCATGACCACAGATGGAGGGCTGAGGGTGATCTGCAGGTTTGTGTCTTCACGGGCTCGTCCAGAGGAGATGCTGCTACAGAACTCAACAGTGCTGCAAATGAGTGTGATCCATGGACTCAGAGGGTTTCTGCGCACCGAGTCAAAGCGCCTCCAACCTTCAGCGCGTCTCGACGGCGCGCAGGGAGCGAGCTGATTGGACCAGAGCACCTGCCAATAGGTCTCCTCATTCAAGTACCTGCTTCGTAGATCAACACAGGGCCCCGGCAGAGGCAGCTTAGTTACAGAGGCACGCTGAGAAAACATGTGTGCTCCAATTAATGGGTCATTGTGTGTCCTATTCAGCCGTAATATGTCGGTGTTCAGGAGGGGAAACAACCCGCCGGAGGGGGGGCGAGGAGCTAAACTTCAATCAGACAGGAATTCTCCACAAGTGACGATAACATGGAGGCAAAGTGTCCGGAGAAAGTCTCATGGACACGAGTGGAAACTTCACCAGCGAAGTGCTGAATGTTTGAGTTGTTTCTGTCCTTCAGAACATTAAATCCGCTGGTGTTTGGTGATTTTTGAGCAGATATCACACTGAAAAACTTCCATGTAATTTAAAGTGATGCTGGACACATTCACCAAAGTGACGACAGGCGTATAATTAATTTTTCTTTTCTTCTGCTGAAGCACATTTGCGCTCAGGTCAACTTGCAGCAAAGATAAAAACCAGAAATACCGTTTTTATCCTCTTTAATCCAAATAAATTAAAACAGTTTCTCCCACCAGAAAAGAAAAGAAGTGGTCACTTTTATTGATTAATTTTAATTTGTAATTCATTTTATTAGTGTGTGTGTGTGTGTGTGTGTGTGTGTGTGTGTGTGTGTGATACACGTTGAACTAGAAGAAAATAAGAGAAAGAAGATTTTTCTATGGACATTTTTCGCTTTAATACTTATTTTACGCGCTATAAATGCAAAATATCACGACCATAATAATAATAATAACAGTAATAATAGGATTTACTTAATGTATATACATATTTTTATATTATTTTATTTATTTTGTGTTAGGGACAGAGCAAAGAAACAGCTGTTACAAATACACAAACAAAATACATTCAACAACAAACATTTTTACTATTTCAAGGACACAAACTTCCCTTCAGGCTTCTCAGATGCATTAATTGAAATAAAATAAATTGTTTTGAACCGAGTTTGATGCCTGAACATTTTAATAAAACACACATCAGAGCCTGAGCTCGTCCTCTGTGAGAACAGTCGCGTCCTGCAGGAGGAAGCAGCAGGTAATTGTGTTTTGGAGCTGCTGCCTCCTCTGTATCCCCTCGGCGCTCCGCTTCCATGCTGCACTAACCAAGTTAATATTTATCCTCTTAATGCGCTCGTTTGCGTGGAGGTTGCATTAGAAAATCATTACCGGTGGAAATTATGAGGTAAAACAAGTTGTTGATTAGGGCGTTTAGAGCTAAAGGCTCCTAAAAGACGTGTCCCCCAAAATCTCCTTGTTTTTCTCTTTCAGCATAATTTTTTTAATAATTCTAAGGATTGTGTGGACAGATCACACTGTTCCTGGAAATTGCAGGACTCATAGGAGCCAGTATTGAATATAACAAACATGTGAATCATTCTAATCTCATTTAAAATGCGTGTGTCGATCAGGATTACCAGAAACTAACATGTTGCTGTGCAGTTATTTTGCTCCAGGATACAAAAACATGTGTTCATTTAGTCTGCATGCTCTGCTCGAAAGAAGAAAAGCTCATATTATGATCAAGAACAACGCAAGTTCATAACCGAATAAAGTAGAGAGCGATCAAACATTTCTCAGGACTCGCTGGATTTTATATTTAAACTCTTCACCCTCAGTTCAGAGGCAGGAACTTGAGGGCTGACCGAGCCGCTCCGGTTTAATGATGAAACCCTGGAGGCCTTTACGCACTGACCCTGATCGCTGCTGGTTAATAGGTGGCCAAAACCGCTAAAAAACAAAGCAGTGGAGTCTCCTGTTGTTCCGTAGCTGCCGATCTGAGCTGTGCGTAAAATGTCTTTTATTGTGAAAATCCTCATTTTAAGGGCGCAAAAGTGACAATATAAACCAAGATTGGGAAAATACTGAGATTTATTCTGTTTTTATGTCCTCTGTGGTTCACACTGGAATCATAACTCCTCAGATTATATATTAATAAGAGTGGAGGAGAAAAGGTGCAGTTACACATTGACTAATTAAGTAAACTGGGAGATGGTAAAGAGCAGGTTTAACAGGACGCATTCCTCTTTATTTGAGCTGTTCCAGGGTGCAACACAGGGCCAACATTTCTATGTGAGAGGCATTTAAAAAAATGCTTTAATTAGCATTTTAACTGTTACACGTTGTTCCTCATAAAAATATGATCATTCTTGGAGAAAAAGCCACAGAGAAACACTCAACCACCACATCGTATTTATGCATCTTATGCAGTTCAGGGTGGGGTTGATTTCTGGAAACTGGTGACATGAAAAACTACAATTTTGATTTAACAAACAAGAAGAAACACTGGTGTAGCCTGCTTACTTATTTTCTTCTGCGTCTTTGCAAATTGTAGAAACACATTTAGAGCTGTAGATTAAAAAACAAAGTCCATTTATTACACCAAGATAATCCAGTCTGACACAATACTGACTTCTAACCTGTATGAAAACAAATAAAACAGTAAAAACAAATAAAACACATCAGCCTGATAAAAAATATTGGATTCCTTCTTACTCTTGTCTTCTTAAAATGTGGGGAAATGATAATCAATACAACTCTTCAGTCACACCACTGTCCAAAAGTCTGCGTTTAAAACAAAAGCAGTGTTCAAAGACATTCTGCAAGTTTATCTGCAGTAAATTATCCACAGTACTGAGAGGAATAGAGGGACAAAGTGAGGGACCCTCTGAAGACAGGTGGCTCAGTTCCATACAAGTGCTGCCCTCATGTGGCCTCTTTTTTAACAACATGTTAAACATGTTAATGAAAGTTTTAACAGTAAATGATAGAAAACACAGGATGGGTCCTTTAATGATTGTAGTTTCACAGAAGGTATTTTAAAAACCGAAAATGAAAGAGTTTTAAATAGATTTATATTTTATCGAACACTTTTTACAGTGTCACTGACCTGCAGCGAGAAAACCTGCAAAAATTTTATATTTTTTTCATTTGTCTATTTTTTCATTTTTGAATGTTTGAATGTTTGAATTTTTCTATTTTTCTATTTTATAATTTTTCCATTTTTTCATTTTTCCATTTTTCATTTTTCTATTTTTCCATTTTTCAGTTTTTTATTTTTTCTATTTTAAATTTTTAAATTTTTCTATTTTTTCATTTTTCTATTTTCCCATTTTTTCATTTTTCTATTTTTCAATTTTTTCATTTTTGAATTTTTGAATGTTTGAATTTTTCTATTTTTCATTTTTCTATTTTTTAATTTTTCTGTTTTTTAATTTTTCTGTTTTTTAATTTTTCTATTTTTTCATTTGTATTTTTTATTTATTTTTTGTTGTTGTATTTTGGCATTTATTTTTTATTTTCATTTGTATTTTTTATTCAATTTTTTTGTTTTATTTTTGTATTTATTTTTTATGCCCTGCAGTGAGGAAACCTGCAAAAAATGTATTTTGTTTTTTATCATTTTTTTCATTTTTCTATTTTTTCATTTGTATTTTTTATTTATTTATTTTCTTTGTTATGTTTATTTATTTATTTATTTTAGTTTAATCTTTCTCACCATCAGCTGTTTTCCCTCAATGTAATTTGTCATTTTACCTCCAAAAGGAGGAGACTTATCAGTGAACTGCACTAAAAACAAACCTGTTCACTGAAGATGGTTTGTTGTTCTTAGACCAATGCTGCCATCCAGTGGTTGAATCGAGGCAGGACATGTTTTTTGTTTTTTGTTTTTTTTCCTTCAGAGGTCATCTGGAGCTTCTGACCTCAGTTTGGTTCCTGCTCCAGGAGGTGCCACTCCCAGTTGTTTACTTGGAAATTGAGAAATATTGTAGAAAAATGACAGATTAAAGAAACAAAACTGTGGAGTGAACTACATGTAATTAAATCAGTAGTAGTAGCTTGCTGGTAGTTCAACTACATTCATATTTGCACTCATTAAAATAGTTAAATGACACTTTTCCCCTCATTTTAAAACTATTTTGGGTCCATTTCTTCTCTACTGTGAGTTGACATTCATGTCACTTTCCCATGAATAGCAGGGAATTTAATTACTTTTTTTGTTCATACATGACCAATGAACTGATTTTATTTGCTGCCATGTGATATTGTTTGTACCATATTTTTGTCAATTTGATAATTTTTTTGGACAAAAATAGTTTGAGCTCCTCTTTTCAGATGACTTGTTGTGAACCAAACTAGATTCCCTTCCCGGGGTAAATTTGCTGCAGTATTCTGGCTTATTTACTTATTTTAAAGTAGCTTCTTCAATACTTGGAGGTTAATACAAGGCATATTAATGAACATAATGTTACACTTTTAACAAACTAAACCAAAAACACACAAATAATACGTTTATAATGTTACAGAAATGTGAGGCCCCTTTCACAAAATATTGATGACGATGTTTCCCTGCAGTAAAAAATATCCACTCAGTGCTAAACATGCCCAGAAAAGTCTAAATCTCTTCAGCTGTGGTCAACCTCGTCATCGTGTCCATCTAAAATGAAAAAGACGACAACAGAAACATCCTGACAGAAATGAATAAATATCAGAAGCTGCTGTTGAGGAAAGAAAGGCCTTTATTTGGTCTCTTCAGTCTTATCTAACCAGGAGCCCTTCATAATAAAACATACTTTAATGTTTGCATTTGATATATGGCTTCTATAGTGAATGATTGCACTACTTTTTATAATATATGTGCTAAAAAGGGCTGCAACTAATGATTATTCCCATTATGGATTAGTCTGATGATTATTTTCATGATAAATCGACAAATTGTTTAGTTTGTAAAATGTAGGACCCAAATTTCATCATTTATTGTCGTAATGATAAAGAAAAGCAGCAAATCCTCACATTTAAGAAGCTGGAAGCAGCAAATTTGGACATTTTTGCTTGAAAAACGACAGAAACGATTAATCGATCATCAACATAGTGGGACATTAATGTTCCTTTGGTCGACTAATCGTTTCAGCTGTGGTGATAAACAGGAATCAGCATGAGGATCAGCTATAAATCTGCTCTCTGTCCTCAGATCTTCGCCCCTGATGTTGATTAAACCATCAGACAGCAGAGGCCAGCTGCAGCTCGGGGTCTCCCTCTCACCTCCCTCTCCGTTCATTAATAAACTAATTGGCCATTTTGTTTCGCATTAGCGTTGTGTGTTCAGCTAATCTGTTCCACTTAAATACTTGGAAAATTTCACCCCGTTATAACGAGATGGGAAAAGTAGCACGTCGCTGCGTTTGTGCCACCTGCGTGAGAAGTGCGGTCGTTTAGCCACCTGTACGCGGCTGCGCGCCTCTGCATCCGCATAAACAAACATCCCGTTTTTAACACGGCTTAGAGAGAAAAATACGTGTTGATATCAGGAGAAGGTAGTTGTAGCTTCACCTGCGATGCTTTCATATCTTAAAACCGATTTTTAAGTATTTTACGACAGTGGCGTAAATCTGAGATGTTATAAAAATCGTAAAATGATCTTTTTAAAGCTACAGGCCGCTTTAAGAACACCGGAAATGACTTTTGCAATGACCCATTATGAAAAGCAGAATAAATGTATCTACTGTTGATTATCACAGACAGACTTACAACATTTTAGAGATTAGATGCGTAATTTCCCGATTTTTCTCATTTTATTCTCATGCGTAAAAGACGCACGTTGGATAAATTACGCATTCATTTGGAACCAGCTAATTCCGGGCGAGACACAGTTCCAGTCCTCATAAACGTCTTTCTATTTGTTCTCTAACTTGTCTAATTGTTTTGTTTTTTTATTTTCTAACCAGCTAGTCCCATTGAAATAATTTATAAATTGGCCAAGACAGCAGAATAAAAAGCACCGACAACAACGACAATAAACATCCAGGACGCATAAAAAGATAAACAAGATGTTCTGTTGCTCAACTCGGACAGGAACTGCTGCTTCCTGCGAGAAACAGACTCTCCTCTCCAAACAGGAGAGCGCCTCTCTCTCGTCAGAGCCCGTGTCAGAAGTCATTGTGCGGCTCCAGCGCGGCCCTTTCACTGCGAGACAAAGAGCAGCTTCTACTTCAAACGCTTGTAATGAAAGCTAATGACTATTAGATGGAGTAGAGGGGCCCTCAGCTTTACAAATAAAATGCAAAGGAGGATCCCCCCCCCCCCTTTTTTTTTTTTTTTTTTTTTTTTTTTTACAATACCCTTACTACCCTAAAACCCGCGCTGGTTAAATGAAGTGCACTCTTCATCCTATTGGAGGTGGAGGTTATTGCTCTCCATGAGAACTTTCACACCTTCACAGAGGCGCACGAGTCATGTGACCAACTGCTTTTCAACTTAACGAAGAGCGAAGACAGGCTCTCGTTGTTTTAGACAGGTTTATATTGAAAGAGTCAGCAGAAAGACACATATAACATATACAAATATTCATTTTTGAGTGTTGTCAGCAATAAGTCCTAATGCATTTGCTTGATGGATTCACCACAAACGTTTAAAATATATAATATAAAATATAAAAGTATATACATTTTACAAAATAGAAAAATAATAAAATGACAAAATAACAAAATAAAAAAACAAACAATTTTTTTGCAGGTTTTCTCACTGCAGGCCAGTGAGAAAATAAAAATAAAAAATGTATATAAAAATAAAACAAAAAAAATAAATAAAAAATGAAAAATACAAATGAAAATGAAAAAATGAAAAAATAGAAAAACGAAAAAATGAAAAAATAAAAAAATTGAAAATTGAAAAATGAAAAAACAGAAAAGTGAAAAAATAGAAAAGAAAAAAATGAAAAAATAGAAAAACGAAAAAATGAAAACACGAAAAAAAAAAAAAAAAATGAAAATTGAAAAATGAAAAAACAGAAAAGTGAAAAAATAGAAAAACGAAAAAATAAAAAAATTGAAAAATGAAAAATGAAAAAACAGAAAAGTGAAAAAAAGAAAAATGAAAAAATAGAGAAGTGAAAAAATGAAAAAATAGAAAAGTGAAAAAATTAAAAAATAGAAAAGTGAAAAAAATAGAAAAATGAAAAAATGAGAAAATAGATAAATGAAAACGTAAAGGCCTCAGCTGTCTTTAAATAATAATATTAATAAATATTATTGGGTAACTGGACAACTGCTTGTTTTCAATCCTGAAGCCTTAAAAAACATAACTGAGTCTAAATCCACAGCTGGTCGATGACGAAACCTCTCTGGAACGTTCAAGATATTTGTCATCATCAGATAATCTGCCAAATTCTATAATCTGTAAAATGGCAGGATATTAGGAGAAACGCCTTCTTCCTGTTCAGTTGGCTTGTTTGACTCCAACTGAAGCACCACAATAAATATTGGCAGTATACGTTTGTGCAAACCACAGGTGTGTCGACACTTTACTTTTCTGCATGTTCCAACTTTACGTTTCAGTGTTGTGCTTATGGTCCAGTTAGGTTTAGGCACAGAAAACCACTCAGTTAACGTTTGGAAAAGATCATGTTTTGGCGTAAAATACCAAAAACACAAGTGGAAATTGTCCTGAGATCTCGCCTGGCTGTAACTGTTCGAAAATGTCAACATGTCAACAAGATTATTATAATAAATGACAAAGAAAAGCTTGAAATCGTCTCATCTGAGAGGCTCAAACAAACATCTTCTGTCTTACAAAACTGACTTAAACAACTAATCAAGTTGTCAAAGTTGCTGCAGATTCATTTTGTCACTAATACACTAATTCTTTCAGCTCTAATAAACACAGTAAACACCAGCAAAGACGCAATATTGTCTAACTGAACAGTGTGGATAAATATAATAATATTATATAATAATAATAATAATAATATATATAATAATAAATACCTATCATCTCTAACAGGACAAAGAGAGTGAAGCTGTAACAGTGTCCTTTGATTACAGCTTCACTTCAGACCCTGTAGAGAGTCTTAAGAAACCCAGGGAGCGTTGGCATGTTTCCAGCCGGTAAGGTGCCCTGTGCTAATTGGGACGACGAGCCCGCTGACCCCCACCCCTCCCTCCCCTCTCCAGGACTCTCCAGGTTTTCCCAGGCCTCTGACTGCTTCTTTCTTCCCCCCTCAATGGGATTACGTTGGGCTGTGGAGAGAGGAGAGGAGGGGGGGGGGGCTCTGATTCCCGGCTGATCACATCAGAAACGGCTCTCTGGGGTTTTTACACAAATTCTGCTCCTTCAGCGGCGCTTCGGCCCTAATCAGACAGAGCGGGGGGACGCCAGGAGAGAGCAGGCGGGGGGTGTCGGACAGGAGAAAGAGATCAGCTCTGTTACTGTTTATTAAACTGGGCTCTTTGATACTGTCACCGGCCGGCTGCTCCCTGCAGCCTACAGTTGTGGTGTTTTTGGATAGTTACAGTTGTCAACGTTGACTTGATCTGACTGAAGTAACTTGTGATCTCCAGCTTGCATTTCATCTTTCTGCTCAGTTTCTTATCTTGTTTTTTTTTATGGTCGAGGAACTGATGTTGCTCAGGAAATAAAAAAGCAGTAGAGCAAAAGAAAGATGAGGGGATTGATCTGAATCGATGAGTTGTTTGGTGAAACATGCCGGTCAGTGTTTCCCAAAGCCCAACATGGTCCTCCAATGACATTTAAGTAATTCACATTCAAATAATTTTGACATTTTTCATTAAAAAATGACCAAAATGATCAAAATGATCAATATGGTTGATTACCGCTCCATTAATTGACCTATTGTTACAGCTCTAGTATTCTGTCTTCCAAAGGCAGAGCAGTGACTGAGGAAAGAGAAAGGGTGTCTAGTTTGAAGACTTATAGCCAAACAGACCAACAGACACGTGGCTGTTGGCACAGGCTGTTTATTGGCACTGATCTCCTGATTTCAGGTTGATTGGCTTCGATTCAGAGGTCACAGATTGTGTGAAAAAATATTAATCTACATAAACAAAATCTACGTGATCCTTTTTACTTCTTACTACATCATCACATCTTTATTTGCCTCTTAAATCACTGTCATCTTCTCTCTTATCTTTATCTTCAGTTAAGTAGTTTGACTGAAGCTTAAGCAGGTAACAGTAGAGTTATTACCACAATAACTTACTGCAAAAACAAAAGTAAGGCTTAGAGAGACGGATCGCCTCTCTGTGTTCCCATCATCTCTCTTTGTTTAGTACGACTAAGTCCTCCACAGGACGGGACTTTCAGGTTGACCACCCCAATTAGCTGCTCTGATGGACTCATTTGCTACATCCCAATCCTTTCTGCACGCTCTCCTCTCTCCTGTTTCATCCCTCATGTCTGCCAGGCATGCAGGCCTCAGCAGACAGCGTGAAGTCCCTCTCCACCTGGAAGCAAAGGGGTTTGAATAGAGCAGAGACAGGACACCTGCCGGCAGTGGGTGGGCCCGTCGGAGCCCCAGTCTGCAGAGGAGCAGTGAGAACAGGCGTACCGACCGTTTAAAAGGGATTAAACAGTGAGACCGAGCTCTGTAGCCCCGAGACAGACTGACCCCTACCACCCCGGGTTACAGATATCCCAGATAATCCCTGAGCTGGTTATTTATTTGCTTAGCTTAAATCAGAGGGGAACCCGAGTCAGACACAGACTTCAGGGAGAAACGGAGTCAGATCAAACCAGGAGGAAATGTCTCCATCATCTTCAAACTGGGCAATAAGGAGAGGTCAGAGGGTCGGATGATGGATTGATGGGGTACATTAGAGACGAGGTTTTCTCATCAGTGCAGATTAGCAGACCCTCATTTCTATAAACCAGAAAATAATCAGTTAATATCGTTTTAGTAAAGGTTGGGGAAAGTTTTTTGTAGAACAGAATCTCATCTCATTTTGTGCTTTCGCTTTAGTTTGATAATTCAGTTGTTCTCCAAACAAATAGTCTGCTAAAATGTGTCAGTATCAGCTGTCTAACTGGACAAAATGCCCCCGACTTTAATGTAAACCTGTGCTTTTTTAAATATCATTTAAAGCTCCTGAAAATGTGGCGTCAAAGCTTTAACATTTCTGACTGAATGAGCCACAGCCAAAGTTAAAATTAGGGAAGTTATGAAGAGTTTAACGCTGTGAATCTGCCTCATCAGGACTGAGAAATATGTGTCAAAGCGGTGAGAAAACATCACAGACAGAAATCTGATGAGAAATCAGCCCAAACTTCATCAGAATTTGGTGCACTGTGAATTTTAAACATTGATAACAGAAGTCAGGAGACCGATTACCTCAGAATTAACACGCAAAGCAGCAATTCATTTAAATTGTACGAGCTAAAAAGTTTAACATTTAATTATTTCTTGAAGTCACTTTGTCAGATTTTACAGAGCAGGACTTTATGCAGCAGAAGCTGGTTGAAAAGCTTTTTCAGGGCTGTAACTTGCAGTTTTCTGATTTCCCTTGTTTCACAAAATGTCACCTTTAACTTCTGCAACCTTTTTCTAACATGTGGCAGCTGAATGAGAGAAGAAGACCAGGAGAACGTTTCCACTGATGTCATAAAATATATTTCTGAATATTTCATCCAAATATACAAAAACACATGAAGTGAACTCATCACAGAGCAATAAATGTAGAAAATTAAATATATAACTATACATCTATTAAATATTCATATGGAGACAAACAGGCCTCCTTTCTCAGCTGTTTCTATGTACAGAGTCTTTTCTAACAGTCCAGCGGTCAGCAGTGATCTGTGGAGTCATCAGACACGTCGATATCCACGTCCAGGTCGGAGAACTCCTCATCCTCATCTCCTTCATCTCCGTGTCCCTGAGATCCGGGACTTTTCGGCGGAGCAGCCAGACCCAGTTTGGCCAGTTTGGCCTGCTGCTGCTCCAGACTCTGTTTGCGCCACTTGATGCGTCTGTTCTGGAACCAGACTTTGACCTGGAGAAGAAAACAAGACTCAGTTAGACACATTGTACTGACACGAGTATTCTGATAAGTTTTTGAGGCTACAGTTTACATGTTGTGTGAGCTTCAGTGTTTTCTTACCTGAGCTTCTGTGAGCTGCAGAGCGGACGCCAGGAGGAACCTCTCCGAGCCGACCATGTACTGCTGCCTTGCGAACTCCTTCTCCAGACGGGAGAGCTGCTCGCTGGTGAAGCTGGTGCGCATCCGCTTCGACTTCCCACCTTTAGTTTTGAACGAATGAAGCCCTGCGTTCACTTTGGACATTGAAGCTGCGAAGAAAGAGATGACACATTTTATCGCACTGTCGTGAAACAACGAATATGTGTTGATTTTTTTTTTTGACATTTATCTGGCTTTTGTAATGAAAACCACTTCATTTACCTTGTGCGTAAAATGCTCCACGACATGATGTCTGGTAGCTGAAAGGCGGGCAGCAGTAGACTGAATATCCAGGCTGTTGATGGAGCGCTGAGTGCAACATGTTTGGGGAGTAGACGTAAGGTGATGTCGCTATCGGTAAGCCTACGTGTCCGGAGAGCGGCAGAACCGGAGCTGCTGGTGAAGGAGGTGTCCGGCAGATGCGTGTGTCCTCCGGCTTGGCGAGCAAAGCATCGATAGTGAAAGATTTCCCACTGGGAGGCTTCGGTGGCGACGCGCACTGGCTCCCCTGGTAGTGTGGGTAGAGCGATGCTGGTGCGTAATTACGCACAGAGTATCCATACGGTCCGACTGGTCTGTTGGGCACCTGCATTCTGTTGGTTGTTTAAAAAAAAGTTGTAAAATCAGCACTGGAAGGTCTCTGCGGAGAAAGTTGTTGCTCCAAGTGAAGCAGGAGGAAGAATGCTGCTGCTCTGAGGAGTCTCCTAATTTATACTCGGGCCGGACGCAGAGGTGTCAACAGCCCCCCATCGCTCCTTTGTCTTTCTAAGTAGCAGATGAGAGAAACGAACATCCCGACAACGTACCCAATTAATTGGTGGAGTAGTACAAGCTGGGATTGTCAAACATCCTAACCCTTTGAATGACAAGGCTTTTGAAGAGTGGAGGGGGCAGGGAACTCAGGAGATTTACTGGGCTACAAATTCTTTGCATGGATCTTAAGTCCAAATGTAATCATTACCGCTGGGAAAGCCTTGATGTTGCCAAATCATCTTATTTGGAGCCTTTTAAGTCCTGCCTGGCCGACAGATGCTTTAAGCAGCGTAACAAGTCGATTCACGACTGGAGGCCTGACAGAGAATCTTCTGTTTTATTGATTTCATTTGTATCTTCTTTCCTCCTTTTACGCACTGCTCGACCTCCCGCTTCATGGCTTTAATTTACGTTTTTTTCTCAGCCAGTTGTTAACCAAGAATCACCCCTGTATGTAAACAGTCCATAATCTTTTTCCTGTATAAAATGAATGCGCCCTATTTCCAGAGTGTGTCTTTTAACAGCGGCGGTGTCGCTCTTAAAGCTGCATAACGGCCTGTGCGTAATTGAGGCGTCAAATTCAGCGGGTCGATTGTGGTGACAGATTGGTGCTGCTGGTTTAACCAAACTGCAACTGCAACTAATCTCAGCCTGTGCGTTAATCCACAGGTTGATCCACCCCTCCGTCCTTTGAATGTGGCTGCTCAGGCTGGGAAAGGCCTCCTGAAACAAACCCAAAGTCTAAAACCTTAAATAAAAGTTCATTTATTGGGCGTAAATACAAAGATGACTTAATGGAAGGCTCAGAAAACACGACCCTCACTCTGAAATCCATTTTACGCAGGAAATGATCATTAAACTTCTTTATTTTATTGGTTTGTCATCAGAGGTTTGGAGATGAAGCGCTCCGCGGCGTCTTTAAAGGAAGTGATTTGCCTCCTTACACTACCCCAAGACAAAGACATCCTCTCTTTCAACTTGGATTATTGCCAGCTCTGCAAACTCACCAGGCTCATTTCCATCATTTGGAGGTGGCGGTGAGTTTCTCCCGAGCTTTAAGTAACTGTTAAAACACATTTAAACACCGAGGCGAAGCGCTCAGTTCCCTTTGACCCGGGAGCGTTTTATTTATTCTCCTCCACTGACACTAGAATGTCTAATGAAGAGGGCAAACACAGACTTTCTCGACCTGCGTCTGAACAATAAGGCCGCTTCTTCTGATGCCTCCACGACCGGACCACCCACCCCCTGCACCGCTGTTTGCTGGCGTGCTCTGCAGAAAATCTCCCTCCTGATGAGTCTTTGAATTCACATTTTAGTGTCGAAACCTTCAGTTGATGACTGGATTTCAGATTTTAATTGGTTAAATCAGCTTCGGACAGTGTTTAATTTAGTGAGCAACAAGTTTGTTCAGTTAAGTGAAACAAAATAAAACAAGTGGAATTATCCTTATTATCTATTTATAAGTTATTATCAGCTCTCAATATCATTGCACTTTCTCATTTGGTTTTATTTTAGGTGACTTATATTTCTGAATTTATCTTATTTTTATGCTTATTTTACACTTTTACACTGTTTTTGTTTTGAGCAATCTTTGGCACTGGGATTTTTCTTTAGGATTAATAAAGTCTTATTTTATCTTTTATCTTATCTTCAAGATCAGATTGAATATGATGTCTAAATTATCAGGTCGTGGACACCTGTTGCAGTGCAAAACATTAATCAGTGGATTAATCCAAGTTTTGATTGACAGAAAATTAATCAGCAACTATTTTGATGACCAATTAATCTTCCAGTGAGAATAAAAACAGACTAGTTTCAGGTGGTAAAATGTGAATATTTGCTGGTTTTCTGAATGTACACAGAATAAATATCTTTTTGGACATTTGAAGGCATCACATCAAGCTCTTAAAAAATCTAATGGACACTTTTATACATTTTTTGGACATTTCAAAGGCTAAATAGTTAATGGTAGTATTGTAAAATGCACCCAAAAGTCACACTTGAGTAAAAGTAAAGATGTTGTGCTAAAATATTGCTTTGGTACATGACAAGTATCTGATATAGAATGTATTTAAGTACGTCTTCTTTGGCTCTGATGCAGCATGCAATCCACAAAGTGGTGCAAAAGTGTAGTATTGTGGAGTAAAAGTACAATATTTGCCTCCAAGTGTGGAGGAGTGGGAGGGAATTATCAAGTAAATATCTTAAAATGATACTTATGTACAGAACTTGAGTAAACGTACTTCTATCACAGGTTATCCGATGATAGAAATGATTGTTAGTTTCGACCCTAAATGCCACACCAAGAGGGAAATCTTATTGCCAAGTGCTCCTCCAGTATTCTGCCTCACTAAACACACACTGTTTTCATGATATCCGGGTTGATACCTCCTAAACTGCATCTCTGTACCCTCTAATGAGCGGAGCCTGAGCTGCTGTGGGGCTGCAGGGAAGCCAACGTGCTCCTCCTTGTGTATTGGAGCCAGACAAGGAATACACGGACCATTGTCCCCGAGAGTCCTCTTTTCATAGTCATGGCCTGAGAGGAGAAAGAGGCTGAAGGGCTGCTCTCTAATGGCCATCGTCCACAAATGAGGCTCTCACCAAAAAAGCTTGAAACTCCTCTTCAGCACTCACTCATTCAGTATCTGGGGTGGCTTACATGCAAAATGGTGGCTCTTTTTTTCCTGAATATCTCAGTGTGACTTTTCCTGGAGCCACCTACTCAGTGCAAACAAAAGTACAGTTATAAAATCATGCAAACATAGATCAAACTATATCGAAAGGTTGCCTGGTGTTCACATTCTCTCTTGCATATTATAATTTGTTGATTATTTGGCACTGCAGTGTACAAGCAAAAATAAAAAAGCACTTGGCATGTGTCGGATATTAAAGATACAATACGTTTGCATATAAAACAACTTAACTGAGTAGTTTTACAGCAGATGTACAGATGTCTGAAACAATTATTGTGGGGAGCAACATCCTAAATGCTGCAGAATACATGCAGGGTTAGCCTAACCCTCACCTGACACAATCATAAACCCTAACCCTTACCATTTCTGTTCACCCTAAGGTGATGTCTTCAAATATCTTCTTCAAAAACCTAAAGACTCTTCATTTACTCTCATAAATGTGGAAAATGACAATGAAAAGCAACAAATTCTTACATTTAAGAAGCTGGAACCACCAAATATTTGACATTTTTGCTTGAAAAATGCCTTAAATTATTTATTTATTATCAAAATAGTGAACTCCTGCAATCAAAAGATACAATTAATCGACTAATCATTGCGACTCTTTAAAAGTACATATGTTTTCTAAGCAAAATGGGCTTAAAGTTTCAAAATAAAAGTCCTCTTTATACACGAAGGCCCTTGTTGTAGAATGAATGTTATATTATTGGATGTACTGATGAATGAACATGTTATCAGTATATTTCATATATAAACTTTTGAAATAACATTTTCGAGTATCGTGTTAATCCAGTAAAGTGAAAGGACAATATTTCACGCTGACACTCCACCTCTGGATGTAACTTTGCCTTTCAGTCGGTGATCATCATCCAGGTTTCTGATGACATACATCAGATTAATTTTAGAGTTGTAAAGTGTCTCAGCTCTTTTTTGCATATAAAAACCACAAGACTTGACCTTGTATAGACTTTTCTGCTCTGATCTCGAGCAAAGAGTTGTGAGCTTCACTCCTTTACAAAAAAACAGTACCATTTATGAGGAGTTGTGAGGATCAAAGTCATGAGCTCCAGACAATGGATGCCTCAAATCAACTTGCCTCTTATGGCGTATGACAGAGGAGTGAGATGTGCAGAAATAAGAGCGACAGTGAGTCGGTTCTGTCTCACCTCCCGGCTCAGTTCACACATGATTGAATGGAACAAAAGCGATGGAGAAACACTGTCATCATTATTATTATTGAGGTGAAAGGGGGATCATTTTCTCACCTGCCCAACACATTCAACAGCCACTGTAACCTGGGCCTTTCCTGTCCACGCACATCCATCGCTAATGAGTTTATGAAGCCATTTACAGAACGATCCACAACGACCGGCCTCTGCCACCTCGCTGCAGGGACCGAGGGGTCATTACTGGGACCTGCTGGGCCTTGGCCCTCACCTTGACTATGAATGGGAGTCCAGTAAACAGCCAGGTACGCTCCGTCTGGCTCCAATACACATCCAGGCTCTGCTGTGGGTCTGAGGAAAGTGTTTCAGCAGCATGAGGAGCCTGATTTGATGTAAAGGTACAACTGAGACACCTGCTCTTCTACATTTGATGCTAGCTGCAGGTGAAAACTTCAGAAGTAAAATGGTGCCTGGCTGTTAATTTAAAAGAATTAAAAATAACATTTGTTGACGTAACACAGCTGTCAATGTGTGCCAGCTTAGAGCAAATAAAGTGAGTTACAGTTTTACAGCTAAGAAGGAGTAAATGAAATGAAATGTATTTCATTTTCACTGTAATTTACATAAATAACTCATTAATGATCCTCCTGTCTGGATTAACCCTTCATGGTACAACAAAATGAGACAAAGACCACACTTTAAAAACATGTCTGACCATGTACGCCTGTTTGCAAAAGTCCAACGAGCCAAGTATTTCTGTTCATACGGAGGTTGTAAGAGTTTTATATCAAAAACATACAAAGCAGAGGAGAGAAATACTTTTGGTTTGGTCTGAGTCAAGTCATGTCAAAGCAAGTCTCTAGAATACAGACCATCGCCTTGATAACTACGGTGGCCCTGAGGGCTCAATGCACTGCAGCTTAACCTCTTTAACCTGTGTGGGATCATCACTGCAGCTCAATTTTCAGGCTTTTTTTTTTCCATAAAAAAACATTAAAATTCTCGTCTATCTCAGGATTTTTGCATAAAGAAGAAGTAAAGACATTACTTTTAATAATTTTTTTTTTTTTCATGCAATTAGCAGCCATGAAAATTATGGCCAGCTTTTGTGTATTTCTTAACATAAGCATCATACAGCATAATGGACGTATTTGAACGAGCAGATACCAAAAATCACACAGTGTGACAATTTATTTTTCTAAGTGCTCAGGGGGAAAGTTTGGAAAATGTGCAAAAAGACAAAACAATGGAAACTGTCTCCAGTGGACGGTAAAAAGTGATAGATTTGCTTGTTGTTGCCACCGTTTGTCACTCTTGAGGTTATAAAGTAACTGGTTTGAGATAAATTAAACTATATTTACACATTTGTGGGATAACCAACATTACAACTTCACTGTGGCTCTCATGGGAGCTGGGCTGAGACACATACATGTCCAAACATGAACGCTCTTGCCTGCATGCAAAAATATACAGTAGATACATGCATGGACGACTGCAGCAGGGACAGACATGATCAATTATGTGCAGACAAATGCCTTATTGTTCACCTATATTTATTCCAGGCACCTAAATATATAAATATCTTAATGTAGGAAAATATAAATCAAGAAACCAAAAAGAAAACAGCGGCACCAACAGTAATGAATTTCTCATATTCGCCTGTAGCTCCCTCGTATTTTGAACCCTGGGGAGAATAGGCGTGTCGCAGCCATGTCCGGACATGTTCATGACTTTTTGGAAACAGATCCCATCGTCGTCTGTGCTACTTTTTGTCTTTAGTTGTCCTTTTTTGTCTTTGTTAGCTTTTGTTTTGTCTATCCGAGTGTGTTCTATTAAGTTGCTGTGCGTTGAGCTCTCAGGGCCACCGTAGACAACACATTTAACCTTTTGCCTTGTGTTAATCGTGTATTTTATATAGCATTTTTATTTTTATTTTGTATTTTAAATAGATTATATCTAAATCTACATTATTCTGGGACTTGAATATGTCCAGTCGTATAGCAGTCAGATCTAGAAATCCTCATTTTGCACTCGAGTCCAAGTCGAATCTCACTAATCGAAGAGCTAAGATTTGAAACCTCATTAAAGGTAAGCAGTTTATATGATTGGACTATTATTTATTGTGCCTGTAAGTGACCGTACGGGACCCCAACTCCAAACAAAGAAAGACTTTGTATCAGTCTTCTATCCTGTCAGGATGTTTCTCGGCCAAAACCTCTCAGCCCTGCTCTCTCTCTCTATAAGGCGGCCTAAATTAACACACAATCAGCTAAACAGTTAAATGTGAAATGAACTGCCTAATTCCAGCAGTGATTCTGCCTCTTTTGCATGTCACTATGCAGATTGTGTGTGTTTTTCATTTACATGTGTGGCAGGAGGGGAGGACCTCCCTCCGCTCACTGCAGCTCGCTCCTCCATTAGCATCGACGCCGGCGCTGTGAAGTGCTACTGTATGAGCTGCTCTCCTCGGGGCCTAACAGCGGCCATTTAGTGCCAGCAAGTCCTCCATCCACTCAGAGAAAATGACCGTCCATGTCATTACCAACTTAATGAGGGATTAACTTTCTCCCTGAACGGTTTCTGTTGACTGACATGACCGTCCTGTCCTGGGAACGCTGGATGTGTGTATTCGACCTGTCTGACACTTTCATACATGCAGGACACTGCAGCACTGAGCTGAGGACGGAGGATGTAGCGAAGGCCAGCTTATGCAGGAATTTAACTCATATAGGATATTTTATGAGTAATTTAATAGAGGACAGCTTCAGACATGACACTATGCAATATGCTAACTTTGTAGCCACGTTTATGCTCCACCACTTTGGTCCAAACTGAGATATCTCAAGAATTATTTGATGGATTTTCCATGAAATCTGGTTCAGACATTCATGTTTCCTTCAGGATGAATTGTAATGACTTTAATGATCTTCTCACATTTCATTTAACGCCATCCTCACGTTCATTTTGAGCAATATTATATTTAAAATGGATCCACAAAGTTATGTCATTTCTATCATCACACATTATCTGCCTCTGGCTGCAGATCTGAGATGCTGTGTCATCACATTGTGCCTGTCTGCACCATTCAGACCATAATATGAATTCAACGATGAGCTGATTCTTCTTCTGTAATTCTTTTTCTCGAGCTGCTGTCGCTGTACATCACCGTGATTAGCTCAGCTGTTTCAGGGCGATGAGACCGGTGATGTGAAACTGTATTTATTCATCACCACAGCCTCGTATCTGCTGCATGTTCCACTTCACTCAGTCCCGTCTGCTGCACCTACATGAACCCAAACAGCAGGTGCAGTTGGAGACGCCGACACATCGCTTTGCACTTGTTGCACGATTTCAGTAGGGCCTTTGTTTTAAAACTCTTCTCACCACTTTATGAATGCTGACAGATGTA
The DNA here is from genome assembly GCF_965226575.1 of Pagrus pagrus. Lineage (NCBI taxonomy): Eukaryota > Metazoa > Chordata > Actinopteri > Spariformes > Sparidae > Pagrus > Pagrus pagrus. Next base: position 25,018,926 of record NC_140202.1, read on the forward strand.
TGAAGAGATTCTCTCTGATGGTTTGTGTTGAGTTAGCTCTTAGTTTGGCTTCACCTCATGTTCTCAGCTAAGCTAACCGGCTCCTGGCTGTAGCTCCAGACTTACTACACAGATATGAGAGTTGGTTAAAATTTGAAGAAAGGAAACGTGTTTTTAACAAAATGCTGCAATACTCCTTTAAGTCTGACAAAGCTGAGTATGATCCAGTGTGCAGATACTGTCTGTTTTTTTCACTTAATGGAGGTTTTGTATGATCACTGTTACCAAAAACTGTCAGAAAATGTCAGAAAAGGTTAAAGGTCAGCTGATAACTCCAGAGGAGTTTCATTCATCATTTTGTAGAAAGTGTAAGTTTCTCATGTTGTAATATCTCATTTAAAACGAAATGTTGTCATTTTTTCACGCTTCACTCGAGGGAACATGGCCACCAGTTTTCTGATAAATGCACAAAAAGCAAACGTCCTGTGGACTTTTCACATCGCTGCTATATGAAACCAATCAGCAGCTTTTTAAAGGGGCCCCTTCCCCAGGTGCATTGAGTTCTCTGTAGAGACCCCCCCCCCTCCTCCTCCACCCTCTTTAATGGAGGTGAGAATTGGCGGGTTGGACTTTAACACTTGACCTCTGTTTACACTTCCTGTGGGTGTCAGGGCTTGTCCATAAAGCGCCGCTTGCAGGACTCGGCTGCATTGAAAGCGGTGGAGCACCCCGGCGCTGCGAGCTGAATGCTCCGCTGCTCCGGGGCTGTGATTATTAGGACAGGCCATTTCCTCTCCTCACATTCTCTGTTTGCTTATATTACTGCCACACTTCCTCGACCCCACACACACACCTCCCCCCGGGCCCTTTTATAGGAAAATGATGACAAACCTGATGATTCAACCTGACTGTTGCTCTCAGCTTCAGGCTGCTTTGTAACAGGGATCAAATGGATGTTTTCAGTCAGAAATGGAGATTGTTTCTTGTTTTACTGTGACTTTTGTATTAGTTGTAGGGCTGCACATAGAGAGTATTTTCTTGTTGAACCGATCAATCGTTTGGTCTGTTGAAGGTGACAAACCACCAACATCACTCACCATCGCAGTCTGCAGGAGCCCAATATGAGGTCTTCACGTATCTTGTTTTGTAGCGCCAACAGTCTAAAACCAAAGATATTCAATGTAAGAGACAGGAAGGAGTTATGTCTTCACAATCTAGAAACATCACATGCTCAAATTCAATTTAAAAATGATGTTTTCTCTTTAAATTCACGGAACGAATCATCTCATCTTTCCTGAAAATCTCAACAACACAAAGTCACTGTAAAATGTACTTGTTTTCAGTGAATGTGCAGACCTGTGTTAGCGTGTTAAAGACTTACAGCTTGTAATGGCATTAAACTGTCTTTTTTGACCTGTTTTTTTACCCTACATAGCAAAATAATTGAGTTTTTCTCAGTTAAGACGTGTCTGAACATTTTTCAGGCACCGAAAAGACAGAAAATATGATAGATGTAGCGCTACAATACATTAAAAACCTACTGAATTATCACAAAACGTCATAGTAACTACTTAAAATAATGACAATTATTTCTATTCTTGTATACAAATGATAAGGGGTCATATTCTTAGTGCTTTACTTTGTGGATGTTCTTGTCTTTGATTGTACTTATAAGACACCTGCAGGCCTCTCAGCTGCAGGTGGCGGACGGATATTCAGGCGTCAACAGTGAAAATCTGAATCTGGAGTCTCACTCGTGGAGAGGACCTACATGCACTGACGAGTTATTTATATCCCAGTATGCACATAATTTCAAGGCCTTTCTGGTCAGCTGGAATTGACAGCAGAGGCATGAAGCTGTTTATGTTTTGGTACATGGTCACAGAAAGTCTCTGAGTTTCAGGAATCAGACAAACCCTTTCCTGCAGTGTGTTGTCCCCCATAAAGAGAGGCCTGTATTTCAGCCTCCACTCCTCCTCTGGACTGATGACTCTAGCTTCAGGTTTACAGTCGTCCCACCTTCGTTGTCGTCTATTGTGTCTGTCCGTGTAACTCTGAGCTGAACAGAAGACAATCAGCGGCTCCAGCAGCAGATCAAAGCAGCCGTCTCCCTGGAGAAAGGACCAAACAAAGACAGACATGTGGACGGTGGATGTGCTGGCAGCAATAATGAGCGCAGACAAGCCCACCTAAAGGACCGATGCACCTCACTTCCCTGTCTTTTAACTTATGTAAAGAGTGCAGCTAATTTAGTGTTTTTACAAGAGCTGACTGGACACTTCAAACAAGACCACACACAGGCTGACAGGTAGACACGAAGTCTGCTGAACGTCTGCTGACATCTGGTGGACGAAGGAGGGACAAGTGAGGAAAGTAGTCAGACCTCTTATGATCCAAAAGTACTGTTACAAGTAAAAGTCCTGCATTGAAAAGTAAAAGTACATTAGCATTAAAATGTACCAAAATATAGCAAGTAGCAGAAGTGACTGGATTACAATGACTGCTGCATTAGAGTATCTTAATCCACAATCATTTATTTGTTGGTTTTGTATTAATAATCCCAATTTAATAAGTAAATAATGTTTTCAAATATTATAGTGGAGTCAAAAGTTGGCTGACAACATGTAGTGGAGTAGAAGTATAAAGTAGCAGGAAATAGAAATACTCATGTAAAGTACTGTAGCATAACTTAAGAAGGCCTACAGGTATTCTAAGTAGGGCGCCAGATATAACATTAATTATATCAAATTTATAAAAGACACCTCAGGGTTTTCAGCCTCAATAAGCGTACACACCACAAAAAGTCCAAAGAAGTTTAAAGAAAAATCAAAAGCATTTCCACTTCAAATTTAAATTCCAGTAATTATTAAAACTTTTAAATTCGACTCTTGTTAACATAATCAAAAGACTTCAGTACAGTTCATGATTGGTCCTGGGTCATGTAAGAGAACAGATCAGATTTCCCATGTTAGGAGCTGTAGTTCACACATGTATCAGCAGCAAAACCCGCTCTGATGATAGTGAAACCTGGTCCTGATACTTGGTCTCGCCCGTGGTTTTTCTCCAAACACTCCTTCCTTTCCAGACCATAGACGTATATACATATGTTCTCCAATGTGCGTCCTTGAAGTGAAGGTAAAAAGTTATTCAGTATAGATTTTCCTCTGTAATTAAAATAACAGCAGGTGGAGCCACACACACATTTTCATATTTTCTCCATCAGCTTTGTTTGAAACCCTGAAATGAAGACGAGAAGAAACTTTGTTCATGTTTGTTTATTCATGATGTGAAGCTTCAGTTTGTTCACACGTCCCATCAGTAAAGTCTGTTCAGTGACTGTCGTTCAGTGATTTCATGAACAGATTCGCTTCATCTCAGCGACCAACAACAAATTCATCAATGATCATTTGTAAATCGATTCAGACGACAAGAACAACATTTAGTGGATCAAACAAATAAATGTAAATAGAGGATTCTTTAAAACGTGGTGAGAACTGTATGGGAGCTGATTTCTGCCACTAAAAGAAAAAACAATAAGATGGAAACTTGAGAATTACAATATTTTCATGGTGAGACATAATTATGAGAGAGTCAAAAGTATGACATCAGAAATTAAAACGATCCGTTACCATTATGAGATAAAAGTCAGTTTATCATCTCATGATTGTGTTTTCATTTCAATTTTGAGTTTTCACATTTCTTTTTCTATTTTTCTGGCAGAAATGAGCTTCCATAGCACAAAACATCTACAATAAATGAAGGTCTGCTGCTTTCTGTCTTCAGACTCACGCAGTGGAAGAGAAACAACAATATACAAATACATAAGTACAAATATTCAACATGCAGTCAGAGCACAGAGACGCTCACATTTTAATAAAAAGACAAATCAGCTGAGGTAAACAAACCTCATCAGGAGCAGCGAGAGCCTCCTATGCCACAACGATCAGCAACAAACATGAAGACAACATGAGACTGATTTAACTCAGTGTCCCTTAAATGTCTTCTGTCTATTTCAGTTTACAGAACTCAGCAGAGTCTCCAAAGTTACCCAGCCGAAGTCCAGCATAGAGAGGCTGAGTGAATGTGGTCTGGACTCTGTGGAGGAGAGTGACGGTGTCAGAGACGCTGTAGAAGGACAGAATACCTGCACTGTGATCCAGGTACACTCCAACTCTGGAGGACAGAGGACCTGAGACGAGAGTTTTGACATTGTTGTGATAAAAGTAATAAATGTTTGTGTAACAATATAATGACCAAGATTTGTCATTACATCCAAATAGAGATTCTCCTGTCGTCCCTGCTCTGCTGATATTCTTGTATGCGACTGCTACACCAACTACTCTCCCTCTCCACTCCACCTCCCAGTAACAACGTCCAGTCAGACTCTCTCTACTCAGGACCTGAAACCTGTCAGTGAATCTGTCTGGGTGACGAGAATAAGACTGTGGTTGACTTGTGCATGTTGCTTTTCTGTTCCCCTCAGATAATAACATCTTTGTGTATGCTGTGTTTGGATCCAGTGTGATGTCAGATGAATATCTTAAGAGTCCAGCTCTGGTCTCAGGCTCTGGTGGGTTTGACAGTAAAACATCCGCTTCAGTCACCATCAGTGAGATGTTTGTCCATGTCTTTCTCAGGAGGTCCTGTAGTTTGTCTCTGACCTCTGACACAGCTGCTGTCACGTCCTCAAAGTACTTCAGAGGACGGATATTGATGCTGGATGAGTGTGTAGACTCACTGAGTGCTGACAGTGAGGGGTAGCTGTGTAGAAACTGGTTGTGATCCTCCGTGTGTGAGAGCTTCTTCAGCTCAGCGTCTTTCCTCTTCAGCTCAGTGATCTCCTGCTCCAGCTTCTCCTGAAGCTCTTTGACTCGACTCACTTCAGTTTGCTGCTGGGATCTGACCTGCTGCTTCACATCAGAGCGTCTTTTCTCCATGAGACGGATCAGCTCGGTGAAGATCTTCTCACTGTCCTCCACTGCTTTATCAGCAGAGCCATTGATGGCCTCCACCTCCTGCTGAAGCACCTTCACATCCTTCTCTCTGTCCTGGATCCTCTGCTGGATGTTTTGTCGGCTCCCCTCCAGCTCTCTCTGCCTCTCAGTCCTCTCTGCTGCAGCTGACACTGTGTCGTGGCCTTTATGTTCGTCCACAGAGCAGAGGTAACAGATACACTGCTGATCAGTACGGCAGAACATCTTCATCACCTCATCATGACGAGAGCAGATGTTCTCCTGGAGCTTCTTGGACGGCTCCACCAGCTTGTGTTTTTTAAAAGTAGGTGATTCAAAGTGAGGCTGGAGGTGTTGCTCACAGTAAGAGGCCAGACAGACCAGACAGGACTTAACTGCTCTCAGTTTCCTCCCAGTGCAGAAATCACAGGCCACATCTCCAGGTCCAGCAGAGCAGAGATCAGCAGGAGCAGCTTGGAGTCCAGTCTTCTTCAGCTCCTCCACTAAAGCTGCTAACATGGTGCTTTTCAGCAGGACAGGCCTCTGTGTGAAGCTCTGCCTGCACTGAGGGCAGCTGTAGGTTTTCTTCTTCTCCTCTTCATCCCAGTGGTCTCTAATACAGCCGGTGCAGTAGCTGTGTCCGCAGGGAGTAGTCACCGGATCCTTCAGTAGATCCAAACAGATGGAGCAAGAGAAAGTGTCTCGGTCCAGCTGAAGTGCTCTCTGCGCCATTTCACCTCTCAGTGCCAACGAAGTCTGAGTTTCACTTCCTGATAAGTGAAACTAGTTTGAGCTCTGATCTGAACAGCGTGTTTGTGCAGTGAACGTCACGTGACGCCTCAGCGAGCGCTGAATCGTGCGTCGACGTCGCCGCCATATTGGATGTGGCAGATCTGCTTTCTGTCTGTTTCGCATATATTCGTACGTGTTTAATGGGTCAATGAGAGGCATTAACTTATAGCACTTTTTATAAAGTTCACTCCATTGACTTGTATTAGTTCATGGGGCAGATCTGCATATATATATATATATATATATATATATATATATATATATATATACGTATATATACACACACACACACACACACACACACACATATATATATATATACATATATATATATAATAACTTACCTTTTTAAACTCTTTTAAACTCTGATAGAACTGGGAGAGAATCAGGTGGGTTCATACAGGGAACAAAGCAAGCCCCAAAAAAGCAACTACACTTTAGAAAACAAGCCCAAAAACCTGCAACCCGCGACTGACGATATTTGCAAGCGACCTTAAAGAAAAACAAGCCCAAAGTCGCTTATAACAAGCGGACTTGGCAACACTGCTGTTGTGCTTTCACCCACAGGTGTGCACTCATTGCATCACTTTTGCCACGCCCACACTTTCACAGCCCCTCCTCCCCCTCACAGCAATCTCTGCTGTGAAAATAATATTATTTATGATAGTTTTTTTATGTAAAACTAACAAAATAATTCATTTAAAAGATTTTCCACAAAAAAAACATTAAACAATGAAGAAATGGTGACAGTATTCAAGTGAACAGTGAAAAACTAAATCAAACAGACAGAACAAAATGAGGAAAAGGACTTCTGAAATTATCATGATATAATGATCTGTCAAACACAAGTGACACTGATGACAATAGAGACATCATTGATGTCAGACTGCTACAGTGTCATTCATGGTACGACCACTAGGTGGCGCCAGAGAACAGGGTTTTCAAGATGTACAGGTTAAAAGCTACCAGAAAATATCAGGAGGCTTTTTACACGTTTATAGTGATAATTTTATTTTCAAGCAAAGATACTGAATCAGAGAATGCAAATACTGTATGTTGTAAATTGCTCAAATTAAAGAATAATATGTTAGATATGCAGGATATATGATGTCGTATAACATTAATGAGCCGGTGAGCTAACATGCACACTACCAAGAATAATAAAGTGTGTTAATTACACTTCTATTAGTTTTATATGTTTGTGTCCTCTCCCTTGTCATGCATTAAAATACAGGTGTAAAGGTGTAAACAGCACTAACACTGCCCCCATGTGGTCAAAACACAAAACAACATTAAGACACTTTCCTGACGATTAAAATATATTTATTGTAAATTGTTTTGCATTCCCACACTGAAATGCTTTATACTGTTTATATATATATAATTTATTTTCAAAGAGAAGAATCAAAGTCTTTCAGCAGAAATCCCTCCAGTTCAGGGTCAGAGTTCATATCTCCCTTGGAACAAGAAAGTGTCAGCTGTTGCCACCATTGTTGTAGTCCACAAGTAGTAGTAGTACTCCTATTTTTGATTGTACCCACCTTGCAGTACCATAAATAACCAACAGGTGGCACCATGCTACAAATAAACACTTTTATCAAGGCTCTTTTTTTGAGTTACTGTCACATGCTGTATATCACATGTATGGATCGTATACAGTCTGTGATCTGGGTCATTTAGTGTTGAATACACTAAAAATGAAGACATTTTCTTTTGCATTGTTAGGAATATGAATTTCTGAATTAATTTAGAGGAAAATTATTTCACTTTCAATGATTATTAGTTAATTTACAGCACTGCAAGTATAAGAGTTTGTCTTCAAATGAGCCTTTCAAGTGTAAAAATGACTGTAACGAGTGAAGGAAATGTGCAAAATGTTCCTTCAGAACATTAGTGTGGAGTGTTTTGAGGATGGAGTTAATTTATTTGTTGATCATCATCTAAAGATGCTAAAAGTGCAGTGAGGTGGTGCAGTGTTTAAGGTGTGAAATACATAATGATAAGATTATTTTAATAGTAGTTAATTCAGTAAATTCAGTCTTGAAGCCCACAGGAAACGTCCTCTGACCTCTGTTTTTTATAAATTGTATGTAAAAACCTCAGAACAAGAAGTTTAACTCCTCCAGAGCTGAATGACATCAAATGAATCCAGCTTTAATAAAGACTCCGTCAGTCGGGACATCGGCGTCGACTGCTGTTAATTGTTAAATTTATGAACATTTAATAACGTTACCTTTGATACTTGTTGAACTTATTAACTTTTAATCCCTGACCTCCTCCATGATTAATAACTCTGTCTGATCCCTTTTTCAAATGAGGGCCTCGCTCTGCCTCTGACAGATGGGCTGCCCAACTGCTGCCAACTGCTTTCCATGAAATATGCAGGATGTATGTAACACACACACACACACACACACACACACACACACACACACACACACACACACACACACACACACACACAGACATACACTCACACACATACAGACATACACTCACACATACACACACAGCACGTGGCCCCTCAGTCTTATTAGCAGTCAAACAAAGGGGCTGATATCTGAACAGGAAGTCAGTCTTTTCTGTGAGTTCATCAGCAAGACGGAGACACAAAAATCATTTACATAAGAAAAGCAGGCAGGTATAATAGAGAGAGGATGGATCAGTGACAGTGAGACATTAAACTGCAGCCCTGACGAGCAAACATGACACTAAATATGTCAAATAAATCTCATTCGCTCATTTAATTACTTTCAGACAAAAAGGCAAAAGTCTGAAGTTTCTCCTGATTATAATTTAAGACTAATCTCACTGGAGGTTTTTAGTTAAAAGTTATAATTACTTGGTGCTCTCAAAACTCAACATAGCAAAAATATATATTTACACATACGTCTCTCTCTCTGTAAATGTCTGAGTTTAAAATCTAAGGAGCTCCTGATCGTAGAAGTGTAAATGCAGCTGATGACCGAGGTCTTAAACAAAGCGTTTGGGCCCTGAGCACGCAGGCTGCATAGATTAACATCAGCTAATTAGAGGCTCTAAACAGTCGAGTGTATTCACACACAAATTCTCACAGTTTTTCAGTTTGGAGCAGGAATCAGCAAACAGACACTTAAACAATCTGCTCAACACAATTAACCGAACCCTCCGTCTCACATGTGTAAATCTGCAGCAGAGCGAGCAGGGCGGAGGGCCTGCTACACATGTACATTTGAAGAGAGACGAGATGTTCACCTCTTTGAAAAGGTGACGCCTTTTCACTGACTACTGCACCACTGAAGTCATCTGTAGAGTTGAAAGTGTAAAGTGTAATTGTTTGTCTTAAACCTTCCTGTAAATGTTGCTTTTATAATGTTTGGCTGTGACCCCGTTGATGATGTGTTTTTTGTTAGTAAGACACAGAGAGTACATCTTTGTATAAGTAATAATCTCTTTAGTCTTGTTAGGGCTGGGTGTCAACAGTTCTTCATGCTAATGGCAACATTTTATTTGATTTTCAGCACAGATACCAAAAAACAGATCCATTTCTGAAACTTTAATTTAATAAAAGAAGACACTTTTACTCATATTATATTTTTAAAAATATATTATTATATATAATGTGTATATATATTTAAGATACGGCCTATTGCTCCCACGTCAGAACATGAAAAAAAGATCAGTATCATGTTATAACGTGAAACGTTTATTGTTCAAACAAGATTTTTATGTTTATGTTATTAAATCATACACACTTATCATATTGTAACAAGAAACATTTGTTGTTATGTTGTTGTTATAAATACTACTTATCTTGTTATAACAGGACATGTTTCATGTTGTGCTAAGTTTTGTTTGTTGCTGTTTTGTTTTGTTTTGTTTTTTTGTTGTTTTTGTTGTTGTTGTTCGATTTGTTTGTTTGTTTCTTTGTGTGTATTACTGTCTATCTGTTGTTTTTGTTTTTAGTAGTGTTTTTATGTCCCTTGTATATTTTAATGGCTTTTAACATCTTGCCAGAGGACTACAGTCGGAAATTAGCCTCTGGCTAACACTGGCACTTTTACAGTCATGTTCATTAATGTGCACTGTCCTCTTTGAATAAATAAATAAAAAAATAAAAATTAAAAAAAATGTTAAAACAACACAAGACAACATGAAATGTTTTGTGGTGAATAACATGATGATATAACAGGAAACAGGTAAAGAAATTTTAAATGTTTAATTCTTAATAACTTATAACATTTTACATTATTACCAGATAAATGACATTTTGTTAAGATGAAAAGTTTCTTGTTTTAAAATGATAAGTTTGTGTGTGGAAATAGAATTATCTCATAAATCTTGTAATAACGTGAAAATACAAGCCACCACACAAGAACTTAAATAAAATAACCTTAAATTGGCAACAATATTATTTAATTCAGACACTGTTTTTAACTATAACTAAAAAAGAAAAGGTTTTTAATGTTTTTGCTACATGACAGTTTTCAGTACTTGGTGCGATGGACACCAAGTATTGGTTGATATTAAATAAACTAGATATCCAGCTGTAGTTACTATTAGATGCTTCTAAATCGCCTTATCATATGAAAGCATACTCAAAGCCTTGTCGGGATGTGTCACTGCACTCTGTTAACCTCCTCCTTCCTTTTCTTTAACCCCCACATACATCCACCACGGCCTCCCGTCTTCGTCCCCTCCTTCGTCTTTTGTCTGCCTTTCCCTCCAGAATTCCTAACCGAGCCTCGAGCTTCTCCCCCTGCGTTGTCGTCCATCTGTCGGGCTGCCGGGCCTCCTCCACGAGCAGATGTGTACTCCTTCTTCCTCGACCTGAGCCTGGAGGTGTTGTGGGGGGTGGTGGTTGACCAGCGGACGGGGTGACCTATACCAAGGGAGAGAGTCTGCATTGACACTAGCGGAGACAATAAGAGGGAACAATGGTATGGATGAACACCAGGGAGGCGGCGTGGGGGGAAGCAGTGGCTGACTGACCGTCTCCATGCAAACATACCCCTCAGTCCTCTGTGGAGACATGTAGGGAGAAAAGCCTGAGTGGTTACATATTAAACATGTGGAGGATCATGGTGCAGCAGCCAGAACATCCATGAAAGATGATCCTTTGTGGTCATTTTGTGTTTTCACATGGAGAATGATTCTGTACAAAACAAACACTGCTCCCATTTTTTTTTTTTAAATCAATATTTCCCACTGCTGCCCATTTAAAATGTGCTTAAATAAAGGTTAGTTCTCATTTTCTTGCACACTTATCTAATGTAAATTTCTTCCATTTCAGTCTTGTCTAAATCTTGACCCACATCCGCCACAACAACTGGAATGAAACTCAGATCTTTGAACAAAAACCAGGACACACACCAGGCTTTATTAAAGATAGGCTTACAGATAATGCTATATCAGGTGCAGTCAGCTGTGCAGCGGTGGCAGAGGAGGTCCCCTCTTTGGTTTACAGCACTGACATGAAACACAATGCTTTGACAACGTATCTGCATCGGCTCAGTTTGCAAAAGCTTATCTTGAAAATCCTCTTATCTGAAAAGTCTGCTGGCGGGAAACCAGAAGATATCCTAGAGGTAACTCTTTCCTGCCAATAGGAAAGGAAAAACACTGGGACAGTATCCTATTTTAGGGTAGTTTTAGTTATAGTTACAGGAATAGTTTGGCATTTAAAAAGTACTCCTTGCTGAGAGTTACAGTAGATGAGAAGATTGATACCCATCTTGTGTGTAGCTAAGCTAAGCTAAACGTGAAGCCACAGCCAGGAAAAACAGGAAAATAGGTGTTTTTTGTCAAAGTGACAGTCTGCTTTTAATCTGCATCACAAAGATTAGACCAGAATGAATGCAAACTTGGTGCTCACTGTGATCGATTACACAACACACCAACACGCGTTAATGAAAACCAATCACTGCCTTGAACAAAAAAACACATGAAAAACCTACAACTGCAAGACATGCATTCAAATATCTGTCAGCTGGAGCTTACAAACACACTGTTGTGGTCCTTTAAGATTAAGACCAAGAGTTTAACCAACCAGCCCCAGAGCTTTCCAACAACACGACCACAGTTAGCCAGTACAATCAATATAACAGTTTAAACTTTAAAAGATGCTGCTATAAAAAAATCCTCTGCATATCACTGCAGTGTATTGTTGTCCGGTCAGATCTTATCTGTTTTTATCTCACAATGTGACTCACTTAAACGAACAGTCGGCAGGTTGTTATGTCGGATCGTGGTTAACCTGCAATCGGGTCACTCGTGACCGCAATACTCAACAGTCTGCTGTTTTAACCCCCCACCCCCCTCCACATCTACAGCTGTTGGTGTCGTCTCCCACATATACAAAAACAGCTGTCGCCCAGTATAGTTTTGAAGGTGTGAAGCACCATTCACAAGGTGACTTTTCTGAAGTTTGACCACAGAAGCTGCAGAAATGTGGCTATTTCTTGTAAAAGTAACAAGTATTCAGCATCTTACACAGAAGTTGGAGTGATTGCACTGTTATTGTTGCTTGTTTTAACCTGGTATTTTTACTTTGTTCTTATTTATTATTGTGTATTCTTGCATCCTGTCTTTGTTAAACACTTGCATCGTTGCATGAAACGGGTTATAGAAAAGTAAAAAAAGTTAAAGTAACTGTACCTCTCAGTTACACTACTTCCACTGAAAGGTAGTGTAGTGTATAATTCTTCACAGACAACCTAAAATCCTGTGCAGGGTGCTGATGTGAGAATGATTCAGCGAGCGTCTGATTGGACACTCACTCGCACATTTGCATTCGTCTTATCTGTAAATGTTTTGTCGCTGCAGCATTAACATTGACACTAGTTCAAACAGGCCATTAACGCAGACTCATTGGCAGCCACGTTACAGAAGAGACAGTTTACCACCACAAACTCATGACACCACGTTCGGGCTCATTAACATTACAGGCTGCTCACGAGAAAAATGTGTCAGAGCTTCTTTCTGCTGCAGTTTGTGATGATGTCTTCTCTCTGCAGCGTGATCGCAGCTGTTTAGACCTTCTTATACCACAAGAGAAGTTGCTGTGATCATTATAACCCGGGCCAGCAGTAGCTGACTGACTCCAAATCATCTGTCAATTTCACTATTAAGGTATCAAGACTTCATCAGATCAGATATCCCTGACAACAAGTTGTCACATTTGCCACAAGCTAATCTTTATTTTCCCACTGAAGTGCCAAACGAGCTCTGTTGTTCACAAAATAAAAGCACGAGCAAACCCTCTGCTGTTTCACAACCATCAAAGTTTGGCCCGTAAAAGTAAAGCATTAGGCTAATTAGAGCACTCTGACCCTCGTGGTTTCATCGGGTAATTAAATGAATGAGTAACAATCTATACAGCACCTTTAAACCCCTGATAAAAGTTTAATGATAAAGAGGACCAGCAATAATATCCAAGAACTGTGATATAATCAAAACCAACTAAGAGGTTTCAAGATAGAAACTGGTGGTAGAATGAATTTAGTTTGGTTTAAATTGTCTGAAGTTCACGTCTTTTGTTTCATTTTTTTGTTTTCCACTTGTGACATTGTTAAAAATGTGCTTATTTGCTTTCGTTTGAAGAGTTCACATGAGATGATTGAGACCTGTCACGTTTGTATGCCAGGCTTGGCTAAATATGAAGCGACAACTAGCTGATTATAGCTAAACATGGAAGCAAGGGGAAAAAGCTAGCTGTTAATAAGGTTAAAAACAAAACACCTAGCTTTCAATGTTTTGGCAACAAAGCAGCAGCTCCATTTGGAAATGCTGTTGATTTCTTTATTAATTAACATGTTATTCTTGTTTGTTTGATCTGAAGGCTAAACAAATAGAAATGTGAAACTGGCAAGTTGTGGTGTTGTTAGACTGAGGTCCTAAATGCTAAACGATCTGTTCGAAATATCTTTGCAGAAATGACAGAAATGTCCAACCAACTCAGGAATACAAAGAACAGTGATGAGAAAGTGGATGTAGAGATAAAGAGATAAAACAACTGGGTGAATTTGATTCCTCTAAAACTAATATTCAATAGTTTGTGAATCTCGTCTCCTTGTTATGTGTGTGTTGGTGTGAGCTTGTGTAAAGAGGAAATTGGTGGGCAGTGGGGAGTCGGTGCAGGTTTGGTGGGAACAGAAGGTGTTGGGAGGCTTGAGGAGGTTTTTATTCGAGGTGAGTCGAGTCTCCCTCTCCCCTCCTTTTGTCTCTTCTTTTCAGATGGGGGGTGTGGAGCCCGGGGTCTCAGGCCTGAGCTCGTACCTCTCCAGGGAAGTTCATTAAACTTCATTTACATTCGTGATGCCAATCACACAGCAGATACTTTAGCCCGAATGAAGACTGTTCCGGTGAACAGTGGCCAAAGGTCAGTCCACCCCCGTGCTTACAGCCACAGGTTTGCTAAAAACGATTCTGAAAGAGCTTCTCGTTGGAATACTAAAGCACTGTTGTTGTGCTAAAATGGGTGCTGCCTGCCTGACAAGATATCAGACTCCGAATTACACATAACTGCACAGTCAGCATTGTAAATACAGGGAGGACTGTGCACGAGTGACTTGAGGAAAACGTTGCAGAACCACAAACACAAACCTTACATGCAAAAGTGTTTTTAGTGCTTCATCTGTCTGGTTTTGTCAGTTGGACCGCCTCAGGAGTCTGGTTGAACTAGTTACAGGTAGGTTTGTTTCTGTCGGTCAGCAATGTTGTATTTGACTTCACAAACATGAGGTTCGGTCCCTGTTTGCAGTAAGTAGTGTTTTAAACTCTCAAAATGGAGTCCTGAAGAAGAAGCCTGCATGTCACGCTCACAGCAAGACATGAGGAACTAATCCAGAGGACATGAGAAGACCAGCAGGCACCAGAACTCGTCTAACCTTCATTTCACTCGACACTGAAACTAAACAATTTCAAATCCAGATCGTTTCTTTGTATTAAACCATTATGTCCCGTGCTTTACATGCATGGATGCCGGCAGAAGCAGTGTAGATGTTTTTGTGTCCTTCTTTATCATATTTGTGATATTTTTAGCTCTTTTTTTACTGGTATCTGAGACTGAAAGGATAATTTCACCCAAAAATGAAAATGTAGTCATAATCTACCATGTGGATGAAAAATCTGGTGAGTCCCCAAATGTGTCTGGGGTTTTACAGTGTTGCAGCATTCTCCTAAACAACTATCGTAGATGGGCACTTGGAGACTTATTATGCAGAATGAGCTGTATGGAGCCATTTAGTTTTTTTCCTTCTATTTTTGGTTGTTTTTTTATGTTTTAGAACAAGTCTCCATCTATCTATCTTCAGTTGTTTAGGAGAATGCTGTTTTGCTGTGAAGCAGCAGAAATGTCTTGTGGACTTCATCCACCTTTCCACTGACATGGAGGTGAGTAGATAAGACTGAATTTTCATTTTTGGGTAACTTAAGTTGCAGTTCTTGTCACATCTGAGACAGGAAGTGATGCTTGATGTAGGAAAATATAACCCAAACCACTTTAAATCCTTCTTACTCACCCACACCAACTCACACACGCAACCACCAATGGAAAACACACATACACAACTATGCATTTTCAGAAAGCAGTTCATGAAGCTGGTCAGTTAAAACACTCATGAATTTAACATGATTTTAGAGAGAAGAGGAATGTGTTCGCCGGTGGCACAGAGAGGGAAAGAAACAGCAGAAAGGAAGTTATCAGTATGACATCTCAGTGAAAAAGTCATTTCTTCAGTCTGAGTCACTTTGTGTGGGAGGCGTATGAGCTGCTTTTACCAGTAGGCATTCATAAAGTCAGGTCACGATGTGCTTAGGGACCATGTGAAAGGTCCCATCTATCTGACGCAATTATCTTTCATTTCCCTTGCATGTGTGATTTAGTTGAGATAATTTAATGAGTTTTATTTTGTTAAATCATATACAGGCTTGTGAGTATATATAGTTTGCTTTCTAACTATCCTATTACAAGAATTATTCAATAATCTTTGATTTTATCTTGGATGTGTGAATCAGGTTATTTATGGGCAAGGCAGCCCTTTTGTAATTTCAGAGAGATTTTGCAAAGCTTTGTCCTGTTTTGCTCATTTTCTTCCAAATCTCTTCTCTGCAGCCAAATTAATTTTACTCCACCAATATACAATAAGATTATCATAAAAGCAGGTGTTTTCATCAGTAAAGAATAAACTATTTTTGTCGTGTTTATATATATATATAAGTTAGAGCCCACGAGAACAAAAGACATCTGAGAAGAAAGATGAAAATTTTAAAGGATTGTGTCACATCCTAATTTTTCCCCCGCCCCATCCGGTGAGGGGGACAACAGCGGAGAGACGTACCGCACTCTGATTGGTCGAGAGGATGTAACAACAGCGCTGATTGGCTCAAAGATTGCCGCTCCTGAGCATCTATTTTGAACATAAATACAGGCAGCTCCAGCCTCTCTTTCTCAGAAACCAGGGGCTGTCAGAGAGGGAGTACGCTGTGCTACAGCTCTCTGACAGAAACAACAACTATGTGGCTGTAGTACTTGAGCAAGACTGAATCAAATTCACTCCACACGGAACCGCCGAATCACTTCCCGCCTTTGCTTCGGACCGTATGTTTGGAAATGTTTTCTTAAATGTTGCTAGCTGGCTGGTTAGCTTCCGGGTTAGCTTTTAAGTTTGGACCGTCTTGCTAATTCTCACGTTCCGACCCGAAATTCAAACTGATTCAACCACAAGGCAATTGCTACTGCAGGATTTGTACAAATTGGACAGCTTGAAGATGGAGCCGGTTCATTTTTTCGGCAGCACCAGTCCTGTAAACAACGTTTTGAAAACTAGGCCCGATGGGATCCCCGGGCTTTCCTCGCTCACTCTCCCCGAGCTGAGCACAAAGAACACGCACCGCAAGAACCTGTTCTCCCCTGGACCCGCGACTGTGTTGTCTCCTGTCACCAATTTGGCTCTGGACTTGGACAATTTGGCTGTACTCGGAAGGTACTTTCATTCAGTTTTAATGTTATTACCTGTACTTGTGTAACCTTGAACTGCAGCTACTCTTTCATGCAAGCCATGGACACAACTTAAGCTAATTTCCCGCAACCCTCCACTAGCATACAAAGCCTAGTTTAGTGTTTACATCTCTCATTTCCCTGTTCATCTTTTTTTCCCATGCAGCCAATGTGATACCCCGAAAAGGAGAAAGCAGGCACCCCTTGAGAAGATTCCCTCCTTTGCTTCTGACGTCTCATCTGATGCTGGTGAGCCCCCCTAAAAACCTTTTGTCTCTGCTAATTGATGCTATTAGAATTGGTGCCTGAGGGCCTAATGTACATGTGTTGAATCTGATTTAATAGTCATGCCTCTTAACCTCAGATGTGGTCTTGTGATAAGGAGTATTGTCAATGATTGCCTTTTTATTACTCCAATTAGAGCTGCAGACATTAGTTGATAAATCATTTAAGCATTTTTCAAAACAATAATGCCCAAAGATGGCTGATTCCAGGTTCTTGAATGTGAGGATATGCTGCTTTTCAGTGTCATTTATTAAAGTAAATGAGGAGTCTTTAGGTTGTTGGCTGGACAAAAGATGCTGCAGGTTAATCAATAGCGAAATGAATGAACCGATAACTTTATCAACAGGAGATTAATGTGCAGATATTTGTCAATCCAAAATGCCAAACTGTTTGAATCCATTGGTATTCTAGTTTGCTGCACCACCTGATGCTTTTATTGATCTGAGTCACAAATCTCTTCCCTCAGGCCTCGGCATGGATCCCCCCAGCCCCATGGATTCTGTTGAAATGGAGGACACGTAAGTTGCACTGTCCTCATCATGTCTGTCCTAATCAATCAGCCTGTGAGCTGTGTCCCTGTGCATCCCCCCCAACAACCAGCAGCAACACCATCTCCATCCCCCCACTGCCCCCACCCTGCGCTTGGGCTCAGCTGAGCCAAGCACTATTTCTCATCTGTTGGATTATAGTTTCTTCCGTTGGCTTTAAGACGATGGCTTCACTCATTTTGCTAAGAAGATTAGCTGATATGGCATCTGAGCTTTACTTTCTTTAGGTTATCGAGTGAAAAAGATGAGGAATGCTATGGAACAACTATTTTAACTCGCAATTTTCTCAGTGCAGCACATCAAGACTAGGTTGTATCAACTGCTATCCGCACAAGAACTGGTTATCTTGACCAGTTTGTCGGCATACCCATTCCTCGCTAATCTTGGGTGGCCCTTTTCTTACTTCTCAGTTGGGCGAGTCTCTGCAGACATCTGCCGCCGTCAGATGTGCGAGTTCCTTTACAGCAGCATTTGGTCCCCAAGACCTCATTCACCTCCTTTACAGCTGCTCGGTTGCTAGGAGTCCTCAAGCCGGGGGAGGACTTGGGTTTAATGATAGCCCACCCCCTCTGAGTTTTGGCACACTCTTCCTTTGCACTGTTATTTCAATAGGAAAAGAGGGGCTGGAGTTTTTTCTGCGTCAGGGCTATTGAAATGAGGGCACCCCCACAGAACTGCCCCCCCTTCTCCTGGTCTGCATTGAATGGGACACGCTCTCTCCTCAACAAACAAAGGGCCCTTGCAGAAAAGGGGTTGGCGGCGTTGGCTCCAGCAGGCATATGGTAGATTAGCTGATCTCTGCATCGCCCTTCTCCTGCCCTCCTTCCCCCCAAACACTGAGCTCTCTACTCATTTAGCATACAGGTGGGCATCACTCCAGTGCAAAGACCACCTCTTGCCTCTATGCATTCACCCAACTTCCTCTAGTCCAACCGTTCCTCTCGCTTTCTTTATATAGCTGCAGGTTCTTTGTCTTTGTAGTTTATGAGCACAAGGTGTTTTCTGACTGCCAATGAAGGCCCCTCCAGTCTCTTTCTCTGCTGGTTTTATTCTAAAGGCATGTTACTCTTCATCGAAAGATGCAAAATTTTGTTATGTTTTAAGTTTAAGAATGTCCTTGAATTTGAACATAATGCTAAACATAATATGGTGTTTCACCTGCACAATCATTCATGTCAACCAAAGTCTTTTAATATTTGAAATTAAACAATCCCATCATTTTTGTTGTCTCTCGGGATCAAAAAATACAAACTTTTGAAAGGCATATTGAATGTCTAAAATTGGGCTCTTAGAAAATCTTGGCAGCATTTTTATTCTATTTAATTCTAAATGATTTGTTGTGTCTTCTCTTTCAGATTTGAGAAGGCCATTCAACAGTCAAGCAGAGTTGTCAACCAGTAAGTTGCTCTTTAGTCGACAACCTGTAATCATTAACTGGTGTTCGGTTGTGATTGCCTCTCCTTATTTGGAGAATATTGCCCTCCAGGGAGTCTTTCACTTCTCAAATTGAAACCGCCTGTCTGCCTGTTGATTTTAATTGTACTGACTGTAATTCCTTTTTTTCCCTTTTCTCAATTATAGAAAGATGCCAATTCGAAGAATCCACTCATTGCCGGTAAGCAGATTTGTCATGGTTTTTGTTTACAGTCCTGCATGTCTTGTTTTAGTCAGTTTTTCTTTTTTGGCTGACGTTCAGGGCTGACAGCTGCCGTGAGAATTGTCTTAATTAGGCTGTAAAACATAAACGATAATGGTCCCATCTGAAAATATTCCTCTAGACGACTTTAAAATCAAGATCATAAAACACACGAGGGACAACAGCAAAGTTGTGTTTTTAAAATAATCCCAACTGACTTTTAAGCTTCACAATAACCAATTTTGTAGCTGTGTTGAGATTTTTTCCTGAGGGCAGTTTTTCATAATTGAGTTGAAATCGTTCTCCAGCGTAAACCCACCACAGGACTGTTTGTGAGCTTGTTTACTGTCGTTGAGTCTCTGCTGACTGGCTCTCTCTCCCCGTCCTCCCCCACAGCTCCGGCTCCAGAGTTTCAGTCCATGTATGAAGGGACAGGAAATGGATTCACACCGCTACGGAATATTTGGACAACAACCCTCCGAAATCTCCTCACAACGCGACAACAAGGAGAACATGCCAGAGGTCAGTGACACAGTTTGTTACTGTGCTAGAACACAACACTAAAACACTACAGATTAGTAGCCACTTTAAAGTTATGGGTTTGATTCCCTTGAGCAGTTTCTGTAAAGTCTAGACAATTCAAGGCTGTGAACGGCGTCTTTAAAAGCGTTAGAGCACTGATTCACTCTTCAATTGTTTCTTTTTCAGGAGGGTTTTGAATTCAAGAAACCAACCAAGCCTGTGTCCCGGTGCCGCATGCGCTCCTTCAATGGTGGTCAGTCAAAGGACGCGTTTGCCCGCCGTCCCAGTTCAGCACCAGCCCTCATGGTATGTGGACATGTGAAGAATCAAGAATTCATCTAGTGTTTATCTGGCTCTTAAAAAATGCTAACACCTCTGATTTGTTTCTCCTGTCCAGTTTTCTTCACCCCCTCCAGTCCAGCAGCTTGACTTCTGTGACTCCAGCCCCATGTTCCTGAGACGCTCCTCCCTCACTTCATCTCTCAACGACGATGAGGACGATGGCTTCCTCGACGTTCTGGATGACAACATGGAGGTGAGGCCCCCCTCTCACTTACATTCATGAATAGGATGTATTTCGCACTTTTACAGGGTTCGCAGCAAGTCAAAATTCTTGTTCCTTGCTTTCAAATTAAAGATCCACATGATTTCACTTTTATTGTCTGTCCTATATTTATCTGACAACACTGCTTTGTCACCTACAGAACGACTCTGGGATGCCGATGGGAATGGCCAGCTTGCTCACTGCCCCACTGGTGTCTGACACCACAGGAGAAGACTCTGTAAGTCTCAGTTTAGTAGCTGAAATGTTTATCCATGCCTGATATATTATAAATCAATAATGAATGGAACGTTGAGTTAAATTTTCGAATTATTGTCTCGTTCAGCCTGTGATTCGCTGCCGGCCACGGAGCCTGTTCCGCTCCCCATCCATGCCCAGTCCGGTGTCCCGTCCCTCTGTGAAGCGTCCCGACTGCCCCGGGGACGAAAACACACCTGTCAGGGTGAAGAGGCGGCGCAGCCTGGCAGGAACGCACGTCACCACCCTGGAACAAAACCCTGAATCCCCAAGAATGGTGAGTCCTCACACAGTCCTTTTTTTTAATTTTTTTTTTTTTTTTTTTTAGTTGGTTACATCTGGGGGCTGCTGCTCTAACCTTTTGGATTTTATTGTTGGTGTGATGATGATAACATTTGATCACCTTCTTGAGGGCGTAACATGATCAGTTTAGACAGAAGCACAAACCTGTAGCGAGGATAAATTGACAGCTCAAAAACCAGTTTCCACTGACCATCTGTCACCTCCTTAGTGGAAGTGGAGAAACGTCTTCTGAGGCTGTCTGGCTATTGTCACTGGCTTTATAGACCATCTCAAATTACCTAATTTTCTCCTCGACTGCCTCCTTTAAATTCTTTTTCTTTCTTTCTTTCAGGGCTGCTCTCTGTTGCAGAGGTCCAAGTCCTTCTGCCAGACACAGATTGAGAAGCTGCTAGACGGGGAAGACGGCTCTAATGAGCTAATAGGAGATTTCACCAAGGTAAGGAAGACTACTGTGTTTCTTACACTAATGGACTTAATTCTGTTTGATTACACTTCTAATCCAATTCCTTTTCTCTTTTAGCCTTTTGTACTCCCCACAGTAGATGGCAAACACCAAGACCTCAAGTACATTACCTCAGAGACGGTGAGTAGAGGCTCAACTGTTGGCTTCTCTTGGGTTGCATATATAGAAAGAGAACAAATATAGACTGTTTCTACTTATTTACTTACTATCTTCTCTTTGCTCGTCAGATGGTGGCAGCTGTGTCCGATCACTTTAATCATCTAGTCGAGCGCCTCATCATCATCGACTGCAGATACCCCTACGAGTTTAAAGGAGGACACATCAAGGTGAGCAAAATCTCAAATCATACTTGTTTAAAACACCCCCAAAAACTCCTGGTGTCTCAAGGCTGAATTTGTCACAAGTTGCACACACTTATCTTGTTCACTTCCTGTACTTTATGATTTAAGTGTTTGGGTTTGTCTTTGTTGTCACAGGGCGCTCTGAACCTGCCCCAGGAAGACCAGGTGGAGGATTACCTCCTCAAAACGCCCATCCTCCCATCCTGCCCGGACAAACGCGTCGTCATCATCTTCCACTGCGAGTTCTCGTCGGAGCGTGGCCCTCGAATGTGCCGCTTCGTCAGGGAGCGAGACCGCGCCATGAACGAGTATCCCAAACTCCACTACCCAGAACTCTACATCCTCAAGGGCGGATACAAAGACTTCTACCACGAGTTCAAGGTCAGTTTGGCTTTAGATGT
The DNA here is from genome assembly GCF_965226575.1 of Pagrus pagrus. Lineage (NCBI taxonomy): Eukaryota > Metazoa > Chordata > Actinopteri > Spariformes > Sparidae > Pagrus > Pagrus pagrus. The sequence goes on from NC_140202.1 coordinate 25,040,925, forward strand.
CTCACGTCCAGTCAAAATTATTTTGATTTTGGGTACACTGTGTAACGGTTGACTGAAATCCTTGATGCCTCTTCAGTGCTTTAACCTCGTCTCGTTCTCTTCTGCGCAGCCACAATGTGAACCTGAGTCCTACGTGCCCATGCACCACGAGGACTTCAAGGAGGACCTGAGGAAGTTTCGCCTCAAGAGTCGCACCTGGGCCGGGGAGCGCAGCAAGAGAGACATGTACAGCCGACTGAAGAAGCTGTGAACGCCTCCTCGTCCTCTTCCACTGCCTCTAACACACTGCCTCCCCCTGAACAGACTGAGTAACTCCTCTCAGAGCCTGAGGCCTCGCACCACCAACGAGGAAATACCTTTTGGGATTCAGCCAACTGAAGGAGATCTCAACGTTTCATTTAACTATAGCAAAGTTAGTTATTTATGCAAATTTAAAGAGGGAAAGACGTGAAATGATCGCGCAGTGAGCAGATTTCATTACGGTGATCTGAAGCGATGTGATCTTTTTTTAAAAACCACTTGGACCTACTGCCTGTTTTACCTTTTTTATTATGCTGGCATCCACAGCACAAATCACTGCCAGATTGCAATAATACGAGTAAACCACACTGCCAAGTCTCTGTCTCCTCTCTCTGGATATGTTTGTTTTATTTTCCATTTGTCATTTCCCTCCTTATTTAAGCACTTAATTTAAATACCTTGAAATGGTGAGGTGCTTTTTTTGATACTGATTTTGTTCAACTTTTTTTTTTTTTTATGAATTGTTTTTATCCCTGGTTTGTTCAAAGTGTGCCTTTCTGTAGGCGATTTTCAAAATGCATATTGGGTATTTTAAAGAAGTTTAAGATCAACGCAGAGCTTTTTGTTTTCTCCTTCCTGATCGGTTGCAGTACACGGTAACTTTGTTTTCACAGAAGATGCCAAAGCAAACCAGCTACCTGTTAACTTTGCAGTGAGATTTTTTTTCTAATGCTGCAGGTCAGCAAGTGTGAGGATTTTCTTTTTGTTTTGCTTTTGATTCCTTTAATTTTGAGAGAGAAAATGTCTTCCCCTCTGCACAGCTAATGTCAGTTTCTAATAATTTGGGTGGTTTTGAATATTTTGGTACAGGCTCGCGGGGGAGCTGCTGAAATAAAGAGCTAATGTGTGTTCAAATGTGATGTACGGCATCTTTATTTTGTCTGATTGCGGGATTTTTGCTTTAATGCTTTGAGTGGGTAGGAACATCAGGTTGGATAACATTGACGTGTAAAACAGGGAGGGTAAGAAGTTGCACTCGATCTGAAGAAGACATTTTAAAAAGGGTAATAATATTCAGATTAAAGGTGCAATATGTAAGAATTTGGACGGTAGCTGCTTAGCTAAGTGACTGTTCAGCTAGCGGTTGTATTATGAGACTCTTGGCACACAAGTTCTTGAGGTACTAAGTAGCTAGGGGCTAGCAGGGTAGCATGCTAACTTCAATAGATATCTCAGCAACACAGCACTCAGATCAAAACTTATTTCTTCACATTCTGTTAACTTTTTAATGTCAAACTAAAATTTGTACATGTTGCACTCAACTTAAACTACACGACGCCCTCAAAAATACATATAAACAAAATTAAATGAACCTTAGCTTCTGTATGTGTGCACTACAATATGAAACTACACACTGTTGGCAGTAATTGTTTTAAAATGATTAGTCAAGCCACAGAAAGTTGAGTTAAAGGTTTTGATAATTAACTTGTTGAGCAAAATTGCCAAATATTCTCTGCTTCCAGCTCCTGTGAGGCTTTTCTGCTGTCTGTCAGTTTGACATCATGGTAAATGCAGCGTCTTTGGGTTTTTAGTCCACAGGTCAAACAAAACAAAACAGTGTGAACCTTTGAATGTGCTTTGGGAACATTTTTATACACTTCAGCCCAATTAAATGTCTGTCCACATGCTGGTTTTTAAGGCACTTCAAGGTTGGATTAAAAGTTGTACACGTGTGCCAAGAGGCCCTCAGTGTGAAGGATTCAGTCAAAGCAAACTCTACTTTGCACATTTGAACTCTAATAATAGCACGTCTGCCGGTTTGTTTGGTCTCCTCTGCTGCATGTGGCGGGGAGACTGGTTTTCCTTCACACGGCAGTTCCTGTTTTTCAAATTTTCCCTCTCTGGCCTCCCTGCAGCACGTGCCCGCAACACACATGCACATTCCTGCGCGTGAAGGAGGGAGTGGCTTTGTGGCAGGCGGCCGGACACGTCCTGACAGGACTTCAACAGCACTGCTGCAAGAGGAGGGGAGGGAAAAAAAATCAGAGCCACCATGTGCTGTAAACACGTGAATGATCTTATAAGAGCGCGACTCCCTCCCTTCTGGCAGTTAACCAAAGTTTGAAATGAGGCAGTTTCCCCGCGGCCATGTGGCTGTGGGAAAGAGAGGGAAGGCTTTTGTTTGCATTCCTCCGACTGAGCTCTAAAGACAAATTTACAGCCAACAGTTTCCAGCTGACAGAGATGTCTGTTGGTTGTCTTGTTTTAGTCAACTGAAGATGTTTTTAATCTTTCCAAAACCCCTCAGAATGACTGTAGGAAGCAGAGTGAAGATTAAATGTAGGTGGGGGGAAGAAAACTTTTTTAATTTCAGTGGTCTTTACATGTACTTGTCACTGGTTCTGTTCCATTCATATCAAGCTGCCGTCTTTGTCTCATTGAGGCGATTAATTGGCCGGTCGCTGAGGTTTAAGAGGTCTCGCACCTTCTACATGAGGCATACATAATGCAACACTTGCAAGAGCCATTCAAGAGAAGCCTCATTTTCCACTTCAACAGTGGGGTTTTTTAAAATGTAGATGAGTACTTGGCAGGTCTCCCCGAGCCAGAGTTTGTAACTGGACCCATCCAATTAGGAGCCGGAGGAAAAAGAAAAAGATAAAGGATTTTTGCAAAAAAAACCCTGGAACTTTTGTCCAGACGTTTAACAATGTCTGCTTTCTGAGTTGCTTCTTTTGTTTGTTGTTCAGTTGGATACTGTAGCTTTCAAAAGACTTTAATTATTACATTTAAAATAAAAGTTAACGTGCCGCAGGGAGAAGCAGGGACAGGCACACTGTTTTGTTTGACAGTCTAATAAATAAAACCTTCTAAATTTGACTTAATTAAGTCTTATAATTGCGATTCAAGTTAAACTTGCTTCACCCTGAGATTTAGGCAAAAAGACTGATTGCACTATTATGTTCGTACGCTACATTTAAAGCTATAAAAGACTGGAAATACTTCGGCACCTGTGTTTGTGTACAGATTAAACAAGATATGTTAAATTAGAGGTGCTGGAAGGCAGATTTTGTTACATCTTGAGTCAGTCTTTGTTTCCCCCTTTTTCAGTCTAAGCTGGATAAACTAAGCTGACGTCATAGCTTCATAATAATTGTACAGATATGGGAATGGTGTCAATCATTTCATCTAACTCTCGTATGAGGGCATTACCCCAAATGTTGAGCAATTCTTAAAAATTCAGGTTTTGACTTGTAGCTTTTGCAACCTTCCCTGTTTTAGGTCGACACAGACAAACATGGGAACGGTAGAAAAGTTGGTATCACTGGTGTAGGTGATTGTTGGCAGTGCGGTTCCCTGTCCTCCCTGTAAGCTTGGAAGCACAGGATCAAATACAAATCCATCCGTCTTCTTGTCTGTCAGAGGTATTTCAGCAACGACACGGAGCCGACATCTCAGGCACTTCACAGCACCCTGCAGAGCTGCACTGAAAACCACCCCACCCTTCCAATCACCACCTCTCCTCTCTTTCCCTCAGCCTGTTTCGGTCTTCATACCCCACCCTGATCACCTGCAGGCGGCCACAGTGCCGATCAAAGGTGCCCACACACAAAGCTCAAGCCTGGGTGTCACCTTTTAAACCCCCTGTTTGCTCTGACCCGTTGACACTGACAGCAAACTGACAAACCAGCCTGTAAAACGAGGCTCCTAACAACCTGCAAAGGGCGGTGGAACATATAGCATAACACTGTGGTTTCACAGGCGGGGCGGGGGCTGTGGTTTGTGAATGTTATCGAGGATTAAAAACACACATGCAAAGATTTTTATTCTCTCATGCATGACTCTGATTTCTGGAGATCCTCTGCAGGATGAGATGGTTTCACAATAAGTTCAGAACGTTCTCGCTCGCTGGACAAAAAAGATATTTCAGGCGTCCAGCTTCCTCTATTTCAAACACGCGGGGCCTCGCAGTCATTGGTCCGTGCTAACGTGCTGATACATCCTGTTGTTGTTATTCAGCTGGTTTGTGTGATCAGAGGGAACCGTGTGACTCACGCTTCAAAAGCACTGAAACTGGCTCAGACTTTTCTTGTGGTTTTCACAACACGAGCGGCTGCACATCCGTCACGCTCGCTGCATTTGATGTGAACATTTAAGCTCTATATCGATCCTCTAAATGAAGCTGCTGCGGTGAAGCTCCATGTGAGGAATCTAAAATTCACTTTGACCATTAAATGAGGCTTCACTTTCACTTTGAAACACTTTGAACGCATTTTGGTTGATTATTACCTGCAGTGATCCCTCCGGAGGAGTGCCTGCAAATCTAACTGTGCTAATAATTACACACAGTGTGGGTGTTGCAGAAATACCTCTCCTCCGCACCTTTACAGATGAAAAGCTTCATATAACTGGGCTAAACATTAATCATGGAAGAACTGAGCTCAGTGTAAAGTAGTCCATCCTGGCCTCAAGGAACTCGGAAATTTTCGGGGATTACGCTTAATGTTGCTGTAAGTTTGACGAAAAGATACAAGAATATAAACTTACAGTCAGCTTCTGGTTAGCTTAGCATAACACAAAGTCTGTAAAACTGTGGGAAACAGCCTGCCTTGATCTAAAAGTAACAACCCACAAACCCGAAGGCAGCACTTGTCTGGCTGATGGTGCCTGTGTGTCGTCAGTGAAACAGTCCAAACAAGACAGACAACGTTAATCTCAAATTAAATTCAGTTTAAGCCTTCTCTAAGTTTGAGAAACATTAATAATCCTTTGGCAAATCCATTAACTCAGAATCCAGGAGGAGTTCTTAAGGTTCTGACCTGATGATGCTGCCCGATAGAAAGTCAGGGAAACACCAAAGTTAACATGACGATGATGAATGTCTGGACCAGGACTAGAGGAAAAGTTAAGGGAACCATGATTTTCTTTTTAGCGCCAAATTTCCTGCAAATCCATCTTGTAGAAGCAGAGGTGCAGTTTTTCACTGGATCACTGAAAACTTAAACGGCAATAACTACAAGTTCAACCTGTCTTGAACTTGTAAATCTATGATTTGTTCTGAAGGTTCTGGTCTGACCTCCAGATTAAAAGACAGTGGATCATGACAGTTGTTAAGATTCATCCTCTGAGGACCATGAATGTCTCTACAAAATTGTGCATCATTCCATCCAGTAGATGTTGACGTAATTCACTGCATGAGTGACAACTGCGATGTGGATTCTTCATCTGGGGACCATGAACGTCTCAAAATTTAATGGCAATTCATCCAATAGTTGCTGAAATATGCCAGACTGCTAATTTGCTAAATTTTGAGAATGCAAATGAATAAATCCATGACTCTTAAGAGATAGTTAGGAGCTGGTTTGTCAACATAAACAGTTGGTGATGCTAATTTTTCACACCAGGTGCCTTTAAACGACTGCAGAAGAAGACGTAATGGAAATATGGGTTTTTGTTTCATGTATTAATTTGAGGAATGTTGTAGTTTCCTTATCGCTTTTGTTCTCTTCAGTGGATTTGTCGGTCACATACTTCATGTACGTCATGACTGAAGCGTTGCCGCTCTGGTCCAGTTGTCAGTGTCGGTCCTGTCAAAGACAGAAGCGCAGCAGAATGTCAGAAATGTCTTCATCCACAATAAAAAGAAAGTCTCAGCTCTTGCTTCAGTGTGTTTCAGTCTCAGCAGGTCTGCGCAGGGCAGAGGGTGAGGAGGTTAACAGGACAGTGGAGTGAATGTTAACAAAGCTGAGTGAATGTTTTCTTTCTTTTCTCTCCACACACACACACACACACACACACACACACACACTGGGCCTCTCAGAGTAAAGAAGCGTGACCAGCAGCAGCTGTTGGATTAACAGCTGCCTCTGCTTGTCTGCTGAGACTCCAGCACACTGTGATCTCTGATGTCACCGAGCCTCTCTGCTGCCTCCTTCAGCCTCTCAGTACACATCTCATATCCTTTATCTCTATTACAGGTTTTATACGAGTTCACGTTCAATTGATTTTTTAATAAAAATGACTGATTTCAGCTCCTTAAATGCTATTCAAAGTATTCTTTTACAGTAAATTGAAAATGTTTTGATTTTTGACTGCTTTTTCACTCTTTTGTGTCATTTTATGGACTAAACAATTTGATTTAGTAATAAAGCAGAGAGTTGCAGCCTCACCTTCCTAATTTTACCATCGTACTGGTAGATATCAATGTTTACGAAGAAACAGAGATATATAATAGTGAAACAATTTTCTTATTTGGCTGAAATCACATTATAACATAACAATATAATTTAACATAACATAAAATAACAAAATATTATATAACATAACATAATGTGATTTAATATAACATAATATAATAAAACAAAACACAATTTAACATAGCATAATGCAATGTAATACAATGTAAATATAATATAATTGTATATATTATATTATATTATATTATATTATGTTATGTTACATTACATTATGTTATAATATATTATGTTAGTGCTCCATCTGGTGGTTCAAACAGGTCAAAGCAACGTAGCCGCGCGCAGTCAGCTGACAAACGCGGAAGTGAGAAACCAGTAGAAACACTATGATGTCCAGTGAACACTGTTCGTGAGGAACAAGCGGCTTTCCGTTGCTTCTCGTCCACTTCAGACACCATGGTCCGATGTTTCCTGATCCACACCGTCTGCCCGGTCGGTGCTGTCGGTGCCGGGGACAGTCGGGTTCTTTACTCCCGGGTGTTTGGACCTGATGAGGGCATGTTGTCCGAGCTGAGCCCGGAGGAGAGGCGACTCCTGCAGAAGGAGAAGACAGCCGTGGTTGCGAGGTGGGTCGGATTTTATACATTTGTTTTATAAATATAATAATTTAAAGTCTTTTTCATGTGTATCCAGCCAGACTGGACCCACAGACTAACTGGAGATCCGCTGTTGTCAGTTACAGCTGCTGCTCTGTGTTGTATTCACTAACATCAGCATGTCACTGATGGACCAGCTGTGATGTAAATAAAGACATGATGGAGATGACTGGCAGCCTCAGGGTTGCTCCCACACTATGCATCCACCCTGCTCTCTCTGCATCCTGCTGACGTCCTGATGACACACTCGTCTCCAGGTGATGACTGGATATTAACCACTGTATCTGACCCTCTGTGACTCAGGCAGGTCCGCAGCGCCGTCTGTCTGTTCCGGGAGGCCTCAGGTCAGCCGCTGGTGGAGATGGTGCCCGGTGAGGAGGCGCTGGCCCTGCAGGAGGCCGACAGCGGAGTGGTGCGTCTGAGAGCCGGGGACCCCTTCTCTGAGGAGATGAGCGCCCTGTGGCTCGGGGTCCAGAGTCTGGGCTTCACCCTCGTATGCGAGCCCCACGAGAACCTCCTGCTGGCTGAGGGGACCCTCCGCAACCTGACCAAACACTGCCTGGACCACCTGCACATGCTCGGGCAGGGCAGCGAGGTGGGCACCAACAGACATGTTTTATCTTCATGAAGGGACCTCCAGGACGTGTTGTACAGTCAGGAGCTCTTTTAGATTCAGGCTCCAAGGTGTTAAAGGAGCACAAGGCAACTTTATGCAAAAGAAACTCGAGCCAATCGAGTAAATTTAGGAAAAACTGAACAACATCAAAGATATATACAAACAGAGAAAGGCATTACTATTATAAAAATAATAAAAAGCCATGGAAACACTCCTCGATTAGGGAAAATAATTTCATAGATACATTAAAATAATTCAGATAATAATAAAACACAGTTATGTAAAACAATTTTGGAGGTAGAGGGGTTTAAGATCAAATTCCTGAAATGTCCAAAAGATATAAGTGTATTGATTTTCGTCGAAATGAAGAATAAACCTGTGAAATTGGCCTTTTCTGTACCTCTTGAATTCTGACATCAGGCCTGAATTCCCTCACTGTAGCACTGGATGACTCAGTCCAACATACGCAGTCCTGCTGACAGAAATACTTTAAATACTTTAGCACTAAGTTTGGATTCATCCGCTGCAGAAAATAGACCCCAACAACTGCACAACTCACTCCAGTTTGACTAACTTTTACAGGACTGTCGCCACTTGTTGGCTGAGCCTGATAAACTTGTCGTATTATTACAAAACAAAGAGTTTGTTTCTGGTCCGGCTTTAATGACGCCGTATTCAAATAAAAACCTCTTGTAGCAGAGTGTGTACACATGTTTATAGGCCTCATTAGACTGAAATCAAGTCGGAGCAACAGTTTACCTCCGCAGAGCAGGAACAAGTCATTACAGGTTATGGAAACAGCAGTGAAACAAGATCGCAGCCATGCAGATTTTATTACCATCTGTAAGTAACTGTGGTCGTTAAAGAGTCGGCACAGGGTCGTCACTAACAACACTGTTCCCTCCAGGTCTTGCTGAGGAGCAACCGCATCGATGCTCTGCTCAGCCGCCTGCTTCCTCACGGCCAGCTCCTCTTCCTCAACCACCGCTTCGCCCAGAGTCTGGAGAAGGAGGTGGCGGCTTACATGGCCAAGTGAACCAGAGCAGCAAGTACAATCAACTTTCTCCCGGCTTCCAGCTTGCTGTAACTGCCATCCTTCAAACAAACAGGCTGGTGAACGGACTGGTGGCAGCAGCTGCCGTTTCAGATTGCATGAGGTGGTAAACACATCGAGTGGTAAATATCTCCCTCAGCCACTCGCAGCCCTCGCTGGTGACTGTTTACTGTGTGGGAGGCTTCAGTTCAAATCCTGTTTGTCAAATTGAAGAGTGGAAAGAAAAATGTGGCAGATTTAAGAGTGCAGCTGAAGAGGCCGGCGAAATAAAGCCACTCCACGACATCAAAGGCGGCTATTTATCTGATTCACCGTGCTCGAAATGTCATCACGTGACCTCGAGGAATCACTCGACCTTGTTTTTTTAAGAATCCTGCGAGTTTAAACGAATCTCAGAGGTGCTTTATCGCCTCGATGCGGCTCCTAATGCACCTTTTGTTCCTGAAGAGTAGGAGGACACCAGGAGGGCGGGATGTTGGGTTTTTTTTGTGGTTTTTTTTTTATGGTTTGTGTGCCGCACAAAGCATGATTCATCTTATCGTAACAAATGGAGCAAAGAAAGATCAAAGTCGGAGCCGTTTAATGTCATTTTGAACCAAAAATGTCACGATTCTCGAGACGTTGAGGAACAAAGATAGAAGACACGAAACATTATGAAACCAGAATACGGATGCGCAGGAATGTTGGCATGCAGGGTTCAGACACAAAACAGGAAAGGATGACAAAAAACAACAACTCAAAACACAATATATAACACATGTACTCCTGTATCTTGTGAACATCTGTTGGACCACCGACTGAGCCCCCCCCTGAAGCCAGACTCCCCTGCCGCTCCTCCTCCTGGCCTCCATAAAAGCCTCTTTTTTTAAACCCCTTTTTTTTTTGTGCTGGCAACAAAATCCCAAAAACCAGAGCGGTGATTTTTGGGTGAAAGAAATCTGTCTGGATGCCAACATCAACTGCTTTGATCTTTTTTTTTTTTTTTTTCCTGTATTAAAAAATAAAATTAATTTTAGAATAACCAGAGGCGTGTTCTTTGAAAACTTGTGTTCTCTGCAATCAAGGACACACAGTGCAGCTTTTCCCCGAAAAAAAAAAACGAGACACCGGGGACAGAATATTAAAAGTGAGAGAACACACGAGAGAAGGATTTAAAGGTTGTGTTCGTCTCGCAGGGAATAAAAAAAAAAAAAAGACAAAGTCAGCTGAAAACACCTGCAGCTGAATAACACAACTGAGTATGATAAACAGAAGGTTCTGATGTGAGACCAGCAGAGGGCGACGTTGTTCCTGCCAGCTTGAATCATCACTGTGTATATAGGCGTCATCAGCAGTGAAGGACATTATTTCAAGTTGATTTTATGAAGTGTTTCTAAAAGATAACCTGGATTTATTGTTAAACACCGTGCTGCCAAAAGTATGTCGACTCTCCGGCTTTTTCCTTTTGTGTGTTTTGTGTCGGGGGCTGTTGTTCTTCATGGGATCATTCTCTCTGTAAGCATTATTTACATGCCTGTTTGAACAGCTGCAACAAAGAATAATAAAGACAGTGTTCATAAATACTACAAAGTGGGGGAAGTTGTGTGTGTGTGTGGGGGTGGGGGTGGGGTGTCTGTTGCCACTTTAGATATAAAAACAAGGATACAGGCATAAAAGTTAAAGTACAGTTGACATCAAACATACACAGACATACAGGTGTATAGTATTTGCATTTATATTATGGGCTACATGTTGGTATCGGTACACTTTGAGGCAATATTGTGAAGCCAGATTGCTTTCATTGACTTAAAAAGTGCAGCATCTACACACTACAGTAGGTGGAGGTATGCAGCTTTAAAGTTGGTTTATGATCTGCGACATGGAGGAGGAAGAAGAAGAACAACAACAACAACAACAACAACAAGGCAACGAAGAAGAAGAAGAAGAAGAAGGAGGCAACGAAGAAGAAGAAGAAGAAGAAGAAGGGGAAGAAGAAGAAGAAGAAGAAGAGCGGCACGCTGTTGTGACAGTCATGTCAAACTGTTCCACCTGCTGGAGCCACGCAGTGTAGACTAGAGAGACAAACGTATGTGGACGTTTTTCTCGTTTCAGAGGTCCAGGAGGAGGTAAAAGTCGCTTCACTCAGTCCATCTCAGCCTCTCTCACCCTCAGCTGTGAATAAACTACAGGATATGAACTTCATCAACATACTGAACATTACTTAGTTTCTTTGTTTGCTGTTCACCCGAAAGGCAGAAACAACAGGACAGTGAGAAGGAGTCATTGTTTACCAGCGCCTGCAGGAATCTGTGGATTATTACATATCAAATATGCAAGCCTTTGTACTGAGTCATGAGTAGAAAGGTGCCGCTGTGCACACTTACTCTCGCCGGCAAACTGTTTTGAAAGGGAAAGGTCGAAAAGGTGGCAGGGTCCGCCACATATAAACAAAGTAAAACAGTGTGAAATTGTGTTGTCCTTTAAGGTCAGTCATGAAAACAAAGAGTTTGTTTAGTTTGTTTAGGCATTAAAAAAGTGAAAATAGGCCCGGTATGTCTGTAGAAGAACCTTTTCAGTTTCACCTCCCTGTGCACAAAACCAGAAAAAAATGGTTTGGAGTTTAGTGTGGAGGAACTCGCCTGCAAGGAGTCCTGACCTCAACCCCATCCACCATCCACCATCTTTATGATGAACTGAAACGCTGACTGCGAGCCTCATCACCCGACATTAGAGACCGAGCTCATGAATAAATCAGAGCCTTCCAGTTACTTCAGGCTGCTGCGCTCGCATGGCTCCTTTTCCTCGCTGCCAGATACAGTATATACATCCGCTGCACCCTTTTCATTTGGGTGGTGTACTTTAAGCTGTCAGTGCTCTGCTTCCTCCTCCTTTGCTGCACACCTGCTGCTACATCGCTCACCTGGAAGTTAAGCTGTCAGCTGCTGCTACCTGCTGCTGCTCGTACAGCTTTTCATAAACACCACCTCCAGCCCAGCATCCACCTGTAGACTGTGAGTCTACTGTCGCTGCAGGGGGGGAAAGTTATTATTATAGCAGCACATTAACATGCATGGTTTTGGGAAGAAACCTCAACGCTCACATATGGATGTAATGTTCAGGTGCATGTAAACTATTTAATATTTGATTATAATTTGGTTCTTTCCAAAGAGGATTATTGTGAGTGTAAAAAATCAGCACTTTACCGTCTTTCTTTCCAACCAGCCCTGAAATTTCATCGAACACTGAAAGTGCCCACCGCTGAAAATGTGCTTTGCTCATTGTTACTGCAGCTGGATGTTTGACCTTCGCTGTGCAGAATGATGTATGAGCAGAGTCTGATGATAGAAGGCTGTTTTTTTTACATCGATCTGCTGAAGGGGGGGAAAGTTTCTCTGTTCTCACCTGAACATCTGAGTTCAACACGTTTTTTACCTGCGGGATGATTTTAGGACATCACAGCTCGTTCTTCAGTGAGTGTGATGAGGAAACCTGAGACTTCCAGTGCAAATGGGGACGCCTTATAAGCTGTATGAAACCATTTTATATTATTTTTTTCATATATTTTGTACATTTTAAAACAAGTCCCCATCTACTTCAGTTGTTTAGGGAGAATGCTGCGACGCTGTTTTGTTGTGAAGCTCCAGAAATGTTTTGTGGAAACTTCAGCCGACCATCAGCACGGGGGTGAGTAGGTGATGACTGAATTTTCATTTTTGGATGAACTTATCCTTTAATATTTTTGCTGCTGTCTATGCAGTCAATACAACTCTAAACAGTTTGTATAAACACCTTCATTGCTCATCAGCTCCGGGGAAAATGGCGTGTGGATTGAAAAATCTTGAAAAACATCATTTGGTTTTGATGAAGTCGGCTCATTTAGCTCAGCACACCCAGTCGCTTGGCTTCACTCACATCACTGAATTAAACTTTCACAACAAACTGCAGTGTCAGGACTCACAGACCAGGGCTTTCCTCCACTAGGGGGCAGTATGTAGCCGGACAGGACCTGGAGCTGCAGTCTGAGCTGCTGATAATAAGAGACAAACAGTGACACCAGAGCAGAAATCCACCAGGCAACAAAATCAGGGATGCTGCTGCTGCTGCTGCTTTGAAACGATTTAAAATGCGCTGGTAGACATCAAACAAACAGCGCCGAGATTGTTTTCATGTGTGTGAAATCAGTTTATAATTACAACTCATTACTGATGCACAGACATAGGAAGTTGATCTTTGCCTGTAAACAGCTGTTTGATAAAATGCACGAGTTTAATGTCAAGTGGGGATTAAAATTACAGTATTTGTTGCAGATTTTGTGTACGTTTGTGTGCATGTGTTTTTTGCTTTTATCCCCCGTGGTTGCAAGGTTAAACCACATTTCATCACAGCGGCGCTGCCTGGTTTGTAGGCAGGATTATCTTTAAAAGGACATGTTACACATCACAGTGTGCTAATAAACACGAGTGGATTAGAAAGAGAGGACGTCAAAAGGTGGTCAATTCCATAAAGAACTTGCAGGGCTCGGAAAAAAATAGCATATTTTGTCGTCTTCACTTCGAAAACGGGCCATTCTGGGGTCAAAGTTAAAATATTAAGCCTCTCAACTAAGTGCCACTGAAGCCCAAGAATGTATAAGTTTCTATTCCAGCCAAACGCCGCAGGTGATTACTCCCTGATTAGCATGAGGCACGAGCTCGTCTGTGAAATCAGCCGCTTTAATGTGTAGTTGAAATGAAAACCTGAACACTCTCAGGCTTCAATAGCACTTACACAAGGAATAAATTGAAGGCCATTAGCTGAAGTACATAAAGTTCTCATAGAAAAAAAAACAATCTTGTAGCATTAACCAACTTTGCAAAGTGGTTCTCAGCAGCCGCACGACGGGAAAAAAACAGAGCAGATGGAGAGTCGGAGAAGGTTCTCGACGGGTCAGACTGCACGAGGCCGCAGTGCCAGAAGATCAGAGAGGGAAGCTGCTTTGTACACGAGCTGGAGTGCAGAGTGCAGTTTAGTTAAATGCCAAAAGTACACATACGTCCATGTCAAAGGCCATGTACCATATTGACATTTGTACAAAACGTGTCAAATCACGTTCACATTACACATTTTTTCATATTGGGACGTGGAGAGGACTGTGATGGAGTCCCAGCGACCGCATTTCGAGTCTGAGTTTCAGCTTGTGTAAGTGTGGAACCACTGGATATTTTGAAAGCGACCTCGGGACAGTTTCCGGCTGTGTTTGTGGCAACAAAAAATAGATATTTTCGACAACAAGTCAGGACGTCTGCAGCCAAGTTAGTGCCGACAAAACCGGGTGTTTTCACCAAGACCCCTGATCATCTCCAGCTGTGTTTGTGGAGACGAAGCGGGATGTTTTTAATGAGACCTTGAGACAATTTTCAGTTGTGTTTGTGTTGACAAAAAACTGATATTTTGATGGGAAACTGGGACATCTCCAGCTGTGTTTGTGCCAACAAAAACAGGTATTCTTAACAAGACCTTGGGACATCTCCAGCTGTGTTTGTGCCAACAAAAACAGGTATTTTGAGCCTAACCATGATGTTTTAACGTTAACCAAGTAGTTTTTGTGCCTGAAACTAATCAGAGCACAAGCACAGTGTGCCGCATAAAGAAAAATGTGAACTTATCTGTCGTTTTGCCAACATTCATTCTGGCGACTGGGTTGCAGATTGGAGGGAAGCTTCTTGCAGAGCAGCCGATCAGCTGTCCTGCACAGACTTTCCAGATCAAAATGTGAACCAGCAACCTTCGGGGGCCTTGAACCGTCTCCTCCAACCACTCGGCGAAGCACCTCCTGCTCTTGTTCCGTGCTCCGACCCTCCCCTCCCGCCTTTCTTCTTTGGAGCTGCCCTCATATTCACTCATCATCCGAGCAGGCGGACCAGACCAAAGCTGACATTGTCACAGCCCATCTCAGTCACTCGCTCAATCTTTTCTTCTCCCTGAGTTTTGTTCCTCTCCCTCCCACCAGCCTGAAGCTCCCAACAAAAGATTTTTCTCATTGAATTTAGGGACTGGCCATTGAATATGCCAACTCCTGAGTTTAAGGATTTTCCTCTTAATATTTTTTTCTCCTGCCTCATTAGATGTCTCCCTGACTATTGTATGGCTCATGGCGAGAGCACTGTGGAGAAAATGGGCTCAGCTCCAGCCAGGGATACAATATGAATTTCAATGCGAGTTGACGACTTATTCACTTTAGTCTCTGTCAGGGCATGCGGCGTGAAATACCTGAACGCCACGGCTCCCATTCATATACATTAGGCATCATTTCTATTCCCTTTCATGCGTACATCCCTTGAATTTCAAATATTCCGCTCACAGGCGAAAGCCAAGTGTGGTTTTCGATTGGAGTGGAGGTTGAAGAATGCTTGTCGATAACAGCTAAACGCCACTCATATTATTAGGTGTCACAACAGATCTGTGAAGTCACAGCCCGTGTAGGAAGGGAGATTATGTGTTTGAAGTATGCAGGCGTAGACATGCTAAGCTCGGATGCTATAATCGTACCGTCTTCATGTCGGTTCTTGGTCATAATTCTGCAATTTATACCCAGAATTCTCTTAAAGCGCAAACAAGCACACACATATTCACCGATGCACAAAGAGAATTGCCTCTTCCCTCCAGTCTATCAAGCATCAGAAGAGAGATGTTCTCTCTTAGCATCTCAAATCGTGTTAGATTTTCAATTTCAAGCCATTTATTTCATGTTATTTTCCCCGCTCAGGGAAAAATGCCTTTTTTTCACATTTCAACCAATCTGCATAAGGCGCCTGCTTGTCTAAAAGGTATAGCTCTCCGGCGTGAGGCTATCACAGCACTTCAAACAGCTCAATTATTTCAAAATATAAGTCAATTATTTCTTAATTACGCTCCCTCCGCAGTGCGATTCCTGTGCAGGTTTTGCCGTTGATGCTTGTTATCAATATAAAAAGGGGAGAAAAACAGTCGAGTTCACGGATAAGAAGTGAAAACGAGGAGTTTTTTCTGCTCTCTTTTTGTTTTTCCCCCCACAAATTGATTTGTTGTTCTGTGAATAAGCTAAGTGATAAAGAAGTCTAGACTTAAAAAGGCCACACGGTCCTGATGCTCTGATAGCGACTCAGAGGGGATTATGAGGTAAACTAGATCCCATCTGCCTCTGCACAGGAAGAAAGTCTTATTATTTTTCCGCCGTTATCAGAATAAAAGATAGACAGATACTTCTAAACTCCTCAGTCTCAAAAAAATCCTTGACGACAAGCTCATTAGTGAAACTCACATTTTACCATGCAGGAACCTTCTGCTTCCCGATTGCCCGCAATTGGTCATTAATTGCAAATTTTTTACCAGTAATTAAAGTAATTGTACGGAGGTTATGGCTTGTTTGCCGTAAAACACATCATCCAGGATCATAATCTTAACAACTCTGAGTAAATGTGATCATATCCAGCACAGAGCACCAGCTGTAAAAATGTTACGACCTCCTCAATAAATTTACATCCGAGAGTGGCTGCCGACTCTTTTATGGTGAAATTACAGTCAAGACTGTGTGCCACTGTATTTTACTCAGGCCTGGAGGGTTTAATGGGTCGTACCCCTTTAATCACACGGACACTCCCTGACTTCTCCTCCCTGCTCCTCACGCTGCCCCTGGCGTCAGGCAGAACCGTGCAGGAGGACGAGGTCAGGTCGAACTGGGTGGTTGGATTCAAACTGCTGGTTTGTAATATGTTTTTTGTGCTTGCCTGGATAAAACCTAACGCAGCTCATCATGACTGGTCGATGTAATTAAACAAAATATGAACAAGCAGCAAGTCCCACCTAAAAAAGATGTATTTGTTTAAGTGTATGCTATGTTTTGAACATTTTTGGCGCTTTACGTTGGCGTCAAACAGCCTTGTCCTTCGGCACTACATTCCCTCAACCGCACAACATCTGTACACTGCATCACACCACGGAAAATATGTCTTGCTGCTGGTTCGGTTTGCAGCGATAATGCTGACCTGTCATCTACTGCAGATAATACACCAACTAGAGATAAGTACCTCATGCAACCCCACATCAAAAGACCCGAACTGCCCCTTTAAACACCAATTAACACAGGTCCCTCCCTAGCTGCCTGTTTTTACAAGAAGCGTTAATATGTTGAAGCACATAGCACTCCACGAGCTGTTTCAGTGGAACTTAACCATCCTAAATCCCGCCTACAAAGGTCTTTAGATCCTGTAGAAACAGCTGCTAATGAGCACAACACCAGATCGATTTGAATCACTGAACTGAACTGTGGGCGGTCTGCTGTTAACTTCAGAGGTCTGTAGCCAGGTCAAGATATTTCACTTGCTTCACCAGCTGGTTGCTAACTGTGCCATTTGGTTCCAGGCAGGCGGTGTACATTTGATTTATTGTTTTATTTGTTGCTGAAAATGCTGTTAATGAGAGCGGGAATGAGGTAAAACTGGTTAAAATCCTCCTGCAGAGAGGGTTGTAAATCCCTGTGAGGAGAGTAATTCAGTCGAACAACAGAAACAAACATTTCTCTGCCGTTTCAGGGATTCAGTCCTTCGGTCTTCACGTCACAAGATCACAGTTCTGATCTCCAGGCTGACTTCATTTGCGTAAATAAATCAATTTACACCTCCTCAAAATATGAATGTGTTTATGTATGTGTTGTTGCCCCTTCTGTCAGTTTACCACAGTCTATTAACAGCTTCACATCAACCACAAAGTGTTTAGTGCACGTGAGAGCCCTGAGTGGGGAAATACTGTGCAAAAGTGCCTCATTACAGCTGCTTTCCAAATTAAATGGAGAAGATGTATTATTCATTTGTGGAGAATCCCCCGTGAGTGAGCCCCAGCAGGAAAACAGGAAGTGTCTGAGGTTTTCTCTCCGTCAGCCACTTATTAACCGGCTGAAACACCCAGTGCTGCAGTGGGGACCCAGGAGAAGCCGCACAGCATTGCCCACATGAATTATAGGCTGTTCGAGAGGCCTTTTGCATTGATAACAGCAGCTTTCTTCCTGCGTCAACAATAGCACGTCATGAAATCAGGCTGCAGCCCAGTTCAGGGTCCGGATCCTCGACTAGTCAGCGTTTCTAGACAGGAATATCCCTTTTTTTAAAAAAAATCAATGCAGCTTTTATTTTCGTTCAAAATACCATCCATTGTGCAGTGACAAGTTGTTTAATGGAGCATCATGGAGATCCTAATCAAATCGTAAAGTGGACATGAATCACAAGTCACATCGTATGTACCAGGAGGCTGCGTGGAAGTGTTGATCTGTCGCTGGTGAATATATCACATGAATAAGACCAGTGAGAAAGCCGCTACGGGTTGTAAATAAGGGAAATCCAAGCAGAAAGGTCTTGTTAGCAGGATGGATATACTTACTATTAATATGGTACAATAGTAGTTCACAGAGAAGTTGTCCCAGATTAACACAGCTTTTCATGTATTATCCATGTATTATTATGTATAAGTCCTCAGTAAGTTTTAAAATAAAAATCTATACTTGAGACATTTTAAAAAGGGTCTGTTTTGGTGACCCTGAGTGAACAAGAGGTCAAAAAGCAGCGGAAAGCGTTTGTTTAGCAAAAATATCCGTGTACACGCGGTCAACTTCTTTGTCTCTGGAGTCTGATGGTCTCATTTATGGAGGTCCGATTTGTCTTCAGCATCTAGCTGCAGAATTTGCACAAAGACACAAGTGTGTCATGTGTTGCAGAGAGTAGTATTGTTAATATGTTCGTATTTTACATACTAATCACACTCCTCTCCTGCTCTGACAAAAGACTGTAATTCCCCTTGAACTGTGTGCAGACTGGAGCTGAACACTGGATCGTCCTTTGTGCAGGCTAATACAGTTTTAAAGAGGGAATTGCAATTAGAGGGGGGAAAGTGGGTCACTCATGACACCAGGGATGTGCAGCAGAAAGCACTATGTGCTTGTCATGTCATCTCTCAGTAAGCTGCAGTCACTCAGAGGAGCGGCCCCTGGTGTCAGTCGCGTCACTTTGGGCAAGTTGAATCCACTCTAAACGCAAGCCTGTCCAATTTTCACTGTACTGGCCATTACCTCTCTCAGTGAGAGCCCCCAATATGTTGTCTGACAGCTGTCATGTTTCATGCCGACCGACGACTGCATACGTTTAACGAGATTAGAGCTCTGTCGAGGGGTAACTTGTGAGAGGGATTCTCATCAGAGCGGTGTGCGACATTTCTGAAAAAGTGGAGCTTTCAAGTTTTAAAACAGTGTTTTTATCCTGTATTTGTCATGAGCGTGATTTCTTGTTATTTGAGGATACCCAGTCATTTGTAATGGCAGCTTAATAATCACCTGCGTGTGTGAGGGCCGCTCCGTTTTTTGTCACCCATGTGATAATAATTGCTTTGAAAATACTTCTGAAATCGGCGGCGACCTTTTTTGAACACATCACAGGTGACACTTCTGACTGATGCCTTTTTTTTCAGAGCTGGCCAGGCCTTTATGATCACCTATAGGATTAATATCAAATCAACCAGGTGAGTGGATGCAGGGGTGTATCTAGGAGTTATGGAGCCTGTGATGTCTCTCTGGAGACCCTCTCCACATTCCTTTCATTTTCTATACAGCCATTATTCAACAAACGGGAATCATCCGGGCACAGCATGTGAACCCAAACAAAAGTCTTTGTGTTATTTACTGGGGAATCGTTGGCCTCATCTTTAACAGAACATATGGAGATCAGACTGTTTGATCGCGCCTGTAACTACATTTGTCAGAGGTCCTCTGCTCAACATGCGTTTGTCCACATTCATTGTTCGTTCCAGTCTTAGTCTCAGGCACCAACAGCAGCTGTGGTTTGGGGGATTTCCACAAGAAATTAGTACAGCTTTATATTTAACAAATGGGCGACGGCGCCAACTTGGATTAAACACTGAGGTGACAAGAAATGTAGCTGAGGTAATGTTTCATAAGAGGCTCTCTGCTCAAACCGTATTTGGACTGCTTTGGGTCGTTATCACCACGTATTCACTCCAAACTCGTCAAACACAGCAGCTCGGTCAGTCGCTTTAAGCCGCTCTACCCATCCCTCAGCGGTCAGTTTAGCAATAATATGTCATATGAGGCCCCTGGTTAGACTTTCAAAATAAAGCGGTTCACGTATTAGGACATTTGGGCTGTTATATCAACGGTCACATTAAAGTTAGGTTTCGGCACAAAAAGATCTGAACGTTCAGTGTCATACCTGACAAATGACATAACATCAGTTACTCAAGCTATTCTAAGTAATTTAACTTATTACGTAACATAACTTAATTGCTCTTGGTCACAAATGGAACATGAACTCGCTTTTCCGGAGGGAAAGTCCAGTGTATAATCCATCCAAACACCCAAACCACCCTCTGACTTGGACTGTTCTCACTCTTTGTGCTCCAGCACTAGACGGGCCCATCAGGAAGTATCCTAGAGGGGTAATTAGAACGTCAAACTTCGAAGCGTACGGCCACGGACCAGGCTGCTGTATTCAACGTGTTGGGAGTGAGAACGTGCTGCACTATAATAGTGACAAGACAAAACATTATCTGATAAATCTTCTGATCCACTTAATACATACTCAGAAGCTGTTGATGTGCACTTCCTAAACAAACCTAAAACTGCAACATAAAGAAACGCTTCAACATTGCTGCAGTTTTGCAGAAATGTACTTCAGTATTTATTCTGCTGATTGGGTTGGACCGCCACAAAGACTGACTCAGGAGTGAAATATCCCTCTCCTCCTGCACCGTCCAATTTATTTCTTCTTATCCTCTCCCGGTTGTGTGAACTTTGTCCCAGTCTTCATCCTGATTCATCACCGTTACTGTTTCAAACACTACAGAACTCCTTCCTCTCTGCATTGCACCTCCTGTGTACGATCTTTGTGAATAAAAACCTTCCCATAAAACTGACTCTCTGAATGTTATTGGGAGATTAATAACGTATCATTACCCTTTCCTGTCCTGATCTGACCTGAAGAAATAAAGCTAACACTACTCCCACAGCAGTCTTGAGGAAGAATCTGATATTTCTGATCCCACGCAGTCACTCTTAATCAAGCGACACCTCTGGAACGATGACCAGATGAGCTTTTTGTTTTCCTTCACATGATGCTTCAGTTTTTTTCCCTCACAGTGGGGATGGGTTTATAATTTGTGCTAACAAAGGAGGCTGCATCCATCAAGCTCAAATTACCTTTTCCTGGCTGGTGTCGACAGCGATATTAAATAGCTCATTGCTCTTTACTCTCGGTCCTAATGAGAAAGATTTTGTCCACAGCTTTCCAACTGTTACAGCTCTTTGGAAACAGGTTTCAAAGCTCTACCTGCCCGAAGTTTGATGTCTTTTTATTAAACCACAGCTTTCTGTTTCCTGACAGGAACAGTCGTCAGGTGATTAAAATACAAAATATAAGAGATCCTGCTGTTTCCACTCAAAGTGCTTTTTAAATTCTGATACTGATGACTAGTTTTAAAGTTTCCAAATGTTGACAGTAACAGGCAAAATTCACATTTTAGAAAATGTTTTGTCCCTCGTTACATGCTCACTTATGCCGTTTCATTTCAATTTGTTGTTGCATCTTACAACTTGAACGCCTTTAGACATTTTCAAGGTAACATTTTATTAGAAAAGAGATGATTCCAGCTGTTCCTCACTCAAACAGAAGCAAATGTTTCTCTTATATCATTCAAAGCTTTTCAAAAAAATCTATCACAACAAACCTGTTTTTTAATCTGTGGATGAAAAGTCAAATATTAGGAGTCGGGGGGAATTAGGTGTTTTACAGAAGGAGATGATGTGACCAACCCAGAAAATCATTAAAACTATGATATTTAGGTGTGATAAAGGGCTGCATGTGTAAAAATAACCATTGTAATTAATCAGGAGTTATAATGCAAATGTAATACTTGTTTTCCTGTAAGATATCCTCAAAGTCAGCAGTCTAAGCAGCTTCCATCAGCAACGTTTGGCGACAGCAAAACGCTTCAACCAAACCTACTGAGATGCCACGGACTTGTCCTTTTTGGTCACAGTAAATATGGGATAGAAGTAGTAGCAGCAGTAGAAGAAGAAGAAGAAGAAGCAGCAGCAGCAGAAGAAGAAGCAGAAGAAGACATTTATTGTGTTCTGTTTTTATTTTCTTGCTGTGAAGCTGTTTGTAACTTTGTTATAAAGGTGCTTTAAAAATAAAATGTATCATATTGTTTAAGTATTTGACTCATTGGACCCTGGACTCTGTTTACTAGATTAATGTTGTACTTTCTCTACTTTTCTTTCACCTCGTACTTTATTTATTCCTCTTGTGACTCCATACTTTTGTGAATTCAGTGCTCTTTATTGTTTTCATGGTCCAACTCTTGTTATGGAATCTCATCTTTTTCTGATTTGTACAGAAATTCACTGTTACTGACTGTGTCGCTCCTTCTTCACCTTTTTATTTGACGTGCACGTAGCTCGCTGCAGCGGCGCCGCCTTCACATAATGAGTTTATAGAAACTAAAAAAAGAGCTGCAAAGGCTCAACCAACAACACATAATGAGAATTTAAGTAAGTTGAATGTTTGACTTTGTGAACACTGTTATACATGAGAGGTGAGGACATTATGCACATACAGTATATTTACCACTGGGTGTAAAATCCTTGATTACAGTGAAACAAGTGGTGCATGTTCCAGAGTTGAAAGTTGAGGCGACCATACAGGAATATATTCAGTTCAATGATGGTGATTTCATTCACTCTACAGGGAACGGAAGAAATCAAACCCCTGCACACTCTGATCTGCTCACACTTCAGTGCGGCTCTGGCTCGTCTCAAACGTACTTCTTCAAAATGCAGACAGGATGTGATGTGAAAATTATATTTTAAACTGTAAGTACAGGAACTGATGTGGTGTTTTTGTGTCGGAGCAGCTCGTGGGGGATGAAACAGTGGATCAACTCGTCAAAAAAATGGATGAAAAGCAAATTAAGTAAAATCAACAAGGCAGGAACCAAATATTTCATTTGGAACAAAAGTGACGCATTGGAAAAAGATCTGGGCATTTGTGTCACTTCTATGAGAAGTGTGAGTGGGAAGGGAAAGAAAGAGTCTGATGAGCTGATGGGACCAAACTAAACTAATCCGTACACATCATCAGACAGGAGTCTAACTTCTTGACGGATAAAAATAACCTCTGATTAAAAAACTCATTTTTAAAACATTCAACTGATGCATTTGATAAACTTTTACTCCATTCCTACGCAGTGGTGATAATCATTCATCATTATTTTTATGATTATGTTTTTTCTTTTTGGTTTATGGGCCAATTATCACGATGATGTGACGACGCAGATGGTGAGAAAAGTTTGACGAAAGCAAAGGAAAGTTGGAGTAAACCGTCTTCACTGGCGGTGCTGGTGGAAGTTATGTATTTTCAACACATCAGTCTTAGATTCAGGCAAATAATTTTGGACATGGATGACGTTGCGAGGATGAGGACAGAACACCTGCGGTGTCCTCGGATTCATCCGCTGTTTGGTGGAGTAAATTGACTCCTGAAGGCCGGGGTACCTGGCCCTCCAGAGGGGAGGAGGCTCTGCAGAGAAACCGGACTGTCACCTGAAACCAGAAGGATTAATCTGCACTTCAGCGTCCATGAGGTAAGTTGATTCTTACACCTGTTTCAATAGATGTGACGATTGTTAAATCATGCAAATGAAATCAGTGTGGTGTGTTACTGCCGGGCCCGGGGCCTTCTGGGCTGTTTAATATCTACCCATGTAATTATTCAGAATATTAAAACCTGTGGCCTGCAGCTCACTAATCGTCTTCACATTGAAATGTTACTTAAAATCCTAATATTTATCGAAGTGTGAGGGATTTGTTTTGTACCTGCGTGATGTTTTTTTCCAGGCTACCTGCTCTAAATTCCTTCCAGTTTCCATCTTTATTGACCCATAAACTTATTCTCAGGCAGCATAGAGAAAAAAAACAATAAAAGCGATTTAATGCAAACAAAACAAACAGTAATGAGATGGGGGTTATGTTATATTTGGGTTGAGGTGTGTTCATTGTATAAACCACACTGTGTTTGAACAAAATAATAAACCTAAACCTCGAACAAACACTCAACAGATATGTTTTTAATCAACTCTATGTTCATTTTAAAAAGGGGCGTCATAACTACATGTTTTCCCTCTGACTTGTGGGCAGGTCTGAGCTCCCATGAAAGCAGTAATATCACTAATACATTACCAACAGCCATTATTTTAATCACATCTAATGATTTATTCAATGTAATGAGTATTCTTTACATTAATGATATAAATAGGTTAAAAGAAACATGTTTTCCAGAGGAACTAGGCACCATCTCTGAATGACAAAGGCCACGTTGCCAATGTCTCGCGAACTTTCAAAATCTGGTTCAAACTGTTTTAGAAACTTTTTAGCGAATTAGAGGAAGTTTTTTTTCCCGATTTTTGCCATTTCCATAAAACTTCTAATGCGATATCCTTCAAAATGCTTTATGGAAACACAGCTAGTGACAACGACCACGTAAGTCTCTCTGTCTCTGGGTTGTGTGCTGTCACGCCTTCTCTTATTTAGATTAAATAGTTGTTGTGTTGTTGCAAGAAGTGGGCTGTTGCGTGTGAGTGAAAATCCTGGGCAAGCATCAATATACTGTATGGCCGATATCCCAGACTCCCTTACAAATCACGTGATTTTAAGAGTTGTTGCGTCTTGAGGAGAAACTTAACAAACGTTTGCTACGGCAAAGTTAAAATAACTGGTGTCTTCTTGTCGAATCGGCATTAAATACATACATTAAGGTGTTTCCTTCCCCGTCAGAATTGCCATCGCCGTCTGTTTTACGCGCGTCTTACCTCCCAGCAGCTGTTTGAACACACTGCTTTAACTGATTTCACCATTTACACCAAATGTATTAAAGAATAAAACCTATTGGCAGGAAACAGTAACTAATATTGGTTACTTCTTTTAAGAACAAAAGGGAAGAAGTCACCAGAGCCCGGCTTGTCATGCTATTTATCCACCTAGGTTGTGTTGCTGTGAGCTGCAGACATCTTCCTTCTCCAATATAATGGAACTAGATGGCACTCTTTCCAGAAATCAGTTTATTGGTCCTTTAAACAGGAGCTTTGTCAAACAACAGAACCTGGACTTACGTTTTAAAAGCCGATATTACCAAGATAAAGGTGTGTTGACTTAGTCTTATTCTAAATGAAGCTGTGTTACGTCATATGCTGCATTGTTTCCCAGTGCAGCTTCAGTATGAAAGCATCCCTCGTCACCTCACTGCTGCATCTCCCCAACTAACATCAATCCTCACTGATTCCTGATAACGGCACACATGCCATCAGTCGACCCTCCTTCACCCGACTGAGGGCCACAATTAGCCAACAAAAGGTAATCTCAATCAATTTCAATTTCACCTTTGTCGAGACGAGTGAGAACACAAGGGGTTAATTATCCCTCTGCAGTATTGATTGGTGTTTCTCGCTGGCCTGTTAATTAGGGTGACTGATTTGGCACCGGGGTTGGAGTGAGAGATAAATGATAAGCGGGAGTGGGGAGTAATTCCTCGCCGCTACTCGACAATTTCAAGCCTCCTCTGTTACTCTCTCCCTCCTCCTCGTCTGTTTCTCCCTCTTATGAGTCGACTGAGCCTTTTAGCTGAAAAACGTCCGGGCAGATTTTTTCCCCTCCTAGTTACGTTTGACGAATCTGTCTTGATTGAGGCATTTTCTGCCACTCCGATGCCTCAGGATTAGCATATCACATGCTGTTTACCTGTGCTGCATCACATAGTTTGTGTCTTATGTATTTTTCATGACGTGCTGCTTTCAGATGATGGCATAAGAGGTTATTTTTCCCTCTCTTCTCTTCAAGCTGTCTTGCCGTCATGTCTCGTTGATGGGCGCATGATATAGAATGAATTAAACCCAGCCGCAGAGACGCGTTCATCATTTTTTGTGGGAGCTCTCCATGTGTGCCGGTGCTGCCTGCCTCTCGGCCATGCTTGGCTACACAGGTGACAGCGTGGCTTAAGCTGTGAAAGCGAGGCAGGCAGAGCTGCAAGGCAGGCCTAATTGAAATCCCCTCCTATGCTAGGCAGAGGGGATGGAGCTGTAAAAGGGCCTGTAATTACTGAGGCCGCTAATGAGAGATAATTAGGTCATATGGCAACGTCTCTGCCAGGGCTGTGCTGCGAGAGTGGTTAGGAATAAAAAGGTGGGCAAACTATGAACTCCTGCGTCTCATCACCATTATGCCCCACCATTACAAATGAGCAGTTCATTAGTAATAACAAGTTATCATTTTGAAAAAGGCCCTTTTTTCATCACCAGTGGAGTGAGTGATACCTATTAGGACCACGTCCAGCACATGACAGGAGGAGTAAGTGAAGTGAGAAGCTCTTAGGTGCCCAAAAGCTGCAAAAACTGCCTCCCAAAGGAGAAAATATGAAGCCCTCTTATCATTTTGGATCATAAAAACCTAATTTGCTCATTAAATATTACTTTTGTGCAGTTTGTTGTGCTTCATTTTTCTTTTCTTGAGCACCAACCCCCTAAAGAGCAGCCCCTGTGGCAAGTTTCACATAGATGTATTGATCCATTGATCAGGATTTTTCTCGTCATCCACTCATTGTTGCAGCTCTGTATCAATGCGTTATTTATTACGAGAGCCTGACCGATTTTTGGGGCTGATACCGATAATAGGAAGTAAAGAAAAAAAATTAGATATCGACATATATCGGCCGATATACACACATCTTTTGCAATGATCCCTCAATGTGGTTATCAGACACTTGTGACAAAGATATGAAACAGAGGCAGGATATCTTACAGCTACATCAGTACACTGAAACAACAAACTTCACTGGGACTTCAATAATCATAAATTATTCAAAAGCACCTTTTTCTGCATTGTTATCTCTAAAAAGAAGTTTTCATACTGTTGCATATCGAGCAACATGTATACCGCGCAATAATGTGTAAGCAGCATTTTACTCTCGTAGTTCGATGTGACGGAGCTAATCCTAACTGCTTGTGCATGTTGCTAAGCTATGTTAAAAACATGTAGTGGAGTAAAATGTGTAATATTTAGTAGAAAGTAGAAATTATAAAGTAATGTATTCGAGTAAAGTACAACTACTTTGACACAGCACGTCAGTTCTTTGTCTTGTTATATCCCACCACTGCAGGTTTTCTGGTATTGCTCATCAGTGCATCACATTCCCGTGAGCTCTGCAACATGCACAATTTAAATTTTGGGCTGTTATTCTCGACTGCTAAAACTGTATTTCACATAAAACAGTTACTGTATCTATTTCTCTCTCTCTCTGAAGATCCCAGTGAATTTGAGCCATCCTGCATAAGTGGAGCGACAAATTAGCAGCACTCTTACATTCACTGACACACACAAGTGACACACATTTGCCTTTTTTTTTATCTACATTTATGTCCCTTCTGTCATTTCTATTTAAACCACTTTAAATTGGCACTACTTTGTAAAAAAAAAGTCTGATAAATAACTGTAGATTTAAGTCGGGTGTTGGTGAGGCGATCACGAGGAGGTGGCGGAGGCTCCGACAGACGGCGTCGTGTTGAACATGCCGGTGGGACAGCATGACTAAAATAGCAGATGCTGATATGATGGTCACAGTCAGAGAGGCCTGATTATGTAGAGGCGCTGTGCACGAATGGACCGTGTATGTTGAAAAAGACTTTCTATACCCGCTCCCTTCACAGATATATGTATTGATGTTGCAATTCATGTTTCTGCGGCTGTTCAGGAAAACATTTGTACATTGTTTGTTTGCTTTACCATCTCTTTTTCAGGGCTAACGTGGAAGTCGATATTTCTGGGATTTGTTTTGTGTGCAGTGCTCAGTTTGTGGAAAACATTGATTTGTTCTTTGGTATTTTCCTCTTCGCTCGGCGTTGAAGGATAAACTTTCTCCTCTGCTTATACTGTGGAGCTTACAGGGTAGTGATGGATGGATGATTGAGCTCACAGACACGCACACATGGATGACTGAACATGTTTCTTCAGATCCGATGAAGGTAAAGCGTTTAACAAACGGGGCCGGGCGGCCTCCGCGGAGCAGAATCAGCCATGTGTCTTTTTATTGGAGACAACCAAAGTGGAAGGAGTCACGGGTCCAGCTGTGGAAAGCCCTAATGGGCTTCTTTAGAGCTCTTCAGGATAATGACCTCTTCAGCTTGCCAACCATTTAAGTGATCTCCAGTTAATTGGGCAGGAACCTCAATCATGCTGACATTTTCCCCCCATCTGACCCCGCTCCCTTTTTATCCATTAGCAGTATTTCTCTTCTGCACCGTTCTGGGAGCCTTCAGAGAAAATCATCTGCAGTGTTGAAGTACAGTATCTTGTCAGAATTTTGCAAGAAACACGAGCTGACAAACCATCATATAGGTGTTGGTTCCCATTCGATGTTTTTCCGATCCTCTGCTCCTGGAGTTGCCGTTCTTTCCGTGACAGGCAGCAGAGGAGACAGCCGAGGACATGCCGTCACTGTCTCAGAGGCTTCACACTTGTTTGATGTGGCTCAGATGGACGAGTTTAGTTCAGACTGAGCAGGAGGGGGGCTCACTCCTCAGCCTTGGCCCAAGAAAACCTTCCTGTGGGTCCCGTCTCGCCTCTGACAAATAGATGGTGGCATCTGCAGGCTGGAGGCCTCTGCGACGCGGCGACTGGGGACAGAGGCTGGCGGGACGGCATGAATATTCATCGCGGGACGCTATTTCACCCCATCAGCTCAATGCCGGCTGTTCCCCCTGCCCTCCGATGGAGACAGAAAGGCAGAACGTGGAAAATAAAATGTGACGATGATGTGTGATGAGAGTCAGGGCCGAGCAGGAAGCGAAAGCAGATTGAGGGGAGGAGAGGGCTCGGCTTTGAGAGATGCTCTGACCGGGTGAGGGAGACAACTTGGGAGGGTGGACGGCGAGAAAAGAGAGAGACTGAGGGATGGGAA
Source organism: Pagrus pagrus (assembly GCF_965226575.1). Lineage (NCBI taxonomy): Eukaryota > Metazoa > Chordata > Actinopteri > Spariformes > Sparidae > Pagrus > Pagrus pagrus. The sequence goes on from NC_140202.1 coordinate 25,069,682, forward strand.
AGCAGATAAATACACAGTGACACAGAAAGGAAAAAGGTGCAGGAGGTCTGAGGGAGAGAAATGTGTGAACGGTGTGAAATGAGAGGGGAGAGGGAACGAGGAGAGGAGGAGGAGGAGGAGGAGGTGCTTTGGAAAAGACGAGTAAATTAAACCAGTGTGAGGAAGCGGCGAAGGATGAGGCGGAAACGGAGAGGAGAAAAGGATGACTCCAGAGCGACGAGTAGACGGCGCGAGAGGAGAGAGAGAGAGAGGTGTGGAAGTTTGGCGTCGGTGTAAAGAATGATTTATCCCCAGATGAAGACAGAAGCCGACTCCCCCCCTCAACCCTCTCTTCTCCTCCCCCCCCGCTCCTCCCAGCTCGTCCTGAGCGCTGGCAGCTCGCTTACCTGCGGACAGGCTGCTGCTGCTCTCCGGTCGAGGGATAAGTAAACAAGGCTGTTGCTCGCAGATGGGACTGTCTGAGATGGATAGCCTCGTCCCAAGATACACATGCACATAGACACACACACACACACACGGAAACATTCACGCTTTGCCAAAGTATGGCAGCATGAAAGGGAAAAACAAATACTCGCACATGGAAAAAACACTTTAGGCAAAATAAGGTTGTAGTGTTTTGTTTGTGCTGGTGGGCGAGGCCACAGTGGAGGTGACGGCGAGGAGTTTGATTCAGCGTTTACAGAGGTGAAGCCGGGACAAAAGCCGGGAGCACACATGCATCACTCACCTGCTGTGATAAACTGTGTGTGTGTGTGACTGGGAGAAAACAGTGGCTGGCTGCTCATGACGGTGTGTTTCAGAGCACTCTCTTTCATCCATTCTCCTTCACACTTCCTGTTAGCATGTCTGCCTGTCTGTATCGTGTCACTCGTCTTGTTTGCATGAGAAACCTGTAATCTCCCAGAAATGTGCTGAAGTCATAGTAATGAGCAGGTAGCGAGCGCTCGGGTCCCTGGATAGACATCTCTAAATCACAGGAGGGAACGCGAGGAAACAAATAAAAAAGTCGTCATCAACCTTGTATTTTTCATTTGTCAGCGAGGCACAAGCGTGACAGCGTCGTTTCGCACATGAAAAAGGAAAAATACGAATGCGGGGAAGTGCGAGCGTTTGCCGCTCCGCCGTCTCGAGCGTCGGCCCAGCCCTGCTCGACGGGGAAAAACGGGCGAGGGGAATTCATTATCTCTAATGTATTCTAATGCACCCAAGTGCCAGGTTTCATCACAGCTGAGGAGTCTAATACTGCAGCTGTGTTAGCATTAGTATGTATGAAAGTTTCTGTAGTATGATCTCCTCTACTGTAACTGTAAAGATGTTTCTCTAATGTATGCGGCAGCCGCCTCGACGTGGTGTTTATGCGGCTGTCGACGCGGTGAATGTGAGATGATGGATGTTTTTCGCCGTCAGCCAGCACACTCTAGAAGTATTAGGTGAACGGTTCAGTAATTTAAAAAAGATGACTGCACATGTGGCACCTCGACATGAAACTATGAACTTCACGAACCCGGCGACCGCATCACTTTGAGTTAAGCTCAAGAGTAAAAAGGCGTTCGTGTCTCGCATGTGCAATGAAAGAAAACGCCAGTTAACGGTCGACATTTTCAACCAACTTCAGCTGTGTTTAGGTTCTGCGTGAAGAGGATCATTTGAGTTTATCACAGGTTGGTTGTTTTTTTTTCCTGTCAAACAACATTTGTAGTTCCAGTCAGTTCATGTTGTCAGTAAGCTGCTGAGAAGAAGTGGGCATCAAACACAAGACGATCACAACAGGTTGTAAACAAATCTCCGGGTTACTCAAGATGTCTGTTCTGAATTTGACAGCATGGTCAGACATAAAGTCCGGTCATGTTGACAGCTGCAGTTATGTGAAAGGAGAGTTAGTCAGTTCAGGAGCAGCTCTACAAGGTTTCCGTTGTGGGTTTCGGTGAGTGATGAACGAGAAGACGTCACTTCCACAGTCTTGACAAACTGCGACTTACTTGAGTTGATGAAATAATCTTTTAAATTGATAATCATGTGTGTTATTCATGGCACAATTGACTGACACAATTCATTGTCCCATGGTGGTCCATCAGGAGGAGGGGGACTCTACCTCTATTGTGTGGGCTCCATTAAAAAAAAGAGGCCACAGAGTGAGAAATGTAGCTCGAGAACAAGCATGAATACAGAAGAGTATCGGAAGTGGAAAACCATCCTGGCGAGGGAGCGTTTCTGCCCCTCGTGCACAAATGCAACCCCGGTGGCTGATGTCTCCTGGGTGACTAACTCTCACTGAAGTTTTAAAGTCCCTCCCCCCCCAGAAAATGGTATTTGGGTCAGCTGTAATTTGAACTGTTTCATATCTCAAAGTCTGCAACAAAATGTGGGAACCGGGAGAGTAAATGTTCAATTTGAAACTGCAGCACAACATTTTCGTTCACTATCCCTCTGCCTTCGACGGTCCAGATAAGATGGTCCCACCCTCCTCTTAACTCTAAGCCTTCATTTAAACACGGAGCTCTGTCAGGTGAGATTTGTATGATTCGTGCAGGTATTCACCGCCGATAGAAACCCCTTCTACGATCCAGCGTGAGCCGATTTGGCACCAAATGTTCATCTTTTATCTTTTCCAGCATGTTACTCAGGTATCTCTCTATATTACATCACGCACTTGGTAGTGCAGCTCCAAGTGAGGTGAATGCTACATGAGGTAAGATCCCAGAAACAACTGTCACTTTCACATTACCCCAAAAGAGTCGGACTCACTGAGCTCGATAATGAATTCTCACACAATTTGAGTTCACACGCTGTGAAGTCGGCCACGATCAGCAATAAATCGATAAAGAGCTCTCGTACTACATCCACATCACAGAGGAGCATCTTTGAAGAGAGGTGTTGATATATTATATATATTTATATCACTGATCACTGCACATTTCATTACCGCATTTTATTGGTTTCTTCTCTCCTGTGAGATGAAGACAAACAGTGTTCACACTGCACCTAAAGGTGGCCTCATTTCAAATATTTCTCCCTCCTGTGACACAAATTGGTGTTTGGTACAAGAACAAATGGAGTACAAATGTAGTGGGCTGGAGTCTGGAGGCTCGCCTAGCTTTGCTTATCCTTAAAGGGCCAGACCACCATTTTTATACATCGAAGTGTGTTTACAGGTGTCGGAGGGTACGACTGCATGTGAAAACGGTTGTACACAGCCTTCTGTGGCTAAATGGACTTCGATTCTATAGCGCTTTTCCAGTCTACTGACCGCTCGAAGCGCTTTACAACACTTGTCACATTCTCATTAACTGATGGCAAAGGCTGCCATGCAAGGTGCCAACTGCTCATCAGGAGCAATTTGGGGTTCAGTATCTTGCTCAAGGATACTTCGACCTGCAGCTGAAGGAGCCGGGGATTAGAAACCAGCGACCTTTCTGAATACTAGACGACCCGCTCTACCTCCTGAGCTACAGCCGCCCCCAGGCTCCAGAGGGGACTGCAAAGTTAAAAACAATCTGAGTGATTTTTTTTATTGCACAGAAATAGTTAGAGTAGGGATGCACAATAAATATTGGCCGGATAAATTATCAGCCCAAAAATGGGAAATTTATATTATCAGCTATCGGCGTCTAGCTGAATAATAGAGCCAATATGAAGCCAAATTGCTTGCTTGCTTGAAGATGTGGGTTACATTCTGAAAGAGCTATGAATAAGACTCTGATAAATCAGGTTCTGTATCAGCGGTGTTTCAGAATCAAGCGGCGGGCTGAGCTCGCCCGCTGAGATCACACCTCTCCGTCATTCACCTGAGACAAACGTCTGCGAGGGTAGAAGACACTCTCTGCTTCCTTCCTCTCAGACAGCTTGTTGTCACAGGAGGGCCTCGCAGCACACGTCCAGACTCGTCTGTTGGTGCTTTTTAATTTCTGGCGCAAGGTGACGCCCAATGGGTGCCGGGAAGATGGCAAGCTGTGAACTGACAGTTTGCCTAAATCTATTCGCTGCGTGAGACGGTGTGGAGAAGGAGCTGGAGTTTCATCACCGGCAGGCTGTTAGTGAAGAAGGTTTGTGTGACGGCGTAAGGCGGATAAATCTGTAAACACATTTTTCTTCCCTGTGTGTGTTTGAAACCCACAGAGGATGTTTTTTGAACACACACTCATACAGACCTGTATGTCTCATGTGTACGACCAACCTTACATGTAATCTCCCCATCTATTCGTGTGGCGGCTGACAAATACCCCACGGTGCATGTGGGAAGAATTTGAATGCCCCTCATTGGTGGGAAATGAGTTGCTATGTGTACTATACAGGAGTCACTGGTCCCTCAAGTAATTTCCTCACCTTCTCTTACAACTCTAACTGAAGATTCACATTTTATTTTGCACACACTGACATAAGCTTTTTCCAAAAAATGCTCAATTGTGAGCCCACGCACCCACGCAAACATTTTGTGTGGCCAGATTAACATCGTTTGAAAAGAAATGGTCCACTTTAACCAACACAATGCTGCAACACTCTGTCGGTGTTTACTGGCAGCATCACCAATGCTGTTTTCCCAGACACAACACACTCTATTTTGTGGTGAGTGCTGTGTCTGTCTCTGGCATCTCTCCTGTTATTAGCATTTCAGAGCCCATTCACACTTTTTGCCCAAATGAATTTGTTGGATGTGGATGTTGTATTTTCACTCACAGGCAAAAAATGAGCATGAGAGTGAAATTTAAACCATCTGCTGAGCAGCAGTTTGTAGAAACTTTCTTTAGTTTGACTGACGTCAGATTCTTTCCTCTCTTATCTCTTTGAGTCGTATCTCGTTCCAGCTGCGTTGCTAATTGTGAGCCCATTGTTTGATTCCTCATGTTTAAAGCTGCTACAAGGAATTGTCATTTTTTTGTTTATTCTGGAAGGACTCGTGGACAAAAGATGATGATGGTGAAGCAAATTAGTGCCACATTGTTCCAGACTACGGAGCTGCAGACAACTCGATTCATCCTCAGTACTCCACATTAAAGATCCTATTTGTAAGAAAGTAGATTTTTGATTCTCATTCCCAACTCAAATATGTTAGGATGGGGACTGACCTGACCTACAAACCCAAAGTGTAAGCATTTGAAAAGTTGGGAATAAAAAAAACATTTTCTTACAAATAGGACCTTTGGTTTCATGATTATCCAACCAAAACAAGTCAGAATCCGACCAGGTGATAGGCATTAAGAATAACTATATTTATTATATAGAAATAGCCAGGTTTTTCACTGGTGCTCTCGTTTGCAAATGTGGGTCCCATAGAGGCATCAGTACTAAACTGAGATTGTTGCATAACCAGTTAAAAGTTCCTTCTAGTATGTTCAAGTTAATATCTTTTACCTGTTGCCACAACTTAGACCACAACCTGGGAAGTGCAGCTTAAAATTTATGTGGAAGGTGAAACCAGTCACTCACAGTTCATTGTGACAACATCGGCTGGTAATGTTTTCAGTTTGAGAGTCTGCATGTGTGTGTACGGCCTGGAGACGAGACAGGTGTTTATATGTCTTTCTGTGTGTCTGTGGGCAGATTTGTGTCAGCGCGATGATGTTGCAACCATGATGCAGTCACGAAACAGAATTGTCTCATAAATTAAATTAAATCATATTGTCTCATTATCTGACCATGTGTGCTTTGCAATGAACAGATTTACAAACAGTCAGAAAGACTCTGTAATATATAAACACACTACAGTTATTGGCATTTAGTCCAGTAAGAGACAGAGCTTTAGCACACCCGAGGACAGGGGGACAGGAGCGTAGGAGGACTTGCAGTGAAAGAAAAAGCCTGTTGAACTCTTCAACTGCGGCGTCGATATTGTGTTTCACAGCCGAGACCTTGTTCAGGTTGGTTTCCTTACAATGTTTCTAGCATTCATTCAGAGTTTAGTTCATTAGCTTCAGCAGCAGCAGTGCTAACTACCAAGGACAGACCTTGTGTAAACAATATGAGCAGTAATAAGGTTTCTTTTTTTTTATATTATTTCAGAAGAAAAATAGCAGGTAGTCATACTCATCATTTTAAATTCATTTTCACACAGACTCTCTTTTCCCCCGGAGTTCAGATCAGCCACGATAAACTGCAAAAGTGCGCTGCAGAAAGTATTCCTTTGATCCAAATTTCACCTGAATCTGTTTTTTTTTAACCCAGTTTTCATCTTTGAAATAAAGTAAATGGAATTTAATGCTATAATAATGAGCTCAAATGATTAAAATGAGTTAAAGGCCTGTTATCAGACTAAAAATGAACACGCTGCTTTCCGTAACAGCATCTAGTTGAGAGTTTAGTGGCATGTTATCAAGAACCATTCAGCTTTAAGAGATTTTCAAGGATATCTGTATTCAGCTGTGCTTTCTGACAGCATTTTTTTACCTGTAAACCTTATGGCAGTATGAATCCATTTCAAAGGGATTTCAGATATTTCCGGCTGCTGATGCTCATCGCCAAACTGTTATGTTGCCAATGGACAGGTGTCAGTAATTCCATGTGGGCTGCAATCTGGAAGCCATCCCGAAAGTCTGGATTAATAAGGCTTAATTATAGCAGTCATTTCATCTTATGATATCAGATTTATCTCCTTCCAAAGGCTCTAAACGTCCCTGGGATTTGGGGATGTTGCATTCTTGGACGCCACATATTTAACAGTAAAAAGGGTTTTTAATTATGACCATGATTTTACTATTTGTTGCTGTGAGCTCCTATCACAAAAACAACTGATATTATTATGCAGTATTTATGATATGAAGACAAATATATGCACTCGAGAAGAAAATATACAGACAGGGTGAAAATAACAAGTAGGACTGATGATAATGCCTCATTATCACCACAGGAGAAATTACGTTATCACCCAAACAGCCCAGTTTGTACAGCAGAAGGAGCAAAGACGAGTCAAGACACTGCTCACACAGAGAGACCAGAACCGACACATACAGTAAATACCAGCCGCTGCCTGGAAGCCACAGTAAAAGGATGGATCAGGATCAAAAGCCTTCTGCACGAGAACTAAAATGTGCCCATGTTTCATGTTTTCAGACAGCAGGGCATTTCATTTCAGATGGATTCACTGCGGTAAGCTGTAGGTTACAAGAAAAGCCTCGAGTGTAATGGTGTTCTCGGTCTGGTACAGTCCGGTCGTGATGGGCTCTGGTGCATCAATACTTGGGGGCTTTCCTGCAAACTCGACTATTGGTTATCAATATGTCGCTGCGCAGAAAATTAATCAGGCAACATGTTTGACCATCTATTAACATTTAAAGCCATTTATCAAGTGTTAGAGGTGTTACCTCTGTATTATGTCCATAAAAACAAGCAACTTGACAGAAATACTGCTGGATTTTTAAATCTAGTTTGTTATTCTGAAGTGAGAAAAAAATATGAAAATATAAATTAACACTGAAATGTGTCTAAAGCTGCAGCCCTGCTATTCATGGTTAATTGTCATTTTCAAGTTGCATTAATTAATTTTTGGGTAGTCGGGGCCATGCAACAAGCTGTAAAAACAATACTGACATATTGATCACTCGCTGAAAGCCTATATAGCTTTGTAACAATATCCTTTCTGCATGCTGGTGTCCCTCCGTCTATAGCCGGTACCTGTGGTTCTGCATCTGCCCCTCAAACATCCTGAGTCAACCACTGATCTCTGTGTCGTTGAGTTGGGAGTCATTGTAGTTGTTTTGCATCTCTTTGTAGTGTTTTTGTTTTCCTTTGCAGTTGTTTTGCATCCCTATCTAGTATTGTTGGATGTCTTTCTGGTTGTTTTACATCTCTTTACAGTCTTTGTCGTCATCCTGCATATCTTTGTAGTTGTTTTGTAACTGTCAATATTTTGTCTTTTTGCTGTTTTGTATCTCTGTATTTGTTTTGCATCTCTTTGTAGTTTTGCGTCTTTTTAGTTGTTGCGTGTCTCTTTGTAGTGTTGAATGTCTTTGTGGTTGTTTTACATCTCTTATCTCTTTACAGTCTTTGTCGTCATCCTGCATCTCTTTGTAGTCATTTTGTAACTCAAGATTTACCTTTTGCTGTTTTGTATCTCTCTGTAGCTGTGTTGTGTATCTTTGTAGTTGTTATGCATCTCTTTGTAGTCATTTGCAACTAAGAATTATTAAGTCGATTGAAGACTGTGCACTGGGCCCCCTGACAGCCCATTTGCTAATCTTTCCATGATGACACAGCAAGACATAAGCATGCCGCTGATCATTCCCTGTGATGTTGTTTTCATGTCAAAATGTGTCTATGAAGAATTAACAGCATGAAATGTCCTGCATGTTCAGTGCTTTGGCCTTTGAGGATTCAAATACTTATTCCATGTTCATCATTCAAATGCAGCTCAGATGGTTATGTTTAACACTTGAGCCATTAGCTCCCAGCCGCCTCAATTATGCAGTTATCATTATTAAAAGATTTTCTCAAACATCTTTTGTGGCATCTAATGGAAGAAAGTACCCCTAATGCATTTCCGCACAACTCTCAATCTGCTGTTAGGAAAGCATCTAATTTCCTTTACAACATCGATGGCCCTCATTCTCTGGCTGGCCTGATTCCAGAACACAAATACTAATTTCATTAAGTTTCTAAGAGGTGTCCAATATGGCAGATTGTTCGCTGAAAATTGGTACTTTCAGAGTTTGTGCATTCGTGCCCCAGAAGCACCATTATGTCCAAGTAACTTTTGCTTATAAAAAAGGTCTGTGAACTGTGTTTATTTACAGCAGAAGCATTTTGTTGGTTAACTCAGAGTCAGTATTGTTGTTGCTGAAGCTAACAGAGGCTAATAAGGTATGATGGGCTGAAAGGTAGCCTCGCATTGCTGCACCTATTCTCATTCTGGTGTAGGAGAAAAAAAAATCCCCACTAAAGATAATGGTAATGGCTGCTAGCTTGTTTGTATATGGTTAGCGACCAGGCTAGTGTTAAGATAATGTGTCATTTTCAGCATGTAGGCTGCTACCTTGGAGGTTGTTGTTGTTGTTTTACGTAGGGACGGGGATTTTGAAAACAGGGACAACCAGATAGCAGAAGGAGGGTCATATCGCCTGAAATAGGCGCCCGATGACAAGCTTATACCAACAGCCTACATCTGGTGAGTCAGACTAGCTGACGGGTGAGGGGGTGGTGGCAACACCACTTCCATGAAATGGGACATTATGAAATAAAATGTGTCATAGGGGGAAAAATGCTCTATAAAATTTTTAAAAAACAGACTTGAAAAATGTAATTTTGAAATGAAAATGACATCTTCGTCGCTACATATTGAGTTGAGTTTGAAATAATTTCAATAATTTCACAAATTGTTTGTAATTTATATATTTTACTAAATTCATGAGTATGATAATGTATTTAATAATGTCTTATTTATTCAATATTGAACTCTTTGGGGTTCTGTACTGTTAGCATCCATTGACACGGTTGTGTTTACACCATATTGTGTGTCTGCATACAGTATAAAGTATGGATGTGTCTACATGTCTTCCTTCATATGCAGATGCATACTGACACAACCACAACCACCCCGATGTGGTAAATGTACTTTAGGCACTAGATATATAATATCTGTAAAATATCTGGAAGGAGCTCTGAGAGGGACGGCTCCTCCTTTGCATTAAAGGAAGAGCCAGTCCTTGAATCCCTCTGTGCTGGATGCTTCTCCTCCAGAGACTCAAAACATGCTGGAGGGATTGGATATCCCATCTGGCAAGAAAATGTCTTGGGATCCTCCAGGAGGAGGGAAAAGGATGGCAAAGCTTGGCTTGCTGCCACCGCAACTTGAATCAGCTGAAGAACACGGATGGATGGAATGAACGATATCGCAAGTTGCTATGAAATTTCTTGAGCACACTTGTGTGTCTCAGAGGGTAAACACTTGATTTTAGTGACTCCAATGGCCTTCCCTCTAACCTTATGTTTCTACCACCACTACTGGTAAGGCTTAAGGTGTAGTGCAATCTCTTTGTAGTTGTTTTGTGTCTCTTTGTAGTTTTGTTTGTAGTTTTGCGTCTCTTTGTAGTCATGTTGTTTCTTTTTGAAGTTGTTGTGTGTCTTTGTAGTTTTGTTGGGTGTGTCTGCACCACTACTGGTAAGGCTGAGCTAATGACAGTATATCGGTACATTTTTTATTTGTCCAACTCTTTTTAATGTAGGGTGTTTTCATTTAATGGCAGCCTCTTGAGGCCTCTAGTGGACCTTTACACTTTTACGCCGCCTCTATTCAGCAGAGCAATATGTATCTATTTCTAAACAGAAGTAACATCTCATCCCATCCTGAAAATATGCATCACTTTCTCAAGTGGCTTCTCCTGAGTCCTCACAAGCCCTCCCAAATACTCAAAAGGTTCCTCCTGAGAATTAATCAAAAAGTGCAGTGGTATTTCAGCGAGCACGCAGTTAAAAACTTTTGCAATAGGTTCATCTGCTCGTTTCATTAAAGCCGCCGTTATCAGGAGGACTGAAACAAATTTCATGTTCTGTCGCTAACTTTTTCCTCTTTCCTCCCTGTGAGCGAGGAGGAGAATCGCCCAGTGGAGATCAGTATCAGCACTGTTACTTCAGTGTTTGTATCTTATATTTGCTCCGAATTGTCTCCCAACAGTCGGTCTTCTTTGTGTTTTCTCTCCTCTTTTTGTGGGATTTTTGACCTTTTACGACTCCAGCCTGCCCCTGGCTATATACGTGATTACCGAGAACTAGTTATCCTTGAATCTTGGGTGTTAAATCTCTTTTCTCCAGTGCCCCATGTTGTTGTGTTTTCCGGCAAAAGGATTTTATCGGTGGAGAGCAGGATGATGGATACGGTCCATTCCCAGGATCCCCTGCCCAGGGAACGTATCATCAGTGTCAGACTTTGATAGCAACTCAAGGTGATGGGTGTCAAGGGCTAAAGCAGCAGTGGGAGAGAGGAGGTCTGGGATCAGAGCTGTAATAGTATCCTCATCATGACTGAGCCTGCCTGTGGCTCATCCCGGCCTCTCTCTGTGACCAGACATCACTTCACTGTGGATCCTATACACCGTTAAAGACCAGGTGTCATTTTTAATACTCCTTTGTGTCCACCATAATTAAACCATGCATTTGACACTTTTCATCCAGAGTAACCTTCAAGCAGGGAGTTCGGTGTCTCGCCCAAGGACACTTTTGACACAGCACGTCGCTGCTGATAGATGCAACACTGGCTGTAACAGAAACTGAACTGAACAGAGGTCCTACTGTACAAAACTGTCGTTGAAAGCTAATTTCGATTGATTTTTTGGCTTGAAAACAAAATCGTGGCACCTTTACCCAGCACCAACCTTCAGATTCACATTTATAGCTCCAAACCAGACACAGGCATCGGCTTAGTATGCTAGACTCAGATATTGAAGTGTACTGTGGCTCTTTCCGGTGAAATTTTGTTCACTTAAAAAGGTAATGTTGACATTTTCTGACTTAAAATACTGTATGCATGTACGACCATTGAAACAGTTTTTGCTCACTGTAGTTGTTCCTCCTGTCCAACTTGGATGTGAGGAGAACCAATAGTGCTTCAGTGGAAATGGTGACAATAAATACATTAGTTACACAAGTTAATTCAAAGCTAATGTGAAGCTTCAGCAGTCTGAGTTAGTCAAATCTATCTGGTTTAACTTTCTTCTACTTAATTCCCTCTTTGTATGACAATCCTGTCGTGGCTCAGCGGGGAAACACTGTCCGGGGAAACAAAGAGGGAATCTTCTGCTTAAATTACGGTAACTTTTGTAAGATTCCTCCATCATTTGAAAGACTCAGACTGCTGCAGGCTCACATTACCTTCAGCTTGACTTAAGCATGTGTCTCTGAACAGAGGGAGGACTGATTCCCCCATCAGTTTAAACGCAACTGCTTTAAGAATGGATATGTTTGTGGCCATTACAGACAGGAAGAATGAGACCAGCCACTGAAGTGAGAAGAGTCAAGTGAGTGTTATTTTTAGACCGTCTTTGTGAACCTTCACTTCCCCGTGTTTAGTATTGTGCCCCTGATCATTTCAATGGTCTTCATTTCTCAATTACAGCCCCTTAGATTTGTGTTCAGCGTTCATTGTTGACTGTGGAAACAACCGATTTCCTCAACAAGTCAATTTAAAAGGGGCCACAAATGAATGTTAAACCTCAACTATTAAGCCATCTAAAAGTACCCAAAAGTCATACTTGTGTTAAAAATAAAGATATCCTGTTAAATATTGCTTTGGTAAGTAAAGTACAAGTACCTCAAAACTGTACTTCAGTATAGTACTTGAGTAAATGTAGTTAGTTACAGTCCATCACTGGTTTCTAATACTTTGGTTCTCTAATCCACACACTCATCGACTCCATTATAAACAAAAGTTTTGTTCCTATAATAATTGAAAATAAAAAATGTTTCTGTTCATAGCAGCTGATATCTAAACAGAAAGTTCAACAAGTGGTCAGATGCCACATGTGACATCCAGAGCATAAACTAATCAGCTGTTATTTAATATGCAATTAAGTCTCAAGATGTCAAGAGTCACAGCAGATGTTCAGAAAATGTTCAACAACGTCGACATGCAGAGGAGAAGAAGGAGCGAGGTTCGGTCACCGGGGACAGGATGAGTCATTATACTCGTCAGTTTGTCTTTCAGCTGGTCCCAATTATCCATTTTGAAAAATATCCAGAAATCCAAAAGTAGTTTTATTATATAAGTCGTATATTTGCAAGTGTAATGCTGTTGACGGTGTGACGGCGGGTTTAAAATGTTTAACATATGGAATTTTGAGGGTTTTTTTCTTAATCCATAGAAATCCGTGCAATCCATCTAAACTGACATTAAAGGCTGAAAATAACTGATGTTGTAGGTTTTCTCAGTGAATTTTGATGTCTTGGACACGTTTCAAGAAGCGAATGATAAACTGCCTTTTCTTATCTGAGCTGAATTATAGAGTTATATGGGATTCGGCTGACAAAGGCAGTATTCAAATGCATTGTCTCCTATTGTGATTTGAGGGGATATGCTACTTCTGGAAGAGATTTGCAGAAAATCACTGTCCATTGTGATGCCGGCTTGCATCTATCAGTCTGTTTCAAGGCTTACAGCGCTTATAAATACTGCTAGCCTTAAATAGCAATTTGCCAGTTTGATCAGTTAAGAGCTTTTGACAGCGGTGTCATTGAGCAAACTTTTTTACCGAGATGCGGGGATCACTCCGTTGCCCTCATTGATACTGTACTCTGTTGGTGGGATTAGCTTCAAATCCTCTCCCTCTCTTAAAATCCTCTGTAGGGAGCGCAGTCATTGAACCTGCTGTAACGGAGCTCTCTTCTATTTTTATTCCTCTTGCTCTTAGTCAGCCTTGGTGCGAAAAAACATCAAAGCACATTTGTAGTTCAGCAAAAAAGGGAAAAACCAAACCTCTCATTTATAACTGGTTCACAGCCGAATTAATTATTCATTCAGATTACCGTTCACTACCACGAACAACGGAGGGAAGATAGGACGAGACACACAAACACGTACACAAATTCGCTCAAAGTGCTTCAGAAAAAGTGAAGGGCAGATAATGAGCGCTCGCCGTGTTTTCAGCCTGCTAAAAAGCTCTCACCTTCTCGAAAATCGCCCGGAAGAGCACAATGTAGAGGTTTTACTCCGCAGTCCAACTTCAAGGTGTTTTTAAGCAGATTAGTGTGTGTTTTTGAAGCAGATAAGCGCGCAGATTACCAGAGTTTCTCTGCAGTGGAGTTAAGAGTTAAAGCCTTTAGTGTCTCTGATGGGTAATTGGGCTCCTGGCAAGACAAACAACATCATACACAATCACAATCAATACGGCGCCGATATTCAAAGCACATTTAAAACGAAACAATGCAAAGTGCTACAGATGGAGCTAATGGGGTAGTCTATCAGGGACATTTAAACAGGATTAAAGCAGACAATATGGATGAGTCACCCGGGTCATGAATGGGCCTGGTCACGAATTTTAACTGTGAGCTTATAACAAAGTCAGAGACAGTGAAAAGCCTCTTTTTGACACAATGAATATGAACTCTTTACCTTGGCTTTACTCCATCTGAACAAGCAATTTAATTCAGCTTTCACAGATTTATAACAGATTACCATCAGGGGCTTGATACTGTACACGCAACTTGAGATGTTGGCACGATACCAGCTGTGTTTCTGTGCGACTGAGATGGCGAAGGAAACGCAATAAGAGCTTGTCGCCTGCAACACTTGGGTTCACAGGTTCAGCTGGGAATTTCCTAGCCTCCGTCTCATTTATTTAAAGGGGATCTATTATGCTGTTTTGTTTTTTTCCTTTCCTTTCCTTCAGTGTGTTTATATAGGTTCTTGCGCATGTTAAGGTGTTGAAAGTTAAGTCTCCAACAGAAAACCCTGCTCCTGAAACGCTTCGTCAGTAGCCCCGCCTTTAACACCATTACTTTGTGTCATCATACTACCATGTCACATATTTGGATAATCTGATACCTAGCCAGCCAAGTTTGGCAAGTAAGAATTAATTTGGCACGGCTGCTCTGTTGTGGCGGTACTGGCAGTGAAACGCTTACAAGCCAGCCCCAACCTACATAAAGATATAAACAAAAAAAAAGTAAATCTAGAGGGGGATGCCCGACGTCAGCTACTTGGACAATAAACCAATAAACAAATGCATCTTCAGGGGATAATCAAACTAACCAGACCAGAGTGTCTAGCTGCAATCTAATGTGATGAGGTTCTCAGTGAGACAGGGACAGATTCAGATTGAGTGTGAGAGTCACCTGGGCGTCATCCCCCCCCCCACCTCTTCTAAGCCTTCACAAAAGGGGCGTCATCACACCCCAAGCTGCTTCCACTCCTCAATCAGGTGTCAGTCTCTCCACACCCTGTGCACAGATGATCTGAATCCCCTGCAATTAGTCCAGAGGGCTTTTGAAAATCAGCCCAAAACAAAGAAAGATAGCAAGTCTTACACAATGGGACCCAGAATTAAATTATGAACCTGAAAATGGGCATAATATGTCTCCTTTAATCTCTTTCTAACCAGGAGTGTCTTATTTAGATTCAGATCTCTTTCACAAGTGTCTTGGCACAAGACTGGCAGCAGCAGACACGGTTTGAGACATAAAACACACAAAAGAAACACTCAAAACATTTATAGCCAGATGTAGCTGCTTCCAGCACCCAGTGACACCAGCTCCCAAACATTGCGGTAATTTACTTAAACGCCCTTTTCCCCACATCAGTACGGACATTAGGGACAGTTAGTAGGAATAAATCCTGCGAGCAAAGAGAGTAACTGACAGCAGGTCTGCTCGTATCCTCTCAGGGATTACATTTATTAACACACAGACCTGAAACCAGCTGCAGCAAAACCTGCTGTAGTGCCCACGTATGAATACAAGGACGGACGTGGAACTAGAGCTTTATTTATTTGTTGAATATTCAAGGTAATTCTCTGTAATTCTGTTTATCTCTATTAACAGAGACTCCAGTCTACAGTGTAGTCCTACAGACTTAACTGCTAAAGCAGAGATTAATCCTGTGACAGCTGTCTCGTACTGTATGTCTCGTGTTCGGTTGACCCGCCGCGTACGTACGTCTGCTGCGTTTCAGATAAAAGTAAGAGCGAGACGGAAAGTAGTCACAGTTGTAGCAATATATTTCGGTGTGTAATTAATATTTCTAAATGAGGTATTAAGAGGCAATCCTTATGCAAACAGGCATTTTTGGCACAGCTATATTCAGAGAGAAAAGTACAGTACAGTAGTTTAACATCTCTATTTACATAACTCCCTTTCACCTACTCATGATATTATTCTTGTGAGTGCCAACAGCTCCATTCTCCCCTTTCTCGCTCTCACACTCTCACACAATTTTCCTTATTCAGAAGCGTCCTAACTGAATGGAAAATGTTGCCTGCCAAAGTCAAACAATCACGTCAATCTCCTCGTAGTCCACACAAAACTGAATATCACTGTGAGAGTCTATGAATAATTCAAATGCACATATGTAAAACACGGCCAATAAATATTACAGCTACATCAGAACACTTCCGCCGAGATGCGAACTTAATGCCAACACTCTGCCCCCTCCAGGAGGCACTTATCGGCGCATGGATCGATTTGCATTTTAAAATGAAAACATGTTTAAATGAGACAGGAAACACCAGAGAGTGCATCAAACTTTTATCCTCTTGCAGATCAATCTCTGCATCGCAGTGCAGCGCCCCCTGCAGGGCACTGTGGTATTACTGTCAGGCACCACGGAGGTGAACAAAGATTAAAGTACACAGAGGTCTGCAGGTCAGCACACTGTGGAGGATCCCCTGTACCGTGGGCCATCCATCTGCCAACACACACACTCAGACACACACACACACACACACATGCCTGATGCCTGTATGTGCCTTGATTTTCCATTTTTGTTATTGTCTATATGTAATCAAACATAGTCAGTCAGCTGTGCAGCACTTTGAATGCACCAATCTGCCTGAAAGAAACTGTACAAATAAAGTTTGATTTGATAAATGTGCCCATAAACATCTTAATCTGCTCAAACATGACTTTCTAATTGAAAAATATTTTATTAGCAGCAGGAGAACAACAGAAGTACAGCAGAATAAATCACAACAAAACGTCACATTTTTCATCCCAAACCACAAAGTCTGCCACTTCTATTAAACCTAATTTAGCCGTTGACTAACTGGCAATATGTCTTACTCTAAAACTGGCACTTTATACATGGTGTAACGTAACCGAGCTGCTGCTCAAAGTCTCCATGAAATGGCATGTTTACTTCTCCAATGTGATGTCCTTAATTCACACTGGGCTGGTACAGAACAGCATGACTGAGTCTTCGTCCTAAACTGTAAACTGTTATTGTCTGTTAAGGTGGAGAAGGTCAAAAAGAGGTGGAATTACCCAAATTTTGGGCTGATGATGCCACTTGACACAAACTGCCCACACAAACAGCATTGAAGACCAGGAACCCCGCCTTCATGGCACCGGCACTCCCTGATAGCAGTGCCCCCAGGGGCGGACTTACCATTAGGCCAAACTAGGCGGTTGCCTAGGGCCCCAAGTTCCTGAGGGCCCCATAAAAATCCTCATACACTTATGGTTAATACAGTTATTACTTATTTGCGCACATTAATTATGTTTTTGATTAAAATCCTCTCGCTAAAATGCCAGCAGAATGCTAATCGTATTATGTGTGTGTCGGGCCCCCCCTTCAGTCTCCACTACATTGGATCAGTCCATCTTACTGCGCATGTGCAGAACGGATCCAGGAAGACAGCAGCAAAACGAAAACAAACGGCGCGAAGTGGCGAGAGAAGAAGAGGAGAGTATAGAAGAGAAAAGTAAAGAAAAGAGACGGATGAAAAGAAGCTACCCCAGCCGTGCTGAAAAGAGGAGAAAGAAGGAGGAAAACAGAAAGCTGATCTCCAAGTTACAGAAAGTGACTACTGTCTTCACTGCGGCTGTGGGTCTTCACTTGTAAAATAGATTATAAAAATGACCCACGGTACATTTTTTACATCTGCAGCAATGTCAGTTCAAAATGTTATCAATTGATGCATGTCCCTGAATACATGTTTTGTAGTAAGAGCTAACAGAGAGGAAACTTTTTCTATCTTGCTAGGTGTTGACTAGCTGAAATCCATGCAGGATGCAATCATTGTATCCTGCATGGATGTTGCACTGTATCCTTAACAAGTTAATTTTAATTTCATTTAGATTTGAAAACGGTTCCTAAAATTGAACAGTGTATCTCCATCTTGGGGGTTGATCTGAAAATGGTGATGATGAATGAGTATTTGTAATTAATGAAAACATTGGTTATTCATTGGGTTGTTGCAAATGTGTGTGATAATCTCTGGACACGACGGACCTGAATTTAAAGAGAATGATGAATATAAACTTTATTCAGGGAGTACTTCATGATGGGGCGCACATGTCATGGAAAGACGAATGGGTGGATGTCAAGTGGAAAGGGGGCGTTATGTCCCATTCACTCCAACAAGATGAAGCAGCTGTGGTGTCATTGTTGTAAAGGTAAGCCCAAAAGTATTGTTTTCATTATATGTGAGGTAGGAACTTTTCTTGGGAAAGATGAATTGATGTGAACCAATATCGGCAAATGTACAAATTATAGTGTGACTAGAGACAACATTTTTTTTAATAGCGATCGTGAGTGTATGTAGTTTATTATATGCCCCCCATTATTGTTGTAAGTACCTGCATTTGATCTTGTTTAGATGGCAAAAGCCCTGATAAAGGCTTTCCCAGCCATCCCTGACATGAACTTCACCACATCTAAAAAAAGAAATGGAGGAAAGGAGAGATCTTGTTTTTACATTTTACTTCTGTTCATAATTTTTATTAATTTTTCTTGTGGTGTCTGGCACCAGATCCTTTGGGTTCTGTAGACTGCGATGTGGGTCCTCCATGGATCAGCTAGTTCCAGTACGTCCCACAGATGCTTGGCCGGATTGGGAGTTGGGAGTTCCTCTGGTTATTTTTGAGCAGTATGGCATGACGCATTGTCCTGCAGGTTGGGCCATAGCTGTCATGGAGTGCCAATGCCACGGCGTAGTGTCCTTGGTCTTTAACGTTGTTTGAGTGTGTGGTTCGTGTCAAGTGGCATCCACGTGAATGCCAGGACCCAAGGGTTTTCGAGCAGAACATTGCCTTGTAGCGAGATGATCATTGGTATTCACCTCACTTGTCAGTGGTTTTAATGTTCTGGTTGATCGGTGTATATTTATAATTTATGGTTGGCTTTTAAAGTTCAAACAAACGAACGCAGGATGAGGCCACCATTAAAGATTTACAGTTCTTCCAGAAAGAAAGAGTAGAGAACAAGTGTCACAAGGTCTTTACGGCAGCACTAAAGTTTGTGAAACTGTTGGACTCATTATGAACAGTTTAAAAATAACATGATGAAAATCAATACAGCAGAACCAGAGCTATCACCTTTTTTTATTCCAACCTTTCTTCTTTCTTTTCAAAACCTGGAGCCTCCATTACCCACAATTCAACTTAGCCCCTGAGTGGCATCACTGGATTTCAGTACCATTAAATACTGACATCTTGGTTCTTTGTTCACTCTTTACACTTCCTGCCTTGGGAAGAAAACCCTCACAATTCCTGACTGGCCTCGCACAATGCAAGGATTAGAAAAAAAACTAAAATCTGAGGGTCCTTGTTCAGAGTAATGACTCGAACAGCTGAATCAATCCTCGGCAGCAGCAGTTTCTCAGCAGGAGGTCTCTCTGTCGACCGAGTGTTTAACTGGGTTTTTTGTGTACGCCTGCACGGGCACATGGCATCCGCCTGGTTCAACATACCTACTCACACTACACTTACCGGTTTACAGCTCGAATAAAGCCTCCGGCTAGAATGAAATAAATTAATACTTTGGCTACCAATCTGCCTCTCTACCTCTTGGCAACATGCTGGCCACATTGCATAACACGACACACCTGCACCAACAGGGCACAGACATGCCCAGATGTGCAGCATTCAAAGGAGTGAGGGGAACGCACGCATCTGTTTTCAAATGTGTCAGAGCAGATGTTTCTGCGGCGCTCAAAGACGTCGACGCATTTAAATGCACCTCGACCCTGCTGGAGTTTGCATCTTATCAGCTGGTCGCCCGATAATTTTGTTTTTCCTGACAGACAGGCAGCTAATGTGACGGCTGGACTGCATCCATCTCCGGCTCGCTGTGTCCTCCGCTGTCTGTCCGTCTCGGTCTGTCCCGGCTTTGATCATGCTCGGCTTTGGAATGAGTCAGACATGAACACGCTCCGACACACACAACCCACACAGATCCTGCACATACATTCACACGCGCACGTATGAAGCTTAGAGTCTCGCACCGATGCGTCCACGCTCCGGTGCCCTGCCTCCTAGCATGTGTCTCTCCAGGTGGGCAGGGATGTATATATTCCCTGCTGTACGAATGTCTGCTTTTTTTTCATTAAATCCCATAATCCCTCGGCCATACCTGTGCGATGTACTGTGTTGCTCATGACAGCCCCAACTCTAAAAATATGTAATTCTGTCGACAGGACACATTCCCATGTGCGTATCGGACATTTAACGTGGAGAGCAAAGTGATTCTCCAATAATTTATTCTTAGCTCAGTGTGCAGAATGGGCTCGGGCTGCGTGTCATCTAGGTCTCATTGAAATATATGGGATTCTGCCTTCTTTTTGACGTTATCACAAAAGCTCATATGAACACTGTCAGCAGCCTCAGCGGAGGAGGTCACCGCCTTCCTGGGAAATAAATGTCCCCCCAAAGCCCAGATGTGTGGCTCCTGGGAGCTTAATCTGAATTAGGAAAACTATCAATTAAAGGAGAGGATCATATTCATCTTCCAGGCCAAAGTCACCTTGCCCTAAGAAAACCTATTATTGATTTAATTAAGATTAATTGATTAACAAATCACTTTTTAAAAGTTGTGATTAAATATAAGCACCAGTGCAAATTCATGCAGTGATTTCTTTCCGTCTGTACATGAGTTCCTTTCATGTGTTGATCCTGTAAAGAAGAGGAAGTTTCACAACATGTGTACACATATATGATAATATCCAGTAATACTAGATGGCTAGTGAATGGTGCTCCTGTTTAAAGAGCCCATGAAGTCAAAAATGGATGTTTTAAATGTTTTTAATCACACGTCTCGCTCTATGCATAACCTATGCACCAGTATCAATGGCAAAAAAGTTGTCTTTAAGGTACTTTACAAATGAGAGTTTGTTATTTCCTGTTGATGTCTCACCCTCAGCTTGGGATGGGCCACTTATTTTGCATCCAATAAACACTACATTTAACAGCTAACTGCTGTTAAATGTAGCCAGCTCGCCTGGTCAGCTGTGCAGCCAAGTTTGTGGTCCTGTTTGCTGACTTTGCCTCGAGCTGTCAGGAGGCAACCGGGCAAGAAAACCATCTCGGCAGTCGTCGCACTGGCCTCCATCTTCTCGGTGGCTGTTTTGTTCTGTCCGGGTCCAGCTGTGTTAACTAGGAGCTGCCAGTTATCGGACAGTTGGCGGACCGCTAGCTCCATGACAGGCCCCTCAAACATCCGTTCGCCACTGTTGATGAGAATAAGTAGGTACTGGACTGTACGGTAGGGTATTATTGCACTTTTAGTTGTGTTTTGTTTGGTCTGATGTGTGCAGTTGCTCAGTTTGCAGATGCAATTTTACATTCAACATGTCTTCACCTCATAAAATGTTTCTGTTGTTTGTTAGAAATCGATAGTCTCCAATATCTCAGTGTTTCAGGTTCTGTGAGAACGGCCTTGTTGTTCAGATTCATTAAACTTGTTGAGTTTTCACAGCCTTCAACTGGCCCCAAAGAATGAACAACCCTAAAATATTAATTAGTGAGAATTTTTTTCTACATGTCAGCGCATCTGTACTTAGCTGGCTGCTGATTTCAAGTCCCAAGTATATTTCTATAACCTTTAAATGACAATGCATAAATCCTCGGAAGTGTGTGACATCACCTTATCACACTTTAAACCAGCGAGGAGAGTCGCGACAGCCGCAGCAACAGAAATCTGTCATCTGAACAAAACAACTGCAGAACCACATCGCTCATAGTGAGAAGCTGATTGAGAAAATCGATTTTCAAAGCCTTTATGTAAATGATTTGAATACTTCTCCCAAAAACCCCTCAAAGGACAGATATATCAAACTGTGACAATCATTGTTCATGTATTTTAAATCACAAATCTGTGTTTCCCCTCAAACACAAATGTAGCATCATGGACACACTCTTCCCATCTCGAGTGTCGGTGGTTTTCTTTCTGCAGCGAGGCTCTTCTGTAAAGGAGACGTCCTCCACCATGAAAAGTGGGCAGGAAAACCCACGGGGAAGTTTCTCCTTCCGTGCATCAGTGGAGCAGGAAAAATCCCTTTGAAAGGGTTCTTGGCAGCAGGTGACGGGCTACTGTGGCGAAACAGGAGCGAGAGATTGGCTCTGTGTGAAGTGGTTTAGGTTGGCTCGCTCCCTGGATCTGAAAAAGGAGGCGTCTGCCATGCTAATGAGACACAGCCTGGGGTGAGACGATGTTCGCGGTGTGACAGCTGCCTGGGAGTCCATGACTCACTGTAAAAAAAATAATAATAATTTAAAGCTGATAATTTATGTTTCTATGTACGACAACATTGCACTTTAAGGCGTACATGAACCTCTGTAGGGGCTGCTTAGTACTTATTATATTTTAGGTGACTGAGAGGAGGTTTCTAACACCACATAACTTTTATAATGACTGCTCCCATTACAAGGAACATATACGATAATAGTTCACGTACTGCATGTGGTAATGATCACAGACAACACTGTTCAATCATTTTAATTAAACAGGATGCTATTACAGTTCTCAAAGCTGCATGTTCTTTTAGTCTTTAGGAATTTTTTACAAATCTTTTTAAATTTATGATAAGAGAAACTGCATCAAACTTTAAATTTTTTTTAACAACACTAAAACGGTGGATTCAACTACGTAAAAAATGACGTTTACATGGTAAAATAACCGTTGAGTTGAGGTGAACTGGTATACCGCTTTAAGAAAATAAGTTTTGGGTGACGTTTTGGGTGATAATAGTATAAATCACTGGCTTTTGGTTGTGTTTTCACCCAAATTTACTTATTTAATTTGTTGATTTGCCTAGTGTGCAAACAAAGCTCTGCTAATTTGGTGATAAAATGTTTCATTTCATATAAATTCTTCACAATAAAAGTCCCCCCCCTTTTTTTTGTTATATAAGCTTTTACTATAAGCAGCAAAATCAGGAGGTGTTGGGGTTTCACCAACAGTAACTTCTGTAACAACAGAAAGCAGAAAGACTAAACCATTAACATAAAGTTTTAATTAATCAGTTAGAAGCGACAGAAGTTCTGAGAGATGAACATACAGAGACCTAACAGCCTTTAAGCCTCACAATAGCTAAACCCTCTTGTTTGAGGGGAGAAGGGGGGTCGTCACAGGTTGGTCGCAGTTGAGAGGGTCCATCCCGGGAAACTCTGCTCGACTCGGCGTGGTTAAACTAGTAATGTAAACACAAATCAGTGTGCCGCGGTTTGACTTGGTGTGACCAAAAGTGCCGATGGAAAAGCCCCACCAGTACACCCCCTCTGTTCCAGAAATGGCCCGGGGGAACGTGAGAGCTGAAGGTGTCCAGCCTCCAAATTCTGCAGATCCCAGTGGGACATCTTCAGGGAGTGCCATCGCCATCATGGGGTGTACTTGCATCCACATAAAATGCCAGGACCCGAGGTTTCCCAGCAGAACATCTGGTTCTGACAGGATGATCACAGTTATTCACTTTATTAGTCCTGTTAACATTGTGCCTGATCAGCGTATGTACTGCACTGTATTTACTGTGAACCATTTTATTTGAAATGTGTTCAAAGATTCCCATCAATGGAACGAACCAGTGACCACTACACGCCTACAATGATTCACATTACTACAGCGGCTCTCACCATGTCAGTGATGATTAAAAGGTGTCCACCATCTCACTTTACTGCTCATTATAGAGTAAACCATGAGTCAAACAGGCAGGTTTGAAAGGTTTCACTGTTGTGTTTGTAACATGATGCTGTTTATCCACTGACAGTGCAGCTGTCAGACATCTCAGAGTGACATGAACGCTGGCACGCTGTTAAAACTCCAGCCAGACGCTTCCTGCATTAAAAATAAAACAAGCCGATGTTTGACAGAGGGATCTCTGTGTGAACATCAAAGAGTGCGTCTGTGTGTGTGTCTCAAAGTTGTGTGTGTGCGCGCGCACACTTGAGTGTGAGGCCATCATGTGGTAAACAAGAGGCGCATCATTAGCACACCAATCACTGCAGTGTTTCCCTCAGTACTCTTCTTGTTTGAGCTTGAACTGTTGCTCCGCACTGAAAACTGTTATGAGCTGTGACAAATTGTCAAGTTAAAAGTCAGACAGCGTGGGTGTGGACTCTTGGCAGTAAGTAACTTTATTTTATCTCTCTGGATGGGACACACCTGACAACTGCTATTTAGTTTTGGCGGTTGGAGCTCTCTCTCTGCATTATGAGGTACAACTCTGCTTGCAGATTGTGAGAGGCAGGGGTCTGTTTTAATCCATCCACCCACTGGAACAGGACAAGAAAAGTGTCTTTAGAGCTGGAAAAAGACAACTTTTCAATTTCCACTTTTCACTGCGGTATAACTGTTGGTGCCGCTGTCGTAAAGACAACGACGGCGACCAAAGGCTCATGTATGCTCCCTTTACGCATGAAAATATATACGTCTGTTTCAAACGATACAACCATCACTGCACACATACTTCCATGCGTCCTTAACATGGATGTTGAGCAATACAGCCACTAGAGGACGCTGCTCGGCGTCAACTCTGTCTCCAGTTTTTCTTTGCCGCCGTCCAACTCACATTTACTGTCATCCAATCTCCTCCCAGCTGTTTTGTTTGGACAAAGTAATATACAGATGTTTAAAACCTCTCCTCAAGAAGTTCAGCCATTTTTAAAACTTCTTCTTTGATACAACACTGGAGCGCTCTCCATTGAGTGAATGCCGTCCGTTCACTCGTTTTTGGTTTCTATCACTCTCCCTCTTCAACTTCTTTGCCTCGTCCATCACAGTTTTTACAGTTCTTCCTCGCGACTGGGGAAAACAATGCCACTTCCTGTTTTGGTTGTACAATGGCAGACTTTGTGCCATAATTCATCCTTCGTTTTTTTGGAATTAGGGATCCAATCTATGCACGGATGGTGTCATTCTTCTACAGACATTACACTGTACAAGTTAAAGCAAAAAAGTTGTCTATTGCCTAACTCAAGGTTACCGTTAAACTGTAGTTTCAATCAAGTTTATCAAAAGAAATTTGGAGAAACTTTTCTGCATTTTAGTCACACAACAAAACTTGTAATTGGCTTGGGTTTAGGTGTCATATTTCCCATTAACACCCTTTTCAGCCACTAAAGGTAACTGAAATGATGCTGAGACTACAGCAGACGATGATTACTTGGGGAATTAACCAGCTACTTAAGTGTGATACGACGGGGATTACATTGTTGACTTTTAACACATGTTGCTCCATCCATCATTAACACTTAATAAATTCCTTCAATTTCCTTGACTGTGAACGCCTCGCAGAAAGAAAAAGCTGCGGAAATGTGGAGTATTTTTGTCATCTTATATCACATAAGCCGGGTGTGAAACACTTCATCGGAATTAATTTCGAAAACGGCACCTTCTGCTGCTAAAAGTGCATCGAATGTACAGTAACCGCCCACCTGACTCTGCATGCTCAGTTCAGCTTGTGTGGGGGAGAAGCTGGCAGTGTAAAGGCCTCAGTATCCTTCAGATGAAGAGCTCGTCAGGTCTTCTAACACCATCTGCAACCCCACACCTTTCTGAATATGGAGGGTTGAGTTCATCACATCTCATTCCTCGCTATTACAACAGACTTTGACCTGAGTTCGTCTTTGAATACGGCCTTTCAGAATAAACATACAGCATTCATATCGTGCGTTAGAAGTGTTGCACCATAATTTCATGTTAATGTCTCCTGGTTGTTGTTTTTTCCGATTATCCCGACATCACATGAACTCACAGTAACAACCGCATCGCATTGTCGGATGGCATTTCAGTCAAGCCCTGTGTCGGGCCCCTGCTTCATCAACACCGTGGTCTCGCAGCCTCCTCATTCATTTAAAAGTGCCATATTGTTCTGAATGAAGCTTTATTAAGTACTGAGCATGTAAGATCAGCCACCATCCCCGCTAATGCTTAAATGACACAACCTGTGTCCTCCTGCCTGAGCTCCAGATGAACCAGGAGCAGTGTTCAGGGTATAACAAGGCTAAACTCCACTTCCAAGCTATTCTGACACCCCTTGGTCCCTTTTATGGGCGAATCTGATCCATCCAGCTCTGTGCCCCTATAAGTTAAGGACACGACACTACAAAGAGAAGAGGGACTAATCCAATAACCTCAGCTGAACTTTCTCATCTTCGGGCTGTTGGAAGCCTTGATGCGCTCACTATCAGCTACTGAACAGGGACTCGTTTTTTTTTTTTTGCCACAAAATTGGCTGAGGCAGAGTGGGTAAGTGGGAAATTGTTTGTATGAAAGGGAGAGTTGTGATTTTGTTTGTGTGTGTACGAGTGTGTGTGTGTGCGTTTTGTGGTTTCCCCTGCTTGTTTGTTCGACTGGTCCGACACGTATGCATGTGTATTCATGTGTATTCATGTGTGCGTGCTTGCGACTGCGGCACAAAGAGGAAGTGTGAAATTGTTCGTACAGTATGAATCATATTCCGACTGTGTATGTGTGTGTGTGCATCATGTTTGTCTGTAGGTGTGTGTCTCTGTGATTATTTGTGCTTCTCTGCAAGTAAAAACCTTTTTGAGGCGACCACCTCTTCCTCTTCGCTTACATTTGCCTGCATGTGTTTGTGCTGCATGTGTGCGTCGGTGAATTCAGCCCTCCTGTGTCGCTTTCTGCTTTGATTTGTGTGGTGCCCAATTGTGTTCTGATAACAAACTACAGCCTCTCAGAGAAGCCGAGCCCGCAGCTGCTCCGTCTCTCACCCCGTCCTCCATCTTCCACCCTTCTTCCCTTTCGCACTCACCAGCTTTTATGGAGGCAATAAATAACCTCACACTGTCTCCATGTTTAACTTGGTTTTAGAGGCCAGTGGAGCAGTTGGCGTCTGGCAACATTACACTTTACAAAACTGGGGTTTATCAGGGAGTCATCAAAGATATTCAAAGAGCTGACGAGCCCCTGAGAGGAACACTTCGGCATTTTGAAAATACGGTTGTTTGATATCCTTGCCCAGAGTCAGACGAGAAAATCGATAGCCTGCAGATTCGATCTCTTTGCACTCAGTCTAGGGTTACCGCGGGAATATGTTTAGCTTGGCTAAAAGGCTGGAAGAGGAGAAACTGCTGGCCTCACTTTGCCAAAGATGAAAAACAAAAAAACACTTGTAGCATCTAACATTATCTTAAAATGTAAACATGACAGCGCTAGACTGGGTCCAAACATCATGTCTAGCTTTGTGCTAATTTGATGGCTGCGTTGATTGGAAAAAAATAACTCAAAGCTACATAGCTAGCTAGCTAACTAGCAACTAGGGTTGTCTCAGTGATGAAATGTTCCTTTTGACAACACAGGTGTGAAGTAGATGCTCACTATCTTTGGAGCGCTGTGTTAATTTACTGCTAATGCAAACCAAACATGTCCCGCTGCTGCATCCTCACATTAAAAGCATTTAACTGGTGAAACACGGAGTTGACTCATTTTTTCGAGTGTCGAAACCTGTCAGAAAAATATGCTTCTGTAAATCCCTTCACATGCTGAAGGTTTGCAGAAGTCTCTGCAGATAACATGAATCATTAATGAAGGGAGATCTTTAAGGAACTTCCTCGAGTTCCCATGTGGTTGCCCTCCGAAGAACCCCTAAAGGTTCCTCGAAGGCCTTTAACTTGTGAGAGACTAGATTAAGCCGAGCTAAAACAAACTGAAAAGAGCGTTTCTGAGAGGGACAGGCTCTTATGGAGTCACCTCTGCTAAGTGGATGAAAAGGGATTCGGAGAGATCAGAGGCGACTCCCATTAATTGTGATCTATGTGTGTTTTAAAAAGGATTAACGAGGCAGATGAAGGAAGTAGCATTTACCTGTGTGGCTGCCTTTAAGCCCTTGTGGGTCTGAAAGGTAAATACAGTCACCACACTGAAGGGCCACAACTAAAAAGGCTTTTGTTAATGGATAACAAGGATCTTGTAAGTCCTTATTATCATTTATAAGACCATATGTGTTCAAAATAGCATCATAACATCATCAGAACACTGCGTTATTGGGGGGGAATAAATTATGACCTTTTTAAAGATTACTTTCATGGCTTTTGCAGCAGCAGAGGGCTGGAATCTAATCTGGACTCAACCTTAGGTGCATACTCAGGTGAGCTACCTGGGCACTCAACTTATTGACAGTTACCAGCCCTGTTAAAGGTAAATGTGTTTGAAATGCTATTATAATCAATTATAAGAAAGTCGTAAGGCTTTCATTAATGTTCTTAAAGGTAAAGTTATATTTCCATGGCCTCTTTTATTATAAAGCAGGTCCAGGTGTGACATAAATACTGTAAAAGCATCAACACACTCAGAAACACAGAAGGAAATGTGCTTTCAAACAATCTGTCAGGACTTTCGTAAGTTTGTGATGTCACAACTATACAGTCGCCACCCTCAGTCACGCCTCCTGCAAGACCAGGCAGAGCTCATAGAAAAACATGGTGAGCGGTGCCTGTTCAGGCCTGCGGGAGCTGACCAATCAGAGCAGACTTTTTGTGAGCAGGAGCCTTAAAGAGACAGACACTCAAACAGTGTTCAGACAGAGGGTGAATGGAGGTGCTGCAGCAATAGACGGTATAAGAAACATAATGTTTTTTGAACATTAAAGCGCAGTGATGTTTTCTACTAGTTTTTATAGTTGTGCCAGAAAATAAGCATTATATGTGAGACCTTTAAGCAACCTCTGAAAACAAGTTTCTTCTAAGTTTTTAGCTTCATCATATTTTTTATTTTAAAATCAATTCATTTATTCTGGTTAAAAGTTTGTTGAAATCTTTTTCCACACACTTCCGGCCTATTGTGAACTCCTGTCTGTCTCTTCATACTCTTCAGAAAAGGTCAGCTCTTTAGACTCTCAGACAGGAGCCTGATGAATAAGACAAGCACATTTTGTTTTGCAGGAGCTGGATATCAAAGCCTATAAGATGTCGTGCCATCGCTGTGTATTTCAAACATTATCAGCTCGGAATTAAATTGACACTTCATCTCTTGTACCGCTTTATATAAATATTGATGTTATTGCTGCACTTATATAAATTCAGCTTCTGACCTCAACACTCTTCCGTCCAGGCAGACAGACTGATCATTTGCATGTACTCCTCGTGCTGCTGTACCGTTATGTAAATACACAAACGTATCTGAGGGCTAAGTGGCGCAGGCTGCACCATACATACCAAGCACATCAGTCCCCCTCACACGGCTGAGTTAGCTCAAAGCAGTCCTCAAACATTAGCGAGCTCACGTATCTCCTGACATGAATATGTCAGGAGTTGTTTTCCCTCATTTTTGTTTCTTTCCTTTCATTTTAGATTTTTTTTTTTGGGGTTATCCAGATTTAGCTTTGATGTTGAGGAAAAGCATGTGGCTTGCCAGCAGTCAGCACAATTAGCCACGTTAGGTGATGATCAAACCATAGCGCAGGTGCAGACTGAACCATTTCTGTCTTAAAGCAGGGGGGCGCTGGGGGGCAGGGGTCCTCACTGTTGACTTTTTCCCATGTTTTTTTTTATTTAATCCATATTTTTTGTTATTTTTTAAGCAAATAGAAGTTTTTTAGAAGGAGTTTTTGACTTCATATTAATTCACATGTGGGATGATGACCGTCGGGTAATAACATTTTACTGAAGCGTACGTTGTTTTGGACCACAGCTCTTCAGAAATCATCCCCATGAGTCACTCTGACTAACCGGTTTTGTTTATTCCCTCCAACTTTCACACCAGGTACCTGTCACACCCACACACACACTGAAGGGGGGCAGTTTTTAGGTGCAGGACTCGGCTTTCACTTCGTCTGATAAGATATAAAATATGGAAAAAAAAAAAAACCCCAGTGCCATCCGTGCTCCTTGTCTTCTTCTTCAGAGCAGTGGCAGTAACGTGGGTGGCTAATTATTTTCTCTCCCTCTTCAGAATCAATTGATTGCACGTCTTTGAGTTGGTCTGAAAGCAGCCCGAAAGGAAATGCGCTGTCATATTCACATCAAATATGTTATTATTCTGCACACACAGCGCGGCAGACACAAGGTTGACATTTTCTAATTAAACGTTTCCTTAAGCTGTGTACATCTCCCTGGGAAGTCTGAAAGACGCAGACGCCCTCACTGCCAAGATGAAAGAACTCATTATTTTTCCCTTGCCCACTATCGTCCTCATGTTTCTCCCCTTTTTATCCAGATAACAGAACTATTCCATTTAATCAATGCTGCCTGCTAGAGTACAGCAGAGCAGCTGCGGTCAAGAAAATGCACCTCAACAAGTAAGCATAAAATTCAATTCCCCCCCCGCCACGCCACCACCAGCACGCCACCCCAAAACAAACAAGCACACGGAGCAGCGGGGCATTCATCATCGCTGTTTCTGGTTTGACAAGTCGCTCTGTTTTAGTATTACAATCATAAGCCCTGAATTGGATAAGGGCAGCGGGAGAGGTTGAAAAATGGAAACGCAATGGATTTGGCCCGCCACCAACAGAAAACTCCCCCTTTTTTCCTGCGCGCCGGTTGGAAAATGATAGCACTGCACAGAAGTTGCAAAGGAGTCGGAGATTATATTCTAATCCTCAACTCACACTTTAGAGGCTCTGTTCGAATGGAACCCATGGGTATTGTCAAAAAAAAGCCTTAATATGGAAATGATTTAACAAGGGGGGAAGAAAAAAGGTATTCAAAACTTTTTTAGATTTTTTTTCTTTATTCCTAGTGTAGTGTTTGATGAGCGGCAAGAAAAGATCACAAAAAACATTTAAAAAAAAGTGGATTAACTGCATCAAAAAAGGGAGGATTGGATGCTACGACGCATGAAGATGAACCAAACACAGCACAACATGTGATGTATGTTTCTGAATTTTGAAGCTCCATCAGATTTCCCGCTGACAGACAGGCAATCATCAACACAAAGCCGCGTGCATTAGTCTGCCTTATGTCGCCGCAAACTGTGCAACGTCTCATGATTTCACACAGACAATGTTTTTGTTTCCTGGAGAAAGAAAAAAAAAAAATCCATCGTTCATTCGCAGATAGCAACTAGCATCGAGTTTCCAGATCAGTCACATTTTAAATCAACACTCTCAGCAGGAGCGGCGCAGTATTAGAGTTTGCTTTGGAACAGATAGCTGTTATTGCAAACATATCAGTTATCATAGTCAAATATTATCATAAAGAGCTGAAGAAAGGAGGCTGTCTGAGCTGATTCTTTGGAAACGCTTTAATGTTTTCTTTAAAGCAAATGTTACAGAAGAGATTTTTACACGTTTCACTTCACTTCATTGATGAAAACTTCTTTTAAACTGTATCTTTGAAAAGCAGCTACAGTGTAATTAAGAACAGATTATTGCTCCGTTTAAAGCCTGCGCCACACCAATCAAACATTTTACAACAGACAAACACAGATGTCTGTTTGGTGTGCCGTGACTGTCTGTCTTTGTTTGGAATTGTTTTTGAATTGTTAGGTCAGATTCAAAGTCCATGTTTGAAGAAGTTTGGTCGGTTTGCAACGCTTTCAAATGGACAAAATCACCCTGCCAGTGCTCACGTAGTGTAGGCATACTGATGGCAGTGCAGCTTGGAGTAAACTCAATCATCACCGCCTTCCTATCGGATTAATCTCGCCTTATTGGTGACCATCAGTTGTTGCGGAGATGCAGTCCCTATAATTACTATTTTGACATCTTATAAGTGGTTTAACCTTTTCCAGCAGCCTGTAGTACAACCCTTTGTACGACTTGAGATAAGACAACAAAACCAGATCTGTCTTAATTTTCCAGCTCATGACAGATAAAAAATACTCCCTCGTGTTGTCCTCTTAATAACTATCGCTTGGCCCAGATTTTCTGACAACATGTTCGATGATTTTTGCATGTTTGAAGAGGCTGTGCCACCCCCAGGAGACATATAATGATCACCTTCAGGGTCATAATTTTATTTTGGGTTACTACTAGAATAGGTTTAAATGCTTTAGTGCTCATAAACATATCAGTTTTCTCATACTTTCCAGTGTGTGTGAAGCATTTTGTAAAGTCAGTTTTAATGTAAGAGCAGTACATTAAATATTGATCACCCTGATGTTTATTAATGATGATGTAGATATCACTGCCATGATGGTGTATGTGCACATGTGATGACTTAATGGTATATGCTCTATAAATAACCACAGCTGTGTGTAATGAGAGCAGCTAGTGCTGCTAATCCCTCTGAGGATCTACACATACAGTAGCTTGCAGCTTTCTGCACTTATCAGCCATTTTGAGCTCATTATTTTTGTTTTGTTAGGATTGTTTGATTGAGTACCCTCGGTGTCCCACTGAACCCCCCCATGAAACTGTCGGTAGCTGCTAACAAGCTCACGCAAGCCAATTGTCCGCTGACTGCATGTAGCAACCCCAAAAGACCCAGATGATGTCATTAAAAGATGGAAGGCACAAAATAGGGCCACCGTGTGTGTTACCGCAGGAGTCGAGGCCTTTCTTCCTCAGACATGACACATGGACTGTTGGTTGGGCTGTAGCAAATTATAGCAGACATTTTTCATAATTTCCAGTATTTTAAAGACAAGATAAGCAATTGAGGAAAAAAATTGGAAGATGGCTTTTTAGTTAAAAAGACACAAAACAAACAGCAAATTTGTAGGCGAAGGCAGGAGCCTGTAAAATACGTTTGAAACTCATTTTGAAATTCTCTTATTAAATAATACATTTTGGTGAAAATTGGAAAATCAAAACAAAAAAGAAAACAAGTTATTTGATAACTAGAGAGCAAAACTCCAAAACAACCTCATCATGAAAGTTTAAAGCTGCTACAAGGAACTTTGATTTTGTTTTGATTCTGGCGCCCCCTGTGGACAAGAGTGATTATGAGCACCACAGCGTCCCATGATAAAGATCTTGATCTGGTTAGCCCGTGCACTAGGTTAGACAACATGTAGCCTACAGTCAACAGATTTAGTTGCTTGCTAAAATAATAGAAGTATTAAATTGAGCCTGTTTCATAAACAGTTAAAACTCCTGAAAGTTGAGGAGATGCAACATCCTAGACCGATGGCTACCAATTTGACATCAGGGAATATAGTACCAAGGAGGTTTTGGCATCCCAGGGCTGAGTCAGCTAATGGGACCGCTAACGTTAGCTGCGTCACTAAACGGGCAAGTGGTGAATTTGCAATAAAAATACAAAGAAATTGATTTTTTGTAATTTTCTTGGCATAATGGGCGCTCAATGTGACCGTGGATGTGATCTAAAGGCATTTTTCATTTCAGCCCGACTTCACTTCGACGCAGCTTCAATTCTGTAAATCTACTTGTGAAAAAGGTGTGAAGCAAATATGGAGTATCTGTGGAAGAAGCAGCTAGCAGTGTGAAAACAGCCCTGTTTGAAGTAAATGAGCTTTACTTGCCTCAAAGTTTAGTGCAGCGTTTCTCCGTGACTGATCCGTTCTAAAGGCTGTAAATATATACATCTCCCTCCTGTGGGGCGAGACTCGCTACGGTGGGGTTTCCATTTTGTGCAAATGAGCCTTTGTGTGTCCTTGATTGAGTGTTTATATGGATCATGTATGCTTATGCATGAATCTATACCCCTGTGTCCTGCTCTCGCGGGCTGTGCGGTTACTGTGAATTCATTCACGGAGCAGAATGTCAGGGGATCAGACTGAGTTGAAACTGGCTGACTGTGGTAATAAGTGTCTTCCTTGTTGGAATAATGCTTAAGACTTAAAAATGACTAGAATGATTCAGACTTGCCAGCGTGGTCCGCTGGGCTCCCACTCGCCACAGCATGAAAATATAGGCTGCAGAGAGAAATGTTATGGTTTCACTCTGTTGTGACTTTGTGTGTTCGCAGGAGAAGCAATGGAAAAAAGGCCTCACACAGAGCCCAGCACAATCCAGCTGCTGCAGTTACCCCTGGAGAAATTAGCACATAATGTTCTCAAATTATAATTCATAATGTTCTTGTAAAGGCTTGTTAGCGCCGTGGTTGGCTGTTTTAAGAAAAAAACGGCTCCGCGGAGAGCGTGGGTGGTATTAAAGGGTTTTACATGAAGGTGGTATTGAAGAGTTTACATGCGGGCTGTTTTAGTAACGACCTCCTGAAAGTGGCTGTTAAACATCCTTTTGTCTTTGCTCCAAAACAATCAGAACGCACAGAAACATTTACATGACAAAAGTGAGGCTCCGAATACGTAGACACAATTTGAGCTCAGTTTAAATCATTTTCTGCCGATGGCAGAAATTACAGCGTAATTGAGGGTCCTACGGTCTCTGTGAAAAACAGTCGTGCACTCATTATCAATGAGTCATAAATGTTTTAATGGACAAAAGGAAGTCTTTGAGTCCGTCCACAGTAATGTATTTCTGGAGCATTTTCGTATTTCAATTATAATATATAATGTGTTTTAATCTAAAGCAGAAAGCAGCCTCTGAATAATGGATGGAGCTCTGTCGATCTAAAGCGCACTTCTCAGAGCTGGTGTAGTTTTTCCATTCACCTTCTAAAAACTTTTATTATCACTCATATCATTATCCATGTACACAGAGCTGTACTGTGACTGCAGAGGTTGTTTGTGTGTGACCTCAGTGCCA
Source organism: Pagrus pagrus (assembly GCF_965226575.1). Taxonomy (NCBI): domain Eukaryota; kingdom Metazoa; phylum Chordata; class Actinopteri; order Spariformes; family Sparidae; genus Pagrus; species Pagrus pagrus. Next base: position 25,104,100 of record NC_140202.1, read on the forward strand.
TTTATATTGGAGAGCTTTTGTGAAGCTTCTTAAAAGCCAACATCTCTGAATTTAAATGTCGACCTTTGGTTGCCTGTTGCTATAACTTCAGTAACATGAATGAAACTGTCAAACTTTACCTTGTCTGTGAACATTTCTGCCCGAGTCACGTCAGGTCGATGATCTAGATGATCTCACGCTGCTTCACGACATCGAACGATGTCTTTTGTTTTCATTGTTTTGATTGAGCGACCCCTAGTGGCAGAACTCAGACTGTGCATCTATCTGCAAAAATGTAGTCCAAATTTTCAAATTGTCAAATAAATAACAGTTTTAATATATCTTCTATGTAATGTGATGCAGAGTAAGCTATTAGGACCGCTTGCTTCACAGCTTACTGAGCTAACTTGCTAACGGCAGCTACGCTGAGCAGCAGTTAGCGTTTACTCTGGAGATATGTGGATGAAGGTTCACAGTCATCCAGGTCTTGGTACTTCTAAGTGCTGTATCGTAGGCAACTGGACTTGTTTCAGTTTCTTGAAGACGTTTCACTTCTCATCCTTCACTTCTAACTACCTGGAGGAGAGTCGCAGGCTTTTAAACCCTGTGTGGGAGTGTCCTTACAGAGTCGTTAAGGACAAGTGTGAGCTCTGAGTTTCAGAGTCGTTAGGGCCATGTAGTTTTACATATTGCACCTTTAACCATAACCCAGAAACTCTTTGACAAGAGAAGGACCAAGGGATGTTTTTGTCTGTCTTGTTTCTGTTGGGTCGACTGTCACATTACATCGATTTCTCCTTTACTCTCCAGGTATTACAGTCCAACTGCTTCATGTGTGTTTACAGAGTTATTGCTTTGAGGGATTAAATCAATATTTAACAAACAGCAAATGACTCCTCGAGCTAATATTGTTTTCAGCAAGTGATTCAGTTACAGTTATGTAAACTGCAACTTTTTTTTTTCCAGAAGTTTGAGGCTGCTTGCTGTTATGTACAAACACCTACAGTAATGTGTGTTTTCCCACATTAATAAATAAAGTCAAAACTAATCTTTGCCAGGAGAAGAGTAAAAAATTCATGACCATCTGGCTCAGAAATTTTTAATCACCGGCGGTCGGGGAGGAGGACTTCTACGGTCCTCTGCGACTCTCAAACTCAGGTCTTCTAGGGCTTCCCCGAGAAAAACGGAAAACAGTAAAAAAGGTAAGAAAATGTATTTAGAAGCACAGGAAATACACTCGAATGGTAGAAAGATGTATTTATTAACTATTTAACTATTTTCAGAGGGTTTTTTTCTGGCCGAGGTGCATTCTCCATTCAAGTCTCGTGGAAATCCATTCAGGATTGTTTGTGTAATCCTGCTGACATACCAACCAACCAACCAACCAACAGACAAGCCGAAATAGGTGGAAACATAAATTCCTTGGTAACAAAACCAAACAATAACTGAAGGATGAGCTGCAGTCGAGACAACCAGACCAGCCGGTCCAGTGAAAACATTTGGACGAGTCCAGAGAGTTTAGGGATCCTCTCACCAACCCCGACCTCCCCCAACACTGTCTCCTCATCCCAACCCCACAGTTATAAAATCAGTTATGTAGATAATGACATAACTTCCAAGTTCATGTTAGCGAGCTGCTCTTGGCCGCATTCTGGAGTCACAGACACAAACAATCCCGTCGCCTCCTCTTTGCTTCCCCCACTCCGAGGGTGAAAAGTGTATCTTTGTGAATCCTCGCATCCGATGGAATGACAATAAATCGTGACGGCTGTCGAATAGCAGAGACAGCGGAGGACGTCATTATGCTTCGGCGCTCAGCACTCTGGATCTCCGGGTTACATTTGCTCAGTGATGTGGTCAGACTCCGACCAAATAAATACAAAAAAAATAACACAGCCAGGCCCAAAATGTTATTTTATCTCCCAGCTTTCTGATGTTTTTCAATTCCCTCCCCGCGGACAGAATAATATACTGGTTTCACATTCAATTATGCGGCGGCTGTAACTGCTCAGGAGAGGAAGAGCAGTAACAGCGACGTTATGTATTAGGCTCGAGAGGACGGCACGGCTATCTCTGCCGGTAATGGCAACACGAAACTCCACTGATACCATTTTTTAGCATTTATTCGATCTCTTTGTGTCCTCGCCGTGCCCTGTTGCTTCACACATATATGAATTATGATATTTCCCTCTGCAAAAGTGTGTGGCTCTTCCCTCAAATCCAATATGATGTATTATTTACTGTTTTGTGAAGGAGTGGGAATCCTTGAAGGCCCTGAGCTTCTCTCTGCACGCTGTGGTGTGTGTGCTCAGAATCACTACAGAGGCGAGGCGAGTGTTTAATAGGCAATACTACGGTTTGGATCACTTATTAATGAGGGAATGTACAAAAAATACACAACGCCTGCTGTTGCTGCAAGACCAATAAAAGTCTGATGATTCCTGAATAATAGATAAAAAAAAACAAAAACAAAAATCAATCAATAAATGATGCTCCTTGTTATTTCAATTCAGTCCTACATTGCCGCGGCGCGACGACCTGCCGTCGTAGATTCCAAGCTGTCACGCTTTTGGCGGGTCCGAGGACGCTCGCCACGCTCCGACACAATCAGAAACATCATTAAACATTTACTTTCGTTAACTCCAAGGAGGGAGATTCATCCTCACTCAATAAGGAGCTTTTCAAGTGAGATGCTCCTTGTCACAACAGGTTTTTTTATAACGTTTTCGCGATCCGTCGCCGTTAGGATGTGACTCATAGTGGGAAGAAATGCCCAAATCATCTGCATGGAACAAACACTAATAGCTAAGCTGTCAGTTTGATGTCATTCCTGGTGGCTGCTTTGCTAAAACTTTTCCCTTTTTTCAGGGGGGTTGCTGTCATAATGTTTCAAGGAATTTCTGCAAAAAGAGAGTCCAGGATTTATTATGTGGATCAGTGTGTAATACTTTTGCGTTGGTCAATAGAAAGGATTTAATTAACTTGTCAAAATCTGGATCCCCGGAGCCTCGCCGACGTAAGATTTTGACTGTTGGAGATGTTGATTTTTATTACATGTATTTACATTTTTACAATAAATCAAGCGGTCTCATTCGCCTCTCTCCCTCTGTAGCCTTCACACATCTTGCACTGAAAATCAAAATCAAAAGAGGCTGACTCTCAATGTTGGGTTGGAGTGTGTGTGCTCCAGAGGTGGCAGAAGTACACACAGTCTTTACTCAAGTAGAAGGACAGATACTTGTGTCAAAAAAGGAAAAGTAAGTAAAAAGTATCCCTTTGAAAGACATTTCTTCCGGACATTTCAGTGCAAAACTAACTGGAGTTCATGTCACGTTAATATAATTCAAAGTAAACTTAAAGGTAGAATCGGTTGGATTTTGTCCCAGCTGTTCCTAAACGCACCACAAAGATAGTTGTGTCAAATAGCCACATTTTGGGTTAGTAAAGCGTCCCGAGCAGCAATGAAGTGAGAAAATAAGAAAATCTCTGAAGAGACGAGAGACTAACATGCCTTTTCTCCTCATTTCAGTCTCCCTCTCAGAATGTTTACGTCTTCTTACGTCTTTTACGTCACTGTGTCTGTCGTGCACGATGTGCACTGACAGGCTGAAATCAGTTTTGTGATTTTGGGAAGGCGGCGTGCAACGAGAGGAAAAGTCAAAAGTTACTCAGGTAAAGTAAAGACACCTGAAAAAAGTACCGTGCGCTCACACCAGCAGTGACATCACAAGACAAAGCGACAGACGCTCATTCATTTGATGTGAGCGCAGGGGTACGAGGAGTGACAGAGTGTGAAGTGGCAGCTGGTGGAGAGAGATCAGTGACTGCAGACACTTGAAACTTGAACTTTATGCAAATAACCTGAGTGATGTGTTGGAGTGATGGACAGGTGAAGGGCAGCGCCGAGTTCTTCTGCTGTAAAAGTGCTTTTCACTTTAATCAGTCGACACTGTAAGAAAAGGGGATCAATCAGGAACAGTGTCGGCTGTAATTTAAAGTGGAAATAGACAACTTTTTTAACTTTCTCTGCCTCCAGTGTTTCCCTGTGGTATTACTGTTGGGCTACTGCTAGCAGCCTGGCTACTGTCCAAATTAAAAACAAAAACATAAGTGTCGATAAACCCGAACTCAGTGTGATGAAAAGGCAGAGTAAAACACTTGGTTGTGTTAATAAGTAGGCAGCTTTTGTTACTTATTGATCCAGTTGAAAGAACTGTTCATAATGAGTCCAACAGTGTTATAGGAGTACATTGCAGTCCAGCAGACTACTTTTGCCTACATTACCCACAATGCAACATAGCCTAGCTTCCTCTGGAACCCCAAAAGGCTTTATCCTACTTTTTTCACATCATTAGGACTCCTCAAGACCTGTAAACGCACTTTAATTGGTAAAATTGATGGAGTAACGTGTTTATTGGTGCCCCCTCCAACAGTGCACCACCAGAAAAACGATCCAAAGATGAGTATTCGCGCTGTTGTTAATGCAGAAACTGCTGCGGAGTCAGACTCCACGTTTTGAGTCCCGGCCTCAGAGGCGACACCTGATTCCCACGTCGCATCGACACCTCGAAGTCGAGCCCTCCCCCTCCTCCTCCACTCAGCTGGAGCCGATGAACCGCGGTGGAAGTAACAAATCACATTTTCTCTCATTAGTAAATGACTTAATTCTTCCACCTGACTGCTCCTCCAACCTTCAGGTAATCAGCTTTGCCTCAAATAATTCACTGTTCCTGATCGTCTGGAATGGGAGAAGGTAATTAGTTAACACACGAATAAGATTGATTAACAGACCTCTAAACCAAGAGACTTCCCTGACAGATTAAAATAGGGCCACACGTAATCTCTACGCAGCTGGTGAGGAAACACTTTTAATTAACCATACCTATTGGGGCAGAGGAGAATACGATCCGCTGAATTGGATGTGTTCAGGTGCTGCTGTGTTTCATTTGATAGCAGTTACACTACAGCGGGGTTGCTTCTGAAAGCCCAATTTCTCCAGGTGTCAGGGCAATTCATTTCCTGCTTCTGTGTGTAAAGACAAAAAAACACTGCCCCTTTAAAGAAATCCACGAGGCCTGCGAGATGCTTAACTGTCGGCTGTGATCATTCATCGGGGAGACGTTTATCGCGGCTGCTAATTAAATATTTTCCGTAACAACACCTCGCCACCCCGCGGGCCCCTCTGCAGCACCTCGTGTTCCTTCTGCAACCGTGAATGCTGGAGAGAGTTTAGCTTAGCCGCGGCGACTTGTCAGTATTGACCGTGGGTTGTGTTTGCTGTTGGTGTGCTAATGCAGTACCTGCTGTTTCGAACACTTCCTGGGGGATATGTTGAAACCGAGTCAATATTTATGAGTATTGCTGCTGTGGGCTCTTCCCTAATGGCATATGGCTGCTGAGTTGTCTGTGCAGAGTGGTGAAGGCAGGTTGCCCGAGGCTGGCGACGATGAGAGGCCTGAGAAAAGAGAGACGTAGAGGAAGTGTGTGTGTGTGTGTGTGTGTGTGTGTGTGTGAGTGAGTAAGAGAGAATGGGGGGAAACAAGAGCTTCATACTGTACATATTGACCTGGCCTTTGTAATGGTGATGTTGCAATCTTTTGACCCGGCCCCAGGATTAGAAATCTATTCAGTTAAATCTATATTTGTTCAGAGTGCGGAGACAAACTGAGTTTATCTGTGTTGCTGTGTACTCAGGTGAAGACTGACTCAGGTTCCTCTTGCATACTAGAACAATATAACTTTGACTTGCACGATTTCATTGGAAGAAACTCAATGTCACACAGTCACAGTTTGTGATTTTTACAACTACGGCTACAGCTATTGATTATTGCCACCATTAATTAATCTACCAATTATTTTCTTGATTTTCTTTCTATTAAATGTTAGGGAATAGTAACAAAACAACAGAACCTAAGGTGATATATTCAAATGTCTTGTTTAATCCTACCAATAGTTTAAAACTCAAAGATTTTTTATATATAAAAAAGAAAAACAGCAAGTCTTCGTGTTGAAGAAGCTGTAACAAGTGGATTTTTGGCATTTTTGCTTGAAAAACTGCTGAAACAATCAATGGATTGTCAAATTTGTTGTCTAAGAACGTTCTGTGGTCAACTATTCGATTAACCAGCTAATATTTTCTGTTAGGTTTGCTCAAAAAAGGACCCAAACACCTGACACAGAGGAGGGCAGCATAAAGCGAGTTTTAAAAACAGAGCCGGAGTCCAAAATCGGAAAAAAGCAAGCAACAAAAAGGCGGCAGGCAAAGGAGAATCCAAGGACAGAGGAACAGATACAGGAAACAAAGACGAACCAACAAAGAGTGAAGGAAGAACACAGACATAAATACACAGGAGCTGATTAACTAACAAAACACAGGTGAGCAGGAAAAAGGTCAAGAAGGAGACAAAGACAGGAAGTGGAAAGTGAAACATGACACGTGAGGATATTATCTGCAACATCGAAATAATATAATGAATGCATGTTTATTTTTCATCAACAAATACGACCCACATGAGCAGCTATAACAGAGAGAATCTATTACTGAATGTTGCACATTATTAGACGCTGGTGAAAATGCAGAGCCGGATTATAAATAACTGTTATAGAGATAGTGAGCATGTGTCTGCGCCAACCAACGGGCATGTGCAGACTCAGTGGGGAGGGAACGAAATACTACCAGACAGCTCGAGTTAAAAATGTTGAAGAGGTTGAACAATAAAGAAACCTTCACTGAATTGTTTCATTCGAAGTAGCCTTCATCAGAGTGTACGCACGGGTTCTTTTGTAGCTGTAATCAAAGAGAGAGCACGACCTCAACACACAGTACAGATACTTGGGAGTACTAAAGAGATAACAAGGGCAGCTGCATGTAGATCACCCACCAAGGTTCACTGTATGATAATGAATTTTGGTTATTTCATCAGTTCATGCTTTGTTTGACAATGTATATGATGATATAGGGTGATGTCTTGCAGAGAGACTCAGTGTCAAAATCCAGTTATAACTCTTTTATTATTTTAATCTCTATTGTGCTCAGTAGTAGATTTACACCAAGAGAACTTTCAGCATATGGCCGCTTAAATATAGTGCTTTTACCCAAAGTGTTTTGCAATTTGCCTCTCATTCACACACACATGTGCTGGCCTTTCCACCAGGAGCAATTTGGGGGTTAAGTGACACTTCAGCATGTGGGATCAAACCGCCATCCACCATGATTAGTGGTCAACTCACTGTGAGCCAGTAATGACATTGACATTTACAATGCGACAAAAAAAAAACCCAGTTCTGACTGGTAGAACAGTGTGTGTGTGTGTGTGTGTAAAGTGTCCAACAATGACATCAGAGCTGTTCACAAAAAGCTGAAGTTAAAATGTTTTTCAAATTGTAGCCTTTGTTAAATGTGAATGACCACAGGGATCATATTAATGAGGTGCAGCTTTAAAAACCTGCAAGCAATCCATTAAATTGAGGCTTTTTTGCATTGAGTTTGGTGGCACTAAGACAAAAATAAATGCTGGATTTAACCTCTGTCCAGTTACTTTTTGTATGAAACCATTTGAAACTATAAAGACACCCACTAGAAACTCTTAGTTTCCATTTGAGCGTCTTTCTTTGAGCGATTGGCGAGACTGAAGCTTTCTCAGGATGCTGTCACCTCAGCTTTCAAGTCAATAAACGCATTCTGCCTGTCGAGATGCATCATTATCGGCTATTCCAAGTGATTGCAGCTATTGTTTGATTCAGATTCCTATAGAGCTCGTTTATGTGTTGATCACAGCTGTTGTCTCATGAAAAGCCTGTAAGCACGCCTTCTGATTGCCAACTTTCCCCGTATATCGCTCGTTCATTAACAGCTCAAGTCCTGTTTCGCTGCTGCCAACAGTCTGCTTTAATTAGAGGTGCATCTTGTCTTATTGCCTGATATTGATTGTGGCTATTTAGGGTTCGATCGCTCATTACTTTTTCCAAACCATTGTAGAAAATTGTGTTCTTCTGTCTCCAAGTGAACTAAGGCCCCGAAACAAAACTCATATGGAGATTATGGAGGCAGAAGCAGACTGGTCGAAACAAATTTCATCCTCTCCCCTGTAGCATGACGGACCTTTCTGCATGCTTGGCTGTAATTTTCTTTTCTTGTGTTCATATTCATTCATCAGTTCTGACTACGGTTTGCTCTCAGTTTGTTTCATTTTGCTTTTTTATTGCATCTTTCCAAAGTTACTGCTCGGAACTGCTCCATGAACTCAAAGTCGTCAGGTATCAGGATGCTGTATGTCTTCGGTTTTATTTGGAGGGAACTGCAAAATCCAAAACGTGATGCATTAGATATGATAGTGTGAAGGGTGTGATCAATAACATGAGGCCACATAAAAACAAGCCTTTAGTTTTTATAGACACGCTAGCAGCTCTGTCAGGTTTAGCCTACTTTAAGGACATTTGTACTTTTGCTCTAAATGCTAAAATTGGCTTTGTGTTGGTACATGAATATCACAACATTTTGTTTCTCCTATCGTCTCTGTTATCACTTTTAAATACCGATCTCACAGCACAGCTGCTGACTGCTGTTCAACATATTATGAGCTGTGATTAAATATCTAGCAAATTACTTGTTAAGTTGTCTAACAACAACAAAAACAGATGTTTAAAAAGAAACGCAAGCCCAAACGACCGACATGCTGATTCAGACGGGAGTGTGGCATTTTTACTTTACAAAGTACACACATGGCAGATTCGCAAGGGATTAAGATCACAGACAACCTCCTCAATTATTACAAATTAATACAGGTAAAGGTAAAGTGACCTAATCATCTGTTATTGGTCAACACACCCATCACTGTATGTAGGAACTTGTATTGAGCAGGCAGCTTCCTTCCTACTCTTGCCTTGTTGTGAGGAAGGAAGACGTGACGATAATGTTTTATGATGTTGATATTGACGTTGTTATGTGATCTTGAATTTATTTATTTTCTTAGCATGTAGTCCAGTGAATTAAATGCTGAACAAATCAACTTCACGGCATTGGTGCAAAAAACAAATATGGCTTACATAAGCAGCTCATTGATTTGCAACATCGCCTACAGTGGTCTAATACAGTACAACCAGGAGTGACAGAGATGGCTCTCACAGTTTAAAAACCATAAGATAAAGACAAATTCTTATTGATTCATGGTATACAGTTTGTCGTCATATTGTCCAACCCTTGTGTTTTATTTACTTAATTTTAACTCCCCCCTCGCTGTTCGCTGGAAGCTGCTGTGAAAACATTCTGTGACAGGCCGACATTATAAATGAGCTCTGCTACAGTCGAGAGTCCTCTTTATTAAAGCTGGCTGTGATGAGCCAGCTCGGCTGGATTTGAATCATGGACCCAGTCTGTCCCTCATTAACACCCTGAGAAAACTGACGTCACGCTGCTGCTGCTGCTTCCCTGCTAAGGAACGAAATGTTAATGCACTCGTGTTGCACATTTTCTTATCAGTCATATGTGCACGTGTTTGCATGAGTATTTCTGAGTGCAAATGCTCACTCTTGTCTGTTGGCCCGTGCTAACGTGGGTGTCTTGGTGTTCATCCTTACGTATATGTGTGTATGCCTGTAGTGTGTGTGTGTGTGTGTGTGTGTGATTTTGCTGAGAGAGATCATTAGCAGTAATGTGCACTGGCCTGATTCTCTGCCTGTCCTCGGCTTCTTTAGATGTATTAATATTTTGGAGGAGTCACCTGGTGAAACTGAGAGCTTATGCAAGCACAATCACCACGAGAGCGTTCGCGTATTGTTACTCTGGGCCTCATTATCAGGACGGAGAAATGGGTTTATACTATATGTTGCTTCTTTTGCCTTCTCATGAGCTTTACAGAGGTCCAGAATCACTTGTCATTCGTCCATGTCCATGTGATCCTGTGTGTTAATGCCTTAATCCTGTTCTTTACTCGAGGTTGTGGCAGCATGCAGTGATTATTTTTATGATCTGTGAGAGAAACATTGAAGATTAATGTTGAATTAAGGTTCTTAGTGTCACCATGAAGGTTACAGAAACAACAAAACTGGAATAAATCAATTAAATAGTTCATTACAATGTGTAATTTATATCATTAGGATGCATTTAAAGCCACAAGTGCCCGTTCCTAAAGTGCACTGGCTTTTTAAAGAAAATGTAACTGCCTCGTAACTTTGGCTTGTCGCTGGACTAAGGCAGACGAGGCACTGCAAATGAACAGAACACAACCACAGATGTGTTGCAAGTGTAAATTGCAAGATGAGCTTGGGTAGCAGGCTAACGATAGACTCTGAATATGATTGTTTTTGTGCGTAACGACTTAAGTAATGTACTGTAGAAGTGTTCGATAGATTTTTGTTGATGTGTTTGTGAAAATGCAATTCATGTTGCTGTTGGATTGCCTCCTTTTGGGCGACAACCAGGAGAGTAAAGAGTTTTTTAACCCCCGTAAAAGAGGACAGAGGGTGTATTCATTCTGGTCATAGTATCGTATTTACTTTTGTCAAAGATAGTTTGTTGATGTGTTGTAATACAGCTGAAACTTCAGTTAACCACTGACGGTGCATTCATTCGCTGGTTTAGAAAAAACTTAAATAAAAGAGGTGCATTCACAAACTTTGCTGTGGGGAAAAATCAAATCTAGAAGGAACACTAAATAAATATGGATGTTGTAAAATAGATTATATGAATTTGACAGCTCCTTTATGAAAGTTGTTGTACAATCTAAAGTTTAACACATCAATACCCCAACAAGAGTGTAATCATAAGAGTGTCTGTGACAAAACACACACTCACCTTCAGTTCAACAGAGCACGAATAAAAGCTAATTTTCTGTCCTGACACCGATACTTAAACAAAAATCACATCCAAATCTTTGCGGCACCTTGACACTCATGTTTCATTTATCAAAATAAGTCTCAGCCACTGCATTGCTTTTTATCTTTCCTGATAAACAGGCTCCATTTCCCCCTGCAGGAATGGTCTCCGAGCCAAATGTAATCTTCAAAGCGATGCACTGAGGCGTCCTCGTGGCTCAGATACAAGTCATGTATCCAGGATGTCCCTTTGTTTGAATCTGGAACAGGACCTTTGTCACATGTCAGTTTGTTTTTCCTCAATAATCTGTTTCATCTCTCTACTGCAGATGATCAAAAAACATCCAGTGATGTTACCACTGAGGTATTTAAATTCATCAGAGAAGAGACGACATTATGTGAGAACTGTCCGATGTTCCACCCCGTTTGCTTTTGACCTAATTTTTCATGTTTGTTTAATCTTTGTTCTGGTATGTCGCTCACTTTTGAATATCTTATGCAAATAAAATACTGATACATGTATACATTTACTCTAATGATCCCCCATAGGGATGTAGCATAATAGTGGCCTATATACAGTAGCTGTGGTGCTGCGTTAAAGCATAATTAGTATGAGAAATCATAGCAGCAGGGGAAAACAGTATCCTGGTGGGTTAATAGGGCACTTACATCTTCCATCACTGACTTGAATGTGTCTGGATGCCCTCATTGAACTGTGTAACTTCTGTTCCAGCTGTTCCAGTTACGTACCATATGTGTGGAGCTGATAGACAGTAATGCGGAAAAAAACAGGTACGCACCGAGTGAGATGACAACTAAACATGTTGCAGCTTAAGTGTTATGACACACAAGAATAGAAAACCATTTATTTTTCATCAGAAATTGAGAGACGACGTCGGTGTGTTTAGATTCTTAGAAATACTTGAAATTCTATAGTTGAGCTAAACCTTGATTGGTTATTCAGCGGATCAGATGAGCTTGAAGGCATTTTTGTTCTGTTTGAAACATCTCAACTGATGCCCTAAGCCTTCAAAACCAACATGAAAAACGTAGGTAATTCTATACTATTATACCCGGCAGGGGGTTTTAGTTCAATGCCAAATAAAGATATTTTATTTTCTGTGCCCTCAGCATGGACTTGAGGGCATGTTGATTGTGCATTGTATAGTAGTGGAGCTTCAAATTGCTGCTTTTAATAATCGCTAAATCTTGGATATGAGGCGTTCTGGTTTTAAACTGCCTGTGGGAAGAATGGACATGTCAAAGACTGTTGTGATGTTGTATGACTCTTGGGTTCTCAGGTCCGTCTTGTAAAAGAGATGTTGATATTGATGAAACTGACTAGATAAAGCCAAATGAAGGCCCAGTCCACACATGCATAGGTGTTTTTGGAAACAATCTCCGTCTAGATGAGTGTTTAAGCACCGTTTCAGAAATAATCTCCAACGTATATCACTTGACAATTCATTAACAGGAAGGAAATCATATACTCTGTTGTTGGTTGCTTAGTTAAAGAGACATGACTGCTCTTCACAGAATCCTCCTGGATAATGCTATTTTTACTTAAACATAACAATAGAACATCTCTTCCGTCAATGTACAAATACTCCAATATCACAACACTAAGAAGCCAAGGTGCGTGTCTCTGTCATCATTTTCAAAAATGTGATTCTGCCGATCCAGACATAAACAGTGAAAATGAGTTTCTGAATAATAATAGAGTTTGACAAAATGTCAGTTTTCAGCTATTTCCACTGATTTGTTTACGTTGATCATACAAATGTCGTTAAAGCAGTGACTTCTCGACACAGTAGGTGAAAGGCCCACAGAACAAGAACCTGTGAGAGAAAATAAACTTGAAAAACTACTGCCTGCTGCAGCTTGTTGGTAGAAACTTTCCCTTACGGAGGCAATATGTGGACTGAGAGTTTCTCTTTTACCAGTAGAATGATGGAATGCTGAGGCATTTTGAGTGTTTTCCATTAGTCTGAGAAATACTCAAGAGACATAATGTACCAGTTGAACACCTCCCCTTGGAGTGTGTGAGACGCTGAGTGTATTGCAATGTAAGTGTTCTGGAGAGTTGGAGAAATGAGATGGAGGGCAGGAAGAAAGAGAGAGAGAGGAGAGGAGAGGAAAGTCACAGAGGGAGAAAGACAAGAGGGTGGAAGTGGTGAAAAGAGCGAGAGAGGCAGAGAGAGAGGGAGATCAAGGAAGGAGCGGATGAAGAAGACAGAAGAAGTGGGAGAAAGAGGCAGAGGAGGGGGGTCGAGGCAGAGAGAGGGAAACCGAACGTGAGAGAGAGAAAACATCTCTCAGAGAGCATCTCGGCGTGAGTGTGTTGGTTCAGACCAACAGCACATCAGTCTCCACAGGGGACCTCGGAGAGAAGCTTCTTGGCTGCAGATGCCTTTCGCAAAAACTGACGTTTGATGCCTAACACAACCTAACAGTTGTATTTGGCCAGCAGGCCGAGGCTCTGAGAGCAGTCGGGGAGGCTCTGGAGACGGAGGCTGCTTGCTCACACCAAAGCTTTATGTAATGTACTGCTTTAGTTGTCCAAGTTCTCAGAAAGGTGAAACTCACAGGGCGTTATCCGGTAGTGTGCACTGACATTTGGCAACAGATCCATAAAGTAGGGTATGAATAAGAAGGAAATATATTTGGCAATACAACAAAACCGCAGTCAACTTTATTTACTTAGCCTACTTACACATAAATCACAACGGGCTTTACAATCTGTACCGCATACGACACCCTCGGACCCGAGACCCTTGATTCAGATTAGGAAACGTTCTCGATCAACAGCGTGAAACATGGAAAGAAACCTCTGGCAGAGCTACAGAGGAGGGAACACTCTCCCAGGAGGGGCAGACACCAGATGATGTGTACAGAATAAACTATTACAGTAATATTACAGTATGAACGATCATGCTAATATCCATGTTATTGCAATCCATGTTAATATCCATGCTATTGCTGTCCATGTTAACATCCATGCTATTGCTATCCATGTTAACATCCATGTTATTGCCATCCAAACTTATGTCTGACTATTAACCACACCCCCATTATCTGTTTAAAAAAAGGAAAGTTAACCATTAAACAGAAGGAAACTGACTGCAGTGTGGCTTTAAGGAGTTGTGGAGGAAGGTTAGAGATTTTTATCTGTCACAACAAGGTCATAATGTTTACACAATGCAGTGGCCTTGCCCGACTCCTTGGGGATTTTAAGAAGCTCCCGTTTTGCTTTATTTCATCTATTATTAACTGGTAGCTCACCAGTTTAATGCAACACATTGGCTTCACTGTCCCTCTTGCTGCTTCCCAACGGGCATTGTGTGTCTACTTGCGACGCATGACGCACACAAACACAAAATAGTTTTGAGTAAACTTAATTATTAATTTTATTCTACAGAATAAGGACTGTAGATCTTGACCCTGGTCTCTTACATCAGGGTCGTGTTGGAAGGGATAGCTATACATCAGTATGAAGAGGAGAAATGTACCATTTACCTTTTTGAAACCCTTATGACCTCTTACAAAGCTTATAAATGATGCAGTAGGGATACAAAGTCATATATTTGAGATGGATTGTAGCTATGTTTTTAGCTATGACTGCCGGGATTATTGTGGCTTGAAGGTTTTAGAAAAAAAACCCTGACAAATGTTCACTCCTGTATCAATGTTCTGCCGTTCACAGTGGAAAAGCAGGAGGTTGTGGTTCAGCTGGCGGCTACCAGGTATGAATACACTGCAACTTATCATTTTGGAAGCGGGTGTGTTTCTGAGAGGAAAATGCACGCTCAGCAAACCTTTCCTGGATTACAAAACCAGAATAACAATGTGTCACAATCTCCCGGATCTCTTATAAAGCATGCTTCACATTCTGCGTCGTCTTGACTTTAGAACACAAACGGACTCAAACATAAAAACCGACATCAGCTCTGTAGTGGAGAGGCTGTTGTGTGATCAGTGCTAAATATGGCATCAATGCAATTTTTAAGTCCTTTTCTGATTCTGATCAAAGACGTGCTGAGTGGAGCTGACTGTTACTCTCAAGTTGTACTTCCTGTCTTCACACAATTGCTATTATTTTATTGCTTTTAAACAGAAAGTCTCTGCTAATCGTATTTAAGCACCACTGTGATCTGCGTGTATGGTGGTAATATGCAAGTGTTGCATTTGTCTTTGCTTCAGTGATGTGGTTTATGCCTGCAGTGGTTTTGTGCTGCATTCTTTAGAGATCACCTGTCAGTCAGTCAGCAGGTGTTTACATATGTGGTGGAGTTTTTTGGAGCAGCTCTTCTTCAGTTACGACGAAAGCCTCATCTAAAAGCAAGTGTTTATTAAATGGAGATCGATACGTCACTGGGTTGCACCATGTACACTACCTCTTGTGTACGCAAGACAGACATCTGTGATGAAATGAATGAAACAAAATTGGCTGAACGGTTTGAATTATCATATTTTTCACTCATTAAAAACTGCATGAGTACTAATTTCTTACTACACACATAAAGTAAATGCCTAAATTTACAAAAGTTATATATTTATACATCTAAAACTAATATTTGTAGGGACATTTCTTTTCTTAGCAAAGTTTTCATTTTGCAACCTGATTCAGTAAATGTTCAGACTTACAAACTGATTCAATAATAGCTGGTGCTGACTGATCCAACATAGCACATCATTTTTTACCTTGAAAACCCTTCTAGGCTCTGGGTGTTTGGATCAGCGATGGTGGAAAGTCTACAAGATGTAATAAAGTGTATGAACAGCGATGAGTTGGGAAAAATAGTAATAAAACTTTAAATTGTTGATCTTCCACACTGACTTTGCTGGTCTTTCGGAGCACCCAATTTCGGTTGAATGGAAACCGACTGAATTGGATTCTCGGTTGTTGTACTGGTGCCGTGATCGATGGTGAGCTTATGTCGTCGCTACAGCCTCTTCTCTCGCTGATCTGATCTCAGCGGACCCATGGGGAGCAAGTTAATGGCCGTGCTGTGGAATCAGTCCTGTACCGACTCTGGCTCCCGAGGTGTTCAGTCATGAAGGTCATTACCGTAATGGAAAAGGTTTGTTAAGCTCCACTTGGCTGTGTGCACTACATGGCTTGTAGACAGACCCGGACATAAGAGGAGAGAGGCCAGGCCGGGACAGATGGGAGCAGGACGCCGGGTGAACTTTAAGACTATCACTGCCTGGAGGGCAACATCAGCTGCCCTCTTCCTCTTCATCTTCCTCTCTGTCTCTCTTCAACTTTATCCGTTAGCTTCTCTTTGTTTCCTTCCCCTTCCTTCTGTTAGTTTTTAACATCTCTCTTTGATTTTTTTTCCCCCCATCTCATTAGCTGTGTTTCCTGCTCGAAGATCACTCGACTGTAAACATATCGAACTTCAATCTACATCAAGCACAATGTGTGTGTGCCACAGTGTGTTTCTTCTGGGTGAATAATCATTTCCTAAAACACTTACAATACACTGAATTTTTTCTGCCAGACAAACTACGCCTCAGTGGTATAAAAATACGTCCCAGTGTGCTTTGCTGAGAGCTAAAATCATTCTGCTCGCTGCAGAAATTCACGACTATTTAAAAATACTTGTACGCCTGCAAAGCAATAACCCAAACAGTACTTAGCAGGACTTAATTTGACAGTCAGGAGTCTTCAATCTCCACACAGCGTGCCCAGGCATCTGTACCCGGCAACTCGCTGAATCCTAATGAGTACATTTCTACCAGTAACAGCAGAGACAATGGCTGTCTCGCTATTAATTTGTACCTACAACAGCAGCTCTGCTTCGCTCATCCGATCACTTACACAGACGCATGAATATTCCTTATTGCAGATTAGTGTCTCTAATCAGCATTCCATCAGAGACGTGCACTGCGACTGTGATTCATCCACACACCCACCTTCAGGGAGGAAAAAGAATTGAAATTTTCTCATAATCGATGAGAAAAAATACGCCGGGATGGAGAGGAATCAGCTCTCCCAATAATGAGTGCATAATCACAGATGCAACAAGAGTCACAGTTGTTTTGTATATGTAGCGTGGGTGTTTGTGTTTTCGGTGGCGGTTGGGGGGTTATCCTCATGAATATTGCTGAAAAGGAACCTATAGCACAGCGGAAAATAGTAAAACATTAATAAGCGCTGTTAAATTTACACACGCCGCTATGAGGCTCAGCTGCAGCGCAGTCCTTAACATGATGAAAACAATGAAAGTGGAGCAGCAACACATCACACAGCGCTGTAGTTTTAAGAGAGCCATCGTTAGTGTCGGACAAAGAAAAAACAAGTCTCGAGAGTGAGCTACTCACAAAAAAAAAAACTGTTTATTTACTCTTAAGAACCCTTTTTAAAAATATATATTATTTAGTGCTGTTTTGGTATCAGTCACATGACCTAAATCCAACTTTATACCCTGAGGACCACAGTGAAGGATGAAAGTTTCTGCAAAACCACAGATAAGTTAAAATAAATGTTTCTTTATATCGTAACTTTACTTTTGTAAACATTGTGCTTATGCCCTGCGAAAACATCCTGGTTTGGCTTTAAATACCTGTTTTGGTTGCCGACAGGATCACAGGTGGTGCTGGACTGACTTCCTGTGATAATAGCCAGTTTTTAGTCGCCACAAAAAACACTGGAAATGTCCGCAGCTTTTAAAAAAAACACCCGCTTCTGTTGCCATGACAATAGTCTGGAAATAATCCCTGGTGTTCCTAAAATCATCCACTGGTATAACTCAGTATCCTTCTATTTTCATTTATTATTTATTTATAACAAACTCTCAGGACATCTACAGGAACTGAATGAATTCCTTTTAGGAAAGAAGAAAAGGAAGAAAAACAAACAAAACCAAAAAAAAAAAGTTATTCCCATTGTAGTCTTGACCTTCTTACAACATCAAGTAGTGTATTAAAGGGATAAGGTAACAAGGTAAAGTCATAACTCCATACATCAATTCACCCTTACTGCATGTACTCACATACAAATAAATACATGCATATATCTACACACTCCTACATGTACCTTGTACAATTAGATATATGGATGTAAACAAACAAAGAAAAGGAAAAGTATCATAAAAGGTTACCGTTTAAATCCATTCGACCCATCAAATTCAAATGATTAACTCTGATTCCAGCCTTCACCGCAATTCAAAATGTCCTGTTCACGTTCAGAAATGAAATTAGTCCATTTTTATAGTTCTGGCCACATTTTAACCAGCCACTTCTAATTCACATT